>NC_090448.1:896670889-897290056 GCF_031143425.1 Pleurodeles waltl | reverse complement strand
ACTAAGGCTTTTGTGCAGGAGAGGACACCTTCCTGCACAAAAACAGCCACAAGAGGCGTTTTCTTCTTTGTATGTGTCCTACAGAGTGCAGCCCACATAGAAAAAGGAACAAACAATGAGAAATAAAGGTATATCTACCTGTTGCACGCCCTTAAGCCTACCCTGGGGAGGCATAGGCTTGTGACGCATTCCCAGGTTTATGAAATCTCATATATCTGGGAATGTGTCAAATGTCATGGATGTTACATGGGAACACCCACCATAACGCCCATTGCGCACCTTCCTATCACAGAGTGAGGCAACACAGTGATCTGTGCTGCGTTTTCTCAGTCCATATCTAGAAGGTCATGAAAAGCTACGCATGGTGACTTTTCGTGGCCTTGCAGATAAGGTGCTGTGGTGTGTGCCACGGGAGTGTCACAAAAGTGATACTCCTGTGGCGTACTGGGGCTTGTGAACAAGCCCCCTTATTTCTAAGGGTCTAGTCAGATTTATTATAATCGTTGCCATATCGTTCCATAAATCTAGAAGTGCTAATCCATAGGTGCATATGCAGTACTAGCTTTTTCATACTCATTACTGGATGTTTCTTGTTCCAAAAAAGAGCTAATTAGAGTCTATCATTTTTGGGGGGAAAATTGCATAGAATAAAATGCCAACGTAGAGAATAGAAACAAATGTAGGGTTAATATATTCATCTTTATCAGTGACTACTATGAAATTAATTGAAAGAAGGTTCCATCTATCTAATAAACCTTCGCATTTTTATAAAAAGCACATTGTTCATCTCATAAAGATCCTCATCATTTTCAGAAGTCCACATACCCAAATATCACTTTGGGTCTTTATGATAATTACTTTGTATGTTAATCAGTAATACTTCCTGTCTATCTTAAAACAATAATACCTTGGTGTTGGTTGCATTTATTTTATTGCTCCCTTGCTTAGCAAATTCTGCTATTATTATAGATAATAGTAGCCACATGCTATGCCATTGAGCTCGTAGGATCAGGAGCATATCGTCTGCATATGAAATTAATTCTAGGTGCATGAAAGATTAGCACCAAGTTATGATTTTCTCCCCGAGGGCAATGGCCAATGATTTAATCAACATAGAGAAAATAATTGGTGATGAGTGACAGCCCTGTTGTGAGCCATGAATAATAGTTATATATTTTATCAGTTTATTCTTGATCATTAGGCTTGCTGCAGAGTCTTTATACAATGCGATGGGAACTCCCTTTTTGTTAGTACAGGGAGCAAAAAGTTGCAGTTTACAAGCTTGAAAGCTTTTTCTGCATTCTATTATGATAGTAGCAGCAATCTGCTCTCAGCAACTGATATTCAATGACCTTTGTTATAAAATGAGTATTGATAAATATATATCCATGGGGATAAAATAGTTTTGATCCCTATGCATAAGTACTGGGACACAAGTTAAATTTGCTGATTTAAGACTTTAGTAAAAATCTAATGCTAGCTATTCAATATTGTGATAGGTCGATGGGAATTGGGATCTAGAGAGTTTTTTCCCAAGAAATATCAGTATGCCCTAATGAAACAAATCAGGATTCATTCCACTTGCCAAAATATAATTAAACAGTCCTGTTAGTGTTTTTTTAGTTCCTTAAAAAAGATTTTATACATCTTTGTTGGGAAACCATCCACTCCTGAATGTTCACTATTCTGTATGCTGCTTACTGATGTCTCCACTTCCTCCTGTTTGATTGGTGATATTAACATTTTGTGAATCTTCCTTAGTAAGTCCCAGAATTCCTATTTTGTGAAACAATGCTTGATTTTCCACAGATTGGGCAACATCTAATGAATGGTATATGTTTTTGAAATGGTGTATAAAAATCTGACTTATCTCCTTCTGATCATGGGTAATTGCATTATTAATAATTCTTGTATTGATAAAATCGTATTTTGGTAAAAGCCACTTTAGTACACAACACAAATATTTCGCCTGCTAACTCTCCTTCTTTATATAGTTCTGGGCCCAATGTTTTAGAATTAGCTATCTCTGTTTCTAATAAATTAATATATAACTCTTTTTGCCTCTTCCCATTGGGAAATTGTGCTCATTTCAGGAAGGTAAAGGATAACTTTTTGAAAATGATTTGTCCTTAATGTTAAAAATAGTGGACTCATTATTTTTCCAGCTTGCCCTACTTCTATGATCACAGTATCACTATTTTAATCTACGCTGTGGTTTTCCATATAGGACAGCTAAGCCTGCCGCATGGAAAATGCTTTTAAGGCCTTGGACCTTTAGAGACAGTGTAACATTAATTTTCTACATATCCCACTTTTAAATGTCATGCACACTAACTTGTTAGTTACAAGGCTTACAGAGGGATGAATTACTAATATTTAAAAGTGAGATTTGTACCTGTTACAAATGGTTAATTTAATAGGTCACACTGCAGGCTTTATACTACAGCAGTCTAGCACCAATGGTAGGCCTGAAGCCATGTGTTCCTTTGTCATACTAGAAAATGTCACAATAAGCACTGCAGTACACAGGGGACATTTTACATTTTATTCTGTGGGTGTATTTCCAAACAATATATCATGCCTTAGAAAAAGGTTAAATAAGCTGTGGGATAACTGGGCTGCTTGCAGAAGCCCCTCACTTTAGACCCCTATTGTTAGCTGATGCTGGCTTTTTCTGATTCTGACTGCTAACCCGTCCCAGGGTAGTGCTCTGTTTAAAATGGTATATGCAAATTAGGCCTAACTATAATTGGCACTGACAACCTACCGATAAGTCCCTAGGACATGGCAGGGAATGTGCGTTCAGGGACCCCAGTATAGTTAATGCATCCATATGTGTACTTCTGTGGTGTTCAGTGTCATTGTATAGGCAGGCCTGCCTTGCTGGCTGCTTTTAAGTTAAAATTACCCTCAATTGCAACTTTGGAATTAAATAAAAGCACTTCCAAAGTCTCAGGCTACCTTATTTTTTACATACGTCACCCCTAAGGTCTGCGCTATGTGCCCCAAAGGTTGGGTTCAGTTTAACTATAATTAGGGTCTTTATAAAAATGCTTTATAAGCCCTGAGGAGGGAAAACCAGCCAAATTTGTGTTTCCCAATTGTAGTCTATGGGCTCTATAGGCTTACATTGAGAAACTTTATTTAAAAATGATAAAGTCTTATTTCTGACAGAAAGGAGCTAAATATATAATATTTGGTATCACACTAAAATTTTGTTTAAAATTAAATGTTATAATAAATCCAACAACTTAACAAGGTTGAATTTATTATAACTTGCACAGAGCAAGAGTTTTAGAACTCTTTCTGAAAAGTACCAAATTCAGTAGTGCCCTTTCCTCATTGGTCAGCCTCTGGTAGCCTGTGTCAAACTACCTTAATGAGGTGTGAAGTGGCCTGGGCTGAGACAAATGATGCATCTGGTGGGAGAACTGTTGCAGGAGATGGCAGAGCAGGATGTGGGAAGAGTAGCCAAACTGGTATTCAAAGGAGAGAAAGCCACGTGGGACTGATATTGGACCTCCCCCTTGTCAGGCTCCCCCAAACAAGTGGAAGCCCTGATGATTAGATTAGGAGTGGGGTTTGAAGGGGTATGTTAGGGACACTTAGCCACACCAGTTGGTGTCGATCAGCTAGCTCTAACCTCCAAGGATGAATGTTTGCCATTTTGGATTTTTAGAGAATGTTGCTTTATAGGACTGATTTTACCACACTTCACAGTAAATGGTCACCCCACAGGGTGGTGGCCTGCACACCATTGGACAGAAGAACCCCCTGTTTTCCAACTCAGCAGCAAGGAATATGGCAGAGCTCCCCACAGTTCAGATCCCTGATGGACGAAGGACTGCTCTGTTGGACCCCTGGCCTGAACGTGGAGAACTGCACTCACAGGGACTTCACCAGCTGCACACTTAGGGCTTCACCAAGAAAAGGGCTTTGCCTTGCTGCTGCAACTCCAGAAGTGGACTCCCTGTAAGCTATGGATACAAAGGAGCTGATCAGAGTCCCCTGCATCAAGTACTGCAAGAAGACCCCAGCTGACCAGTGTCCAGTGGACATTTGAGGATTCTGACCAGGTGCATTCTGGGAACTGTAGTCCCAACTTCCAAGGAGAAACTCAGAGCATCTGGAAACTTGGATCAATTTTGTGGACACTTTATGGACCCAAAAAGGACCTCTGGAAGAAGATCGAGAAGTTTGGAGCAACTGTTGTAAAAAGCTCCATAGGTTGAGGAGGTGCACTGTGGGGGTTGTAGTCCCAGACCCCAAGCGCCAAACCAATGCCTCTGAACCCTTGGCTGGTGCTGTGGACCACTTTCCTGAATCAAGAAACACTTCTGAAAGTAAGTGTAACAGTGTTACATTGTTGGTGGCCTGAACTCTGGGTTTTGTTCCTGTCCAATGCAACTTTTTTTAATCCTTTAAGTGTTATTTGTTTCTAAGCGCTTGCTTTTACTCTTAATCTTTAACAATTGATATCTCTAGTTCCCTACATTGCATTTTTGTCATTTTGGTGTCATTTTAAAGATACAAATATTTCCTATTCTTATAAATTGGTGTTGGAGTTTTATTGTGTGTTGTGTTTTACCTATTTACTGCTTTGCTGATAATAAATGCTTTACACACCTGTCCCCTAAGTTAAGCCTAACTGCCAGTGGGCCAAGCTACCAAGGGTTGAGCAACGATTAATTTACTGCAACCTTGACTGGACATGGTGGGGGTTTGTGGCTTATTACTACCAACTTGCCCTTGCCAATAATACACTTTCCAACATAAGCCAATCGAGGATTAGTCCATTTTATTTGTTTTAGGAGGTCAGAGCACATACACTGTGAACTGGACAGCAGTGACCTAAAGTGCAGAATCTACAAACCAGCCAAAAAAACCATTAACAAAGTGGGTGACTGTGCAAAAGGTTACATTTCCTTACAGCTTCCTCACTTCCAGGGAAGCTGCAGCTTCATTTTGTTAAATCAAATTGAATAATTCTTTCTTTCTTTGATTAATGGTTAAGTTATATGTAAAAACGATTTGGTCCTGTTTCGTTGATGTGCTTCCTCTTGTGTGAACTCTACACTTGGGTACATGTCATACTTCTGCCTGGTCTGTGAGTGGAAAGTCAGGAAATAATATACTTCTGAAGCTGACGGAGAACGTGTTTAGCGTCTAGGGTTTTCAGTTTGCAGTGAGTCACACCACACTTCGTAGTATTCAAACTGAGGAATTGGAGATAATTAAAATCTCCCTACTATATAAAACTGAGGAAATGTAACCAATGTGTGCCGAAATCCATCACCAACCAGTTCTGATGATGATTAAGTCACAATAAAGATTTATGAAGTTGAAGGATTGACATACTGCTACCAACATTTTTTGTTTCAAAATAAGGGCCAGATTTATCATTATTTCACTCTACGCAACAAGACAGCTTGCTGCATTGTAACATATGATGTGTGATGTACTGAACTGCATGAAAAGGAGAGAGAAAGAATATGCCACATTTTCCAATATATGGTGCATTCCTGCCCTCTGCCTATGCTGGCACCCAATATGCTGCCTGGTGCCAATGCAGGCCCTTTTGCACCATGGTGCAAGGGTTTGTGCTGCAACACACTTAGAAAGAGTAAACAATGAGGAGAAATAAAAATAGTTCTCCTTGTTGCACCTCCCCTGTGAACATATAGCATTTTGATGCATTGCCAGGATTACCAATCTTGGTAAATCTGGGAATGTGCCATCATCCATGGGTACATGCATGGGAACACACATGAGCCACCCCTGGAAGGCCTTCCTAGAACACAATAATGCATGACAGTGACTTGTGCTGCCTTGCGTTCCTCCTGATTTACTAAGCAATGCAGGGTCCCTCAAGGTTAAGTATTTTTTTGCCCTTGCTACACCTTTTGTGATGCAAAGGCAACTCAGTACAATAAATCTGGCAGTTCTCGTTTGTAAAACATTATGGGTGTTTTAAGTATTTTGATACCTAGATCTTGATTCACAAAGATAAACATTTACTTTTTGTGTAAGTTTACTACTTTTTTGCTATTCACAAACTAAAGGCCCAATACAAAAAGGTAAACTAAAACCAAAAGGTCTTAGTTTAGACCTAAAGTCTAACTTCCTCAGAGTAAAGTTAGACTTTTAGTCTAAGTTTAGACTTTTGGTCTAAGTTGAGACCAAAAATCTAAACTTAGACCAAAAGTCTAACTTTACTAGGTCTAAACTTAGACTTTTGGTCTAAGTTTAACCTTTGTGGATCAGGTCCTAAGAGTGAAAAGTAGGCTTACGACTGTAAAGACTCTCTTTTTATGTGCAGTTCTCTCTGCTCCGTCTGAGGAGTCTCAACAGTCATAAAGTTACTATTATCGATTATGTTCGCTGACTACTCTGCAGTCAACACATTTTATATTTCTAAAAATCATTAAATCATAAAAACTTTTCACTACCTTGAAACGATGTCAAAAATGTTTTAAGCTTTAAATACAATTGCCTTCCTTTAATAAAAGTGGCTGTTACATTACACACAGAGGTCTTACTAAACATTTGTTCTACCATTACTACATTGGATGTACAGTAATACTAGTGATTTCACGTGTGTTCTGAAATAATACAACTGAGAATTATATATTTTTTGCACATCCTAGCGCTTTCATTTAGTCATCCATCTAAGCACTCTTTCTTCCAACCATGCTCTGATTCATCTACCAATGCACTCATTCACGTATCTATTCATCGAACGTTTAAATTGATGAATATATAATTCAACCACTCAATCGCACATTTCCAGCTCGGAATTTGCATCCACACAGCCATATGAGAAGCCATTCTTTGTACCTTCCATCAACCCATGTCACTATTTCTGGATGGACTATTTGCAGTCAGTGTATATGTGTGGATTGCCTTTTCATGGGAGCACATGTATGCATGGGCGTCCATATTAATGCTGTCCTGTATCTACGTATGTCTTTATGCTTGGTTGCTGTATGCATGTTGCTGTGTGTCTGCAAGGGTTTGTTGGTATGTGCGTGCATGGATACGTGTTGGTGTATTGCAGTGTCTAAATGTGGGTTCCTAAGTGTGAGGCACAAATATATGCTTGGCTGCATCCTATTCTTCTTTGTTATGTATGCACAGTACCAAAAGCTGACAAATTACCTTTTATTTGTTTGACGATTTATATAGGTCTTGCCCTAAATACAAACATTTGAAATGTACATCTGTTACAATTCCCACCGAGCAGACCACTTATTTCAAAGGAATACACTTATGCTAGTCACATATTTGAATTAAGAGGTCGCCAGGCCGCGGCCTGCTTGCAAACAACATAATGCGACATCAGCTCTTAGGATTTCAACATTATTTATTCTGTTATTTGCATTTCTGAACGCTTAGCTGATTTTTAACCATAGATTGGCAGTAGTCCAGTGCCATAATGGATTATCCTGTATAAAAGGATACTTTTCTCAACCTATTCACTTTATCTTCACAAGGGAGATTCTGAGAGGTAAGCTTTGTTTCATTACTGCATCTATTTAACAACTGCATGATTGAGCTTTCAGCACATCTATGCCTAAATGTACATACTTTACGGCCATATTCACAAGTGGCTTGAGCCACCGGTGCATCACTTTTTTTGACCCACCGACAGTGCAGGCCCATATCTAACAAGGTCACATAAAGCCACTTTGTCTGGCTTTTCATGGCCTTGTAGATATGAAGTAGGGCAATGCTGCGCAAGTCTTTGCATTGCCTCACTCTGCATCCAAGAGACATTCCCTGGGTGTTGTGGTGCATGTTACCAAGCAACACCCATGGATTTTGATGATCTCCCAAATTTACAAGGGTTTGTAAACCTGTGAATGCGTCAAAAGCCTATGCCTCCCCTGGAGAGGTGTAAGGGCGGCACATTGCAGAGAAGTACCTTTATTTCTCCTAGTTTTTTCCTTTTTATATGTGCGACACACATAGAAAGAGGTAAATGCCTCTTGTGGTTGTATTTGTGCAGGAAGGTGTCCTTTCCTGCACAAAAACAATCATCCCCGCAACACAGAAACCCCTGCACCATGATGCAAAGGTGCCAGTGTTGGCGCACGGCAGTCCATTGTGCGCCAGTGCAGGGGAAAAGGACAGGAATGCACTGTATCTTGTAGATATGGCACACTCCTGCCCTTTTCTTTTGACGCAGGCCAGCACAGCAAGAAGGCTTGCGACCCTACCCTGCGTGAAAGGATTGTAAATATCCCCCCTATTTTGTAGATGATCTTCAGCAAACATTGTTCCAGGTCCATATAAAAACATTGTGGTAGAACACTTACATAGCTTTAAGAAGTGTTGCAGAAATAAAGTAGTGAAAAAAGAGACAGAGCTACTAAAAATGAAGAAGGACCCAAAAAGGGCAAAAGTTAAAAACACTATTTTTTGTGCTTTTTACTTCATCTGATGCCCACGTTAAAACTCTGGCTGGAAGATTTAACAATGGAGAGGTGAAGGCAAGGTGGTGGGGTATAGGAAAGATTTGACAGAATGGGGATGCACTTTATGCAACATGAAATTATGTCTTTGACATTCTTTCTATGAAGAGCTGCACCCTCCAAAGTTATTTCGATATACAATTCACAATATAAATAATTTGGAGCAAACGATTTTGCAGTGTAATTTATTATACAGATGATGATGTGAGTATATAATCTGTGGCGTTGTCTTGTGTTTCTGCAGCCTTATATAGCACTTTATTCTTCTAATGGGGCTCCTGGATGCTGTTTTGGAGTGCCTGGATTAAAAGGTGTTGCATATAGATAAGCATGTAAGGAAGGTGTTGATAGAGTTTCTTGGACTTTGGAGATGTTCTCAAAATATGGTGCCGACTCCACCACAAGGACAGAATGCAAATAAAAGACAGGCAGGCCAAATGAAACAGGCTTGAAGCTCCTGAACTGCAACTGGAGCACCGTAGAGAAACTGCCTCTGGGGCACCATACAGAAAGATGCACAAGAGAGACAGCATCCCTAAATGTCTGTTATCATCACGGTCAGGGAGTACGTACGTCATAACTGACTGGGGGAAAAGTTGTGCAATTCATTTCTATGTTGAGACTGAGTGTATGTTCATTTGTACAAATTGTCAGTGGGCCATGATGGGGTCCAGCTCGAAGTACTGAATATGGAGATATATGCCACCAAACAAAGGCTTTCCAGTAATTACCTCTTTACTTCCAAGCTGTGCTCTCTAGAGTTAGTTTTCACAGAGAAATTCTAATTTAAATATGTGCACACCAGACAGTGCAGTCACTTAAAAATTGTCACCTAGCTATTTGAGCCAGCGCACCTGTTCATGATATGAAGTGTATTTATTGAGGCAAATGTTTGGCTAAGGTATTGCATTGCACACAGGAGTAACACAGTCAGTGCTGTATATGGCGAGGGAATGTTATTTTGTACAAGATCGGAGTTGAATGACAGTCTGGATGAACAGTCAAATAAAGTTTAAAATCCATTTAGGGTCACTCATATCTTTTCAATATCTGCTTTTCCTTTCCGCTCTATTTCTTTGTTCTTTTGTTCCTCACTTGTCCCTTCCTGTCTCTTTCACCTTTTATTTTAATCCTATCTTCTCGTCATTCACCCTTTAATTACATGTGTCATTTCTTCAGTCCTGCTAGTCCATTTTCCTTTTTCCACTCCCTTCAACCTCTCTTCTTCCCACCTCTGCGCCCTTACTAGTTACTTGCCTTCACTTGTTTCCTTTCGCTCGTCTTTCCAGCCTACACTCTTTCCATTGTTTTGCCTCCCTATTTCTTTTTAACCATTACCCCATCTTTCGTCCCCCTTCCTTCAGAACTTGTCTTTTTTTCATTTCTTCCTTCCTACTTCCTCTCCCATCCACCTATCCTTTTGTAGGTCTTTCCATTTCTCGCTGCCTCATTTCATTCATTCTCATCATCTCGGTGTATATGTAGTCATAAGGCACACTATGCAAAGTATTGCCATACTAAGTGGCTGCAAAATGTGTTTTTTCTTAAATATTGATAGTGCTAAACTAGCATCGTGATCACTGTGACAGGATTGGATCATTCAAATTAATTCATTATCCTTGCCTTGAGTTACCTATACCTGTCCAATTCCAAATGACCCACTTTAAACATGTTCAGATTGTAGTTTTCACCCATTATAGAAATATAATTTTTGTCATATTATACTCAGAGGTTTTACTTGGATTATTATGCTCAAGATATTGGCAGGCAGAAGGACTTTAGTTGGCACAGACTGCCTGCTTGCGTGTACTGAGCACTGGAAGCATGTTGCCTCTGAGCTCAATACCCTCTACAGGCTTCCAGTGTTGGCCTGCAGTTGAAAGGTCACTTCAGGATATGGTAAATGTGTGATACAAGAATGTTGTTATCAGAATATCATCTGGCGTAAGCATTTTCTCCTGAACATAATCTACAAAGAACATGGGCCTGATTTAGAGTATGGCAGAGGGGAATACTCCATCACAAACATGACGGATATCCCGTCCTCTGTATTACAAATCCTTTATAGCCTTCAGGGATTGTAATACGCCAGACAGGATATCAGTAACATTTTTGATTGGAGTAACCTATACGCCAAACTCTAAATCAGGCTCTATGGGGGTCATTCCGACCCTGGCGGTCCATGACCGCCAGGGCCGGGGACCGCGGAAGCACTGCCATCAGGCTGGCGGTGCTTCCGGGGCCATTCTGACCGCGGCGGTAAAGCCGCGGTCAGAAAAGGGAAACCGGCGGTTTCCTGCCGGTTTACCCCTGGCCCAGGGAATCCTCCATGGCGGCGCTGCTTGCAGCGACGCCATGGGGATTCCGACCCCCTTCCTGCCATCCTGTTCCTGGCGGTTTTTACCGCCAGGAACAGGATGGCGGGAACGGGTGTCATGGGGCCCCAGGGGGCCCCTGCACTGCCCATGCCACTGGCATGGGCAGTGCAGGGGCCCCTTAACAGGGCCCCATAATGATTTTCAGTGTCTGCTTTGCAGACACTGAAAATCGCGACGGGTGCCACTGCACCCGTCGCACCCCTACAACTCCGCCGGCTCCATTCGGAGCCGGCTTCATTGTTGAGGGGGGTTTCCCGCTGGGCTGGCGGGCGGCCTTCAGGCGGTCGCCCGCAGGCCCAGCGGGAAAGCCAGAATGGCCGCCGCGGTCTTTTGACCGCAGTGTGGTCATTCGGCGGTTCCCTCCAGGCGGGCGGCTCCTGCCGCCCGCCGGGGTCAGAATGACCCCCTATGTCTCTTTGTAGTTAATTATAAATAATTCACACCCAAAGGGATGTTGTTTTTGTATGTGATAAATAGGCCCCAATATTTAGGTGGGGGGATATTTCTGTGTAAGATATTCTGACATACACTCCAAGAGAAGGTCTGGCTGCTCAGTGTAACATTAGAAAGTGTTCTCATCAATCCATTTGCACATCATGATCACCAAAAAGGTGTGTAAATGCTCAATATTTTATTTGAGGTAGTGGCACAATATTCAATTCTAAGAGCCTGACTGATAGTTCAGGGCCTGAATTATAGAACAGCTCATCAACATAGTGGAGACAATTACCTATCCCACCCTGATGGACTACCACCCACCAAATTTAGAGATTACGACTGACCAGAGGTCACCTCTGTTCACTGAAAGGAATTTCCAACACAGTAGTTTATTTAAATATACTAAAAGTTTGGTGAAAGTCGTCGTCACTTCTTAATGACTGGCCAATAAAGGTTTGCAAAGTTTTCAGAAACAACTCCTGTAGGAAGTTGGCTCTCTATATATACTATCTCAAAGTGAGAGATAGTGTGCACAGAGTCCAAGTGTTCCCCTTAGAGGTTGATAGTAGCAAAATTAGATAATACTAATGCTCTATTTTGTGGTAGTGTAGTCAAGCAGTAGGCTTATCAGAGGTTAGTGTTAAGCATTTGTTGTACATACACAGGCAATAAAGGAGGAACACACACTCAAAGACTTAACTCCAGGCCAGTAGGTTTTATATAGAAAAATATATTTTCCTAATTTATTTTCGACCCACAAGATTCAAGATTTGAGGTAAGTACACAAAATGCAAGGTACTTCACACAGGTAAGTAGAGAACTTTCATTTAAAATAGTAGTACACACTGTTTTGGTTAAAATGGCGATAATCTATTTTAAAAGTGGACACTGCAATAATCAACAGTTTCTGGGGAGGTAAGTTTTGGTTAGTTTCTCAGGTAAGTAAAGCACTTACACAGTCAGTCTCCTGGGCATAAGCAGCCCACAGTTGGGGGTTCAAGGCAATTCCAAAGCCACCGTAGCAGCAACACAGGGCCGGACAGGTGCAGAGGTCAAAGGAGGGCCCAAAACACAGGTGCCTATGAAGAATAGGGGTGCTCCAGTTCCAGTCTGCTAGCAGGTAAGTACCTGCGTCCTCGGGGAGCAGACAAGGGGGGTTTTGTAGAGCACTGGGGGGGCACACAAGCACACAAAACACACCCTCAGAGGCTCAGGGGTGCAGTGTGCAAAGTAGGTGTCAATGGAGGGACCCGGGGGTCTCTCTGGCGATGCAGGCAGGGCACAGGAGGGCTTCTTGGGCCAGCCACTGACTGGGCTAGGATGAGGGCCTCCTGCTGGTCACTCCTGCACTAGTAGGTGGTTCCTCTCAGTCCTGGGGGTTGCGGGTGCAGTGCTTGGTCCAGGCGTCAGGTTCCTTTGTTACCAGGCAGTTGCGGTCAGGGGGAGCCTCTGGATCCTCTCTGAAGGCGTCGCTGTGGGGGTGGAGGAGGGTCGACTCAGGTTGTCCACGTTGTTGGAGTCGCCTGGGAGTCCTCTCTGCGGTGTTGGTTGTCCTAAACTCGATCTGTAGGCGTCGGGTGCAGAGTGTGAAGACTCACGCTTCTGGCAGGAAGTGAGAGTCTCTTTAAAGTTGTTTCAAAGTTGCAAAGTTGTTGCAGTTTCTGAACAGTGCTGCTGTTCTCTGGAGGTTCTTGCTCCTTTGGGTGCAGGGCAGTCCTCTGAGTCCTCAGAGGTCGCTGGTCCCGCTGGATGCGTCACTGTGCAGGTTCTTTGAGTCTGGAGACAGGCCAGTCAGTTGGCGGCTCTATCGTCTCTGCGGGGCTTTCAGGTCAGCGGTCCTTCTTCTTGTTGTAGGTTGCAGGAATCTGATTTCCTGGGTTCAGGGTCACGCCTACATACTAATTTTAGGGGTGTGTTTAGGTCAGGAGGGCAGTAGCCAATGGCTACTGTCCTTGAGGATGGCTACACCCTCCTTGTGCCTCCTACCTGAGGGGTGGGGGTACACCCCTATTCCTATTTGGGGAATCCTCCAAAACCAAGATGGAGGATTTCCAAAGGCAGGGCTCACCTCAGCTCAGGGAACCTTAGGGGCTGTCTTGACTGGTAGGTGACTCCTCCTTGTTTTTCTCATTATCTCCTCCAGACTTGCCACCAAAAGTGGGGGCTGTGTCCGGAGAGACGGGCATCTCCACTAGCTGGGATGTCCTGGGGTGCTGTAACAACAGGCAGGAGCCTTTGAGGCTCACCACCAGGTGTTACAGTTCCTGCAGGGGAAGGTGAGAAGCACCTCCACCCAGTGCAGGCTTTGTTCCTGGCCACAGAGTGGCCAGAAACTCGTCTGGTTGTGACGGGCTGGCAGAAACTGGTCAACCTAGCACTAGGAGTCGGAATGGTAATCATGGGGCATCTCTAAGATGCCCTCTGTGTGTATGTTTCAACAAAATTGTGCTGAGAAGATTGACACCAAACTTCCCAGATTTCAGTGTAACCATTATGGAACTGTGGAGTTCGTAATTGACAGACTCCCAGACCATATACTCTTTAGGCTACCCTGCACTTACAATGTCTATGGTATGGCTTAGACACTGTAGGGGCATATTTCTCATGCAACTATGCCCTCACCTGTGGTATAGTGCACCCTGCCTTAGGGCTGTAAGGCCTGCTAAAGGGGTGACTTGCCTATGCCACAGGCAGTGGGATGTGGGCATGGCACCCTGAGGGGAGTGCCATGTTGACGTAGTCATTTTCTCCCCATCAGCACACACAAGCTGTGAGGCAGAATTCATGTGCTGAGTGAGTCAGGGGACTTATCTGTGTGCATGGGCTGTGCCAATTGTGGACACAAAGGTACAGTTTGGAGAAAGAAAACTGGTGCTGGGGCCTGGTTGGTGGGTTCCCAGCACACTTTCAATCATAACTGGCATCAACAAAAGGCAAAAGGTTAGGGGGTAACATGCCCAGGGAGGCATTTCACTACAACTCCAAAATCGAGAGGAAAAACATTTCACCATCTACTCTAAATACGGTCTGTGGTGTAAAGTCTTTCCTCTGATTGCCCCTACTCCATCAAATTTGCAACTTTATACAATTATGCACCATTTGCAGTAAAAACGTGTTGTGAAAAGTACTATTTATGTTTACAATTTACTGTGAAAGCATTTGAACAGAACATGAAAAATGACTGGAGGACACATTTAGGCCCTCATTACAACCCTGGCGGTCGTGATAAAGTGGCGGTAATAACGCTAACAGGCTGGCGGTAACTAATGCCAAATTATGACCATGGCGGAAAGTTCTCCGAAAGACAGCCAATGTACCACACCGACTGCCAGGGCGGAAACAACATTCACCACAGCGGTAGCCGCCTACAGCCAGACGGAAGTCAAAGTTTCGCCCACCATATTATGACAACACAATCCACCACCTTTTTTGGGGCAATACCAACATCAAAAGTCTGGTTGAAACAGAGCTCACAAGTGAAAGGACTCACCTTTGGAGACACAGGGAAGAACCATGCATCCATGGAGCACGAACTGCATGTCTTTCTGATGATATTCTACGTTCTGCTCCACCACGAACACCAACGCCAGCTAAGACAATGACGGTGAGCACAGCCACCTAGCACACAAGGGAGGGGGGGAGGAAAAAGGGAGTGACACACATACGCACCATACACACCACACACACACACATACACACACACACACACCATACACACACAAATAATTTACAAAAGTGAATGTAATAAGATCACCACAGTATAAATAATAATTTAGGCAATGTAACAGATATATACAAATGTACAAAACAAGGGACACAGCCCAGTCCTCATTTTGCTTGGGCCTCATGGCCACAGGCCAAAGTCCAAGGCCCCACTTGTCACCTGCATCAACAAGGAGAGAACAATGCAGGAGCATCATTTGGCAAATAGGAAGGGATCTCAGGGGGAGGGGGGCACCTCAGCCGGGAGCTGAAACAAGACCACTGGCTCTGGAGGAGGCAACATGCCCTGTACTTGGTCCCAGGAAGTGCAAGGTCACAGTCTCTCAAGTGGGTGTCTTGCCCACTGGTTCTGGAGGGGGCAACATGCCCTGTGCTTGGTCCTGGGGAGTGCAAGGCCACAGTCTCTCTAGTGGGTGTCTTGCTCACTGGTTCTGGAGTGGACAGGCCGCACAGAAGCCCATGGATGCATGATTACATGTCGTCCGCTGGTGGTGACGGCTGCACTGTGCTGTTGATGGTGGGAGGCTCCTGCACATCCTCTGCACCCTTGGATGGATGCACTGCGGAGGTGCTGCTGGTAGGGGGAGGCTCCTGCACACCCCCTGCACACTCAGATGGATGCACTGTGGTCCTGCACCCTCGGATGGATGCACTGTGGTGGTGCTGCTGGTGGGAGGAGGCTCCTGCACATCCCCTGCACCCTCGGATGGATGCACAACCATGTTTGGTGGTTGGGGCTCCGTCACAGCTGCTGACCCAGGCTCCTTGACCCTCTTGCCTGCACGTGCAGGCTCCTTGGTCTTCCTGCCTGCTGGTGAAGGTTCCTTGGTCTTCCTGCCTGCTGGTGCAGGCTCCTTGCCCTTTCTGGTGGCGGGTGCAGGCTCCTTGGTCTTCCTGCCTGCTGGGGCATGCTCCTTGCCCTTTCTGGTGGTAGGGGCAGGCCCCTTGGTCTTCCTGCCGGCTGATGCAGGCTCCTTGCCCTTTCTGGTGGCAGGTGCAGGCTCCTTTCCCTTCATGCCTGCTGGTGCATGATCCTTCCTCTTTGGCAGGCTGGTGCAGGCTCCTTTCCCTTAAGGCTGGCTGTTGCAGGCTCCTTCCCTTCAGTAAATGTGGCCTGGATTCCTTTCCACCACAAGTGGTTGTGGATGGAACTGGGCCTGTGGACTGTGTGGCTGAGGTACTTGGCTGGGTTCGTGATACCCTGGCCATACGTGCAGGACAGGGAGGGAAGGAGAAGGAATCGGAGTGGAGGATGAGGGAGTGGTTGTTGGAGGTGTCTGTCTACTGGATTAGGGTGCAGGTGCATGGGCTGTATGTTGTTGTGAGGTGGATGGCTGTTTGTTGTTTGAGTGCTTGCGTTTGTGTACTTTAGGAGGGGGGAACAGACACAGTGGGAGAGGACACAGGGACGTGAGCATGGATGTTGTGGAGGTGCCTGCCACTGAGGTTTGTGTTCTGCTTGGTGTGCTGATGAAAAGGGGGAGACAGTCGAAATAGTGGATATTCTTGTGTCTGCAACTGGATGGTGTTTGTGTAAGTGCCTGTGGGATGACGTGTGGTGCTTGTGTTTGCCTGTGACCCTTTGGGGTGTTGTCTTGTGCGCATGCTCGTCTGCTGTGTGCTTGGGATGAGTTGGGGTTGAGGAGAATGGGACTGGGAAGTGGAAGTTGGAGGGGGGGCGGTAGTAACAGGGACAATGGCTGCCATCAGAGAGGAGGCCAGAGCCTGGATCAATCTCTGTTGGCCTCCTTGGCAATGGCATGCCATATACCCTTCTTTTGATGGGCACTGACCTGCAGAGGCAATACACACAGGGAAAAACCATTAGACAACTAGTCGAGCCTGTTACACACATGGCCCACCATACCCGTTTCTATCATCATTGGCACACACATAGCCCAGCAAAACACCCTGTACGCCGCCAAGAGGACTTCCACCCACCCCTCTTACACGAGACCTTCACACACACCACTCCATGCATTCATACCACATGCATCGTGCCTACAGTGTACTCACCTGTTGGTCTGGAGGCCCATACTGCAGTTCGTACTGGGGTAGGACCCCATCCACCAGTCTCTCCAACACCTCCCCTCCCAAGTGAAGGCTGGGGCCCTTCCCCGGTAACACAGGCCATGGTAGTTTCCAGATACAGGTCACAACAGCACATGCAGTGTAGGTCCTCTCCTATGGAAGGTCAGGTAGCAAGGGAGGAATTTGATAGAAAATGGCGGTCACATCCGAGGCGGTGCATACCGTCACAGCCGGCGTAGATCACCATTGGCCATGGTACCCCATAGGGCCCAATGTTAACCAATGAGGAGTTGCACAGCGGTTCCCGACTGGCTCTCACAGCAGTGCACGTCAATGGAATTACCTCACTTCCACCTGTCCCTCCACAGAGGACAGGCGGACGCAATTTCGGGGGGGCAGGCCTCTGGAATAATGCTGCATCACAAGAGTATAGGCACATACTGGACAAATAAAACTGACCCATTTCATGTTTAAAGAATGAAAACTACTGTTGTAGCTCCATTGTTTAGGTTGTGACCGGCTCCTCACACTTGTGTCCCTTAGATTCCTACTCCTGCAGATGAATAGGAGATTGAGACATACCGTTGTGTACAGACCCCTGGTAGACTTTGCAACACTGGAGGACAGGCACATTATCCTCACCTATAGACTTGACAGGGCCACAAGCACAGAGCTGAGTGCCCAATTGGAGCCTGATCTGATATCTGCTATCCGTCACCCCACTGGGATCCCCCCTCTTGTGCAAGTGGAATTAGTACTCCATTTCCTGGCAACTGGTTCTTTCCAAGTGACAGTTGGCTTGGCAGCTGGAATGTCACAGACAATGTTCTCAAACGTGCTGACAAGAGTGTTGTCTGCCCTGATAAAACACATGTGCAGCTACATTGTTTTCCCCCAGGTTGAGGATTTGGCCACAGTGAGGCCGAGGTTTATGCAATGGGACACATCCCCAACACAACTGGACCAATTGATGGAACACATATTGCATTTGTCCCCCCCTGCCAGAATGAACAAGTGTTCAGGAATTGTAAGAGTTTTCACTCCATGAATGTACAGATGGTGTGCTTGGCGGACCAGTACATCTCCCACGTCAATGCTAAGTATCCTGGGTTGGTGAATGATGCCTTTGTTCTGAGGAATAGCAGCATCCCAAATATGATGGGCCAACTACAGAGGCACAGGTAGGTAGGTAGGTGAGCCCTGGTTCCCAACCAGTAGATGTTGGTGTATGGGTATGGTGTGGGCCATATAGGATAGTGTGTGGCTAAATGTTGTCCCTCAATATTTGCAGGTGACTCTGGTTACCTAAACCTATCATGGTTGCTGACTCCTGTGAGGAATTCCAGGACAAGGGCAGAAGAACGTTTTAATGAGGCACATGGGAAAACCACAAGGATCATTGGCCTCCTGAATGCCAGTTTTTGGTGCCTCCATCTAACAGGTGGATCCCTGTGCTACTCACCCAAGAAGGTCTGCCAGATAGTAGTGACATGCTGCATGTTGCATAACCTGGCCCTCAGACGCTATGTCCCTTTTCTGCAGGAGCCTGGAGATGCCCGTGTGCCAGCAGTGGACCCTGTGGACAGTGAGTGATTTCAAACTTCTATGCCCACTTACTGTTCCCTCTGGCAGTTCATTTTGCAGATGTTGGTGACCTGACATATAAACCTGGTGTGATCACTGCAGCCAGCTACAGGTCATTAATCAATGCTAATTCTATGTACAGTTCATTTGCAATGGTTGTACCTGTTTCAATCAATACATATTTGAAATACATGACATGCTCGAAATAGAATTTGATCCAACTGTGTTTATTGAAGTGCTAACATATAGGGGGAAAGTGCAATGGGATAGGGTGATGATGGAGGAAAGTCCAAGGTATTGTTTCAGACTGTTTGTAGCACAGGTGCAGTGTCCGTGGGGACATAGGAAGGGGAGCAATGGCAGTTCAAGGTGGGCAGGGTGACTGAGTGGGACACAAAAGTGACAATCAGGAGAGTCTCAGTTCCTGGTGGGGTTCTTGGCAAGTGTCTCTGGCTTCTGTTTGGATCGCAGGGAACGTTTGC
The DNA here is from genome assembly GCF_031143425.1 of Pleurodeles waltl. Classification (NCBI taxonomy): domain Eukaryota; kingdom Metazoa; phylum Chordata; class Amphibia; order Caudata; family Salamandridae; genus Pleurodeles; species Pleurodeles waltl. Next base: position 897,270,946 of record NC_090448.1, on the reverse strand, counting down.
GGGGTGGTTCACCTTCTGCAGGGGGAGGGGAGCTGGTGGCCTGTGAGTCCTGTGGCGGGCCTCCTGGCCACTAGCGGAAGTGGAAGGCTGTTCAGAAGTCTGGCTAGTGGCAGGGGCCCACTGGTGTGAGACTGCCTCCCTCATAATGTTGGCCATGTCTGCCAGCACCCCTGCCATGGAGATCAGGGTGTTGTTGATGGCCTGCAAGTCCTCCCTGATATCCTGGTACTGTCCCTCCTGGCCCATCGTGTCCTGGAAATGTTGGTAGGCTCCCAGGATCTTGGAGAGTGCCTCATGGAGAGTCAGTTCCCTGGGCCTGTCCTCTCCCTGGCACACAGCAGTCCTCCCAGTGTCCCTGTTGACCTGTACCTCTGTTCCCCTGAACCGTGTGCCCATTGCCACTGACCCCAGGTCCCTGATTGTCTTGGGGGTAAGGTGTGGCCTGGGGTCCCTGTAGAGGTGGACACACTGCTGATTGACGTGTCCTGGGGACAGAGGTGTGGGTACGCTGGGTGGGTGCTGTGGTGTTGTTTCCTGATGTGGAAGGCTCTGTGGTGGTGTGTGACTGGGCCTGGGTAATCAGCTTTCCAGTGGTCCCTGAGGGGCCAGGTAGGTCATCCAAATCCTGAAGACCAGAGTTGCTGTCATCACTGTGGGCCTCTTCAGTTGGGGGACTGGATAGTTCTGGTACCTCCTCTCCGATGACATTGGCTGGGGTACCTGTGGGGATGTAAATGATGTGTTATGGTTTCTGGGTCTATCATATTGTACATCCGTGAGTTCCCCTCTATAGTTGGATTTGTCCTGCCAGCTTTCACTGGTGGGATTGTTAGTTCTCTCTGCTATGCATGCTTTAGTCATAATAGTCCATGCAGAACTGTGAGGGGTGTCCATGCATTGGTACAGCATGCAGGGCGTGGCATTGGGAGCAGTGAGATGTGATGGTGGTGTGTGGAATGTAGTGGAGTGATGGGAGTGAGGGTATGGGATGGCATGCAGGTAGGGGGTTGAAAATAGTAGAGAGTTGACTTACCAGAGTCCAGTCCTCCTCCGACTCCGGCCAGGCCCTCAGGATGCAGTATTGCCAAGACTTGCTCCTCCCATGCTGTGAGTTGTGGGAGAGAAGGTGGGGGTCCACCGCCAGTCCTCCGTACAGCGAGCTGGTGTCTTGCTGCTATGGAACACACCTTCCCCCGTAGGTCATGCCACATCTTCCTGATGTCATCCCTAGTTTTGAGTGCTGTCCCACGGGGTTGACCCTGTCCACGATTCTTCGCCACAGCTCCATCTTCCTAGCTATAGATGTCTGCTGCTCCTGTGCTCCAAATAGCTGTGGCTCTACCCTGACGATTTCCTCCACCATGACCCTTAGTGCCTCCTCTGTGAAACAGGGGTGTCTTTGTGGGGCCATGGGTGTTCTGTGAGGTGTGTTGGTGAAGGTGAGTTGGGTAATGTGTTGGGGTGTGTGATGTGGAGTGCGCGAGTGGAATAAAGGTGTGAGTAATGTGTGGCTCTAGTTGCGCCAGTGGTCTTCGTGTGTTCCAGGTGGCAATGGTTTGTATTTGTAAAGGGTTGTGGGTACTGTGTGTGTGTTTTATAGTGGTGTGGGTGTGGTGTGTGAATGGGTGTCAGGTGTGTGTTGTTTGAATTGTCCAATGTGGTGTTGTTTTGTCTGTGGGTGTCCATTTTGAGCACGGCGGTATGTACCGCCAATAGTTTACCACCATTGAATGTCCGCCATGGTGATTTGTGGGTCATAATGTGGTGGGCGTAGTTCTGTTGGCATAACGGTGTGGGTTTTGATACTGCCAGTTTATCACTGATCTTTGGGCTGGTGGATTTGTGTGTGTGGCTGAATTCTGTCGGATTAGTGTGTGTGTGTCATAATATGGTGAACGGATTTCCGCCGCCGTGACGGTAAGTTTGTGGCCATCAGCGTGGCGGTAAGTGGGATTTATCACCAATGACATTAATGAGGGCCTGAGCTTTAAAATAAAGCAGGAAATTATAGACTTGCATTTCAGGTAATAGTGACAAACGTTTGCATAATTGCGCCGCAAAAATAAATTAGATTTATGATTTTTAGCAGATTCACAAAGTTACAGGAGTTTTAGTGAAAATCATACATTTTACTCCAAATTTACAAATCTAAATTTTCCTCTGGATAGAAATTGTCCTTTATTAAATATTTCCAATTAATCATTTCAACACATATTTTTTTCTCCACAGAGAAAATAGCATTGTGTGGAGAAATGCCTTTCCCAATACCCCTACTGTGGGCCTCATTATGAGTCAGGCAAAGTGATATCTCCAGAGGTGATATCGCTCCACTCAATTATGAGTTTTTGTTCACCTTTTCCTGAGGGAAGCAGGGGGAAAACAGGCAAGGGAACCTCTATGGAATCATACAGAATTGTACATAATTTATATTCCTGCTAGTGTTCCGTGACTCTTGGCCAGAGTACTCATAGTGCCCAGTAATGTAGGAGAGATACAGGGCAGAATTCATAATACTTCTCTGAAATTACTGGGCTTTGTGGAATGAAGACCTGTTTGGGATTGACTTTACTTTCCCCATTGGAGAAAATCACTTACACCTACGTTGCACAGGAGTAAACAAGTGGATATAGCCCCTAGAAAACTAACTGCAATAGATATGTGAGCACTTATGTACCTATAGGTGTGTTGGCACTCACCTACTTCTTTACCTGTTCTGTAAACCACCTAGTTACACCCCAAACAGTGAATTTAGGATGTGAAACTTAAGAAGGAAAATTGCTTTTCTATGCACCCATTTATGGCTCATATTCACAAAGCAATTTGTTAATGGAATGTCTGTTGCCTAAGCAAGGCACCTACTAAAAATAATAGAACCTAATGCCAGGCAGCATTCTTAGCAAAACAATCAATAAGATCCCAAGCAGAATGAACTATACACAAGTAGACCAACAGAATTTAGGATTACAAATGCATAACAAAGATTTTTCGACTATTAAAATAAATAGGTGGGGGAGCCTGTCCAAGATGGTACCCGAGTCCTCAAAGCTCCACCTTCCACCCACTGCATGGGGCAGAAGTTGACATGTCCTGGGGTCCTCAACATGGGGAAATGATCTGGAGCAGCTAGCCTTCCCACATCAACGCCACCGGTGGCCTAGAGAGACGCAGATCGTTTTTTGGAAAGGCTAGCAGAAGTTTGACTTGGCGGCCATGCTTCTGACATAGCGGACGTTGTGGGGTGGGGACATTGAAGGACTGGAAGAGCAACTCCGTTACAGATTGCACCTTGTCGCCCCTGGGACTATATCTGCCGGGCCCCTATCTTGAATCCTGGGCTCCTGTTGCTATTTGGCGGGTTTGCAGACCTGCAGCACAGTAGCAAGGGGCCTCAACAAGTCGCTCCCCTCCCACCCAGCCACAACCAGAATAAAGGCACCTTCCAAGCCGGGGGCCCTAAACTGGGAATTGAATTGACTGGGAGATTCCCACTGAGCAGTGAGGAGAGGCAGGTATGCCCTATTTTACCCACCCTTTGTTTGCAGAATGGACTGTGTCACTGGGCGCACCTCGCTGCTGCAGGGATCTGCATAATTTTGTGGCCCTGGGGTCCATGCTGCGCAGTGGCACTCTCACCCTACTTGCTGCTCCCCAACTCCGAAAGTTGGGCGCAGATCCATGGGGCTCCCAATGGGGCTGCCTGAGACATGGAGCTCTTCTCAACCCTACTCTTGCCATTGGCCCTCATTGCTGGTGCACTCTCTTTTTGCATGCAATTCTGGTGGAACTTGGACTCTGAGTGATTACATAAATGTCTAACATCAGGGTTGGTGCTGTGCGTTCCTGGTCTCCACTGGGGCAGGGGCCTGCCAGCTGCACCATCATGACTTGCCAATGCAACACAAGCAAGGGCACTATGCTTAAAAGCTTGTTTAATAATCCTCCAGCGAAGAGGTCTGAGCAGGACAAAGAGACGTCCTTCACCTCGCCACCATCCGAGGAATCGGTGCTGGGCAGCTTACAGAGTGATGAAGCCTCCGTCACGAGTGCATTTCTGGAGCAGCTGTTCAGGTTCTTACAGGATGACTTTGTCACCCTTAAACAAGACATAGTGACAGAGGCGAAGGACCTCCAATGTGATCTGTGTAAAAGGTGCACTTCGTAGAACAAACTCACGAGCCCTGGGAGGAAAAACTAGATAGCCAGGAACTCCTCAAGGTACGAGACAAGAATGAGGAGCTCCATTACCAGCTAAAGGATCTAAAAAACAGATCTAGGTGCTCCGACATCTGCATAAAAGGGGTCCCTTCACAAGCGATCCGGGGTAAACAGTTTTTTCAGACATGTGGCCCCAGAGCTCACAGACCATGAAATCTTCCTTGATGTTATTCCTTGAGTGGCCACCCGCCTCATGCTCTTGGTGAAGCAGGATCACCTCCTGTGCATACATTACTACAGGCAAAAAGAGGATATTATGAATGCTGTGCATGAGAAACCTGCAATTGAATATGAGGGGCTCTTCCGGCTCCAGTTTGTCTGGAACAATGAGATGAAGAGCATCTGAACACTAGAAGAAGCCCGGTACCTAATATACATGACCATGGCACTCGGTGAAGCCCATACACTGTTTCCCTCATGGAATGGAGCTTCCACTGCGACGGATCAGTACCACTCGACGTGACAGAGAAAGAAACCACTATGCAAGACCTCTGCAACCGAGAGCCGCAAGGATTGGTCTGTGCTGCTACAACAGCTACAGTGTCACAATAGAGACACGGAAGTGGAGAGTGACCACTGGGGTATGTAAGGACTGGACTACATTGTACTGATGTGCCCAAGATCAGCTGGACCCCCTTTCTCTGAGGGCCCATATCCTTCCTCTCCTTGTTAAAACTCTCAGCTCTGGTAGCGGCTTCTCCCCTTCTCCTCTGCTTTGCAGCTGAGCCACAGCTGAAGAGTCCCATTGCTGCTTTGCAACAGAGATTGAAGACTCACGTGGCCAAGGACATGGACCCTCATCTGTTTGTCCTTCATGCTCTCAGATGGAAAGCTATATTCTTGACTTGTTCATTGTTTGTCTTCCCATTTCTCTCCTTGATGCTAGACCACTATTTCCCTTACCCCAGTCAACAGATAGCAGCACTTACTGTCTGGGATCTATGTTGCTATTATAGGCCATACTCAGACACCCCCCCCCAGGCCTCCACACATGCTCCTTTAGCTGATAATGATTCTTAGCCTTAATATCTGGGGCCTTAACGTATCAGCGAAACAACTAGCACTTGTGTCCTTCCCCAGGGCTGCCAAATGTGATATTTGTCTCCTGCTCAAGAACGACTGGAAGCAGTTACGCTCTCGGTATTTCTCCTCTGGGGCAGGGAAAAGGCAAGGGTGGAAATCCTCTTGGCGACTCAGTTTCCAGGATGGGTGACTCAAACTCATACTGAATTGCCTGGTAGGCTTTTGTAATTGTACATTCACCTGAAAGGTCACAGATTTACTTTAGCAACACTTTAAGCACCCAACGATCACCAAGAAACCTTCCATAAAGAAGACTTGGGATGAGTACTTACCACTCCAGACACAGATATTATTGAAGGGGGGATTTTAATATAGTGGTCGATGCACAGAGGGACAGATCAATTTAGCGACCTGGCCAAACTGGCTCCCTCACACCCACCTGCAGACAATGGCTAGCCAAGGTGGGTCTGACATATATATGGAGGCATATGCTCTCCGCTGCCACAGACTACACATTTTTTTTTCAACTGCACATCAGAGGTACACATACCTTGATTTTTTTCTCACCTCACTGCGTATTGCAAAAGCAACAGTGGGTATTTGAGTGGCTGCACTTTCTGACCACTCTCCTGTCACCCTCTGTTACACCCATGCTAGTGCCCTGTTACCTCCCCCTGTTTGGCTCCTCAGTGTAAAGCAATTTATTCATGAACACGTTGTCACCAAGATCACATCCACTATAACCTCATTCGTAGAAACTAGTGACACTCCGACTAGATCCAATGCTCTTTTATGGGAAACCTTGAAGGCTATTGTGAGGGGTCAATTCATTGCCATAGAGGCTCGATTTGATACAGATAGGTGCAAATTGTGTTCCCAGCTGTGATCAAACGTTAAGGAGCTTGCTTGCGACTGAACGTCAAGTGACTGCAGCTGGCAAGCAACTGAGAGCACTAGAAATGGGTAGGGAAGAATATGCTTTATTAAGGTTAAAGCAGAAATATTACACAGGAGGGAACAAGGTGGGCTACTTGCTAGCCCATGGCTTACGTGCCTATGCTGTACACCTCAGAGTGAATGAACTGACGAGTTCTGCTGGCACCCCAAAGTTCCAGGACAAACTGATTACAGAGGAATTTGAAATATTTTCTGCTATCTTCTACTCAGCCAATTATGTCAGGGCTGTCAACAAAAACGCATATCTACCCTTGGTACCCTTGACTCACATCTCACAATTTCATCCCTCAATAAGGATATATCACCCATTGAGGTCCTTATGGCCATTCAATGTTTACAACCATGTCCTTACCTGGTCATGATGGTTATTGTTAGAAATGGGGTCTTTGGTTGGCAGTCAGTTTACCCCCGTCCAACCAAGGACCCTCACTTGAGCCAAGGTAAAGGAGAATCACACTCAGTTAACTCCCGCTCACACCCTTGGTAGCTTGGCACAAGTAAGCCGGCTTAACTTCAGAAGCAATGTGTAAAGTATTTGTATCAACATGTACAGTAATACAGTGATGACATTACAAAATGGGCACCACATCAGTTTAGAAAAATAGGTGATATTTATCTAAATCAAACAAGACCAAAACGACAAAAATCCAAAATACACAAGTTAAGGTATGAATTTTCAAAAGAAGATGAGTCTTACTCCATAGAAAACAGTGAGAACACTGTTACACAAAGTACCTGGTTTGCGTCAAAAATAAAGCTGCATGGGCTAGGGTGCGTTGGAAAATCAACGATGTGTCAATTCCTTACTCGCAAGTGAGGCCGTGTGTCGTTTTCTTCTCTGATCGGGTCAGCGATGCATCGGTTTTCTCCCTTGCAAGAGAGCGATGGGTTGATTTATAGACAAGCACCTCGGGTTCAGGCAGGCTTTGTGTTGATTTTTCACACCCAGCGATGTTGCGTTGAAATCCGATTGCACGGTGTCAGAAAACTGTGCTGCTTGGGGTTTGTGTCGTTATCAGCATCTGCTACCAGGTGTTGCATGTTGTTTCTCCAGCCACGATGCATCGATCTTCTAGCTGCAATGTAGATGGAGTGTCGATTTCAGACACGAGGCCGGCAGCCCATCGTTTATCAGCCACATTGCAGATTGTGCATCGAAAATTTCCCTGCACAGCGGTCTTTGCGTGGATTTAAGTCCTTTTCCACAAGCTTCACCTTTCAAGGGCTCAGGGACTGGATAGAGCACCAATTGGCAGGAGTCTCACCAGAGAGTCCTGGTGCTGGCATGGGAAGTATTTGATGGTCGTGAGACTTCAATAACAGGAGGCTAGCTCAACTCAAGCCCTGGGAAATTCTTTAGAAGCAGGAATATACCACAAATTCCAGCCTTTGTCCCCTTCCCCAGGCAGAAGCCTCTTGGTTCCAGAAATGATCTTGAAGAAATCTAAAGTCTGGGGTTTTGGGTACACTACTTATACCCCTTTCTGTGTTTGAAGTAGGCAAACTTCAAAGGAAAGTCTCTGTTGTTTACAGGATCAGGGCTTGCCCAGGCCAGGCCCCAGACACACACCAGGGGGTTGGAGAGTGCATTGTGAGAGGGCAGTCACAGCCCACTCAGGTGTAAGTGACCACTCCTCTATCCACTCTAGCACAAATGGCTCATCTGGATATGCAGGCTACACCCGAGCTGCTTTTGTTCCACTGTCTACAGGGGATTCACAAACAGCCCAACTTTCAAACTGACCCAAACAGGCAATCCACAAACAGGTAGAGTCACAGAATGGTTTAAGCAAGAAAATGCCTACTTTCTAAAAATGGCATTTTCAAACCAACAATTTAAAAACCAACTTCACTAACAGATGTATTTTTAAATTGTGAGTTCAGAGACCCCAAACTCCATATTTCTATCCGCTTTCAAAGGGAATGTGCACTTTAATAATATTTAAAGGCAGCCCCCTTGTTAACCTATGAGAGAGATAGGCCTTGCAACAGTGAAGCATGCATTTAGCAGTAATTCTCTGTTAGGACATGTAAAACACATCAGTACATGTCCCATCTTCAGCATACACTGTACCCTGCCCATGGTACTACCTAGGGCCTACCTTATGGGTGCCTTACATGTATGAAAAGGGAAGGTGTAGGCCAGGTCGGACTGGCAGTCCAAGCCTGCACACACAGACACTGCAGCAGCAGGTCTGAGCCATGTTTACCGGGCTACTAATGTGGGTAGCACAACCTGTGCTGCAGGCCCACTCGTAGCATTTGATTTACAGGCCCTAGGCACCTCTAGTGCACTTTACTAGGGACATACCAGTAAATCATATATGACAATCATGGATAAACCAATCATCAATACAATATACACAGAGAGCATAAGCACCTTGGCACTAATTAGAAGTGGTAAAGTGTCCGGAGTCCTAAAGCCAACAAAAACTGGTCAGAAAAAATAGGAAGAAGGAGGCAAAAAGTTTAGGAATAACCCTGCAAAAAGGGCCATTTCCAACAGTTATGCAGCGCAAACCTTTACAATGCGTTTCACCAGTTGCTGACTTCTATACTGGCAAGGCTATATAAACAAACATCTTGGCACATAGGTAAGTGCTCTATATGCAGGGTATGGTGGACCACGATCAAACTGGGTTTGTACCCGAATGGGGATGTAGTGATAATGTAAAATATATCTGTTATCTCCTAGATAAAGTACAGAGTTCTGAGACATCAGTTTTTCTCCTCACTATTGACGTGGAGAAGGCCTTCGATCAGGTCCGCTGGCCATACGTCTGTGCGGTTTTGATGCACTTTGGCCTGAAGCTGCGGTTTTGTAATTGGATTCAGTGCAGTTATTCTTCTCCTAGATTCATGATGCAAGTTAATGGACTCGTATCTCAACCCTTCCCAATTGCCAGAGGCACCCGACATGACTGATCCCTGTCATCCCTATTATTCTCTCTATACATATAGCCATTTTCGAAACAGATGTGCACCACTACACAAATCACCAGCAAACACATGGGAGGAAGTGAACACAAAATACTGCTCTACACTGATGATTCCCTCCTACTACTTTCTAACCCTCCTGGCTCCCTGTCAACTGTGGTCGGGGAACTGAAGGTCTTGGGGAGTTATCTGGCTTCAAGAAAAACCTCCAGAAGTCATTTATCCTTAACCTTCCCATCCCCAGGAGTGAACAAGCCCAGCATGAGTCTAAGTTCTCATTCACATGAGTTTCACAAGGGATAAGCTATCTGAGTCTGCAGATACATCCTACACCAGCCCGTACCGTGACCGATAACTAGGAGGAGCTCCTGACAAACACATACTTGGATCTATCGAGGTGGAAGGGTTATGGTCTCTCATGACTGGGTCACTTAGTGATAGTAAAGATGATGCTTTCACTGAAAATCTTATATGTGATGCATACCCTGCCTCTCCAGCACGCCGCCCCTTGCAGCTTCTTGATAAATTGCAGACCCTTGTTTGGGACTTCATTTGGGATGGCAAGAAAGCATAGATGCTAAGTCACAGGCATATTCTTCTCAGTCTGCAGGTGGCTTGGGGGTTTCCCATTTGAAATATTTTTATCAGGCAGTACAGCTGCGATATATTGTGGAGTGGTCTTGGCCTAGTACCAAAAAAAACATTGGTGCTTTACTGACAAAGCAGTGACTGGCATTCCTATCTGGAAGGCTCCATAGCTACTAAAGCCACACCAGCCTGCTAGGGGACTTCATCTCACCAGACGCCGATCAAAGGTAACCCAGATCTTCTCCTGTGTACGAGGGTTCCACATTTGCTGTTTGGCAAGACGCTAACTGCAAATGGATAGGTGACCTATTTGATGCCGATTGCCTTATGGACTACTCCCAAGCACAGCTGGCCTTTGGAATCCTATCCACAGCCCACTGGCAATACATAGCCATCTGTCATTGGCTGAAACAGGCCTGGCTTTGCTAATGTGCTGGTTGACTGCTTGCCCCATTTTAGAAATGGCTCCTTACTTGCTCTTCTTACAAACACATCCTCTCAGATAGTTACACCTTCCTTATCACCCCACAGAAACTAGTGAAGACCCCTACTCGGCACCAGTGAGAGGTGGAATGTGAATGTACCTTTCCCGATAAGGAGTGGAGCAACATTCTCCGACTTGCCTGGGCATCCCTCGCAACACCACTAGAAAGGAGATGTTCTTGAAGATTGCACACTACTTTACCCCAGCTAGGGTCACCCAGTGGAGCACCAATAAAGGCAGTGCATATTGGCAACAATTAGTGCAGCAAGACACTCTTACCCATTGCTTTGGCAATACCACACATAGGCCCTCATTCCGAGCCTGGCGGGCGGCGGAGGCTGCCCGCCAGGCTTCCCCCCTCCGAAATACCGCTCCGCGGTCGTAAGACCGCGGAGGGTATTCCGAGTTTTCCCCTGGGCTGGCGGGCGGTCTTCACAAGACCGCCCGCCAGCCCAGGGGAAAACTCCCTTCCCACGATGACGCCGGCTCGTAATAGAGCCGGCGGAGTGGGAAGGTGCGACGGGTGCAGTTGCACCCGTCGCGTATTTCAGTGTCTGCTTTGCAGACACTGAAATACTTTTAGGGGCCCTCTTACGGGGGCCCCTGCCGTGCCCATGCCATAGGCATGGGCACGGCAGGGGCCCCCAGGGGCCCCGCGACTCCCCCTCCCGCCATCCGGTTCCCGGCGGGAGAACCGCCAGGAACTGGATGGCGGGAGGGGGAGTCGGAATCCCCATGCCGGCGCAGCATGCTGCGCCGGCTTGGAGGATTCCTTTGGGGCAGCGGGAAACCGGCGGGAGACCGCCGGTTTCCCTTCTCTGACCGCGGCTGAGCCGCCGCGGTCAGAATGCCCCGCGGGGCACCGCCGGCCTGTCGGTGGTGCCACCGCGTCCCACGGCCCTGGCGGACTTGTTCCGCCAGGGTCGTAATGACCCCCATAGGTTCCTTCTAAAACGAGGTGCTTCATGCTGTGAATGATATATTTGTCACTGATGTCCCTGGCATTCCCAGCTATGTCTCATTGGGCCTCCTCAACCTCTTGACGTATGGCCTGAAGTCTACTAAAGGGTCTGCGATTACTTTTGCACTAGGAGCTGCCAAATAGATCCTGGATTTCTGATCAGGCTCAGACGTGAGCCCAGCGCAGCTTGAATGGCACCACAAACTGCTGACAGCAATAGCAACCCATTTACTCCCCCTCTTTGACAAGACATGGAGACTGTTCATCAAGTACCTGTCAGACAAATTTAGAGAACTGGCTTGCCTTATATACCTACCGACTTGCTGTCTAACACACCCCAACCAGGAACCCACCAAGGCAAATATCTGGTTGTTGTCTCCATCACCTCCATATCTCTGCTAATGCCACTACACGATTGGTGTCCTGCCCCTTCCGCAGGTGTCTCCTGCCTCTCCCCTCCCTTCCCTTCATCCACACATGTGTCTCCCCTTGTTCATGTTTCTTTGTTCTCATGTTCCTGATTATTGATTTTCCCCATCAGCCATTGGATGTACCTGGGATGATTGTTATTTGCACTAAATTACCAATAAAGAGTTCTTAAACCTAAAATAAACAGGTGGTTAGAAAACACAGCAAAAAGTCTGTATGGAAACATACTTAACCGATCAAAGCTCTGTAGTTAAGGATTGCTTAAAGGTGACCTTACGTCTAGCTGAGAATTTCCACATATAGAAGAAGAGGGTCAGGCTTGTAGAGATAAGGGATTAGTGAGGGACAGAAAGAAGGGATAGTTGACAGGAAAACAGCAGGGCAGGCAGAAGACAGGAAAAACAGGGATGGGCAGGAGACATATAAAGTCAGGGTGAAAGCCAGAGGGAAGGGCAGAGGTGGGCTAGAGACTGAAAGTATATAAGATAGAGAAGTGTGACAATCCCAAAAGGTGGCTAAAAGAAGAGGAAAAGGAAAGAACTGAGAATGTGATTAGCCGAGGATGAGGGGGAAGGCCAAAAAGCAAGACAGACAGTGGACAGGGCAGAGAAGCTACTTTAGAGGATAAAGACGCTGTGAGCAGTGAGCAGAAAGAGGAAAGAGAAATCGTTCACAGCAGTATCCTCATGTGCTGAAGGAATAATGAAAAGAATGGGACTTCAAGAGAACCCAAAAAGAGAAATGGCAAGCAGTACAAACCTCTCCTTGCAGATTACAATGCAGTAATTAATTTGCTCATTGGTAATCTAAGCCATAAATGTGTGAAAATGGACTTCAATAAATTGAGTCTCATGTTCTCTTCCACAATTTTATGGAGCTTTTCTATTTTTATTATTATGTTTTTTATTGAGCAATATGAAATCAGCGAATGTAAGAACATCTTCATAAAAGACTCAGAGATTCAATCTTGAACAGCCGAATTGCGTTTTGTGGAATAAACATACTGTACAAGTAAGATAGATAAAGTGGCAAAGTGTAAAATTTCAACAAATAGTTAGGCAACAGCAAAAACAAGTGAACTGATTACTCTTGCTAACAAGGAGACATGGGCCCTCATTTCGAGTATGGCCATCCATGGACTGCAGTACCCATGCTGGCGGTCATACTGCGGCCACCTTAGCGGTCCGACCTACACATTACAATGCTGGTGGTCGGTCCACCAGTATACTGCCACCGCCTCCAGGATCATGAATTCCGATGGGTTGGCAGTGGTGCAAGTTGTGGTCAGCCACAACGGTGCCGAGTTCAGCACTGCCGTGCTGATTACGACTCACCTTTCCACCTGCCTTCCCATGGTGGGGACCTTGCCATGGAAGTGCCAGTGGAAAGGCATTGATGGGGCCACAGGGGACCCCTGCACTGCCCATGCTTATGGCATGGTCATTGCAGGGCCCACCTGTCTGCACACTCAGAACTCGTAATGCGGACTGTGTATCATGGCAGACAGTGCGCATTACGAGTGTCCGGCTGATGTCCTGCCGGTGTCCTCTCTGAGAGCCGAAGCCAATGCCGCTGCACAGTGTCCTCCGGCTGGCCAGGAGGGGAAATCGTAATACAGCAGTGGGGAGTCCGCCAGCTTGGCGGTCGCCTTCCCACCATCGTATTGGCGGTCCACAGTCAGACCACCAAACTTTAATTAGCCCCATGATTTCACAACTGCAACACATCACATTGAATTAAAACTTGTGCTCTCTGAATTAACTAGAAACAGATGGAGCAGTAGCGATAAATTGCAAAAGCTCACGAATTAAATACAACCTATTTCAAGTTAAAAAAGCAAAGGGGCAGCCCTGTTGCCATTTAATCAGTCTCCACTTAGGCCCATCCATATCAATTGGAGAAGTTATATTAAAGTGCCGTTGTGCACTTCCAAATAAAGTGCAACCCTTGTTTATTTACTAATTGCATTGACAAAGAGCAGCCATGTAGCCATTGCTGGGTATTTCCTTTAACGTGTCAATCCCCCGTGAGGCTAATTTATTAAAGTGCAGTCGTGCAAAACAGATGCAATACAAGAAAATAGTATTCTAAAAATACAATATTATGGGCTAGAGCTACGTCTAATGAACTATATACATATTTGACCTCAAACCAGACATGAATTCATTCTATAACAATTAGGGAATGTAGATTCAAGTACCAACATATGGCATCTTCAAGGCAGGTCGGCAGCTTACCTGCAAGTTCTAGCAAAAACTCCAGTGCAGATGTATCACTTTACTTTTAGCAGAGGCCAGCGACCACCTCTCTTTAACAATTTAATAAGCTCTATATGCTGCCAGATAGCCTCATGCCAGCTTATTACCTCTACCCATTTTGTGTATGCCTCTTGAAACAGCTTTGTTCTGAGCATTTTTTCCCATCAAACCTGCATTGTTGGGACTAGTCGTGTTGTATTCTCCAGTTTTGAAGAAGCAAAGAACGGGCTATCAAGAGTTCATTAGGAACAAACACTTGCCGCCCTTTAGTGATACTAGAACTTTGGATCTGCTTAGAAACTCCAAAAAGCACTAAGCATGCTTCCAAAGCTATTGAGTTCTGGAGACTGCTGCTAAAAGAAAAAAGAAAAAGGTCTCGCAAGAACTGTCCCAACTTAGGCAAGTTTAAACAGTATGGAGCCAATCCCCGACACCCACCTAATGACAGAAAAAACATTTGTCAGAAATGGACTGCAACATTCTATGAAGAGCTGCGAGGGTGTAATACGCCAGCCATAATGATAGAAAAGATATTATCTAAATATTTGCCACTCTTAAGGATTTATGGGCAACCTCAAAGATAATCCTGAAAAGAACAGTTTCAAGAATTTACAGTTTTTAATCATTTGTTGAAAAATAGATCTGTAGAATCATGACAATTGAAAGTGAGACTCCCCCTTAAGAACCAGCCCTTGTTTAATTTCTGCCCAATTATGCAATTAAATCCCAATGTATAGAGAAACAATGGGGGGCGTACACTAAGGTAAATGTATACATATACACATGCAAAATTACTCTTTCGTTTGACTACTTTTCGGCTATATACCATTTCTGAGTGTAAAGAAGCTCAAAGGTGGAGTCACTAAAAATGTCATGTAAGTTTAGTGGTAGTCATAGATCTACCTATTCAAAGTGTGAGGACATATTGAAAAGGTAAGTAAAGTTTAATACACTATGTAAAATATTTGTAAGCTCAATATTATTGTAAATTAATTTTATCTATATTTTAAATGTTGACTAGCTTTTAATAATGCTAACGTAATATTAACTACATTTTAACTTAAAAAATAAAATTGTTTAAGGATAGTATATTAAATTATTTTTTTAAATAATTATTTAGGAAAATTACACTAATCTGAAATAAAAGTTTTATATTGATTTATTATGCATTACAAGCTACTAAACGTTATGTTCAAAATAAATTTAAATTAATTGACTATATTTTATTTTCTAAAGTTACATTTATTTTTACATTGAAAAGGGGTCATAATACTTTTATTAAAATATTATGCATTATCATATTTTTCAACACTGACATAAAGGCAAATACACCTTTAAAAAGTTTAAACCAATTACTTATTTTAACATTTTTCCATGGGGTTTTATTTTAAGCATTTTAAGTTTCTGCCTCCATTATTTTTCTTGGAAGCATGTTGCAGGACCTGTGAATGTGTCAGGTGTAGTCAGTGCTTAATTTGTAAATTAAGAGGTGCCAGTGCTCAAAGCCCTTCTCTTAAACACGAAGCGGCTGTAATTAAATCTGCCAGCACTGAATACTGAGGCAGGTAATCCTGAAGCCATCTCGGGCCTCTTCAATCCATTTACGGCCACCCCTGCCCCTTCAGCTCATCCTACAACTTTCTACTTTCTCCCTTTATGACGCTTTTTAGTTTTTCCTTCTTCCGTCTTTCACATATGTGTCTTTTGCTCACAGCTAATGCTTGAGGCATAAGAATAAGCCCTGCCCCTCCCAAATAAGTGCTGGTGCTCAGCACCGAAACAACAAGCACAAATTAGGCACTGGGTGTAGTGCTGGAGGTACTCTAGCTCTAAACTGGAGTACAGTTACAACTATTTTCAGTTGTTTCTAGCAGTAGTAACTATAGAAGTGCAATCTGTGCATTACAATTGTCTTACACTTTTGTGGGTGGGTGCATGTCTCTCCCAAAGCCCCTCTGTAGTACTCCTTTAACTCTTTCCTTGCTCTCTCAAACCCCCTCCCATTTAGTGGTAAGTGTTCCCCATTTTTCATCCACTCCCCTTGTCCCCCCTACAATTACTACTAAAATGTAAACCTACATGTGCAGAGATCTCCGCAGTTGGCTTTAAGATCTCTTACATACATGATAAAAGAAGCAGAGGTGTAGATCTCCACATACAGGTTAGTGAATAACATTTTGTTGTACATTAGTAAAACTATTGTAGTACTACTAAACATATTACATATTGCAGTTTTGTGAATGGGCTGCATTGTATTTAAAGGAAGAGATGATGAACGGTAATTATCATTTTCTTGGTGACTTTGAACTTGTCATCCATTCACAAGAAACTGTAATTCCAGAGGATCGGAACAATTGCTAAGCACAATTTTCCTAATTTGTTAACAATTTTTGAATATTGAAAAATATATTTATTATTTTACCTATCTAGCCTTCATTTGAGGAACAGATGAGTCAATAATAAAGTCAAATTAATCTTCTGGAGGTTCTCAAATCTGATGTTTGTCAAAAGTCATCCACTCCCAGAATATTTTGGGCATAGGCCATTTCAGAAAATGTGTAGGTTATTATTATGAAGCTGGATGTTGCAAAATGTCAACATCAAATATCCAAAAACACAAAAAAGGTAGCATTTTTTTAAAATCAACTGAACATTATCAAGTACTCAATACGGTTACAAAAGCCTTATCCTGGGACCAGCTTGTAAAGGATTTTTGAGGGTGCAAACAAATCGGACGAATTACAAACAGCAAAAGCCTATTTAAATGTGCAAAAGAAAAAATTGTATTTAGAAAATTGTTACAAAATCACAATTCACATTGGCAATTCCGTATTTGGATAGGGAGTGCTTAGGGCGTCTTTACGAACACTGTTTCCCACTAGTAAGCCTTAAAATGTTATGATCGGATTGCGGTCGCAGAACAATAATACTTTCACACCAGTGGCGTAGCGTGGGTTGTCAGCACCCGGGGCAAGGCAAGTAATTTGCGCCCCCTAACCCGGGGCAAGGCAAGTAATTTGCGCCCCCTAACCCGTGGATTTTAGCACTCGAGTCTCTTCCAAGATGTTGCGCCCGGTGCGGCCGGCCCCCCCTGCAACCCCTACGCTACGCCACTGTTTCACACCAACTGAAAAGTGGTGGACACCCATTTGCAGATGGGAAGGGGCCTCTAAAACTGCAAAAACACCAATGTGCTTGCTGCGGTACTTAGCATGTCTACCGGCGGTTGGCAGCTGAAGGGCGTTTGTTTCTGACACTGATACAAAGTAATATCCCCCATTATAAAATGACTTTATCAGTTTTGAGTGCGTGAACCTCTGCAGCTCCTGTAATAAACTGCCCCTTTTCCAATTACAAACAATGACGTTAAAGTGTATTGCCTTTTGTGTTTACTTTCCTGCAACCATACTCCTGTTCTTGGTTATCCCATATTCCTTATTTGTTTTCAGTGAATTTGTTCCCTATTGACATAAAAAGTACTTTCCACTTAAGATGTGTTGACGTTTACTAGGGGACACTGGTACTTGATCTTAGATTCTTACAGGTGAGTGAAAAAATAATATTGCTTTCCCGAATATATTAGGGATGCTAGTTATGAAACACTACACAACAAGTGAGATATTGATGAAAAACTCTATTAAAGTTATATATCCGAACATAATATTGTTAAATATTATTATTTTACAGGTGTGTACCATATAATCATGAGACTTCCCTTGTATATCTGTGTGATAATAACTCTACTTATTGATGTGATCCATTGTGATCATCACAAGAATCATGATAAGGGAGTCAATCGTACCATTGAGGACTTTCAAGGGAAAGAACACCATAATGTGAAGCATCATGAAGAGGGACACCATGGCGAAGAACATCACAGTGAGAAACATCATGAGAAGAAGCATCATGGCAAGGGGCATGATGAGGATCATCACAGAGAGAATGTACATGATCACAAACACCCCGGAGAAAAACACCATGATCAAGAGCATCCTGAAGATGTAAACATCTGTCAAAAAATTACATCGGCCAACACTGGTTTTGCATTTAATTTCTACAAACACCAGACTTCAAATGGAAAATCTGGCAATGTGTTTGTGTCTCCGATAAGCATCTCCACTGCTCTTGGCATGCTATCTCTTGGTGCCAGGGTTAAAACTCACAAGGAGATTCTTGAAGGTATGGGTTTTAACCTTCGTGAGATCTCAGAGAAGGATGTCCATGCTAGCTTTCACCACCTCATGCAGAATTTGAACACATCCAACAGTGAGCTGCACCTGAGCACAGGCAATGCCCTCTTCATACAGAAGGATCTACCATTATTGCCTCAGTTTTTACACAATGTCAAAAGTCACTATGATTCAGAAGTCTTGTCTTCCAATTTCAATAATCAAGAGGAGGCAAAGAAGCAAATTAATAATTTTGTTCTGGAGAAAACGCATGGGAAAATTTCTGAACTGCTTCCTAACATTGATCCAGGAACTGTACTGGTTCTTGTCAATCATATTTTCTTTAAAGGTAAGACATTTTAGTACAGACATTTTTACATTGTATATATACTTTGTTGGAAAATGGATTATTGGTAAGGGCAGGTAAATACCTACACCGCAGTAGCCAACTAACCCCCCCTAGGTCCAGTCAGGTCTCAATATATTAATCCCAGCTCAACCCTTTGTAGCTTTGCAATGAGCAGTTAGGCGTCACTTAGGAGCCGGGTGTATAACTCATCTAAAAATCAAAAAAGAGTAAATAATTAAAACACAAAACAGAATAAAAATCTAACACCAATGTAGACAAATAGATGACATTTTTATTTTTAAAATTACACCAAAACGACAAAAAACTAATTTATGGAACCAAAGATATGATTTTTTTTAAAGATTAAAAGTAATTGTAGCGCTTAAAAGCTAATATCACTCAAAGGGTTAAATAAAAGTCACACTGGACAGGGGCAAAGTCCGGAGTTCAGGCCACCCACGATGTAACACTGTTACACTTTCCTAAGTGTTTCTTGATACAGGAAAGTGGTCCAAAGCACCAACCAATGGTTCAGAGGCTGTGGTTTGCCACTTGCGGTCTGGGACTACAACTCCAACAATGCACTTCTTGAACTTAAAGAGCTGTTTACCACAGTTATTCCAACTGTCTCCAAGCATCTGGATCTTCTTCCAGAGGTCCTTTTTGGGTCTTTGAAGTGTCCTCAGCTTGATCCAAGGTTCAAGGAAATCTGAATTGGTCCTTGGGAGTTAGGAATACAATTCCCAAAATGCACCTGGTCTGAATTCTCAAATGGCCTCTGGTCGCTGGTCAGCAGGGCTCTTCTTGCCAGACTTGATGCAGGGGACTCTGGGCAGCTCCTTTGTACCTGCGGCTTACAGGGAGTCCACTCCTGGAGTTGCAGAAGCAAGGTGAATTCCTTTTCTTGTTGAAGCCCAAAGTGTGCAGCTGGTGCAGTCCTTGTGAGTGCAGTGTCCAGGGGCAGGCCATGGGTCCAGAGGGCAGTCCTTCTTTTCCAGTATCTTCTTCCAGCAGGGATCTGCAGTGGGGTGCAGTTCTGCCAATTGTATACTTGCCACTGGGGTGGAAAGTGTGGGGGGGCTCTTGACCAATCATTTGCAGTCCACCAACCACTTGAGTGACCACGTTCTGGGAAGTGTGGCAAAAATCAATCCCAGGGACCAACATTCTCCAAAAATCCAAGATTTGCAAAAAGTGTATCTCAGAGGATAGGTCTGGCTGAGCCCCCCTTTCCCCCACTCTCTAGTGGTGTGGCTAAGTTTCTCTTGGCACACCCCATTCCAGCCCTCTCTTAATTAAATTAGGGGACACCTAGCTGTCTGGGTTTGCCGGAAATGGGGGTGGTCCACTTGCTGGCCCAAATGTTCTTCCCTTTTTGAAGTGCAGTTTGGCTGTTCTTCCCCCATTCTGTTTCACCACCTGCTGAGAAGGTTCTTCTCACCCAGGCACTTCCTTTGAGTTTAGCCCAGGTCACTTCATACCTCATCAAGTTAGTCTGACCAGACTGCCAAAGGCTGGCTAATCAGAGAAGGGACCTAAAGAGAAGAAACTGGTAACTATTAGAAAGAGTTCTAAAACTCTTTCCCTGAATTAGTTATATTAAATTCAACAATGGCAAGTTGTTGGATTTATATAACAATAAGTTTGATAGCTCCTATTGAGGCTTTATTAATTAAAAATTAAGCCACTCCGTGTTAGTCTATAGAGCCTTTTCACTACAATAACGCGTAACGCGTCCTTCTATGTCAATTTTATACACATTAGGACTCGTTTTAGGCCAATGAATCTTTTGACCCAGTGGTGAGACACCGCAAGACGAGATAACTGATCAATATGTCAAGCAATATGTCAATGATGTCACCAATATTTATCACCACAATACACTTTACTTTGGATAAAGACATTGATTAAACTGTCGGCGCAACCATGACCTTACAGCCATGAATAACCAAACCCTCTGTTAGAATTTTATGATTTTTATTCCTATTGGTTACAATCTACTAGTAGAAGTGTCAATCTCAAAACCAAAAAGCGTAAGAACATAACTACAACATGGCTACTATAATAAAATTTCACTAATGCAAGAATCATGAACATTAAAATATAACATATCGTAAACATAGATTAGAACACGAAGAATATAATGTAGTCACAGTTCAACATAGCGTTACGTCAGTTTTGTCTATAAGTGTCAGTCAGGTGATTACCTAGCCTAACCACTAATTAGCATTAGCATGTTGGACTTCATGCAAAATAATTTAGAACACCAATTTAGAAAACATCTAGCTATGGCCTCTATTAAAAAATACAGCAGTTGGTACCTAGAAAGAAAAAGCAAACAGACAAATTGTGATTTTCATTGTCATAATTACGCTCCAGTGATAGGTCAGCACACAGGATCAGTCTTCGTCTTCAGGACATCAGTCAGATCGTATTCAGTCTAGCTTCTTCTAAAGGACAGGGTACACTTCCCTCATAAGGAGGAAAAGTGTGAAGGGCAGTCTATTGGCAAAGGTAATTTTATTAAGTCTCCAATCACCAAACAGAGTGACAGAGTTTCTGGATGAAATCAATACCATTCCCTACCTAGTTCTAACGTCCCTTCTGTGACATGAGTTTTTATCCCTTTTCGTAACCCCTTCCCCCAAAATCTTATTGGTCATTTACTATACCCCACTATCTTTAACCTATAAAATTATACATTAGGTAATTTCAATTGTCACCCCACGATAATGTACAACACTTTGATTGGTCTTCATAATTGACGTCTTCGGAGGTGGCACATCCTGGATTAGTTCATCATTTTGGCACGTTCCTCGGGTTATAAGTTCTTCAGTCCGTGGTTAAATGTCCTTGAATATCTCTTTTAATCTATTTTGTTGCAAATAGTATAATAATCCATACATAACATGTGGATGGGAACAAAATCATTATGGTTACATGGAACGAAGAAAAGAACAAATGCAGGGTCATGGCCCTTTGTGAGTCAGCACACTGTAAAACAGAGAAAAATGCTTTAATAGAGCTAGGCAGCTAAATCCGCAGCTCACGCTAACTTAAGGCCTATGGTTTAATGCAATATTGTAAACGCCAATATAAGCTCAATTAATTATGATGCAAGCAATCATTTTTATAACTAACATTTGTTTGTATACGCAATGGTATTTTCACGTTTCATTTACATAATTCAAATACACATTAAGCAAATTACTATTCATTGTCGTCTTCTATGCGGCATTTGTTAGGCATTTATATAAGCATTATACTTTTAATAATTGATATATTTAAACTACGCTCTCTCAGTCCCTCCTCTGATGACGCTCGTCATCACACAAACTTTTTCAATTTTTCACCTTGCGCATAATGCGCATTTCAACATCTTGCCCTTTATGTGAACTTTCCCAAATTTCATTGAATATTTTCTCTCTTTCACTTTCTTCATTTCTTCTTGTTCTTTTAGTCCAATTTCTCTTAATGTTGTCATTAATTTTGCATGCCCCCCATAATCCTAATAGACAAATCAAAATAATTAATAATCCCATTAATATTTTTGCAAGTACCCCATTCCAAATGTTGGTAAACCAACTCCCAACTCTGGCAATTCCCTTTCCAAATTTCTCCCAAACACCAAGGGCCTGATTTTAACCTTGGCGGACGGCAGAGGCCGTCCGCCAAGGTTCCGCCGCCAAATGACCGCACCGCGGTCACAAGACCGCCGCGGCCATTCTAACATTTCCTCTGGGCCGGCGGGCGCTCTCCAAAAGAGCGCCCGCCGGCCCAGAGGGAATGCCCCTGCAACGAGGACGCCGGCTCAGAATTGAGCCGGCGTAGTTGCAGGGGTGCGACGGGTGCAGTTTGCACCCGTCGCGTATTTCAGTGTCTGCATGGCAGACACTGAAATACTTTGCAGGGCCCTCTTACGGGGGCCCCTGCCGTGCCCATGCCATTGGCATGGGCACTGCAGGGGCCCAAAGGGGCCCCACGGCACCCCCTACCGCCATCCTGTTCATGGCGGGTTTCCCGCCATGAACAGGATGGCGGTAGGGGCTGTCAGAATCCTCAGGGCGGCGGAGCGCGCTCCGCCGCCATGAAGGATTCCCCGAGCAGCGGTAAGTCGGCGGGAGCCCGCCGACTTGCCGCTTCTGACCGCGGCTGAACCGCCGCGGTCAGAATGCTCGTGGGAGCACCGCCAGCCTGTTGGCGGTGCTCCCGTGGTCGGTGGCCCTGGCGGCCACTGGCCGCCAGGGTCAGAATGACCCCCCAAGTTCCTTCAAATCCTTCAAATCTGTACTATCTCCAGTAAGGTTAGTAAGCATACTTCTAATCTTTTTACTGTTATCTGGAATGAATGAACAACAATGACGCTCATTGAGCATCTTGCAGACCCCTCCACTCTTTGCTAAAAGAATGTCTAAAGCAAGCCGATTTTGAAGGGTCATAGCTCTTTCAGTATCCATCAGGAGTATAGCCCCTGTAAAATTTGTCAGCATGTTATCCACAATAGTAGACAACTTTTGTATCTTCATTGAATTTAGAATAACAACTACCAAAGTGATTATAGCTCCAAATATGTCACCAATGACAGCCGCCACTGATTCTCGTTTTTGTCTAGTATGTTGTATTTCAGACGTTTTAGGTAATTGTTTTAAGTCATCAATCTGGTAGATCTTTGGGAAAACTATTCCCAAATAACATGTCCCATACCATCCTTTAGGAAGACAGTAATATGCATTAAGCCCACAGATGTAATAGATCCCAGGGATCGCTGGATCCTGTCCATTCAACATAAAGGTCCATTTACTCTGAAACAAAAACACATGCCTGCATTCACTCGTTCCCACAAATAAATTGTCTTGCTCAGATATTGGTCTATATATACAAAGTCTACCTACATGTAATGCATCTATTGCTAATTTGCCTTGTGTTTTGATTGCAGTGTAAGTATAATCATTTGCATATGTGCGCTTTTCTAATCCTTTCTCTAATCTTTCCTTCAATGCTTTGCGTCTATCATCAGTGTGATCTAAAAAACTCTTCTCTACAGGCGATAGTAAGCAAGTCAAATTATTGCGATGCGCATAAGCAGTTCCGAATGTAAGTGTTGGCTCAAAGAAACCTCTAACTAATTTGATATCATGTTCTTTAGCTAATCTATTCAAAAATTCAATCACAGGCACAAAGGAAAACACAACATCCAGGTTTGAATAGAAGTATTGCACATGCTCTTGATTATAGAATCTTGTTAATAGCAAGCTACAACTAATCCCATAAGTTAAAGGAAGGCTATGATAAGTAACTCCCTCCTGCACAGATGAAGGAATCTTAGTGCACACATAACAATCTTTCGCATCCATAGTCTCCACATATTCATTTACCAAGCGATAGATGACATTAGTAGAAAGTTCCCCCTTTGAATTAGTTCCCTCATGCATGTGTCGTGCATCCTGCTCGAATCTTTCCCACGGTGTTAGTGTTGTAGTTACAGGTTTTGAGGTAGCATTAATAGTCTTTTTCTCCAACCACGGCATTCTACAATCACACCCAGAATCATTATTGCACACACAATACCTACTATAAGGCTTAACCACCCACACACTTTACTTTTCTTGCTACTACTTCTATTACTAGCCTTGTCTGTATAGAATCAGATAGCAGAATAAAAATCAATTAGAGGATGACCTAAACTCTTTTTTTTTTTTTTTTGGTGTATATTTACAGCGTCTTCATTCACTCCAGGACCCCTTTTCTTTTTGTCAAATCAGGTTAGCAGCTTGTCTCAATCAGGTTTCTTGATGTCAATCCGGTTTTAGTGTCACTTTCGGTAATTTATAAAGTCTCTCTTTCAGTTTTCAATTTCAGATTTTAGCCAAGATTGCTAGGAATTCTTGTTGCCATTCAGATGTTGTAGCATATGCCCATTCAGGACCTGTATATCTCCTGTTTGCAATTCTTTTTCTTTTCAATTTACGTTCACCTTGTTGTTCTCCTTCGCTTAAGTCTTCTACTCGAGATGTATCACCTTCCTCTATTACTGTGTCTCTTGGCACACCTCGTATTTTAGAAAGTGGTTTGTTTGGTCTGTCATCGTTCTTATGTGTCTGATGCATCTTTTCAGAACTTTGGACAGCACCCTCCTCTTGTACTATGGTAGTTTTCGCTTGATGGACCTGCAATTGGCTCAGGAGATTTCGGTTCACTCTGACTTCTCTCTACTATTTTTCCTTCTTCTTCTTCTACTTCTGTGTCTGTACCAGGTTCAAGTTCTAGCCCGTATCTGTCTATTTCTGGGAGAACGTCCTCTGGATTTTGTTCTCTTGTCGTTTCTACTGAGATAGGCTCTCTGTCACCTCTCTCGAACTCATTGACTGTTTGAGGGACGAGGCTGTTCTCAGTGAGTTCTCCAGCAGTCTCAGTTCTTTCTTGACTGTTTTCTAGACCTGAGACTTCTCCTTCTGAAACCGGTGTGCTGGTGATTTCGAATTCTTCTTCATCTGGACACGTTACCTTTTTGGTGTGGCTGGCATGTATCCAGTTTGGAATTCCGGCACACTTTACAGCAGTGGTAGTTGTCAAGATCACTTGATAAGGTCCTTTCCAACGTGGCTCCAGACACGACGTTCTCACATTCTTTTTGACAACCACCCAGTCACCAGCTTGTAGAGAGTGGCCTGGATCCCCAATCGGTGGCAAAGTGTTAGCTTCCACCTGGTGAGAGAAAGAGCGAATCACATCAGCCAAACTTTTGCAGTAATCCAACACCAAATCATCTGTAATATTCACTAGAGCATTTGCAGGTACTGCTGGTAACCCCATAGCTCTACTCATGAGGATTTCATGGGGGGACAATCCCGTTTTCTTATCTGGGGTGTTTCTCATTGACATCAGCACTAGAGGTAATGCATCTGGCCACTTCATATTGGTAGCTGTGCACATTTTTGCCATTCTCGATTTCAGGGTACCATTCATTTGCTCTACTAGTCCTGATGCTTCAGGGCGATAGCTTCAATGCAGCCTCTGGTCGATGTTAAGTGCAGCACACAGGAGTTTGATCACCTCATTGTCGAAGTGTCTGCCTCTATCTGATTCTATAGAGACCGGAAACCCGAAACTTGGTATTAGTTCCCTGATTATTAATTTTGCAACTGTGAGACTGTCATTTCTTCGTGTAGGGTATGCCTCAATCCAGTGACTGAAAACACACACAATCACCAACACATATTTCAATCCTCCGCAAACAGGCATCTCGATGAAATCCATTTGCATCTTGCTAAATGGACCTTCAGCTCTCCCAATGTGGCTCAAAGTTACCACTGTCCCTTTTCCCGCATTCATCTGTTGACAGATGATGCACCTGTGACAAATGACCTCGGCAGCATGTCTGAATTTTGGATTGAACCAATCAATTTTAAATGACCTGATCATTGCGTCCCTCCCAAGATGAGCCTGTCCATGGGACAATCGGGCAAATTGTGACAAAAGGCTATTTGGTAGAACTAATTTTCCTTCCTCTGAAACCCATATATCATCAGCTCTCTGGGTACATTGCATTTTTTGCCAAGAACGTTTCTCTTCTTTGCTTGCACGGCTCTGTAATGTCTTTAACTCATCTAAGGTATCCACTACTCGTAATGCAAGATTCAAACATGTGTCATTTTCAATTTGTGTTAATAGTTCCCATTGCTCCTTGAACGATATACAGTTCAATGCACAAAACCATGCGAATTGATCTGCATAACCGTTTCCCATGGACACAAAGTCTTGTGATCTGGTATGAGCACTGCATTTCACCACGGCAATTTCAAGAGGTAACTGAATTGCATGTAACAAATCCTTTATTTGTTCACCATTTTTCACAGGGGAACCAGATGAGGTCATGAAACCTCTCTGGGACCACAGTTGGCCAAAATCATGCACAATTCCAAATCCGTATCTGCTGTCAGTATAGATAGTGACTTTTAAATTTATAGCGGCGTGGCATCCCTTAGTAAGGGCAATTAGTTCTGCCACTTGTGCAGAAAACACTCTTTCGAGCCAGGAAGCTTCAACAATGCCGTTTATAGTACATACCGCGTAACCAGCTCTCAGCGTTCCTGCTGAATCTCTTAGACAGGACCCATCAACAAACATGATGCAGTCATTTTCTTTCAATTGGGTGTCCTGAATATCTGGACGAGGTTTGGTACACAGTTCAGTTACTTCAAGACAATCATGTTCAAATTCCTCCTCATTTTTAATCTCAGTGTTTTCAACAGGAAGTAAAGTTGCCGGGTTCAATACACTGCACTGCTTCAAGGAAACGTTTGGTGACCCCAATATGATTGTCTCATACCTAGTGAGACGTGCATTAGTCATGTGCTGTATTTTAGTTCGAGTCAACAGTATTTCAACTGAATGTGGAACCATTACTGTTAGAGGATATCCCATGACAATGCCTTCACATTGTGTGAGGCTCTGACCAACTGCTGCGACTGCGCGCAAACAACCCGGTAAGGCTGCTGCAATAGGGTCCAAGGTAGCTGAAAAATATGCTACAGGGCGATTTGCATCTCCATGGACCTGTGTTAAAACAGACAAAGAACAAGCATCACGTTCATGACAGAACAACAGAAAAGGTTTCTGATAGTCTGGCATTCCTAATGCTGGTGCCCTGCACATGCACTCTCTCAGCTCCATAAAGGACTCAAGTTCTTCCTTAGACAAAGTTATAGTATATGGCTCATCCTTGATCTCCTTGCCTGTTAGCTTTATCAATGGCTTTGAAATGATCGAAAAGTTGGGTATCCACTGACGACAGTAGCCCACCATTCCCAAAAACATCCTGACATCTCTTTTCGTCATTGGAGGGTTCATTTGCAAAACAGCTGTTATTCTTTCCTTTGATATTCTCCTGGAGCCCTTTTCAATCAGGTGCCCTAAGTATTTCACCTCCTTCTGACAGTATTGTAGCTTTCTGGGTGACACTTTGTGTCCATTCTTTCCCAGATGATTTAGTAAGGCAATGGTATCATATTTACAACTGTCCCTCGTCTTAGATGCAATCAGCAAATCATCAATGTACTGCACTAGAGTCAAATTAAAAGGCAGTACCAAAGGTTCCAAATCCTTTTTCAATATCTGATCGAAGATGGACGGTGATTCAGAAAATCCTTGAGGAATTCTGCACCAACTGTACACCTTATCCAGGAATTTGAAACTGAACAAAAATTGGCTGTCCTCATGAAGAGGTATCGAAAAGAAGGCTTGTGATAGGTCCACAACAGTAAACCATTCAGCATCGCAAGGAACCTGAAACATTATTACTGCTGGGTTGGGTACCACAGGGCAGCATTTTATCACAATTTCATTTATTTTTCTCAAATCTTGCACAATTCGAACCTTTCCACAGGGCTTCTTCAAACCCATTATTGGAGAGTTACATGGACTGCTCAAAACTTCTTTCAGAACTCCCTGCCGGAGAAAGTCTGCAATTATTTGTGACACTTCGATGAGACCATCTTGGGTCATATGGTATTGTGGTACTTGAGGGAATACTGCATCTGTCTTTATTTGGACTTTGACTGGTTCTACCCCTTTTATCAATCCTACTTCTTTTCCAGTCAGATCCCACACTTTCTCTGTTACTGTCCCCTGTAATTCAACAGGCAGGTCAATCAAGGTAAGCATTGGGAACAAGGTAATTAAAGGGTAATCTTCATTCGCTGTTCCTGAGTCATCTTTTGAGAATTGCCCATCGTCTCCCTCATCATCACTATTTGTTTGTACTTCAATTCCCTGAAAGTTACCAATCTCAACCTGCACTGGATCTGTAACCGGATTTGTCAAATACTGGTTTGCCACTCCGACCACCCTTATAGTACGTCCTGAAAGTGGCAACTTTGGGACCCCAACACTTCTGACTGTACAGCGTGTAGCTCCTGTATCCACCAAGAATAAAACCTTGTAACCCATCACCTTCCCTTCTACATATGGACCTCTCTTATCCACCTCTAAGGACGCTGCAAGCCTGCACTCTTCACTGTCTGAGCTATCATCTGACCATTCCCGATTCATGCTGTTTTCACCTCGTAATGGGAACTGTTGTACTGTATTATTTTGACTCATTACTTAACCTGTGACCTGCTGAGGAACCATCACCTGTTGCTGTCCCATCGGAGCCATTGGTAATTGCATTTGCTGTCTAGGCACCATAGGAATCTGCTGTTGTACTGGTTGCAATTGCATTGACTGAAAATGTGGCATTTGCATTTGTTGCATCGGCTGTACCCTTGCATTTGTACTGAATTGTTCTGAAAATTCAGGTTTTGATGTCTCACTTTCGGACCTCGTGAATTTTGTAACGCACCAACGTTAGCACCTTGCTGAACAGCACCATTCTGCACCATATTCGGGCACTCCCGTTTCCAATGCCCCACACCCCCGCACACGTGACATGGTGACATCTTCTTTACCCCCTGCATGTCATTTTGAATTACAACAGTATTCATGTCTGAACCACGGTTCACAAACCCTCGACCTCGGTTGGGTCTGAAACACACAGTTCATTTGCGGTTGCTGCTGTATCATCTGTTGTACTCCATTTCCCTGTATTCCTGCCTGTGCAGCCCTTATCTGCATCACCATCACCTTTTCTTTTAACTTCTTCTGTTTCAACTCAATCTCATCACTACAGTACTTCGCATACTGCAACACCTCGTCGATCGTTTAGCTTGCCAACAAATCAAATGATTCTTAATCATCTGGCTAACCTCTGGTCTCAACCCTTCGACGAATCTGAAAACAAGGTGGTTCATGTCCTTTGGTTCAATAGTCTCAGTACCACTGTAATGTTTAAATGCCTTTAACAATCTTTCATAGTAAGCATGTATTAATTCCTTAACCTCCTGAGAGGTCCGGTCGATTTTCTGCCAATCAGTCACCTTCGGTGACACCTTTTGCTTCAAAAACTCAATCACCTTATGATAATATTTCATCACTTCTTCCGAGGGTGCCCCTGTTACCTTATCCCTTGCTGGTTCCTTTGTCGGCCAATCAACTCCCATCTCACACTCAAGCCACAAGTCGGGCGAAACAATGATCTCAAACTCTCTCAATCTGGGATAATCGTTAGTAAAGGATAGAGGGGGTGATTCTGAGCTTGGCGGGTGGCGGTAGCCGCCCGCCAAGCGGGAACCGCCAGAAGACCGTACCGCGGTCAAAAGACCGCGGCGGTCATTCTGGGTTTCCCACTGGGCTGGCGGGCGACCGCCGAAAGTCCGCCCGCCAGCCCAGTGGGAAACACCCTTCCCACGAGGACGCCGGCTCAGAATTGAGCCGGCGGAGTGGGAAGGTGCGACGGGTGCAGTTGCACCCGTCGTGAATTTCAGTGTCTGCTAGGCAGACACTGAAATTCTTTTTGGGGCCCCCAGGGGCCCCGCGGCACCCCCTACCGCCATCCTGTTCCCGGCGGGAGAACCGCCAGGAACAGGATGGCGGTAGGGGGTGTCAGAATCCCCATGGCGGCGGAGCACGCTCCGCCGCCATGGAGGATTCTCAAGGGCAGCGGAAAGTCGGCGGTACACCGCCGACTTTCCGTTTCTGGCCGCGGCTGAACCGCCGCGGTCAGAATGCCCAGCGGTGCACCGCCAGCCTGTTGGCGGTGCTACCGCGGTCATTCGCCCTGGCGGTTTTTACCGCCAGGGTTAGAATGACCCCCAGAATGTCTCCTCTGGTCCATGGCACATGAACTAGGACACCACCAGCTGTCTCTCTCATAGGTAATATTTTTACTGATTCCAAATCGGGTGAAGCCTTAGTCTGATCAGATCCTGGACTGTCACTCTTTCCCTTATCTCTTTTCTTTGCCCATCTGCCTTCCCATTTTTCCAGTGCACCCCAAATGTGCGCGCTTTGCAATAATTCTCTCAAATGTGTCTTCATCCCTGCAAACCTCATGTGTTCAAAATCTTTTGAGTCAAAATCTAATCCGTAACTTCTTTTCAAATGTTTAGTGTTTCCGATATCAATGTTGTATTTATCTGCCAGGTTTGCTAATCTCTGATGCACCTTGCCTACTTCTTTGGTAATTTTAGGACATAGGTATCTCAATTCTGACTCCGTGTACAACTCCAGTCTGTTTACTCCCATTGTACCAACTCAGCAGCTTCTGCCCCTAGTCTTACAAAGTTCAGGTATTCGTCTTGTTTTTCTTTTTCTGGTTCGGCTGCAACCACTGCAGTCTTTTGTGAAGCATAAGCCTTTTCTAACCATTCATTTAACTGCTGGACTGTGAAACCCTGCAATGAGATGTTTCCTGCATGCATCATTGGTGAATGCGAGGTGTTTATACTCATTGTCTGTGGAGTTAGAACTCCTAACCCTGCTTGACGCATCGCTTCAATGGGTGCTCCCACTGGACTAAGGTCCATTAAAGACCTCGGTTGTTCAATTACTTGTTCTCCTGGGGCCATAATCTGGGGGGTTCCCATAGGCCCTCCTCTTATCGCATCTTGAGTCATCACTCCCTGATCACATACGCCAGGTTTGCCCTATGCATACAATGGCACTGGTGGACCGAGAGTAATTGGTAATGATATAGCGGCAGGTGTTTTAACCGTACCCGAACTGCATGGAGCAGCGGCTCCATAAATCTGCTCTAATGTACCTGGGACAGGTACTAATGGTGGACCAGTTACTTGGTTGTACCCTGATATCAGCTGTGGTTGCGGCTGGGACACTAATTTCGGAGTTGATTCAATATGTATCAGTTTTGGCTTTGTGTATATTGGGTCTGGTGGTACTATCAGATTTGTAGTAGTCTCAAGTACTAGAACGTCTGGGTAGATTCTCTGTATCTGCAGTGGAGGCTGCAACTTTATCAGTATGTCTGGTGCAGTGGGTACACTGATACCATTCTATAGCGGAATCATATCATTAGTCTGTGCCATAACAGCAGCTCCCTTTTCCTTCGTCTGGTTCCCAGGATCTGTGCTAGTGCTTGGAGCAATGTCGCTCACCGCACAAGGTGGCGGGCGATCATGTAACAGTCTGTCCATAAATTCCTCATCGTCTGAATCATCATCCTGTTCCCAAGATCTTTTATTTTCTTTAGATTTGCCTGAGTCTTTATCTGTTTTACATGAGTCTTTCTTTCCCTGTGTTTCTTCCCCTTGTGCTATTGCTGGAAACAGTTTTAGCCCATCAACTATTCCCCGTCTCCACATTTTGCTCTCATCATCCCATCTAGCTTCCGCTTAAGATTTTTCTGCCTTTCGCAACCTTTTCTGAAATTTCTCCTGCTTTTGTTTAAGAGCCATTAAATCCCGAACCACTAACGCCTCGTATTGTGCTGGCCTCGGAGGTGGTTTCTGTTCACTTAACATCCACCTCAATCGTGCAAGGATCCTTGTATTGAATGTTCCATATTCTGGAAACGCTAAACATCACTCTTTCTCTGTTAGTTTGCGCCACTGTTTCATACATAAACAAGGAGCGACACCCTTTTCTTCCATAACTATATAGGCTGGGGTACCTTCGGGTGGTGTAGGCTCCCCATCAGTTGCTATGATATATGTATCTCCCTTCAGTGCGCTCTTGAATGCTTTAACAAAATTCATTTTTGCGATTTTCTTTTGTTTTGTATTTTAATCAGAATTGACTTCGTTCCCAGGACACTCTTCACCCACCTTTCTCAACCTATTGCCTTCCACGGACGGCAGCCAATCCGTGCGCGATCCCTCTCAACAACTGACCTATCTCAGCGCGGCACCACTGACGTCACACTCACACACACTGCGGCTGACAAAGTCTTGCGGCTTGTCCGCTCCTCACTGAACCCATACAAACCTACACAAACTAATGCAAATTATTGCGAGCACCTTAAATGACGACACAAATCTGCCGGTTTACTACAGGAAGGGTAAAACATTCGCTTCAGAATTTTACAGAGATTTCACTTGAAGCCTTGGCCGCAACTTTCTCCTTATCAATTCCTGCATACGCAAGCAGAATTTGACCTGCAAATTCTACTCTCGACTTGTCAATGACTCCTTCTAGTGCACTTTAGAATTTGTCAAATCTCCATCGAAGGTTTCACACATACATTATGATTCAAACTTGACTTGTCAACCACGCCTGATTGACCTATTAAACCGCACAGATTACAACATAAACCACACTTGTTTTCATACTCCGGAGTTTTAGACCTCAACAGGTCCGTACATAACAACCAACCATGTGGATAATTTTGAGCATTAAGCACCACATTCAAATGAAGTACACCGACTTCCCTACTCTCATACCGTGGAGTACACCCACTCCTACTAAACAATACTTAATTTGGCCTAAAAACACACAAATCCTTACAATCTTCTGCAAAGGAGCATAAGCTAAGCAAGCGCAAAAAACCCTAACCCACATATATTATGGCGCCGAGAACATTCCCAACTCACTTAGGCAGGCTCCAAGATCCCGGGAAAGTCAAGGTGAACTTAGAAACCCATCATACCTGCAATTTGCATTATCACAGAAAAACAAATTAAACAATAACTCTCTGTCCCGGGGCCCCCCAAGGGCCAAACCGTCGCTCTGCTACCAGAACTGGTAACGAGTCCTTCTATGTCAATTTTATACACATTAGGACTCGTTTTAGGCCGATGAATCTTTTGACCCAGTGGTGAGACACCACAAGACGAGATAACTGATCAATATGTCAAGCAATATGTCAATGATGTCACCAATATTTATCACCACAATACACTTTACTTTGGATAAAGACATTGATTAAACTGTCGGCGCAACCATGACCTTTCAGCCATGAATAACCACACCCTCTGATAGAATTTTATTCCCTATTGGTTACAATCTACTAGTAGAAGTGTCAATCTCAAAACCAAAAAGCATAAGAACCTAACTACAACATGGCTACTATAATAAGATTTCACTAATGCAAGAATCATGAACATTCGCATATAACATATCGTAAACATAGATTAGAACACGAAGAATATAATGTAGTCACAGTTCAGCATAGATTTACGTCAGTTTTGTCTATAAGTGTCAGTCAGGTGATTACCTAGCCTAACCACTAATTAGCATTAGCATGTTGACTTCATGCAAAATAATTTAGAACACCAATTTAGAAAACATCTAACTATGGCCTCTATTCAAAAATACAGCAGTTGGTACCTAGAAAGAAAAAGCAAACATACAAATTGTGATTTTCATTGTCATAATTACCCTCCAGTGATAGGTTAGCACACAGGATCAGACTTCATCTTCAGGACATCAGTCAGATCGTCTTCAGTCTAGCTTCATCTAAAGGACAGGGGACACTTCCCTCATAAGGAGGAAAAGTGTGAAGGGCAGTCTATGGGCAAAGGTAATTTTATTAAGTCTCCAATCACCAAACAGAGTGACAGAGTTTCTGGATGAAATCGATATCATTCCCTACCTAGTTCTAACGTCCCTTCTGTGACATGAGTTTTTATCCCTTTTCGTAACCCCTTCCCCCAAAATCTTATTGGTCATTTACTATACCCCGCCTATCAAATTATACATTAGGTAATTTCAATTGTCACCCCACGATAATTTACAGCACTTTGATTGGTCTTCATAATTGACGTCTTCGGAGGTGGCACATCCTGGATTAGTTCATCACTTTGGCACGTTCCTCAGGTCATAAGTTCTTCAGTCCGTGGTTAAATCCTTGAATATTTCTATTTTGTTGCAAATAGTATAATAATCCATACAGAAACAGCTAACATGCGGATGGGAACAAAATCATTATGGTTACATGGAACGAAGAAAAGAACAAATGCAGGGTCATGGCCCTTTGTGAGTCATCACACTGTAAAACAGAGAAAAATGATTTAATATGAGAGCTAGGGAGCTAAATCCGCAGCTCACGCTAACTTAAGGCCTATGGTTTAATGCAATATTGTAAACGCCAATATAAGCTTGATTAATTATGATGCAAGCAATCATTTTTTAACTAACATTTGTTTGTATACGCAATGGTATTTTCACGTTTCATTGACATAATTCAAATACACATTAAGCAAATTACTATTCCTTGTCGTCTTCTATGCAGCATTTGTTAGGCATTTACATAAGCATTATACTTTTAATAATTGATATATTTAAACTACGCTCTCTCAGGGGGAAACAAATTTAGCCATTGTTCCCCCACCAGGGCCTATAAAACATCTTTTATAAAGTCCCTGCTTATAGTTACACTGCACCCAACCCTGCGGGCACCTAGGGCACACCTTAGGGGTGACTTATTTGTAAAAATAATGTAGTTTAAGACTTTGGAAGTACTTTTAATTCCAAAGTTGAACTTGGGGTTAACTTTAACTTAAAAGCAGCCAGCAAGGCAGGCCTGCCTTCAAAATTACCCTGGGCACCACAGCAGTGTACCTATGGGTGCTCTACATATGCTGGGGTCCCTAAACCTACATGCCCTACCATATACTAGGGATTTACAGGTAGGTTGACACAACCAATTATAATTAGCCTAATTTGCATAATCATTTTAATCAGGGTACCATCAAAGTCAGAAAAACACCAGCATAAGTGAAAAAATGGGGACAAAAAGTTAGGGGGCTTCTGCAATCAGCCCAGTATTCCCACATACATTGTAAGCTCTCACGTGAGATAGTGTTTTATATATATATATATATATATTTATATATATATATATATATAATTATATACATATATACACACACACTCATACATATATATATATATATATATATATATATATACATATAGTCACTGGAAAAAAAAAAACGTTACAGGGATGTTCACACAAAACCATAGAGACTCAGAAGTTATAGTTATGATTAACTTAAGTAACTATAACTCGCGCCCTAAGGTAACTTAAGGTCCAGTGGAAGGCTTTTCCCGAAACGCGTCGACATTTGGCTGGGACAGCGTGTGTTTGTTGTTCTTTTTGGGCACTAATTTGATTATTATCATATGTATTTTTGAAGTGACCTTTTTGAAGTTTATTTTTGTTTGCCTGTAAAAACTTTTCTAATAAATGGAGCTGACGACTTTTTACATGAATTATTTTTGAATTGTGCTCATTTTCTACCTTCCACGATCTCTTGGATATTGTGCAGCCTTTTGGTGCTAATATATGTTGCACCGTTCTTCGAAAATTATATATATATATATATATATATATATATATATATATATATATATATATACATATAGTCACTGAAAAAAAAAAAAGTTACAGGGACGTTCACACAAAACCATAGAGTCTCAGAAGTTATAGTTATGATTAACTCAAGTAACTATACCTCGCGCCCTAAGGTAACTATAACTTATGTCACTGACATGCACAGTTTTCTCATCAATAACATTATTACAAATGTTGCAGTTATAATACCAACGATACCATAGAAGGTGTCATTGATGATGTAAAATGTGTAATCATTAGCTGTGCATGGAGAAGGCGCACGTTATAATTACCTTAGCACACAAGTTATAGTTACTTGAGTTAATCATAACTATAACTGCTGGATTTCTATGGTTTTGTATGAGTAAATTCAGAACCTAACTATAACGTCCCTGTTATTCCAACCCCCGAAGGCTGTGTGCGGCGGGGGTTGGTTGCAAGGCCTAGCCTACAGCTGGGCCTTGCAGCCAGGCCCTTTTAACCACTGAACCCCGCGCCACGCATGACCTTTGGGCGTGCACAGCGCAGGTTAGCCGCAGAACCTGTCTTTGTCTGTGGATCTGTGAGTGGATATATGAATGTCTTAGTGGGTCTGAAAGTAGGTGCATTAGTGTCTGAGTGGGTGTGTGAGTGGGTGCATGATTCTGACTGCATGTATGAGTGAATGAATTAGTGTATGAATGAGTCAGTGATTTTTCTTATTTTTTTTTCATAATTGTGAATATCCTGCAAATAATTTGTGGAAATTCATGATTTTTTGTGAATAACGCGCAAGGTGGCACAAATTATTTTAAGCCCATAATTTGCCCCTAAAACACACCTATATCACACCCCTGGGGTCAGGGTACCTGTATCCAGATCCTTAATGCCACTTTCAATTAGAGTTTTCACCACTAGGGAACATGTCCTGTTAAATAAAATGGCAGCTGCAACGTTCTAGTCAGGTTGCGGCCATCCAATTACAGCGCTTCTTTTAACATGCGCATTCGTGAAAATTCACACATTTCTGTGAAATATTTGCAAAATTGTCACAAAGTCACCACAGGCAGAGATATACAAATTTGGATTTCTTTAAATTTCTCAATAACTACAAAACGGATTTATACCAAACAAGAGAAATCACAATCTGTGTACTTAAAGCCATCTTTCCCTCACATTTGGTGTAATTCCATCCAGCAGTTCAGGCTGTAGTCCTGTCTAAAGGTCTTATGGGAATTAACCAGTGGTGCCCGGCAGTTTTAGGAGGGAGGGGGTGGGCAGGAAGCACACTCACACTCATTCTTTCACACACACACACAGGCATGCATGCACATCCATTAACAACAATCATCAACATTAAAACATGCACGCACGCACCTAACATTCATTTAAAAAGATCACACACATACACACTTACCTTCAGCCTCAGAAGTCCCAGGAGGGTTGGGACTGCTGGCCAGTGAGGGAAGGCAGCAGTCCCACTTCGTCACAGAGTGGGATGGGGTCAATGAGACTGCTGACCCCACCCCACTCTGTGACGAGGTATCATTTATTGACACTCTCCCTGGGCGCTTCAGGGCTTAAACCTGAAACACCCCGGTCGAAGTCTATAGGGGACGCTTCCCTTGTCCCCCGGGGGAGGGCCTCGAGGCACCTTTGCTGAGCCGAGGAGGTCACGCCCACAGAAGCTGTGACCTCTTCAGCCCAGAAAAGTTCAGCTCAGGCAGCCAGGAGTCTGCGTAAATCACGCATGTCTGCTCCTGGCTGCCTGACCTGAACATGAAGAGTGTCAATCAATCAATAATTTCTTAAGCACGCTACTCACCCGGTAGGGTCTCAAGGCGCTGGGGGGTGTTACTGCTCGACGAGCCATGTCTTGAGGTGCTTTCTGAAGGTTAGGAAGCCCTGGGTCTTGCGTAGGTTGGTGGCGAGGGAGTTCCAGGTTTTGGCGGTGAGGTGGGAGAAGGATCTGCTGCCGGAGGCGGTGCATTGGATGCAGGGGACTGTTGCGAGGGCGAGGTCGGCAGAGTGGAGCTGGCGGGTCAGAATGTGGAAGTTAAGTTGTTCGTTGAGGTAGGCCGGTCCGGTGTCGGGGAGGGCTTTGTGAGCGTGGATTAGGATTTTGAGGATGATCCTTTTGTTGATGGGCAGCCAGCGTAGGGATCTGAGGTGGGCGGTGATGTGCTTGTGGTGAGGGAGGTTGAGGGTGAGACGTGCAGCAGCACTCTGGATGCGCTGGATTTTTCTCTGAAGCTTGCCTGTGGTCCCTGCGTAGAAGCCATTGCCGTAGTCCAGTCTACTGCTGACGAGGGCGTGGGTGACCGTTTTTCTACTTTCTATCAGAATCCACTTGAAGGTCTTGCGTAGCATGCGGAGGGTGTTGAAGCAAGAGGATGATATGGAGTTGACTTGCTGAGTCATGGACAGAGACGAGGCTATTATTAAGCCGAGATTGTGTGCGTGGGTGGTGGGTTTCGGGGGTGGTCCTAGAGTGGCAGGCCACCATGAGTGTTCCATGCTGTCTTGTTGGGTCCGAAGATGATGATCTCGGTTTTTCCTGAGTTCAGTTTGAGGTGGCTTGCTGTCATCCAATTAGCGATAGCGAGGAGTCCGACGTGAAGGTTGTTCTTGGCAGTAGATGGGTTCCTCGTGAGGGAGAGGATGAGCTGAGTGTCGTCGGCGTACAAAATGATGTTGAGGCCATGTGGGCGGACGATGCTGGCTAGCGGAGCCATGTAGATATTGAAGAGGGTGGGGCTGAGTGAGGATCCTTGGGGGACTCCACATATGGTCCTGGTGGCTTTAGATCAGAATGGAGGGAGGCAAACTCTTTGGGTCCTTTCAGAGAGGAAGGAGGTGAGCCAGTCCAGGGTTTTGTGGCGAATTCCTGCGTCGAAGAGGGGTGTGCAAAGGGTTTGGTGGCATAAGGTGTCGAATGCTGCGGAGAGGTCTAGAAGGATGAAGGCAACGGTTTCACCCTTGTCAAGTCTGGTCCTGATGTCGTCAGTGCAGGCGATGAGGGCGGTATCGTGCTGTGGTTTTTGCGGAATCCAGACTGGGAGAGGTAAAGTATGTTGATGTCCTCCAGGAAGCAAGACAGTTGTTTGTTGACTATCTTCTCTATGACCTTCGTGGGGAAGGGGAGTAGAGAGGTAGGTCGGTAGTCTGTGTGGTCTTCGGGGTCTGCTTTGGAGTTTTTGAGCAGGGCGTTGACTTTGGCGTGTTTCCAAATATCTGGGAAGGTTGCGGTCTCGAAGGAGCTGTTGATGACGGCCCAGAGCTGGGGAGCTATGATTTGGATGGCTTTGTTGAAGACGTGGTGGGGGTAGGGGTCTGTTGGGGAGCCTGAGTGGATAGAGCTCATGGTTTTGCTGGTTTCTTCATCGTTGGTGGGGGTCCAGGTGCTCAGTACGTTGCTGCGGCAGGGTGCTGTGGGGTTGGCTGCATAGGTGGTGGTGATGGTGGGTGGCGACGATATGAAGCTTTCGTGTATGTCTGCGATCGTGCGGTGGAAGTAGCTGGAGAGGGAGTTGCAGAGGTCTTGCGAGTGTGACCTTTGTTCAGCCTGACAGCCATTCTTCATGAGGGGCAAAAGGTGGGGGGGTGTGGCCCCTCAGCTCTAAAGGACGAGCCACGCCTGGAATTAACATGAGAAACCCAACTTTTTTAACACACCCTTTTCTCTTCCTCCGCATGATGGATCACCCTAAAACTTTCCTTGCGCAACAAGAATCACTGTTACACTTTTTTCGCAAAATTTCATGAATATTCGTCAAACAGCACCAAAGCTATGGGCAAGTTAAGAAACGCTTTTTCCATGGAAACATGGTCCAAACTATAACTACCTAGTGGTGACTGCCACTAGGTAATATATATATATATATATATATATATATATATATATGTATCCAAAATAATTACTGACCGCACTCCACAGAATCCTTTATGGTGTTTATTGTTCAAACAGACAACAACCACCAATGCGTTTCAACTCCACTTGAGTCTTGTTCACGGTTAGTGAGTCCTATCACTCTTGCCCTTAAATAGTAAAATGTAATACTCCCCATACTAATGCATTCTGGGTATGGTAGTCTATTCAAGCATAATCATACATAGAAAATAAATCAATGAAATAAATATAATAACAATGGGCAATATAGGCAATACTCAATTCTTTCAGATGGACAGATTGTTTCTACATTTTCAATTGTTTTGTGTATTGTCAATTTTAGAATGATGTTTATAAAATTTTAAAACACCCATAAATATCAATGATTTTGTACGGTCATGGAAGAGGATGGAGGGGAGAAAAAGAGATTGTGTGAAATCCATTTGCAATGTAACAATGCATTATTTTTAAATGCCATTATCAGTAATTTATTTCTTTTCCGTATTGGCTAAGTGCCTCATACCTTTTGATATTTCATTTTATATTTTATATTTTATACAAAGGCGGAAGACTCTATACTTTGTAACTTTGCAGTTCTCACAGTAATATTGGCTAAGTGCCCAACAAGAATGCACATTGTAAATAATGCAATAAGTGCCATTGCAAATATAGAGTACAACCTGATGGTAATAATAACAATGACTTCAGAGCTGTAAAAACTATTCAATGCAATTGTCTGAATTATTCACCCATTAATAAAATATATAATCAAAAATATATTTTTACAATTCATCCCCTTTATAAATGTACAGCTCCTTATCCATATTTAATCTGTACGGAATGTTAGTGCGGAGGTGGATAATGTATTTTCTCTCAAGTTGTCTTTGTTGTAATATCCTATTACCAGCTTGTTCATTTTTATTTACTTGCGCAAGGCCAAAAAAAGTTGTACTTCTCCAGTCTGTTGTATGGTATTTGCTATCACATTTGACAACTGCATAGCTCCGGTCCTGATGTTGTATCGCTCTAACATGTTCCAATATCCTTTTCTTCAATGGGCAGATCGTACTTCGCACATATTGTAACCCACATTCACATTGGATCACATAAACAACAAATTGACCATTGCATGTCAATCTTTGTGAGATCTGCACTTCTCTTCCTTTATAGTCTGTGAAGGATTTCACATTTTGTGCAATTTGACAGGCTTTACATTTATTGCATTCATAAAAAACAATTGATTCAACATTTAGCCAGTTTGTTCTTGGTTGTGCCATATAATGACTCCTAACCAACATATCCTTCAAGGACCTTGATCTTCTATATGTTACTTCTGGCCTCGCACCTACTATTTGCTTGATATCTTGATCACTTCTTAATATCTTCCAATATCTTTTAAACATATTCACAATCATTTTACTTTCTTTACTATATGTTAATATCAGGCGTGAGCCCTTATTTTCTTCCATTGTTCCTCCTTGAGGGGTGTTGGATGTATTGTCAATTAAAGTCTGCTGGCGAGTTCTCCTTCTGGCTTTTTTTGCACCAAGTTCGACATGTGCCTTTGGATATGCTCTCCGAAGGTATCTCTGGTTCACATCCATGAATTGTGTCTCCATTTCATTGTCATTTGAACAGTTTCTTCTTGTTCTTAAGAATTCTCCAAATGGAATACTCTTTAATAGTGGTT
The DNA here is from genome assembly GCF_031143425.1 of Pleurodeles waltl. NCBI lineage: Eukaryota > Metazoa > Chordata > Amphibia > Caudata > Salamandridae > Pleurodeles > Pleurodeles waltl. The sequence continues at coordinate 897,229,848 of NC_090448.1, read as the reverse complement.
TAGCTTGGAAACTTGTTCGCCACATAAATCTTAATGTTTAAGAAATGTATTTGTACTGCATTTATGTCAAAGGTAAATTGAAGACCATAAGCATTTTGATTTAGTAATTGAAAGTATGAACTGAATTCATCCTTTGATCCGTTCCATATTATGAAAAGATTGTCTATGTAACGTAACCATAAGACGATCTTATCAAGATGTTCCTGATATTCATCTTGCCATGCCATTTCTCGTTCCCATCATCCCATGGTGAGATTCGCATAACTTGGAGGCAGCGGAAGAACATCTTTTAATGTTTTGTCTCTTTTATGTTCCTTTGTCTAAGAAACTATTCCAAAGCTTGAAGACCTATTTCTTGACGAATCGATGTGTAGAGTGAGACCACATCTATAGCGACTAGGAAATAATTTGGTTGCCAAGCTATATCGGCAATGGATCTTACAAAATCTCTAGAGTCCTTTATGTAAGAGCTCAATGAAGCCACCATAGGGGCTAGATTTTAATCCACATATTTAGAAATGTTATCAAACACTGATCCACAAGCAGAGATAGTTGGTCTCCCCGGAGGATTATTGAGTGTTTAATGAATTTTTGGTAAGAAATATAAGTCGGTGTAATAGGAAACTCTTGTCTCAAAAAGTTTTTAATTCATCTTCATTAATCAATGAATCCTGATGCCAATTCCTCAATTTGATGTTATTTTGACTCAAAATCTCTTGTGTGGGATTTATAGCTAGTTTTTGGTAACTCCGTGTGTCATTTAGTTGTCTCATAGCTTCTTTAATATAGTCTTTATGATTTAAGATTATCACGTTACCTCCTTTATCAGCTGGTTTTATGATCATTTTTGTCATTGCTCATTTTTTTGATTTAGTGCCTGTCTTTCCAACTGGGTCATATTTTCTCTACTTTGAGATTGTTTCTGATATTGTAAAGTTTCCAAATCTGCTATAACAGCATCATAAAATAAATCTACTTTATTGCCTGGATTTAAAAAAGGGTATAATTTGGACTTGGATTTGAAATGACTATATGTATAGTGGTTGAGATCTCTAGTTGATTCATTACTTCCATTGTGGTGACAGCCTCAGCCTCCAAATTTTGCATTAGATCATAACAAACGTTTATATCTTGTATTTGTTCAATTGAGAGTTCAGTATCGATGTGGGAAATTGGCAATGCATTACTTCTTGTATGATCTTTAGCAAACGTATAGCTAATTTGAACTTCCTTATAAATTTATATGTATCAATTTTCGTTTCAACTCTATCAAAATGGTACTCTGGACAGAACAACAATCCTTTATTTGAGACTTTATTTTCTTCTTTTGATAATATATGGTCAGATAGATTCAATACCATATTTTCCTCAGTATTATCAACTCCATTCATTTCCTTTGTCTGTTGTGTAGAGGATAATTTATTCTTTCCTCTCCCTCTTCTGGTTTTCCTATGTTCGCTGTAGGGATTTTGATTTTGGCTGGCCTCTGCCCTGACCGCATCCTTGGCCCCTGGCTTTTGATGATTGTTGGTCCTGATATATAATTTGCTTTTCTTCCAATAATGTTGTTTTAATTCTTGATTCAGAGATGTCTTCATTTTGACTTAATTCAACATCAGATTCACTTACAATTTCTGTTGTAATTGAAATAGTCATTTTAGAACCAGATGTGAACTGTTGTTTAACTGCCTCAAAGCATTTTGCAAATGTAAGAATTGTACCATTCTTGTAATCATTTTTATCTCTGAAAATTTTTCTCTGTTTACGCACCTCTACCTCTGATTCATGTTTGTTCAATCTTTCTTCCATTTTTGTCTCAATTTCGCTGTTGTATCAGTAGTTTGTAATGTTATTAATTTATCTTCAATCTCCATTACTGATTTCTTTATTGTCTCCACTTCTATTTTTGCATATTTGATCAAAATTAACATCATATTCCCTGAGCATGTCACACTGTTTTTCCCCCATTCAAGCAGTAATTCAGGTTTGATATCAGGATGATTAGGTTATGTGAAAATACGAAGTCCTCTTAGCACTCTTCCCATCTCTACATATTTCTGCAACATCAAGATTTCCCAACTGTTTGTGATTTCTTTTCAATAAAGCTTTTCTAGTTGTGAAAATAAAGATTGAATGTCATTAGGATCTTTTTGTTCATCAATTACCCTCGTAACTGAGCAATTGGATTGTGAACTAGAGAATAAAGTTTCCACCTTTTGAGCCTGTTTTGTCACTCTTGGTTCCGTTCTGAGAGATAATGTTTTTAAAATATACTCACAAAGTTGCTAATATATTGTTTGTATATTTTTGCTGGATTCAGGCCTTATAACACTAAGGCCCATATTTATACTTTTTGACGCAAACCAGCGCTGGTTTGCATCAAAAACTTTACCGCCGGCTAACGCCATTCCTACACACCATGTGGGCGCATTATTTAAGAAATGATGTTAGCCGGCGCTGTGGACTGGTCAGAGTAAAAAAAAATGACTTAAACCAGGCAGCGCCGGCGTAGGGGAAAATGGGGGTTGTGCTTCAAAAAATGGTGCAAGTCCGGTTTGAGGCAAAAATCATGCCTCAAACCGGACTTGCGCCATTTTTTGACGCACAACCCCCATTGAAATGACTCCTGTCATTGGGCACAGGGGCATGTAGGGGGACCGAAATTAGGCCATTTTCCCTCTTTGGTGCCAGGCCTTTTTTGGCTATCTTGGGCAGTTCACGCTTAGGCCCTCATAACGTTTGCCCATATCAGCTACCCAAGCCAAATTTGCGTCCTTTTTTTCCAACATCCTAGGGATTCTAGAGGTAACCAGAGTGTGTGGATTCCCCTGGAGGGGACCAAGAAATTAGACAAAATACAACACAAAGTTCATTCAAAAAAGGAACAAGGGCTGCAGAAGAAGGCTTGTGTTTTTTCCCCTGAAAATGGCATCAACAAAGGGTTTACGGTGCTAAAATCACCATCTTCCCAACTTTCAGGAACAGGCAGACTTGAATCAGAAAATCACATTTTTCAACACAAGTTTGGCATTTTACAAGGACGTACCCCATTTTTACAATTTTTTGTGCTTTTAGCCTCTTTCCAGTTAGTGACAGAAATAGGTGTGAAACCAAGCAAGGGTTCATTTGTTTAGATCCTACAATGTGTTCCTACAGAAAATAACAGCTGAATTAAACAAAATATTGAAATTGAGGTAAAAAAAAAGGCTTTTTCTCTGTAACTTTTTCCTGCAATGTCAGGTTTTCAAAAGTAATATACCGTTACGTCTTCTGGACTCTTCTGGTTGAAGGGATATAAAGGGCTTGTAGGCTCATCATAAACCCTAGCTAACCAGTGCCAATAAATAGCTGAACCTTGCAATGGGTTTTCATTGTATACCGGGTATACAGCAAATCATTTGGTGAAATATAAAGAATGAAAAATAGTATCAAGGAAACCTTTATATTTCAAAAGTGAGCACAAGATAAAGGGGGTTATTACAACTTTGTAGGAGGTGTTAATCCGTCCCAAAAGTGACGGTATAGTGACAGATATACCACCAGCCGTATTACGAGTCCATTATATCCTATGTAACTCGTAATACAGCTGGTGGTATATCCGTCACATTTGGGACGGATTAACACCTCCTCCAAAGTTGTAATAACCCCCAAAGTGTTGAGAAGCAGTGGTTATTTGCATATCTCTGAATTCCGGGGTGCCCATACTAACGTGAGTTACAGGGCATTTCTCAAATAGACGTCTTTTTTAAATACTGTCTTCTATTTGGAAGGAACAATTTAGAGAAAGACAAGGGACAATAACACTTGTACTGCTATTCTGTGTTCCCCCAAGTCTCCCGATAAAAATGGTACCTCACTTGCGTGGGTAGGCCTAATTGCCGTGACAGGAAACGCAACATGGGCACATGACATTTTTACATTGAAATCTGACGTGTTTATTTGGAAAGTGCCTAGCTGTGGATTTTGGCCTCTAGCTCAGCCAGCACCTAGGAAAACCTACCACAACTGTGCACCTAGGCCAACAAAGAAATGTTTTCCTCACATTTCGGTAATAGAAAGTTCTGGAATTTGAGAGGAGCCACGAATTTCCTTCTACCAAGCATTCCCTCAAGTCTCCCGATAAAATTGGTACCTTACTTGTGTGGGTAGGCCTAGTGCCCGCAAAAGGAAATGTCCCCAAACACTATGTGGATATATCAAAATTATCAAATTCAAAACTACCTGTTTTTGGGGGGGGCACCTGCATTTTTGGTCCTGGGCTCAGTAGCCATATAGGGAAACCAACCAAGCCCACACATTTCTGAAAAACTAGACACCCGAGGGAGTCCAGGGAGGTGTGACTTGCTTGGATCATCCAGTGTTTTCTTACCCAGAATCCTCAGCAAACCTCAAATTTAGCAAACAAAACCACATTCTTCCCACATTTCTGTGTGGGATCACCTCACCAGCACTACTTTCCTACCACCCAACTTTCCCCTCAGTCTCCGGGTAAAAATGATACCTCACTTGTGTAGGTGGGCCAAGTGCCCGTGACAGGGAAGAACCAAAAACATGTTGAAAATGAGGGGGAACCAAGACGGGTCCAAAAGGGCAGTTTTCCCAAAAACGTTTTTAGGCTGACAAGTGGGCAGAATTTTTATCGGTATAGATGCGACAATGCTGGGTGGTAGGAATTTTGTGGATTCCTGCACATTCCGGAAGGTTTACAGGGCATTGTGGGTAGAAAAATGGTGCAAGTACATGTGAAGCACACCACCCTGGACTCACACAGATGTTTAGTTTTCAGATGTGTTAAGGTCTCATAGATTTTTCTACATAGCAGGATCCCAAAGTCCAAAAGTGCAGCACTCACAATTCCAAGTGGGATCATTTTGAGAGTTAGACAAGCTCTCATGTGCTAAATGTAAAACCAAATCCCAAATTAATCAAATGCCTTCTTGCTTGCTGTGGGATAAGATCTTTTAGTGTGCGGGGGAGAGCTGAAAGACTGTTATCCCCTTCAGATGGGGTGGGGGCAAAACCATGCCCATACTGGTTGGTAGCCACCACCCCACTATTGTTTTTTAAATTCCCTGGCATCTAGTAGGCATTCTGCACCCCTCCCCAGAGAAGTGGATTGGGGGCAATTGCCCCATCTGCCCACCGGTGGGCAGAACAACTTTGTCCCCATTTATCTGGTTTGAGGGTATGGCCATACCCCCACCCTCTTTTTGGGAAAATAATTATTCCCTGGTATCTGGTGGGCTTTCTACCCCACTGGGAGCAGATGAGCCTTACAAAAATAGGTTGATCTGCCCCCAAGGGGGACAAAAATGGCCTAAAAAAATGTGCACCCCAGGGAAGTGAGCCTTGCCTATGGGGTCGCTCCCCTTGCATGAAAGTTTCGCAAAAAAGAAAATCCCTGGTGTCTAGTGGTTTCTGCCCCCGTTGGGGGCAGATCGGCCTAATTAAAATAGGCTGATATGCCACCAAGGGGGGCAGAAATGGCCATAAATAAATTCCCCCAGGGGAGTGACCCATGCCTAAGGGGTTGTTCCCCCTTTTATGAAATTGTTGTAAAAAAAACTCCCTGGTGTCTAGTGGTTTCTGCCCCCCTTGGGGGCAGATTGACCTCTTAAAAATAGGCGGATCTGCCCACAAGGGGGGCAGAAATGGCCTAAAAACAATTTGCCCCCCCCCAGGGGAGTGAAGCTTGCCTAAGGGGTCACTCAATGTAAACAAATACAAATAATCCCTGGTGTCTAGTGGCTTCTGCCCTCCCGGGGGCAAATCATCCTAATTCATATAGCCCGACCTGCCCCCTTCGGAGGCAGAAAAGGCCTAACAAAAACATTGCCCTTTGGAGAGCGACCATTGCCTAAGGGGTCACTCCCCTTATCAATATAAAGAAACTAAAAAAATCCCTGGTGTCTAGTGGCTTCTGCCCCCCCTGGGGGAAGATCAGCCTAATTAATATAGACTGATTAGCCCCCAGGGGGGGCAGAAAAGGCCTGAAAAAATATTGCCCCCTGGGGACCCACCCAAGTCTAAGCGGTCGCTCCCCTTACAACAAAAAAAAAAAAAAAAACATCCCTGGTGTCTAATGGCTTCTGCCCCCCTGTGGGGCAAATCGGACTAGTTCAAATATGCCAATATGCCCCTGGGGGTGAGAAATGGCCTTAGATAAAATGCCCCCCCCCTTGGCGAGCGACCATTGCCAAAGGGGTCGCTCCCCTTTTGACAATTTCCCACAAAAATAAACTCCCTGGTGTCTAGTGGCATTCCTGCAGCACAGTGGCTATGCTTGAATCAGAACATTCTGATACAGATGGAGCACATTCTGGGTCTGAACAATGTGGAAGCAGATTGGTGTTCAAGGAATTACAGGGATTCCATTGACTGGATACTAAATAGGGTGGTTTTTCAGAGATGAATGATCCTGAGGGTCCATGCTTTGTGGATCTGTTTGCAAACAGGTTAAATGCTCAGTTTGAAATGTTTTTCACTTGGCAACCAGAAAAATAGGTTTGCTGGTGTGTGGAAAGGGATTTTGATCATGTTTTAGTGGATGTAGTGGAAAGTCTTAATTATTTGACAGCTTTGTTTGAAAAGCTTTATGCTACAGAACAACTAATGTGCATAGGTCAGCTATTGCTTAGGGTCAAGTGTGACATAATAGCATTTCTAAAGGCCAGATATGCTGGTTATAAGATTGTTGAGAAGTATATGGATTTCCAACCCATTAGTGTCTAGATATAATTCGGATGGACTGGATTCCATTTATGTGCTGCGATAACATTTTTATCACAAAAGGTAACAGTTTTGCTATGTCTAGTTTCTTTTAGCAGAGTTTCTGATGTCAAAGCATTAGACATTACAAACAGGATTTGCTCACCTGAAGGTTTATGTTTTCATTTGAATAAGAGGACTAAGGAAAATTTGCTGTTTATATTTGATCCATATTTTGATGAGCATTGAAAGTAAAAGATTTGTGTGGTTCGTGGTGTGAAGGAATATGAGAGGAGGACGGCATGCTTGAGAGCTGATCCAGAGAAACATCTGTTAATTTATTTTAAATACCGACACAAAGAAGTTTCATCACCAACTCTGGTGCCTTGCGTGAAAGAGATGATGGAAAATGTGGGCGTAAATGTTGATATGTTTAATGCTCATTCAGTGAGAGGTGCATCAGTGTCAAAAGCATACATGCTTGTGGGTGCATTGCAGGATATATTGCGGTGTGCAGATTGGTCGAATGATACCATGTTCCAAAGGTTCTATTTTAAACCGGTTGAAACTCCAGCTATTTGTTTGTTGGAAAAACGGTAAACTTGAAATAATGTTAGCCTCCAGTCTTGCCATACAATACAGATTTTCTTCAGCTCTCGTGGTCAGAAAATCTGGATTTTGTTAAAGACACAGAGGCTAATATTATCCCTCCCTTGACCCAACCCAAGTTAATTGATGTTATTTGTCTTATAGCTCTAGTACAACAATAAGAAGAAGAGGAACAATTGAAATGACAATAATGGTGGACTTTTTTGGATGATTGAATTATTAATTTGTGATTCATAGGTTTGGAAACATCAATATATTCATCAATTAAGATGTTCTAGCAGGTTACTGTGTTTGAAGCAGGCTGTTAAAGAAGACGGAAGATGGCTGGGTGTTCTATGGTTTTATTGAGTTAGAACTTTGTTGTTCTTCTATATTCTCTATATGGGCTGCTGAAGTCTTAGCCTCCTCCGTGTTGTTAATAAAATCTAGATTTTATGACCAATTGAGTTGAAGAAAATCTGCATTATGTATTGCAATTGGGAAAGAGAATGTGGTTTTAAGGCCACAGCTTCAAACTTTGCAACTTGGAAACCACGCCAACTCATCATCCTGTGATTCTGGGCAAATCACTTTATCTTCCCATGCCTAAAGCCCAAAGGGAATATCTTCTTGTGATGCCAATGTAAAGCATTCCAATGTCTTTGGGCCAAGTCTCTGCTGTATGAAACTGTCAAAAAAAAAAAAGGTTTTTGCACACTTCTGTCATTGGGCTACATTTGGGTGATATTTGTGAAACATTTGAGCTCTTTTGTCTCTGGTGGCCACCTTGGGAGACCCTTTGTTATACAATCCCTAATCTACTCACTTACTGCAGTATTCTCAGTTTTCTACTTCAATTCTATCAAGAGGGCAGCCAGATGTGCCACACTTTTGTCATAAATTCAGAATGTGCATGTTTCAGTCTACAGGTCAGAATGTTTTTAATGAATTAGAGGAAGATATTTGAGAACTCACTAAAAATGCATCCTAATTTTTCTTTCTACAGCACTAACCATAATTTATATGACTTTGTTGTTTTCTATGTTAAATGTTTTAGGTTTATCAGTTTTATTCGTTCAAGATGGCTTCAGGTGTGCCACACTTTTGTCATAAGTAAAATTGTTAGAGCTCTAGTTGTTCTTTCGAGCACTCTGAAAGGCTGCAGTAGAACAAAAGGGAATCAACTGGTAGGCTGTTCCTGTTGAGGTACAACAGGAAGCTATTTGAGAGCTCACTTCAAACATGCCCTAATTTTATTTTCTACAGCAATAACCATCATTTCTATAACACAACGACCACCCTCATTTTGGTTTTTTCTTAGTTAATTGTTTTATGTTTTACCAGTTTGATTCAATCAAGAAGGTTTCAGATGTGCCTTTACCATTAGAATCAACTGCCAGGCTGCTCCTGCTGGAGGTACACATTTTACTGAGAATGTCAGACTTAATTCTATATGGCTGAGAAAGACAGTGTCAATTTACAGTAAATGCACTCCTATTTTAGCTTCAGGAGCACCTTCCATAACCTCTATGGGAAAAACATGAAAATGCAGTCTTCTCTCAAACATGATTCATGAAATCCCAGCAGAATATTTTTTTACATGATGAAATAACCTTAGCAACAAATGATTTATATTGTAACTAAAATCTGTTATCATTCTTTATTTGTTCTCCTTTTTTTCTGCCATTCACCACAATGCATTTCAATGGGTATTATAATGTATATTGGTGCAAGATGGCTGCCTCCACTTTCTGGTTGAACTGCTGCCAGCCAATCAGATCTCACCATGAGGTTTTTGCTTAGGCTCTGCCCAGGTATTCAAATTTGGATTTCCTCTAATTTCTCAAAAACTACCAAACTGATTTACACCAATTAAGACAAAGGATGATCTGTGGACCAAAAGCTAAATTTCTGACCAATTTGCTGTGATTCTGTCAGGCTGCAGGCATGTCTATAGAGTCTATAGGAATTAACATGAAACAAGCACTTTTTTTAACCCCACCCTTTTCTTGGCCATCCCTTGATGAATCGTCCTGAAACTTTCCAGGCACAAGAAGACCCTTGTGCACACTTTTTTTGGACTTTGTCACTGGTGATCTATCTATCTATCTATCTATCCATCTATCTATGTATATATATATATATATATACATATATATATATATATATATATATATATATATATATTATTATATATATATAATAAAAAATATATATATATATATTGACACATATACATATATATTTATAACGGTAAGTAATATATATAGTTGTTAAGAGTATGTATTTTTTTAGAAAATAAAACAGTTATACATATTTGTACAAATAAATACACATAGCTAGATATACTCATATAGTCACATTATACATGTTTACATGCACAGGATATTCAGTACATTAGTGTTTGAGTATGGTGGTTATGTAGAAAAAAACAACTCTAGCAGTAGTCTTCTGAAGATAAGATATTTATCCATGGATCTAATATTTTGGGGTAATGAATTCCATAGTTTGGCCTCTTGAACAGAGAAAAATATGCCACCTATTGTCTTTTTCTAGTATGGTGCGATTTTGAGGCAAGGTGACAATCTTGAGCAGAGTTTCCTTTGTTGAATGTATTTGATGAGTTTATTCAGAATGTTAAGCAGTCCAGTTCCATATATTGCTTTGTGGGTGATACAAAGTATCTTGAAGGGGGATCTTCTGGCAACTGGTAACCAATGTAGGGCCCTCAAGGCAGGTGAGATGTAGGCTTGTGGCTTTTCCATGTGAGAGTAGTCTGGCAGCAGAAATCTGAATCTGTTGTAGCCTTTTTTTTGTGGATGGAGATGATCCATGGTAGAGGCTATTGGCGTAATCCAGTTTAGACAGTACAAGAGAGATAGTAGCCAGGACCATGTGTTGAAATCCCAGGTGGGGAAAGACGGGTTGCAGAGTTCTCATTGTGATGAAGCTTGAACTTGCTAGTTAAGGTTTCTTAATTCCTTAGATTATTTAGTGGTTCCATATCCTCAGTCCAGATGCATAGTGGGTCATAATTCTTTCAATCGCCACATGTGAGTATTTTTGTTAAGGAAGCAACCAGTATGAGATGGCTCCATGTCATCCATTGATCATTGGCTCTGAGGCAACTGCATATTTGTGACTTTCCAATGTCTTTGGGGCATTCCAGTTTGAGGAGTATTTGTGGATCATCTACATAACTGTAACATCTGAGCTGAAATTCCTTGACCATTGCTGGTAATGACTTCATGCAGATGTTGAAAAGCATGGGTGAGATGATTGAGCCTTGAGGGACCCCTGCTTTTGTGAAGTACGGTTTGGATGAGAAAGGGGGAGTATGGATTACATTTGTTCTGTCTTGGAGGTAGGATGTGATTCAGTCGAGAGCATTCCCTTCTATGCCGGCATTGTAGAGTCTTTGTATTTGGGTGTCATCCCAAACTGTGTACAAGGCAGCTGAGAGGCCAGGAGAGAGAGTGCAGCAAGCCCATTGTGGTCTACAGTGTTTTTAAGGTCATCCCAGATGGCAATGAGGGCAGATTCTATGCGGAATCCAGTTTGGTAGTCTGGAAGTATGGAGTTATCTTCAATGAATTGTGAGACCTAGGCGAATGCTGCTCTTTCTTTCAGTTTGCCCAGGACAGGTCCATCTGTTATTGGTCTGTAGTTGGTGGGGTTATGAGGTTCCAGGACTGTTTTCTTTATTAATGAGTGTATGTTTGCCTTTCTTAGGTCTTCTCAAAAGATCCCCATAGTTAAAGAATTATTGATGATTCTTCTTACTGATGTGGCAGCAGAAGCAGATAAGAAAATGTTCTTGAAAATGTGTGAGGGACAAGAGTCAGAAGGGCAGACCGAAGGCCTGCTTGCTTTGATCAGACCCATAAATTCTCTTTGTGATATTTGTTTGAAGGAATGCAGAGGCTGGCGTGACTTACTTTTGGAGGAGGTTATAAGTAGGGATCCAATGTGTCTACTTTGGTTATGTAATGATTTTCCAATTTGTCTGTGTGTCCTTGAGTAACGGAATGAGATCCCTCCATGCATTTAGGTTTATGAAATTCAGTGCGAATTTTATATTCTTTATGTGCAGATTTAGCATTTTGAATTCTGTCTGAATAGTACTTTTTTATCCTTTTTGATTGCTGATTGTGTTAACTTTTTTAGTTCTGTATTTCTCCAAGTTGCTTGTTTTCTCTTGTCCTGTTTGGTGTTCTTAGTGGTGTTCGGCTATAGAAAGCTTCCTGTAGCCACTCAAAGTTTTTGAACAGAATTTACTGTGTCTAGATCTGTGTTGGTTGTTAGTTGTATTTCTAAGTATTCAGAAATTGAGTGGTTGGTAGGTGGATGCATGTAAGGTGGTCTTTAGTGTGTTGATTTGTGTTGATTTATGTTGAAAAGCTACCAAATGGTGGTCTGACCATGTGACTGGTGTGATTCTTTGAAAGGTAACTAATTCTGGATTGCAAAAATGATATCTAGGATGTGTCCAGCAATGTGTGTGGGATTGTGTATTATCTGATGTTGGTTCAGTGTGACTAGGCCAGTGGTGATAGTTTTTGGATGGGGCCTATTGGGTTTGTCAAACCAAATGTTTAGGTCCCCAAAAATGCAAAGTTTGGAGTAAAGTGTTATAAAGTTTGAAACTGTGTTTAGAAACGTGTCAGGGATTTTGTATTGCTAGGTGGTGTCTGTAAGAAGGATGAAGTTACAGTAGGTTTGCATCTGGTGATGAGGGCCTCACAACTTTATATAGAAATGTTGTCCGTTTTGCTGAGAGTTATTGTTTCCTTGAATATATAACAGCTAGTCCACCTCCTCTTTTGTCTACACGGTTTTGTGAGATAGTTTGATAGCCTAGAGGAACGGCTTCATGCAATACTGGAGGCATGTCATCTCCAAACCATGATTCACTTATGAAGAGTAAGTCAGGTTGTGTGTCATTGAGTAAGTCGTATGTATGGTGTTTGTTTTTAGAGAGTGAGCAAGCATTTAATAGTTGTCAGTTTAGAGATTATGTTTTGGCTGTGGTGTGGCTTTGTTTTGTAGAACAGTGAGCAGTGTATTTTGAACTTGTAGCAGGTGTGTCCATAGTGCTGATACTAACTGTATGAGGGTCACAATAGTGTTGTTTTTCTATATTGTGTTCCTCGTACAGCAGGCTTAGAAGGCATTTTGTTGGGTCTGGGTGTGTCAGTGGTGTAGATGGTGGCTGAGAGTGAGATCGGTATTTGTGCTGTTTTTTAGAGTAACTTTGTTGTGTAATAGACATAGGCATGCGAAGTTGTGAAGAATGGCATGTTCTTTATTTTGGTTGCATCTGTGTTGGATTGAAGGAGTATGGATTTGGGGGATGGTGGAGCATGTGGGTCATATTCTAAGGCTCTAAATTGTGGAATGGATGAGAGGCGGATGAATGAGAGTTATTGTGTTGATGTATTTGTTGTTGATGAAGATAGAAAAATTGGGATTAAAAATTAATTAGGATGTGCGTTATTTGTGTAGCCATTAAGGAAGGGAGTTGGTGTATGTTTCTAATTTGTGACCGAAAGTATTATGAAAAGGTGTGTGGTTTTGATGTGCTGGTGTGTATGTGTTTTGTTTTTGTGGAGTAGTGGGTGGTGATATTGATGTAGTGGTTTTCTGAGAAGGATTTATGTATCTACCATATATATATATATACATTGATGGGTGGATTAATCTCAACCCCTGGTCATTACTCAGGGCAACACAAGACTGTCAAGATATTATTAGATATACTCTAAAATCAAAAGGTTTCAGGATAAGGTTGACAAAGAGATTAGGGTCCTCATGAAATATGCTGTGGCAAGAAGATACAGTAATTGAAAGCTCCAGGGGTACACCTTATCCTTACTTATCCGACAACAGTGTGCAGCGAACATCATAGTTCAGTTAGACTCGGGGAAGGGGATACCAAAGTGTCATTCCTGAGAAATCCTGGAAACTTTTGCTCATTATTATTCTAAGCTTTACTTCTCCCAAAATATCAGCCACACCAACAAAATAAATGCGTACCTGGAGCAGGTATCCCTGGCATGGCTTGATGACTTACAATGGGAGCCTCTATATGCCCCAAATACTGCAGAGGAAATAAAAGCAGTCATCATCGGATTTGAAAACTAGTGTGCACTTGTTAGTGACAGACTGACCATAGTATTCGGTAAAGAACAGATTAATGAACTTACCCCATAGTTGCTAATAAAAGAGGCTAAAGAAGGCATACTATCCCCCACGCTCACGATAATGTGATTTAAATTGGACAAAACCCCACACTGATGTGATTCATATCAGCCTTTCTAATTAGTAAACATAGATAATGAAATCCTGGCCAAGGTGCTGGAAAACCAATACTACAATTTTTGAAGGCCCTAACACTCCTGGATCAATTGACATTCATCCCTGCAAGATCCACATCAGACAAAGTGCAAATGCTATTTGATCATTGTTGGACACAGCCCTTTCTGTAGGGTCATCCCCAAAGTTTTGCCTTTTTCTCTCCACTCTTTGTTGGCCTTAGGGTCTATGCACTTTATCACAGCTAACCAGTGCTTGTGATCTCTCCCTAAAACATGGTTTTATTTGTATATACTAAATCTGCATATTTAATTTACTTATAAGTCACTAGTAAAGTGCACTACATGTGTGCAGAGCCTGTACATTAAATGCTACTAGTGGGCATGCGCCATTAATTGTGCAGTAGTGAATCCTAGTTTGCCTTAATGGGAAACAGGAGTTAGCCTAGCCTTTGGCTTGCAAACTCGTTCCCCAGTCACCTAGTGACATTTACCCTACTTAGCTTGCTCTGTTTTAGCGCTTTTATTTAGTTATATCTTTTAAGTTGGCTGCCTTGTTTTTAGTTAGGCCTATGTTTTAGTTTTAATGGTAGCAGTGCCACCATGCTAAGACGTCAATATCAAGCGACAAAGATAAACCGTAGGTGTTTAAATTAGGTACTTTCCTTCTTCACGCCTTCAAGGGAATTGTTTATATAAATTACCGTCCCAAGCATGTCTTCTTATCTATTGTTTGGGAAGACCTACGTCAGGGGTCCGAGCAGATCTGTATAAATGCACCTCACTTAGACAGATAGTCAGAGGGTTTTAGACCAGATGCCATCACTGCTATCGAAGCTGCATGTCGCCTTGACGCTGACCCAGTCTGCATGTCTCTACGGAGTATGAACTAGAGACCTCATCTCAAGGTAACAAGGGTTGGGGGCTCTTCTCATGGATCTGGCACTGGCAGATTAGAGTAGTGTGAATGATTCTCCCTTTGTGAACAGTAATGAGCACTGCTAATATTTTGCGCTGTGGTTTATGTCACTTCACATTGTGGAATAATATGAACCATGTCACCTTTGTTTATAGCGTTGATTTAAATTCACCTGAAGCTGAGTGTTATCACTGCCTTTGATTTCTGACTACATTGACATGGTGCATATACTGTTCACAACACGGTGCACTGACTTTAATGGAATCACAGTGACCCCAGTGGCTTTGATGGAGTTACAATTCTGGTGAACTGAATGGTGAAGTTGACTTAAATGTGGTCACATTCAGGGTCAAGTCACTGGACCTACTGCCTTGATTAGAGAGACATTCCTGGTCAACTATAGGGATCCTATTACTTTAATGGAGACACATTCCAGCTCAGCACACTTGTGCTATCAAGAACAATTGATTCACCTTGCTGATCAAGCCACGTCACCTTTTGACTTTAAAGGAAAACTATAATGTGAAGTTAGGAAACCTTCTGACTTTAATAGAGTCACATTCCAGGTCAATTCAGTAGATCCATCAGTTTTAGAGTAGTTGCATTTCAGTCCAACTCAATAGCACAAATGAAATTAATAGAGTTGAATACCTGGGACTTTAACAAATGTACATTTCAGGTCAGTTATTGGCACCCCTTACTTGTATGGGGCCAAATTCTATGTGATCTCATTGGCCCAATTTACTTTAATAGAGCCACATTTTTCATTAACTCAATGGCATGACTGAGGTTGACAAAGTCATGTTCCAGGTCATTTTACTGGCTTTGTTGCCTTCAATGCAGAAATGTTGCATGTTAGCTCAATGTAGCCAAAGGCATTAACTGATCCTCATTGCAGGCCAGCTCAATTTTAACACTGACTTTAATTGATTTACATTCAATGTTGCCACTGACTTCAAATGGAGATACATTGTAGGTCAATTAAATTTCAATTCAGTGTTGTCATTGCCTTTCATGGAGTCATGGAGTAAACTCAATTGCCTGATTGAATTTGATAGTGTCACATTCCCAGTAAAGAAAGCACTCCCACTGTACTTAATGGCTCACATTCAGTGCCAACTAAGTGATTCCTTTGCCTTTAATATAGTGACACTACAGTTCAGCTCATTACTACCATTGATTTTATTGTAATTAGAGTCCAACCCAACTTATCCGGCCCATTGATTCAATTGGATAACATTCCAGATCAGCTCAATAGACCCACTTACTTTAATGGATTACGTTCTTAATCAACTTAATGGTACCACAGACTTTATTAGAGTTGCATTTGAAATAAACACGGTGGTGTCACTGTCTTACAGAGTTTCAAGTCAACTCAATGGCTACTCTTATTTTAATTGGGTCCCATTCCATGTCAACTCACTGGTCCTGGTGCCTTTAAAAGTGACGCATGCTAGTGAGTTTAGCGGCCCTTCTGAGTTAAATGGCAACGCATTTATAGTCAACAAAGTGGCCTCACTGACAAACAAATAGTGCCATCAATCTAATGTTATCCCTATTGGTTTCATCGTTCTCGCTTGCTTTTTCCTAATAAAGAATATCTCTTTGCTTCAAATACTTTAGAATACGGCCCCAGAAGAGCAAGTATCTGGAAAATATTGCAGCAATGACTGTGGAGGTGTTTGGTATTACCAAGACATGTCCTGGTTTTACTGGTGAAATGTCTGTGTATTTGTGTGTGGTGACGTGTTCTGTGGTAGTTTGTGCTGCAGTGTTTTAGTGCTGTGTTATTGCAATTTGATATTGTTGTGTTGTACTCTAGTTATCAAAACGTTTTGTGTTTGAACAATTGAAGATTCAATGCACGGCGTAATCTTGGTGATGAAATGAAATAATGCCATACATCTTTACTTTATCCGTTAATCTCTTCTCAGGATCATGGACACAACCATTTAATTCCAATTTTACAGCCGAAGAGGATTTTTTTGTGGATGAGAACACCACTGTTAAAGTACCGATGATGCGGAGATACAGCACTTTCAACTCACACTGGGATGCAGATTTGTCCTGCAGAGTAGTTCAGCTTGACTATGCAGGAAATGCATCCGCTATGCTCATTTTACCTAAACAAGGAAAAATGAAGCTGGTCGAGGACGCACTGTCAGCTGCAACATTGGAGAAATGGACGAAGTCACTTTCACCACAGTAAGGTTTCAGCACTTTTAAATCGTCCTAGTAATTAATTAATTGAAACTCACAAGGACTGACACTTTGGGACTGTACCCCAATAGGATTTGCAGGTTTTCGAATATTTTCTTGCTTTTAATCATTATCAGGCTCACTTGACTAATGCAACAGTGAAGGACCAAATTAAACCGTAGGTTTGAGTACATGATATAGGAAGAAAATACAAATGATGATGTGCCTTTTGCATCAAAAATACAACTCCTGACAATATTAAGTACATTTCATGACCTCTGTCTCTTATTTTGCCAACTTTTAGCTCTGTCTCTGACACAAAGTCTGGGGCAGGGGCCAGACACGTGGTACTACAACTGCAACGCACTGGGGTCGTTTGGGGGAGCAAAGAAGGAAGAAGATGTACTGGGGCTCACAGAGACATCCGGAGCCATATTATTAATATAGTTAAAAATCCCTGTTTGTGCCATGGAGCACCTTTTGGAAAGAATGCGCTGCCCCCGTGGTGGCACAAACTTGTGCTAACCTCTGGGCAGCACATTCAAGTAAAATACGGAGCAGCTGTTTAAAACCTGCCCATATACTCACAACTGTTATCGCGTTTGGCCTTATTTGGTATTTAGAGGTTAATAGATAAGGGGACGCGTTATGGGTTGATGAACCTTTTGACTACGCTTAGGATTACTCCACCATTAGTCCATAAACTCAAAGTAGTTGCATCAACACAATCAGTAGACATCACCAAATACCTCAGGATTCAATAATCTTGACGCACCAAGACACATTTGGTAATGAATAATCACACCACTTAGTAAAAGTTAGAAAGTTTGTTACCCCAGTATAACAATGCTTAAATCACATACGTCAATCTCAAAATCAACTGATAAGCATACACAAAAAACACTGGTTGACCAAATCTTCTGAAGATTCTCAATTTCTTTCATGTGTTAATCGTCAAACACTCTAGAACCACAGTACAAATCAATAACAGGAATAATTGTGCATTAGATATAGCATACATTTAGTTTCAGCAAATAAGCACATGCAAATTATTTTTGTTAAAAAGTTGTCAGCATCTTCAGTGTCACCCAATCTATCCTGCAGATTAAAATAGCATGTTGGGCTTCATGCAAAACAGTTTAGTCAAAATTAATTTGGAAAACACCTAACTATTGCTCTAAGAAAATAGCAGTTGGTACTTAGAACAACTATAATAATTTACATCTAGACAATAGCATTTTGTTATACCTCTCCTCAATATGGATCGGCAAGTGTGATTTCCTTCGTCAGTTGGTCATTCGTCTGGGCTTCTTCAGCAAAGGGCAATGAAAGGGGATGGTTCAGGCACAAGGGTCTCTACGCAATCCGAACCATAAAGCAATTTCAACGGGCAGTATCAAATTATTTAGCCATCAAGCTTCAAAGTTAAGAATAAAATAATCGGAAACTGCTCAGCTCCCAATCAGAATAGAATGAGTGCGCAAAATGAGAATGACCCAAAAGGGATGAGCACTTCTCCTCTGTGCAGTCGAGTTAAGTCAAGGTTTCCTAAAGAACTTCCCACATTACCATTGGTCAGAAAATCGTACGTCTATACTTAATCCAATTAGAGCTTAAGTTTAAATCTACAATATAACTGAACTATCTTTCACACGTTGATGATTGGTTCTTCTTCTTCCGTTCCCATCGTCCGACTCGTCGGGTAACTTCTTGTATCCCTCCATACTCTAGACAGTGTGTCCATTGTTAGTTCCTGGGAACATTTCTGTCTTACGTATCAAGTTTACATTTGTATGCATTTTAGTACAGCATGATTCTTCAAGCAGTTCTCATGAGAAAGTTAAAGGCTACTGCCACATGTTTGGTCAACTTCAGTGAGAACAATACATCTTTATTTTCTAGTCACAAATTCACAATTTTATTCAGACATTGCATTTTATTTTGAGGCTATGCAATACTTAGGCCAAACCTCGCTAACATAAAACCTACAATTAATTAAGCAAGTACATTGCATCAAATCATCAATATGACATACTACTGCAAAATTGTTATTCATATATGTTTCTGAATAAACATGAGCACGCATTTAGTAAAACAATACATACTTTATGGCAGCCACTCAAGTGGGCACATTGTCCAAGTCGCACATTATTTAATATCTTAACTAAATTCTATGCAAATTCATAACTCGTAATACATAACATTCATTAGTAATAAATTCAGTGTTGTTCACAATCCCTCCTTTGATGAATAAATATGTGATCACACTTTTACATTATCTCAAAATTTGTAACCCTAAATTTTGTTTTCCCTTAACTTTCTATTATTTCTTTTAGCCCTTCTCGAATTTTCCCTAAATACTCTTTACATTTCAATTTCTTCCCTCCTCTGATCATTTTTCAATTTTCTCATTTTAATCACATGATACAATGTATAAATTGCCCATGTTCCTAATAGACAAATCACAATAACCAATATTACGTGTATTATTTTCAAAATTATTCCTTTCCCTAGGTTGCCGAGCCAATTCCCCAAGGAAGTACAACCCTTGCCAACCTTTTCCCAAACTTCAGGTTCTTTCAGCTCTTTTAAGTCAGTGCTTTCATTAGTCAGATTGTTAATTAAGCTTCTCATTTCTTTACTATTATTCGGTATAAAGGTACAACGATGTTGCGAGTTCAGCATTTTACAAACTTCACCATCCTTTGCTAAAAGGATGTCTAGCACAAGTTCTGAAGAGTCATAGATCTTACTACAGCCATCTTTGTATCCATTATAATTATGGCTCCTGAAAATTATATCAGCTTGTTATCCACAATAGTAGACAACCTTCGGATTTTTACTGAATTCAAAATAACTCCTACTGAAGGAATCATTGCTCTAAAATTATCTCCCACTATACCAGAAGAAGATTCTCGCTTTTTTCTGACATTATGTAATTCAGTCAGTTTAGGTAATTTATTCAGGTTTTCAAGTTGAAAAATCTTTGGGAGAACTATCACCAAGTAACATGTGCCATATCATCCTCTTGGAAGACGGTAATACGCATTTTGCTCACAGATGTACTATATTCCTGGAATCGCTGGGTTTTGTCCATTTAACATAAATATCCACTTACTCTGAAACATGCCTACATTTACTCGTTCCCACAAACAACATATCAGTTCTAGATTTAGGCCTACATACACAAAGCTTTCCTATGTGTAGCGCATCTAAAGCTAGTTTCCCTTGTGTCTTGGTGTCGTTAAACGCTAAGGGCCTGATTACAACTTTGGAGGACGGTGTTAAACCGTCCCAAAAGTGGCGGATATACCACCTACCGTATTACTAGTCCATTATATCCTATGGAACTCGTAATACGGTAGGTGGTATATCCGTCACTTTTGGGACGGTTTAACACCGTCCTCCAAAGTTGTAATCAGGCCCTAAGTGTTCTCTTTTCTAAGCCCTTTCCTAATTACTCCTTTAATACTTTTCTCCTATCATCTGTCTGATCTAAAAAGCCCTCTTCTAAAGGTGTAAGCAAGCATGTTAAGTTGTTGCAGTGCGCATATGTTGTGCCAAATGTTAATGTGGCTTCAAATAATCTTCTTACTATCTCTATGTTATTTTCCTTTGCTACTCTTCTCCAATATTTAATTATAGGGATAAACAAAAACACCACATCATAGTTTGAGAAAAAATTCCGGATGTACTCCTGGTTATAGAATCTTGTTAATAAAAGACTACAGCTTATCCCATAAGTAAGAGGCAAACTATGGTAAGTAACTCCTTCCTCCACTGATGACGGAATCTGAGTGCACACATAACATTTTCTCGCATTCATCGTCTCCACATACTCCCTAAATAGGTGATAGAAAACATTTGCGGAAAGATCTCCTTGGTTGTTGGCTACATGCAAGAATTTCTCATCTAACCTAAACCTATCTATTTCTGTAAGTGTAGTAGCTATCTCTAAAGCAAGTATGATTGGCCACGCTCTTGTCAAGCAACGCGATACTCACAAGCAACACCAAACATCCTATCATGCATGCAATTGCCAAACCAATATTTAGGTATTTACAGCACCTGTTGTTCCTACCCTGATGGCTTTGGTTACTCATGATCTGTAAAGAATCAAAAAGTAGAAGAGAAAAAAAATATAGCTATGCATCAAAAATAAAAATAAATAAAAAATAAATCTTCAATCTTCTTTAGCAGTTATTTACAGCTTTCAGTCTTTTTTTCCCCAGGACCCTTCTTGTCAAAAATAGGTAGTTTGTCAAAATCGGTTTAGCAGCTTAATTAAATCAGGTTAATTCAAAAAGTATTTTTCCGGTAATTTCAACAGTCTCTTTTCTTTTTTCAGTTTAAAGTTTTACATAATTCAGTTCATTGACCTTCTTCACATGCCAAACTATTGACCTGGAATATCTCGATTAAAGCAAAAAGGCAAAAATTCATGCTGCCATTCACTTGTTGTTACATACGCCCATTCAGGACCTGTGTATCTTCGATTTGCAATTTGTGTTCTTTTCAATCTGCGATCCCCATTTAACTCTCCATTGCTCAAATCTTTTATTGTTGTGTCTACTTCCCCCTCAATTGTTGTTATGGTAATTGCTTTTTTCCTTTTTGGTTGTGATTTCGGCCACATATCACCTTTCAGTGGACCTCTTGTCAATGCTCTTTTCAGTGTTGGACTTGTGACTTCATTTGATGTTGCAGGATTTTCTCTTGATGTACCTACATCTTGTTCCAGAGTAGTCAGATAGTTTTGGCTTTGATCTGCCTCAACTCCCTCACCTTCAGTGCCTGTTGTTTGCTCGGCTTGTCTCTCAAGACCATCTACTTCTGGGAGAGCCCTCCTCTGACTAGACTCTCCTGTCATCTCGCTCGAGGCTGGTCCATCATCACCTTCCTGTATTCCTTCCCTTTCGTCTCTCACAGGATCATTTGGACCATTTTCAGTTTGCTCAGTCAGTCTCAGTTTCTCCTTCTCCTGTCCAATTCTGGAGTTGGTCTGGAATTTGTTGGTACTCTCAACAACCCTTTTTCATTGTCCAATGGACACAGTACTCTCCGAGAATGACTTGCATGGATCCAGTTCGGAACTCCAGCGCACTTCACTGCCGTAGTAGTAACCAATACTACTTGGTAGGGGCCCATCCACCGAGGCTCCAGCATATCTTTCTCACATGTTTTCTGATCACAACCCAGTCTCCCACATTCAGGTTGTGGCTTTGATCTTTCAATAGTTGCAATATGGTGGCCTCCAGCTGATGAAAGAAAGAGCGAACCACGTCAGCCAGGCCTTTGCAGTAGTCCAACACCATATCATCTGTAATGTTCACAAGAGCATTGCATGAACAGCTGGCAACCTCATTGCTCTGCCCATGAGGATTTCATGCGGCGACAATCCAGTTTTCCTGTTGGGTGTGTTCTCAGACTCATCAGAACTAACTGTAGTGCGTCTGGCCATTTCAGATTCGTGGATGCACACATTTTCGCCATTCTCTATTTCAAGGTACCATTCATCTGCTAAACAAGTCCTGATGCTTCAGGGCGGTAACTATAATGCCGTTTCTGCTCAATGTTTAAAGCTGAACATAGCAATTTGATTACTTCATTGCTGAAGTGACTTCCCCTAGCTGGTTCTAAAGAGGCAGGAAAACCAAAATGTGGTATCAGTTCCCTAAGTAGTAACTTTGTTACTGTGAGGCTGTCATTCCTTCATGTAGGGTAAGCTTCAATCAAGTGACTAAGATGCAAACAATCACCAACACATATCTCAATCCTCCATCTGTATTCTACTAAATGGACCTCCCACTCTTCCTATGTGGCTCATGTTGACCACAGTCCTTTTACCCACATTCATCTGCCGACAAATGACGCATCGATGGTAAATTGCTTCAGAAACCTGTCTAAATTTTGGATTAAACCAAAATTGCCTAAAGGTACGAATCATTGCATCCCTTCCAACATGTGCTTGACCATGATAGTATCTTGCCATCTGAGTCAGCAGACTATTAGGCAGAACCTTTTGTCCCTCTCCTGAAATCCATATGTCATCTTTACATTGAACACATTTTAACTTCACCCAATTTCTCCTTTCATCCCTGACAGCTTTTTCTTTGAGTGTTTTCAGTTACTCTAATGTGTCAATTACATGTAAAACATAATTAGCACATTCTTCGTTTTCCTGTAACAATTCCCATTTATCTTTGACCGATATACAGTTCAATGCACAAAATCTTGCGACTTGATCCACATATCCATTTCCCATTGACACAAAATTGTGTGATTTCAGGTGTGCACTGCATTTCACCACAGCAATCTTTTCAGATAGCTGTATAGCTTGCAACAAGTCATGTATTGATTCATCATTTCTGACGGGTGTTCCAGAAGAGGTCAGGAAACCTCTCTGTGACCACAGCTGACCAAAGTTGTGGAATATTCCAAATCCGTGCTGACTATCAGTATAGATGGTAACCTTACGCTGTGCCGAAACATGGCATGCTCTAGTGAGAGCTACTAATTCAGCCACTTGTGCAGAATATACCCCTTGAAGCCAGGATGCTTATCCTGCTCTCAATGTTCCCATGTTATCTCTCAAACAGGAGCCATCAACAAAGAGAATTTGGTAATTTCTTCTAATTGGGTGTCTTGAATGTCAGGTCTAGGTTTTGTGCACAAATCACTTACCTCCAGACAGTCGTTGTTGGACTTTTGCTTATGCAGGGTCATCCCGAATCTTTTTGCCTCCTGCCTCCTATTTTTTCTGACCTGTCGCTGTTGGCTTTTGAACTCTGAGCACTTTACCACTGCTAACCAGTGCTAAAGTGCATATGCTCTCCGTGTAAATTGTACGTAATTGGTTCTCCATGATTGGCATATTTGTTTTACTGTTAAGTCCCTAGTAAAGTGCACTAGAGGTGCCCAGGGCCTGTAAATCAAATGTTACTAGTGGGCCTGCAGCACTGGTTGTGCCACCGACACAAGTAACCCTGTAATCATGTCTCAGACCTGCCACTGCAGTGTCTGTGGGTGTATTTTTTACACTGTAAATTCGACTTGGCAAGTGTACCCACTTGCCAGGCCTAAACCTTCCCTTTTCTTACATGTAAGGCACCCCTAAGGTAGGCCCTAGGTAGCCCCAAGGGCAGGGTGCAGTGTATGGATAAGGTAGGACTTATAGTAATGTGGTTTATATGTCCTGACAGTGAAATACTGCCAACTTCGTTTTTCACTGTTGCAAGGCCTGTCTCTCTCATAGGATATTATGGGGGCTACCTTTAAATATGATTATAGCGTAGATTCCCCTAGAGAGTAGATGGACATGTGGAGTTTGGGGTCCCTGAGCTCACAATTTAAAAATACATCTTTTAGTAAAGTTGATTTTGAGATTTTAGAAAGTGAGCATTTTCTTGCTTAAACCATTCTGTGACTCTGCCTTGTTTGTGGATTCCCTGTCTGGGTCAGTTTGACAGTTGGGTTGTTTTTCACCTCACACTAGACAGTGACACAAAGGGAGCTGGGGTGTAGCCTGCATTTCCTGATTAGCCATCTCTGCTAGGAGGGAGGGGTGGAGTGGTCACTCTCATCTGAAAGGACTGTGCCTGCCTCTGACAATGCAGACTCCAACCCCCTGGTGTGTGTCTGAGGCCTTGCCTGGGCAAGGCAGGATTTCACAAGTAGGTGTGAGTCCCCTTTGAAGAAAGGTGACTTCAAAGACTAAAATGGGTATAAGAAGGGCACCCAAATCTACAGACTTGAGAAACACTTCTGGAACCAAGAGGAACCTCTGCCTGGAGAAGAGCTGATAGCTGAGGAAGAAGTGCTGCCCTGCCTGTGACTGTGCTTTGTGGAGCTTTCCTGCAGTGCTGCTTCTGCCAGAGTAAGAGGGCAAAGACTGGACTTTGTGTGCCTTCCATCTTGTGAAGAAATCTCCAAGGGCTTGATTTAGAGCCTGCCTCCTGTTGTTTGAAGTCTCAGGGAAAGCAAAAACTTCTCTCTACCAGCACCTGGAGTCTCTGGAGAGACTCCTGCTCTGACAAGTGGTGCCCTATCCAGTCCCTGGGCCCTTGAAAGGAAAGCTGGTGGAAATCCAAGGAAATCGACTTCGGACGACTCCGGACCGACGCCGCTGCTGAATCCGGTAACGCCGCCTGCACCCGACGCCGTGACCTTCGCTGGAACGCGACGCTCTTCGCAGGCCCGACGCCGCAGCAGCCCCGCTGAAGTCCGCGACTCCGTGGAAGTTGCCGCACCACGTCGTGACCGACGCCGCTCGAAGTGCACGGATTCAACGTTTCGCACGGACGCCGCGATCCCCGACTTCGCGCATTGGCTTGTTTTCCCTCTTCACCAAAGGTACTGTACTTGAGGGTCTACACGACTCCGTGTCCAGCGCCGCTGGTGTCGGCTTGTTGGGAACGACTCTGTCACGACGCCGTGTTAACATCTCATCAAAGCATTTTTGTTTCTAAGCGCTATTTTTGAGTTTAATCTTTAAAAATTCATAACTTGACTTGTGTATGTTGGATTTTTGTCTTTTTGGTCTTGTTTTGTTTAGATAAATATTTCCTATTTTTCTAAACTGGTGTTGTGTCATTTTGTAGTGTTTTTCATTAGGTTACTGTGTGTGTTGGTACAAATACTTTACACATAGCACTCTGAAGTTAAGCCTACTGCTCTGCCAAGCTACCAAGGGGGTAAGCAGGGGTTAGCTGAGGGTGATTCTCTTTTACCCTGACTAGAGTGAGGGTCCTTGCTTGAACAGGGGGTAACCTGACTGTCAACCAAAGACCCCATTTCTAACATTGGTGATCAGCGGTTGGGATTTGGACTTGTATTTGTACTTGACATACAGTGATTAAGTGTACACTGCTGTTTTGATCTCAGACCACTACGTGACCACATACTACTTGTTTGGTGATCTTTTGCTTTTTCTCTTAAGGACTCCATTTTATTCTACTTCCATGATTTTGCTGATCCCTTGATGGATTCTTTTTACTTCATTGGGAACTTATTTTCTGCCTTTGGAACTTTGCACTTGTGACCATCATGTCTCAATCTGGAGATGCAACAGCTGGAGCTGTGTTTGAAATAGAGAAACTGAAGGAGTACTCAGTTGCTCAATTGAAACAGTTCCTTAAAGATCTTGACTGTCCCACTGAGAGCTCCACCAGGGAGGGGGAGCTGCAAAAGGCACAGAGGGCCTGGGTGACAATCAAGGAGGCTGGAGGGCACACAGAGGAGGAGAATTTGGGTGGGGAAGTGCAGAGGATACACAGTGGTGTAGTGGAGGTACCTGTTATGCCTGGGGGGAGGGTCCCCAGGAGGGGTAGCAGGGTGCCACCCAAGTGTCTGACTCCTGCAGAGTTACAGGACAGACAGGCAGAGAGGGCTCGCCGGTTGAAGTTCAAGGAGTTGAGGATGCAAAGGGAGAAGGAGTTGGAAGAAAGGAGGAGGGACTTAGAGATCAAAAAGAGGATTTGGGCTTATGAGCTCAAAATGAAGGAGCTGGAAGTCATAAGGGCTGAGTCCAGCTGGAATGGTGGCAGCAACCATTTTATATCCAGTGCTGCTGAAGAAGTGCACATGCCCAGAGATGTGGTGCCCTACTTGGAGGAGGGAGTTAACACACTCCAGGAGGTTCAGGGGTATGAGGTAGCTCCAGTGATGCACAGGGAACCTGAGGTGGATTGGGGAACTGGCATGGGGAGTCATATTCCTACTGGTGAGAGCGGCACTCTACTGACTCTAGGTGAGAGTGACAGGGAGAGTGGTGCCCCCCAGGTAGAAGTCCAGGTTATTGAGTGTGAGGACATCCCAGAAGAGTGTGGGTTGAGTGTCAGGGACAGTCAGGTACTGTCTCACCAGTCTCAGGAGGGTGATGTGGGGTGCTTTTTCAAAACAGAGTCACTGGATGGTTGGGTGAAGGGTACTTTGGTTAATTCATGTAAGGGGCTGAGTGATGTAATTGCTGGAGAGCATATGTCTAGTCCTTATTTTCCAGAGCTACGCCAACACCAGGTGGAGTGTGAGTTCTCTGACCCCAGGGAGCTTACAATGGAGGCAGATGTCTGGGTGAGTACCAGAGAGTCTGAAGAGGCATTTGGGGGTACTCCTGAGAGGAGTGGTCTAGGTAGTTCCCAACCAGGTGAGGTAGGGAAGGATTGTAGTGTCCCAGGTAGGTCCCAGTGTAGTGGGATGGGTGAGGGACCCCATGTCCAGTCCCAGAGGAGAGGGAATGAGGATGGGTTGAGGCCCAAGGTGCCTGAGATCCGGTCCCAGGTCCTGGAGGGTTCCATGAGGGAACACCAGGAGGGGAGCCTAGCCTGTATCATAGGGCCATCTGTTGAGGGAGACCCCACAGTGTCAGGAGAACTTGGGGGGGCGGCTTTAGCCAGCGTCCCACCAGTTCAGGTGTTTGGCAGTACCACTCCTAGTGAGGGGGTGCAGAAGTCCAGACAGAGGGTTGAGAGGGGGTTGCGGACCCCAGTGGAGAACCTGGAGGGTCAGGGGTCAGCTCTGAGAGCAGAGCCCCCCATGAATGACCTTGGTGAGACCATTTCTGGGTTGGGGGGAATCCAGACTCTGTCAGATGGGCAGAGGTCAGGAGACCTGCGCCAGCCAGACTCTTGTGTGGCCCTTGGGGACGGTATGTCCCTTAAGGGGGGTAAGTATGCCCCCCTAGAAGTCCTGGTGTGCCAGGCAATGGTTCAACTGGAGGGTGGTGACTCTGGGTTGGATGACCAGGTTCAGGGGGTAAACTCTGACCTGGTGGGGGGTAGGTATGCCCCCCAGAAAGTCCTGGGTTGCCAGGCAGTGGTCCAGTCTGAGGGTACAGACCCTGGACTGGAAGACCAGGTTCAGGGTGTCCCCTCTGACCTGGAGGAAGGGGCTGCTGCTAACAGTGCCCATCCCATGTTGTCTTCTGAGGGGGCCACTCCTAGTTGGGTGGTGCAGGACCCCAGAAGGGAGGGCAGGGGGAGGGAAGCCTCACCCCTGGCCCTAGTCCAACCTGAAGGTACAGACCCCAGGTTGGAGGACCAGTTGCAGGTTAACATCCCTGCACTAGAGGAAGAATTGTGCAGGACTGCTTCTACAAGCACCCTGACAGTTTTTGACTCTGGGGGTGCCGCTTCTGCAGGGAGGGTACAGAGCCCCAGAGGGGAGGACCAGGGTCAGGTTGTCATCCCTGACCTGGTGGAAGAGAGAGTGGTCAAGGGGTGCCAGGCACCTGGGGCTACTGCCCCCCACTCTCCGCAGTCACAGTGCTTGGAGAGGCCTGAGGTCGGGCTCTCATCCCTGACAGTTGTCTGGGGCCACTGTGGCTTGCTGTCCTGGTGGACAGAGTTGCCCCTGGGGGGGGGACGAGAGTCACACCCCGGGGGTGAAGTGGGCAACACCACTGTGTTGGCCCTGGTGGTGCTATCTGGCCATTGGGATACATCTGTGAGCAAAGTAAAGTTAGGTGCTGCACAGATAGTGTCTGCAGATGTGGAGAAGGGTTCCCCATGGGTTAGCTTAGTGGGCCCTGAGAGTATGGACAGAGGGATCCAACTGGAGTCAGGAAGGTGTAGAACTGGAACATGCCCCTGCTGTTGTGGGCCTGGGTCCTTGTTCTATCGCCCCAATCAGGGAAGTACATCAAGGTATGTATTGTTCTCCCCTGGCTTTAGGCTGGTAGGGGGTCGTGTTGGACTTTTGCTTATGCAGGGTCATCCCAAATCTTTTTCCCTCCTGCCTCCTATTTTTTCTGACCTGTCGCTGTTGGCTTTTGAACTCTGAGCACTTTACCACTGCTAACCAGTGCTAAAGTGCATATTCTCTCCGTGTAAATTGTACGTAATTGGTTCTCTATGATTGGCATATTTGTTTTACTGTTAAGTCCCTAGTAAAGTGCACTAGAGGTGCCCATGGCCTGTAAATCAAATGTTACTAGTGGGCCTGCAGCACTGGTTGTGCCACCCACACAAGTAACCCTGTAATCATGTCTCAGACCTGCCACTGCAGTGTCTGTGTGTGTATTTCTTACACTGTAAATTCGACTTGGCAAGTGTACCCACTTGCCAGGCCTAAACCTTCCCTTTTCTTACATGTAAGGCACCCCTAAGGTAGGCCCTAGGTAGCCCCAAGGGCAGGGTGCAGTGTATGGATAAGGTAGGACATATAGTAATGTGGTTTATATGTCCTGACAGTGAAATACTGCCAACTTCGTTTTTCACTGTTGCAAGGCCTGTCTCTCTCATAGGATAATATGGGGGCTACCTTTAAATATGATTAAAGCGTAGATTCCCCTAGAGAGTAGATGTACATTTGGAGTTTGGGGTCCCTGAACTCACAATTTAAAAATACATCTTTTAGTAAAGTTGATTTTGAGATTGTGCGTTTGAAAATGCCACTTTTAGAAAGTGAGCATTTTCTTGCTTAAACCATTCTGTGACTCTGCCTTGTTTGTGGATTCACTGTCTGGGTCAGTTTGACAGTTGGGTTGTTTTTCACCTCACACTAGACAGTGACACAAAGGGAGCTGGGGTGTAGCCTGCATTTCCTGATTAGCCATCTCTGCTAGGAGGGAGGGGTGGAGTGGTCACTCTCATCTGAAAGGACTGTGCCTGCCTCTGACAATGCAGACTCCAACCCCCTGGTGTGTGTCTGAGGACATGCCTGGGCAAGGCAGGATTTCACAAGTAGGTGTGAGTCCCCTTTGAAGAAAGGTGACTTCAAAGACTAAAATGGGTATAAGAAGGGCACCCAAATCTACAGACTTGAGAAACACTTCTGGAACCAAGAGGAACCTCTGCCTGGAGAAGAGCTGATAGCTGAGGAAGAAGTGCTGCCCTGCCTGTGACTGTGCTTTGTGGAGCTTTCCTGCAGTGCTGCTTCTGCCAGAGTAAGAGGGCAAAGACTGGACTTTGTGTGCCTTCCATCTTGTGAAGAAATCTCCAAGGGCTTGATTTAGAGCTTGCCTCCTGTTGTTTGAAGTCTCAGGGACAGCAAAGACTTCTCTCTACCAGCACCTGGAGTCTCTGGAGAGACTCCTGCTCTGACAAGTGGTGCCCTATCCAGTCCCTGGGCCCTTGAAAGGAAAGCTGGTGGAAATCCAAGGAAATCGACTTCGGACGACTCCGGACCGCCGCCGCTGCTGAATCCGGTAACGCCGCCTGCACCCAACGCCATGACCTTCGCTGGAACGTGACGCTCTTCGCAGGCCCTATGTCGCAGCAGCCCCGCTGAAGTCCGCGACTCCGTGGAAGTCGCTGCACCACGTCGTGACCGACGCCGCTCGAAATGCACGGATTCAACGTTTCGCACGGACGCCGCGATCCCCGACTTCGCGCATCGCCTTGTTTTCACTCTTCACCAAAGGTACTGTACTTGGGGGTCTACATGACTCCGTGTCCGGCGCCTCTGATGTCGGCTTGTTGGGAACGACTCCGTCACGACGCCGTGTTAACATCTCATCGAAACATTTTTGTTTCTAAGCGCTATTTTTGAGTTTAATCTTTAAAAATTCATAACTTGACTTGTGTATGTTGGATTTTTGTCGTTTTGGTCTTGTTTTGTTTAGATAAATATTTCCTATTTTTCTAAACTGGTGTTGTGCAATTTTGTAGTGTTTTTCATTAGGTTACTGTGTGTGTTGGTACAAATACTTTACACATAGCACTCTGAAGTTAAGCCTACTGCTCTGCCTAGCTACCAAGGGGGTAAGCAGGGGTTAGCTGAGGGTGATTCTCTTTTACCCTGACTAGAGTGAGGGTCCTTGCTTGAACAGGGGGTAACCTGACTGTCAACCAAAGACCCCATTTCTAACAGTCGTGCTCAACCTCTTTTAATTTGTCAATTTCAGTATCCTCTTTTGGAAGCAAAGTTACTGGATTAAGCACTGTACACCTTTTAAGGATCACATTTAGAGAACCCAGTATGATAGTTTCGTACCTAGTCAATCTGGCTTTCGTTAAATGCTGTGTTTTGGAACGTGTAAGCAAAACGTCTATGGCGTGAGGAACCATAACAATTAAAAGATGTGGCATCACAATGCTCTCACTGTGAGTGACACTCTGTCCAACTGCAGCAACTGCACGCAGACGATCTGGTAAGGCTGCTGCGACAGAGTCCAAAGTAGCTGACAAATATGCTACTGGGCGGTTTACACCACCATAGACCTGAGTCAGAACAGAAAAAGAACATGCATCATGCTCATGACAAAACAACATAATGGGTTTTGTGTAATCAAGCATTCCCAAAGCCGGTACTTGACACAAACTCTCAATTCAGTAAAAGCTTTCACGCATGCTTGATCTAACATCAAGGGATCGGAAACTTCTTTGTGAGTCAGCTTCTGTAATGGCTTTGAAATGACTGTAAAGTTGGAAATCCACTGACTAGAATAGCTCACCATTCCCCAAAACATCCTGGCATCTCTCTGTGTGGCTGGGGGATTCTACTGCAGTATGACTGTCACCCTTCCTCTGGAAATTATTCTAGCTCCCTTCTCAATTCGGTGTCCCAAGTATTTAACTTCTTTCTGACAGTATTCTAATTTGGCATGGGACACTTTCTGATTTTAAGCGACTCAGTAAGGCAATAGCATCATAGTTTCACGCCTCTTTGGTTTTAGATCCGACTAACAGGTCATCAATGTAACGGACCAACATCGATTGGAAAGGCAATTCCAATTACTCCAAGTTCTTTTTCAAGATCTGGTTGAAAATGGACGGTGACTCTGAAAACACTGGAGGAATTCTGCACCAACAGTAGACGTGATCTAAAAATTTGAAACAGAAAAGAAATTTACTATCCTCATGAAGAGGTACATAAAAGAGTGCTTGTGACAAGTCCACTACGGTGAATCATTCAGCATCACATGGAATTTGAAACAAAATCTCTGCTGAATTTGGCACTATGAGGCAACATTTAATCACAATATAATTTACCATTCTCAAATCCTAAATGATTTGAAATTTCCAACCTTGGCTACTGCAAACCCATTATCGGTGTATTACACGGGCTGCTTAGCACTTCTTTCAAAACTCGGAACTTATAGGAGCAATCCCCTCAATGGTGTCCTGTGTCATGTGATATTGGGGTATCTGGGGAAAAATCGCATTCGGCTTAACTGGGACTTTAACTAGCTCAACTCCTTTAATCTGACCAATGTCTTTACCTGCCAAATACCACACTTTCATTTTGACTGTTCCCTGTAAATCAGAAGGAAGATCTCCCACTGTGAAAACTGGAAAGAAACTAATCAGAGGATATTCTTCATTCACTGTTATCACATTCCTTTTCTGTAGGCAAGTCTTCTTCATCATCACTGTTTGTCTGTATGGACATTCCATTGTTCGAGCAAGTAATCGAACATCTAGTTTTGCATAGCAAGTCCCTTCTCAGCAGGGATACTGGACTCGAATCACAAACCACAAATTTGTGTAATCCCTCGAAATTGCCAATATTAACCTGAACTGATTTTGTAATGGGATTTGTCAAATACTGATTAACAGCTCCTACAATCTGTACTGTTTTCCCTGGAAGTAGCACGTTTGGAACTTCTGCTGATCTCACTGTAGAGCGTGTAGCTCTTGTGTTGACTAAGAATGAGACTTTCTGACCCATCACCTTTCCCTTCACATATGGGTCTTTCTGATCTTCTTCTAAGGAAGCTGCTAACACGCATTCTTCCTCATCCAAACTCACAGTCCCCCAATCATTATTTGCTTCATCCTCACTGTGTGGTTGGAATTGGTGTACTGTGTTATTACTCTGGTTAAACCTTTGACTCGCGACCTGCTGAGGAAACATCACCTGTTGCTGCTCCATTGGGGATTGAGGTATTTGAATTTGGCATCTAGGTACCATTTGCATTTGGGGCTGCATTTGCTGCAACTGGGGCATTTGAAAATGTGGCATTTGCACTGGTTGTACAGGCTGAACATTTTGCATCAGGTTCACATTATTTTGGAAATTCAGATTTTGGCCTCTCATTCTTGGACCTCTCATCATTGGGAAATAATTTATTTCATTTGTTTGCTGAACAACACCTTCCTGGCCTAACATCAGACACTCCTGTTTCCAATGTCCGCGGCCTCCGCAAGCGTCACATGGTAACATTCTTTCCATTCCTTGCACATTGTTGTGAACAACAACTGTATTCAAATCAGGACCACGGTTCACATTTCCAGCTCCACCTCTACCTCTACCTTTCGCCTGGTTCTGCTTCCACATATTCCCTTGCTGCTGTGGTGGAAAACATCCCTGCATCCATGTTTGTGCCACTTTAATCTACATCACCATTGCCTTCTCTTTCAACTTTCTCTATTTCAATTCAGTCTCGTCACTAGAGTATTTTGCATACTGCAATACACCATCAATCGGCTTTGCCTGCCAACAAATCAAAAGACTCTTAATCATCTTGCTGATTTCAGGTCTCCAACCTTCAACAAACCTGAACACAAAATAAATCATGTCTTTAGGCTCAGTTGTCTCTGTGTCACTGTAATGACTGAATGCCTGCAACAATCTCTCATAGTAAGCATGTATTGACTCTTTGCATTCCTGGACTGTCCTGACTATTCTCTGCCAATCAATATTTTTGGGTGAAATTCGTGTTTTAAAAAATTCGATCACTTTAAAGTAATATTTCATTACATCAGGAGATGGTGCACCTGTTGCTGGATCGCTCTGAGGTTCTTTTCTTGGCCAATCTACACTTCTTTTACAGTCGTCCCTGAAGTCTACTGGAACCACTGTTCCTAACAGGGTATTTAAATCTTCCCGAGCATTTTGCAAGTTTCACAAACTAATCTGTTTGCTGATACCACTCCACTGGCTGCTCTCTTAGTCTGGGATAGTCATTCGTAAATGACAATATGCCACTTCTGCTCCAAGGGACATGTACAAAGTTCCAGCCCAGAATTTCTCTCAGTAGTCATATTTTTACTAGGTCCTCAGTTTGCTGCACATTTACAGCAACATTTCCAGGATATCTTTTCCTTTTGTCTCTTTTCTTTACCCATCTGCCTTCCCACTTGTCCCAGGCTCCCAATGTTTGAATGCTCTGAACATATTCTCTAATGTGAATTTTCATTCCTCGTACTCTCATGTTCTCAAAGTCTTTTGAGTCAAAATCTGACCTGTAACTCCTCTTTAAGTGCTTAGTTCTCTCAATTTCTATGTTGTATTTTCCTGCTAATTCTGCTAATATCTGATGTACTATTTCTGCTTTGTTGGTAACCAGTTGGCACAGGTAACACAGCTCATATTCCCTGTATGACTCAATTCTGTTTGATCCCATTGTTCCCTCAATCAATCCTTCTGCTTCTAGTCTAAGTCTAGTCAAAATTAGTGTATTTCCTCCGCTGGAATCACCTTGAATGCTACTCAGCTTCTCTAACCATTCAGTTAACTGCTGAGCTGTCAAACCTTGTAATGAAATGTGACTATTACTTGCACCTGGCACCTGCTGTAAGGTCAAACTCGGGGTCCTTGGCATCACCATGCTTGGGTTAGGGTATGTCTCCGTGACTATTTGGAGGAGTTCTAAAGGAACCTAAATTAATCAATGGGCCTGATCCATCAAATGTTGGTCTCATGGGGGTCTCATTTTAGCATTCTCTTTGAATCTTACCTTTTCTTTGCTCGGATTCAGAGCTCTCTCCTCCCTGTTCCTGTTATTTCCCTGAGCAAGCAAGGATATGACTAGACCTATGGTAACCAGTTTGGACACTGCATCTGGACTGGTTCTGGCATTTCACTATCTCGGGTACATTGCTCCTGTATTTTGACTGATTAATGCAGACATGTCTCCCTGAGATCTTGTTATATGGGTGTATCCTGGAACTGTCTGTGATTGCATTGGGGACATTACATTTGGGGTGGACTCTCTCTGAATCAGAGTCGGCTTCTGGTAAACCTGTCCTGACAGTACTATCATGTTTGTTGCAGTATCACAATTGGCACATCTGGGCAAATTCTTGGTATGCCAATTTGCAGCATAGGCATTTGAATAGCAGAAGTACTTGGAATGTTATGGCTAACCTGTATGTGGCTCTGTGTGGACTCAACTGGTGTTGGGGCTGTAGGATCTACACTAGCACTTGAACCTTTCTCATGGGCTGCATATGGTGGGGGCGATTTCTCAGTAACTGCAAAATGAACTCATTGTCATCTGAGTCATCAGTGAGAGTCAAAGATTTCCTAGACTCTGTCAATCTCTGCTCTTTGTTATCAGAAGGATAGGACTCCCTCTTTCTAGTGCTCTTTCTAGCCTCATTCCAGCTCTCTTGGGTAATTGCAGGAAACAACATAATTCTCTTTAAAGTCTCAGTTCTACAAAACTTCTGTTCACTATCCCATCTTGCCTCAGCTAAAGACTTCTCAGCGCTTCTCATTCTCCTTTCAAACTTCAATTGCTGTCGCTGCTGGCCACTAGTTCGCAAATGGCTAAGGCTTCGAACTGTGCTGGTCTCGGAGGAGGTTTCAAATCATTTGGTTCCTTCCTCAAATTCTCTAGAACTCTCAAATTAAATGTTCCATGGGCAGGGAATGCTAAGCTCCCGTCTTTCTCTGTCTCTTTGCACCATTGTTTCATCCAAAGACATGGCACAGCACCTTGTTCTAGCTTCTCCTATTTTAGCTGGTATAAACAAATCTCCTCTTAGGTCACTTTTTAGTGCTTTGAAATATGTCATCTTCTGTAATTCACGCTACTTTCAATGAAATCAGGAAGTGGCTTTCAATCCCAAAATCCGTTTCGCCTACATTCTCAACCAATTAGGCTTCACAGTTGTCCATCAATCCACTTGCGACCCTTCTTTCTAACCAACCTAAACCAACGTGTCTCCAATGACGTCACACTCACACGTACAGCTGCTGACAAAGCCCTTCAGCTCCTCTTCCCAAACTCAGATTCACACAAAACGAATGCAAAATATTGCAAGCACTAGTAAAATCCAATACACAAATTTGTCTGCTTACTACACAATCACTTCATAAACCTTACTGATTTGTCACTGTAGCATTTAGCACTGACAGCTACTCCTTCTATCTCAGTTTCCCTGACACGCAAGCAAAATTTGACCCACAAATTACATTCAAAGCCAATCATTGGATCCTCCTGGTGCACATGGGACTCACCAAATCTCAGTCAAAAAAAGTATCGCTCACTTTGACACGCACGCCTGAGTTTTTCAACCACGCCCGATTGACCTATTAAGACAGACAAATGATGACATAAACCAAGTGTCTCAAACACTTATTCAATACTCTGGACTCTTAGACCATGCAGGGTCCGTATACCAACAACCAAGTAGACAAGTTTTCGAGCACAAAGAGCCACACACATGTGAAGTTTGACAACTTCCCTACTCCCACACTTCGGAGTATGTAAATTCCTTCAGTAACTTCATTTGGAGTATTCAAACTCCCAAACCCCTCATAAACACCACAATTCACTGTGCAAGCACAAATTCTATTACATTCACTCTGTCACTAGAACACCGGGAACATCTTCAAACAAGCAATGGCAACCTCCAAGGTTTTGGGAAAGTATTAATATGTTCTAGGGGCATATTTTCTTTCCACCTTGTATCATCGAATCAGAAAATCAACTTTTACCAAATCTGCGAATGATCGTGATATCATAGGAGATTATCCATTAACTCTTCTACCACTCCTAAGGAAAAAGGAACGTATGTCTACCCTGCTATCAATTCTGGAGAAGAGGGCCTTATGATGTGTTCTTATGGAGCCTAATCCTCCTACTCTCTTAACATTTCTAGAGAGCAAATAAGACTTTACAATGTACTCTTAAAGAGCATAAGGGGAAGACGCAATGATGGATCTCCTAAGGAAACAAACCATCCTCTGCTACCATTTCCTGTTAAAGTGTCTGTCCTTATTTGGTCTTTTATGTTAATAAATAAGGGGACGTGTTATAGGTTGATGTACCTTTTGACTACGCTTAGGATAACTCCACCATAAGTCCATAAACTCAAAGTAATTACATTAACACAAACACTAGACATCACCAAATATCTCAGGACTCAATAATCTTCGCGCACCATGACCCACTTGATCGGGAGTAATCACACCACTTAGTAAAAGTTAGAAATGTTATATCCCTAGAAAAACAATGATAAAGTCATGTGAGTCAATCTCAAAATCAGCTGATAAGCATACACAAATAACACTGGTTGACCAAATCTTCTAAAGAATCTTAATTTCTTTAATGAGTTAATCATGAAACACTCTAGAACCGCTGTATAATCAATACCAGGAATAACTGTGCATTAGATATAACATACTTTTAGTTTCAACAAATGAACAAATAAAAGTTCTTCATGTTAATAATTTGTCAGCATCTCCAGTGTCTCCCTATCTATCCTTCAGATTAGAATAGCATGTTGGGCTTCATGCAAAACAGTTTAGTCAAAATTTATTTGGAGAATATCTAACTATGGCTCAAACAAAATAGCGGTTGGTACATAGAATAAAAATAATCATTTAAAACTAGACAATAGCATTTTGTTATACCTCTTCTCAGCATGGATCGGCAAGCTGTGATTTTCTTCATCAGTTGGACATTCTTCTTGTCTTCTTCAGCAAAGGGCAATGAAAGGGGATGGTTCAGACATAGGGTTCTCTACGCAATCTGAAACATAAAGCAATTTCTGCAGGCAGCATCAAATTATTTAGCCATCAAATTTCAAAGTTAAGTAAAATAATCTGTAATTTCTCAGCTCCCAATCAGAATAGAATGGGAGTGCAAAATGAGAATGAACCAAAAGGAATGAGCACTTCTCCTCTGTGCAGTCGGGTTAAGTCAAAATCTCCTAAAGAACTTCCCACATAACCATTGGTCAGAAAATCATACGTTTACAGTTCATGCAATTAGAGCTTAAGTTTAAATCTATAATATAACTAAACTATCTTTCACACGTTGATAACTGGTTGTTTTTCCTTTCCATTCGTCCGTCTGGTCAGGTAACTTTCTTGTATCCCTCCATACTCTTGACAGTGCGTCCATCGTTAGTTCCTGGGAACATCGCTGTCTCACGCATCAAGTTTACATTTGTATCCATTTTAGTGCAGCGTAATTCTACAAACAGTTCTCATGAGAACGTTAAAGGCTACTGCTTCAGGTTTGGTCAACTTCAGCGAGAACAATACATCTTTATTTTCTAGACACAAATTCACAGTTTTATTCAGACATTGCAGTTTAATATGAGGCTGTGCAATACTTAGGCCCAAACCTTGCTAATGTAAGGCCTACAATTAATTAAGCAAGTGTGTGGCATCAAATCAGCAATATGACATACTACTGCAAAATTGTTATTCATATTGTTTCTGAATAAACATTAGCACATATTCAGTAAAACATTACATATTCATGGCGGCCACTCAAGTGGTCACATTTTCCAAGTCGCACATTATTTTCTATGTTAACTAAATTCTATGCAAATTCACAACTCGTGAGACATAAAATCCATTAGTAATAAATTCAACATTAACACAATGCAGGAGGCAACCCTGAGGAGGGAGAGATGCTCTTGCAGGTGGGTGCACTGAGTTACTGTACCTGTATGCAGGGGACATCTGTGGGGGGTCCATGGGAAGCTATTCCTCCCCTATAGAGGGTTGCCTTTATGAGGCACATTGAAAGTCTACCACTCAAAGGTGGCACACTTTCAGTGCCTGCATCCATAATATGGCGTGGGAGCAGAGGCAAACTGATTCCCTCATTTGCATGGGGCTACGGCTGGGTACCTTTTGTATCGTAGGGACTAGTAGGTAAGTTAAATATGCCAATTAGGAGTAAAGCCAATGTGAACATGTTTTTAGGGGTCAGATCACATGCACTGGGGCTGGATTAGCAGAGTCCCAGTTCACAGTCAAAATCCCAGCAGCATCAGTCCTAAACAATAGGGGTGATCATGCCTATTCAGAAATTGTATTTTGTAGTACATGAAGTAGTATTACAGTATTTTTGTATGTACTACAGAATGCTATTCACTCATCTAAGGGTGGAGAACTCTGCCTTTCCAATCTTTTCTGTGGAGAGAGTGTCCACCACAACAGATAGGGAAAATTGGCAAATATACAACCACCACTAATAAGGAAGGGACAGGAGAGAGTAGGTGGTAAATGGCATATATTTACCACAAAATGTGAGTGGCTTAGTGGAACATAAAGAAGGGTTTAGAGAGGGATAAGGTACTACAAATATATACCTACAAGACCATTGATTTTCACAAACTATACTTGTACACATATATTTTTGTTTAATGTTAAAATGTATATAATTAATAAATAATTATTACTAAATAAAATATTGTAAAATGCAATGATGAAATTAGCTTAAAAATCAAATTAAACTTTTAAATATCTTTCAAAAAATTATGAGGAATTTAAAATAATTCTTAACATACTTATAACAAAAATTTGATACATATAAAATAAAAGCATTGAACACTATTATTGTATTTTCATTAATTATTTATTTGATGCACATTTTATTTATTGTATTAATTGCTATTACAATGTATTATGTTATGTTAAGGTTTATGATAAATATTTAAAAATAATTCACATTTGTATATTATATTTAAGTAGTTGTAATAATTTTGTTTAACGGATATCAAAGTTCAGTTATTTTCCTCTGAGATGATTTCCACTATTGTGATGGAGGTCTTCATCTAGATATGAACATTTGGCATTAGTAACTTTATACCTGTAAATTCTGCTGTAGGAGCCTCTGTCAGTGTGTGGAGACATGTAAACCTGACACTGTGGTGCAAATCCACACTTGGTAATGCTGAACCAGAAAATGTTGTAGAGTTACGTGTGTTCAGAGGTAGATTTATATGTAATAAATCCAAATGTGTAAGCTTACCTTTATAAATCATCCCCTTTTGGTCTGCCAGATAACAAACATCATGTGCAAAATACTTTGAAGTGGATTTAAAGATCCAAAGGTATTCCTGGGAATGACCAATACTGTAACACAAGTTATACTTACGGAGGTTTGGTTTATTTGAAAAGAATGGGCTCTTGTTATTTTTTCATCTTTGTAGTGAAAAAGGAAGCAATCCGAGGCTCTGATTTGCAGAGTTCCCACTCTCAATTTCACTACACACAATCATAAGTTAGGCAGAGTTTCAAACTACGGGAACACTCACCCGAACTTTACTGTCTGGAAAAACTGGCTACCAAAATTAAATTAGGCAAAAGCTGTTACCCCACTCTTCCCAACCCCCTTCAACCCTTTTCCTTATGCCACCTTGCATCCACATTTACCACCTGAACAGAGGAGATGGGAAATGTGCGTGTTAGGACCCAGAGAATCAGAAATTCATTTTGGCTGGTAATTCCGGATCTACACAGCTTTTAGCCATTCCCTGTTCAATGGAGCTTGATTAATAATTGTACAACTTTGTCACTGTACTGGTGGGGTGAAAACACCGCACCAATACCATGCACTTCTTATTCAGACTTTTGTAATAAGGCTGATAGTTATAAATAAGAGACACAATTGCAAATTTAAGAACAGTGTGCCCCATTTTGACTTATGTGGAGTAACTGCTTCTGCACAAGCCCAAAAATCATTACTACTCTGCTATCACCCTTACTTGCCTGTTGCCAGTATTAGCTCGTGAGATCAGGAGCAGCTGGTTTATGCTGAGGGGATAGCAGGACAGTGATGGTCACCAGCTTGGTGGTGCCTGCACTGCCAAGATGATGTTCATGTTTTCATCTTGTGGTATTAATGGGCTGCCTGGTGACAATTCTGCATGCAAGGCACCAAAGCTCTGAGGAATATCCAGGTATTCTCTTACCAGAACCACACATTCTTATGGTATTGGCATACAAATCTTTGTTATTCCCCATTATCAGGGTGCCTCAAAAACAATGGGCTCCACATTTTTATAGCAATTCAGGGTTGACAATGAAATATGCAGGATACCTCTTTTGTCATAAATTGCATGCACACCAAAGAGAAAGCAATATCTTAGATTACATTTGTGCCTGACTACCAAGACAGACTGGAGCCGCCCTCCTTTCCCTGGAGACAAGGGAATTTTGAGTACGGGGGTTTAGCAATATCTATGGTTTTCCACGGATGTAGTAAGGAGCAAATACATCTATGAGCTAGAAGGCCTCTGTTACAAATTGAGTTTCTAGTTGGCAGAGGTATGCACTCTGTCGAAGTAGGGACTACAATCCTACTCGGGTTAAGTCGCAACACAGCCTAAATTATCCTGTGCTCACTTTCCGGTAACTTGGCACAGAGCAGGCAGGCTTAGCTTAGAAGGCAATGTGTAAAATATGTGTGCAATAACTCGTACAGTAACACAGTGAAAAGTACTTTATACCAGTTTGGAAAAATAGATAATATTTATCTGTATAAAACAAGATCAAAATTACAAAATGACAACGGTCCAATATACTCTAGTCAAGATATCTCTTCTTAGAAGTTTAACCAGGTCTTAATCCATAGGAATCAATCGATGTATCTCTTTAGAACAAAGTACCTGGACTGCACAGAAACAAAGACATAGCAGGCCAAAGGGGTGCTGAGGCATCAGAAGACTGCGTCAATTCCTTAGAATGCAGAAGAGGTTGTGCATCAATTCTTCCCACTCTGGTGAGACAATCCGTCAGTTACTTACTGGCTGGGGAGGTGATGTTTCGACCCTTTCCCTGCAGGAAAGGCAATACATCAATTTCTGGACATACAGACAATGTCCCTCACTGTGGTGTGGAGATTTGGTGCCCAAGGATGATGCGTGGAAAGTCCAGACGCGTGGTGTTGTGGAGACCGTGGTGAAACAGGCTCTGCATTGATTCAGCAGCTGCGCGACAGGTGCTGCATTGATTCTTCAGGCACTGCGTTGATTTTCCAGCCACGAGGCAGGTGTTGCATAGACTTTTTACGCACATCGCTGTGAGGTATGGATTTTCTCTTTTATGTGAAGTATTTGATGGGCCCTGAGACTTCTTATCAAGAGGCAAGCTGACAAGCTCTTGGAGATCATTGTGTGGTGAGAAGGCTAAGTCCTTCAAGAAGAGTCAGGGAGCAGCAGGTCACAGGGCAACAAGTAGGAGAGCAGCCCGTCCAGAAAAGCAGACCAAATGAGTCCTTCATGCAGCACTGAAGTCCTTCTGGCAGAGTCCAGTCGTAGGTCCAGAAGTGTCTGATTTTAGGGGGTCACAGACCCAGTAAATATACCCAAATGTGCATGTGAAGTGGAGGAGACTTCAAAGAGTGGTTTTGAAGTGTACCAGTTCCCCTTTCAACCCAGTCCTGTATGCCAAGGAATGTGTGGGATTATCAGTCTTTTGTGTGAGGTCAAACCACTACCCTTTCAAATACGATTGAGAGCCCTCCACCCTTCCTGCCCAGGAAGACCGACCAGTATGCAGATGAATCCAGATGCAGCTGATATATTTATGAATCTAGGTAGAATGCACAACAGAAGCTGTCAGCCAGCATAGAACAGATGTGGATTGGAGACAGGTTGTTAGGCAAAGAGAGCAGTTAGTGCAGAGAAATGCCTAATTTCTTAAAGTGGTATTTCTAAAATATTAATGTTAAATCCAACTTAATCAGAAAGCAGGATTTCTCACTACCATTCCACCCATACCAAACATGACAATGCCACTTCTTTCAGATCAGAAATTAACACTTAAAAATATATAAGGAGATTTTCAATGCTGGCCTATAAGAGGAACAGGTTTCACAGTGAAAAAATGACTTTGGGAGTTTTTCAAAACCAGGACATGTAAAACTTACAAGCTCATGTCCTACCTTTTACTTACATAGCACCCTGCCCTATAGGTTACTTAGGGCCTACCTTAGGGGTGACTTAAATGTAGAAAAAGTGGAGTTTACGGCTTGGCAAATGGTTTTAAATGCCAAGTTGAAGTAGCAGTGAAACTGCACACACAGGCCTTGCAATGGCGAGCCTAAGACACGGCTAAAGGGCTACTTATATGGGTGGCACAATCAGTGCTTCAGGCCCACTAGTAGCATTTGATTTACAGGCCCCGGGCACATGTAGTGTACTTTAATAGGAACTTAAAGATAAATCATATATGCCAATTGGGTAGGAGCCAATGTTACCATGTGTAGGGGAGAGAGTGGAAGCACTTTAGCACTGGTCAGCAGTGGTAAAGTGTGCAGAGTCCTAAAACCAGCAAACTCAAGATCAGGAAAATTGAGGGAGGCAGGCAAAAACTTGGGGGGAAGACCACCCTAAGGCTGTCAGGTCTAAAAACCCTCCTTTCACCCTAGCACCATCTGGATACCTAGCCAGGCCATCACAGAATTAGTTGGAGAAACTTGCCATAGATCTTGACAGGGGGAATTTTGTGTGTCACTCATAGTGGAGAATGCAGGCATAGTGCCATCTCCTCAGCGGGATCACTGTCTCCACCACTGCCTTGAAACTTGTTAACAAGTAGTGGGACTTCAGTGGAGGACTATCTCACCTTCACTCACTAAAATTTTAATCAAGTGCAAAATCTCTGTAAATGGTCATTAGATTTTCAGCATATTTGCCAGTAAAAAAACATTTTCAGCAATCATTTTATTTGCAGATAAATTGCCCATCTATCAGAAATTGTGTCCTGAATATTAGAAGTAAGAAATAATTTTTGAACTGTAATGTTTATGGAGCTTGGGTGAATAGGTCATAGACTTCCATTTCTTTTTATACTTCGTAGTCTCATCAAAGAACACAGTGATAAGAATTTTAAGAAACATGAAAGACAGTGGTGTCATGTGTTTCTTTTTGTGTGTTTCTTTTTTGTGCAGGGTTGTGAATTTATATGTTCCAAAATTCTCAATATCAGTGGCCACTGACCTGATCGAGACGCTGAAGGAAATGGGTATCAAAGAAGTTTTCACGGATAATGCTGATCTCTCTGGAATTACTACAAGTCCTGGCCTTAAAGTATCACAAGTAAGATTATTCAGTAATGTGCAGCCTTCTAGGTTCGAACTAACATATGTTTATCAGGGCTTTGTCTTTAATGGCATTACATTTTGTGACATGATCAAATAAACTGGAACACTGTAGCTCAGTTTTTAAAATGCAGGCCTCCTCTTTTACTTGTTATACGATTCTGGAGTCGGCTCCTTTTCTAGATCACAGAGGATGATAAGGTAATGAAGAGTGTGAAGAATCTCAGTGCTGCCTTTGCATGATGTAAGGTTCAATAGCATTTGTACCAGGCACAGAGGAAAACACCATTCTCTTGTTGCCTGCCTCTGATGGACACATCACTATGAACACCAATTGACAAAGGTTTACTTTCAATATAGACAAGCACAAACACATACACACACAATGTTAATGAGCATCAGTGGCCCCAGGCAATAATCAGTCTCAGTGGTCCCTGAGAGTTATCAGCCTAGTGGCCCAGTAGTAGTATAGCTTATCAATGGATTAAAGCAATAATGAAGATCAGAGTCCGAGTAAGTAATGAGCATTATTGGGTGAAAGCAATAATGATTATCAATAGCACGAGAGAATAACAAGCAACAATAGCCCTAGGTGGTAATGCACATCAATTGTTCTAGACAGTGATTGTGTCAGCAATGAACCTCAGGTAGAAATGAGAAACATTGGCTTACAAGGGCAAGGATAATCAAAGGCCTCTGATAGTAATAAATATAAATTTCCCCTGGTTGTAATGAGCATTAGGGACCACATGTGGTGACGATCATCAATGACCTGACAGTAATAAGTCTCACTCACAGATGCCAATACTGATAATCAATGACTCCAAACAGTTATTATTATCAGTCACCTCAGGCAAAAATGAACCTCAATGGCCTCAGCCAAAAATGAAAATCATTGGCCACAGCTATATTG
This sequence comes from Pleurodeles waltl, assembly GCF_031143425.1. Lineage (NCBI taxonomy): Eukaryota > Metazoa > Chordata > Amphibia > Caudata > Salamandridae > Pleurodeles > Pleurodeles waltl. Next base: position 897,185,248 of record NC_090448.1, on the reverse strand, counting down.
TAAATAATGGCATGGGCGAAAGTGAACATTAATGACTGCAGCCAGTAACTTATAGCCATCAAGGATCCCAGGCAGTCATAAATATCAATATCTCTAAGCAGTAATGAAAACCATTTCAGATGAGAGATGCACAGCTCTTAACAGTGCAATGACAGGTGCCCAGTCAGGCTACACCCCTTCAAGGAGAGTGCTGCCACTGTTTTGAGCCTTTGCAGCACTGGAGCACTAATATGTTAGTGTGACAGACTGGCAGGTGGTACCTAAAACAGAGGTGGTGGAGCATTTGAGGCTATGCCATGAGCCCACTGCTGTGGCTGTGCCAGTACATAAGACCAGGAAGTCCTCATTCTGTTTTCAGGTAAAATGGGCTGACTGAAACCTATGCACAAATTTGCTACATATTGTCACTTAAGCTTCACATAGTACAGCTAGGAAATGTGTAATGGTAGTTGTGACACTCTGTTTCAAGCTATCACAATACTGTTAAGAGGTTAGGGGCATGTTTAGGAAAAGTGGTGCTATACACAGTGCAGCACCACTTTTCTTGTGCCTCTTAGCGCCCCCTATAGCCACCATGTGTGAGCTGTATTTAAAATACAGCACACCATGGCGGCAGTTAGGGGACTAGCATCAGGATTTTTTACGCTTGTCCAGCGCTTTACAGGATTAGCGTAAAAAAGGTTGACACTAATCCTGTAAAGCACCCAGAGGCCTATTGTAACCAATGGGAGCCTCAGGGCAAATTTAAGGAAAGTAGCTCTGCACCCAGTGCAGCGGCACTTTCCTTGCGTCCCTTAGTGCCCTCCTACCTCCACCATGTGTGTGCTGTATTTAAAATACAGCGCACCATGGTGCAGGAAGGGGGCCAAGAGCGTAATTTGTTGGACGCTATTGATGTACTCTGCAGGGGTAGCACCAAAATGTTGGAGCTATACCTGCAGAGTTCATAGGGGACCATTATAAATAATGGTATGCCCATTTTAACACCTGCTCTGAGCAGTATTGCTGCCTGCTCGATTATGAACCAGAGACAATGCTGTAGCCTGTTTCCTGCTAGGCCGGCCGGCGGAAGCCAAGCTTTCTGATCACCGACCTAGCAGGAAACTCCTCATTGGTCCAGCTGGGTGCTCGCCACAAAGGTGGCCACCCTGTTGGGAGTTTGGCAGTCGGGCTTTCCTGTCCATCAAACTCATAATGAGGCCCTGTGCTATTATCATATTTATAGTATTCACTCTTCCCCACCAGGAGACATATTTGGGTAACCAACCTTCGATCTAATCATATATTTTGCTTAGTGTTTTATTTTCATTGTGTTTAATAGAGTCTGATGAATTGTCATTGAATTCAATGTTGAGATATTTTAAGAAAATGGATTGCCATGATAATCTAGAATTGCCTACGATTTTTACAGCATATAGAGCTCAAAGATGTCATCTAAGATGTATCCTTGTTTAAGGTGTAACTGGACAATCAATAGTTTCTAATAAGGCTTGTAGGAATGTATCAGCCTTTTCTCCAGCTATTAGGGTACCATCGGCATAAGCTGCTGCTTTGACAGCGATAGCTTTACATTTCATATATAGCAGTAGTTTTATCACTAATAAGAACAAAGCAGGTGAAAGACGACAGCCATCTCTGGCTCATTCTTGCTGGTTAAAGTAAGCTGATATCACTCACTTTGCTCTGTTATTGGATTGGTGTACAGGCCCACGACCCTGTTAAAGAAATTGTTGCCTAATTTAAGTTTGTGTTGAACCACTTTTTGAAATGTACATGCAATCTTGGCCTTTTCGGTGCCCAGTCTTTGTTGGTGAGTTTTTCAGTTTTACCTTTTCAATGACATGGCAGAAAGGTCTGTTTTTATCACTGGAAAGTTAATTCTTTAGTTAGGCTACTTCTGTGGGTCCTATTAGCTTTGATAATATATTCTGTAGCCTATTTGCTAATAGTTCATCATATATTTTGCAATCTATGTATATTAGTGATATAAGCCTTTAATTTTTTGTTTGTATGAAATCTTTACCTTCCTTGGGCAAGACCACAAGAGCCTCTACAAGGACACCCATGATTTATTCTAAAATTGACAAATGATGGAATAAATCTGTAAGTGGTCTTTGTAAAACGGGGCAGGAAATTTTATAAAATTGTAAGGTGAATTCATCAGGTTGGGGAGCCTTCCCTCTTTTTAACTTCCTTTGGTTTTATTAGCCCATTAAGTGATTGCCTCTGAAGTTGTGTTTTGAGCAGAGGTACAAATTGTTAAAATGTTGTCCTCAAATACCTAGTTTTATTGCTTTGTTGTTTAACTAGAGTTTGGTATATAATTCTTTCAAGAACTCAGTTATTGTTTCCTTTTAGTGTGGATCACACCTTTATCATCATTGATAGAGGAAATATTTAATCAGATACAAAACCATTATCTTCCCCACTCGTTTTGCTTCAAAGAGTTTAGTACCTGTTGTTTGTTGACCCAGATTCCTGGTGTAGTACTCAGGTCCTGATCTAGAGCTTGGGAGACTGAGTAGTGTCTCTCGAGATGGCATTTCATTTGCTATCTCTACAAGATTCTGTTTGCCCACTTTAAAGATTACCCCTGCCCTGTGAAAAGAAACATGGTAGCTCCTTTCAATACACTAAAACTTTGGTGAATGTCCACCATTGGATTGACAGCCATTCAGTCATCTTTTAACATTATTTTTGTTTTTCAAAAACAATCCCCCAAAGTGGGAGTTTGTTTTGCAAAACAAAAAACGAATGACACCCCACGCCCTGAGAGATTTCTCCAAGGGTATGGTGGTAATTATTGCTTTCTCCTGTGTCTCCTTGTCACAGGCAAAAAAGGCACTACACATCCACTCTTAATAGGGTGGATGGCACAATGTCCTTCCTCCTCAAACCCCAACTCCACTGGGCCATCAGAGAAAGTATTCTGTTTTGAAGCCAAACAGAGCTCCATCAATGGAACACTTAAGGTCTGACCGTCTATGAAGGAGGTGGGCATACCAAGGGTTTGGCAGGCAGGGTACTCTGTAACATATGTGCTGGAGTACCCTGTCTGCCAAAATCTAAATGTGGGTTTTAGTATTTTATCATATTTGTATTTTTGTTGTTCAGTTATACAATCAAATTATTCTCTTTAGATTGTCAGCGTTGAACCTTTAAGTGTTTGTCTTTCTTTAGATTTTCCAGCTTACTGTTTATGATTTTGTTCATATTTGAACTAATGTAGATTAATTTACCTTTAATGGAGAAGTGTGGCTCAATGTGGAGAAGTGTGGCTCAATGGTTAGAGTGGCAGACCCTGATGCAGAAATCTGGCCTGGGACCAGGGTTCAATTCCCTCCCTGCCGGGACTTAGACAAAACTTCTTTGCACCTGATAATTTTCCCATGAATGCCTAATCTAATTCATGGGTCCCACTCTGTAACTCTGGGCAATAGCTTGCTTAATCTCCACAACGGCCCCAACAGTGCTGGGATGCCTGGCTTCACCTTGGAGGTTGCCCAGGAGTGGGCACCTCACAGGGAAAAGCCAGGAGGGGTTCCACAGCAGTATGTGTACAGTGCCTTGAGACCCTAACGGGTGAGTAGTGCGCTATACAAGTATGAAGTTTAAAGCTTGACGGGTCTTCTAAATATGCCCTGATGAAGTAGCCAGCTTAGATTTGTCTTTCTGATATTAGTGACAGTTAAGTTTATTTTGGCAATGAACATTTTATTTTCTGGACTGGGAAGTTCCAGGTGATAGATAGCATTACAAATGAATGATTTGAGGCCAATCTTTGTTCAGTTGTTGTATTGTCAGTAACATAAATTTGTTTTCCTGAGATCATGATGCAATCAATTCTTGTGAAAGTTTGTCAAGGGGGAGAAAAAGGAGTGGTCTTTAGTATCAGGATTCCATATCTTCCATATGTCTTTTAAGTTATGCTTTGTGGAAAGATTCTGCATGCTTTTAAATGCTTTAGGGAGCTGGTATTTGCAATTTGACAATCTGTCTAAAATGCAATTGATTGGTAAATTAAAGTCAGCTCCCAACAGTAGAAAGCATCATCTATAATGGTTTACATGTTATTACATAAGTTTCCAGAATTGAGAGTTTATCTGCATTTAGATCATATATATTAATGACTTAGAATTCTCGATCATTTTCATTTAACTTGCAGATACTACAGCTCCCTTCTTTATCAGTGAGGTTTGATAAAACATTGATGTTTGCTTTTATAGAAATTAAGGTGATGTTTCAATTTTTCTTAAGGGCGGTTGGGGAGCAGGCTACCTCATCTTTCTAAGTTCCTTTTAAAGTCAGCTTCTTTCAGGTAAACTTGCCATTCTTGAAAATTGGGGCTCAATATGAGGCTGGCAGTCTTGAGACTGCCAGCTCCTTTGGGGACGGTCGGACCGCCACACTCCAGGTAGTCTGACCACCTTATTATGACCCTGGTGGTCGGACTGCCATCACTGCCGGGAACAAGGTTCCAGAAGGGCTGAAGGCGGTCAGACTCGTGGTCAGCCATGGTGGTGCTGAACTCAGTGCTACCATGCTGAAAACGATTCCTGTTTCCACCAGCCTTTCCATGGTGGAAACACAGTTCAGTGGGCCACAGAGGGGCCCCTGCCCAGCACCCTCAGAACGCGCACTGTCTGCTTTGTAAACAGTGCCCATTCCGAGGGTGCTGTAGTGCCAAAAGGGAGCCAAGACCAATATCGTAGCACTGTTCCTGCCGGTCAGCCCAGTTGGAAGTCGTAGTACAATGTTCCCACTGGTGAGCCTGGCGGGAACATTGTAATACAAAGGGGGGATGCTTTGGCATGATGGGAGCTTCCTCTCCACTGCTTTGGTGGTCTTATGGTAAGACCACCAAAGTCGTAATGAGCACCTCTGTTTCCATCTATTTATAAATATCAGTAAGCTTCTGTCTTTTGACAGGTGGTTCTTGCCTTTGGTATTGCAGGAGATAATGTTTATGCATTTTTTTAAGTGAGGTGATTTACCTATTTATTTGATTTGGATTTAACCTATTGGGTTAGAGTCATGGTGGAAGTAATGTGAGCCCCACCTTATGGTCTCTAGGGAAGTGCAAAAATTGAAATTAGCTATTTTGTTTCATGTAAGTGCATGACATTTTGGCCAAATATGCACAATTATATGCAAGTATGCAAAATGCAAATCTCTCTTGAAGCACTTCTAGTGCAAAATGCATCTTTGCAGCAAGTTTTGACAAGGGATACTTTTTATGCTAAAAAATAGTGCAAAACAACAAAAGCACTGCAATCAAATGCCCGTCTGCAGTTCTGTTGTTCCCATGTATTTGTGGTAAATTTTCACACAAATGACATGTTTGCAGGAATTTTTTTACCATGAATGGTGTGTAACTGCTTGAAGTGGTGTAAGAATAAGAATAAAGGAGCACAAAATAAAATAAAGAACATATTAATTTGAAACCTTAGACAACTCCAATAACTCAAGAACTTCCATCAACACCTGCTCTTTCTTCTTAAATGATTAGACATGGAGTTAAAGAGGAAAATGGGCTGTTACTGCAAGGCGTATGCACATTTGAAGCAAGATATAGCATTCTATTAACCTTAATTGGCCTCCTAATCACGTTCTATTAGGCTGTTAATGCAGTAGAAACTGAGGATAATGGAATAGAAGAAAAACTGTGGTGTGTAGACATAATGCTGTTTTTGTTCATAAGTACTTTTTGTTATTCCAAACCATATGTTTGATATAACTCATCTTTCAAATATATTTTCCTTATCCTTCTACATAATACTGGGAGATAAGGTAGAGTGCATTTTGTATTAGTAAAAGTGTACACAAAGTATGAGGGAATATTTGCAGCAGAAGCAAAACAGCTATGGTGTTTTTGAATCTCTCTTATTTTAATGATGAATGCAAGATTCAGGTTTGCATGTGTGAGGTATTTACTGAATTAAGTCTTAGGTGATTAAAGATAGGTAACTCCTTAGTGGAGGTGTGTCAGTACCAAGGAGATTTTAGTCCAGGTGTGTGCATATTTTGTAAATGTGTTATACTGAATGCACAACTAAATATAGGTTTATATGCTTAAATAAAAGCCACCTATACCTGTAAGCTGTGGGGTAAATGATAGCTTTGAAGATTGTTATCAGACATTTAGGGAAACCGCCCAAAGACCGCACCGCAGTCAAATGACTGCGGGGGTCATTTCAACTTTCCCGCTGGGCCGGCGGGCGATCTCCAAAAGATCGCCCGCCGGCCCAGCGGGAAAGCCCCTGCAAAGAGGAAGCCGGCTCCGAATGCAGGGGTGCGACGGGTGCAGTGGCACCCGTCGCGATTTTCACTGTCTGCTAAGCAGACAGGGAAAATCTTTGTGGGGCCCTGTTAGGGGGCCCCTGCACTGCCCATGCCAGTGGCATGGGCAGTGCAGGGGCCCCCAGGGGCCCCACGACACCCGTTCCCGCAAGCCTCTTCCTGGCGGTGTAAACCGCCAGGAACAGGCTGGCGGGAAGGGGGTCGGAATCCCCATGGCGGCGCTGCAAGCAGCGCCGCCATGGAGGATTCCCTGGGCCAGGGGAAAACCGACGGGAAACTGCCGGTTCCCCTTTTCTGACCGCGGCTTTACCACTGCGGTCAGAATGGCCCGGGAAGCACCGCCAGCCTGTTGGCGGTGCTTCCTCTGCCCTCCACCCTGGCGGTTTGAAACCGCCAGGGTCGGAATGAGGGCCTTAGTGTACTTATAGCTGAAAGGTAAAGGAGCAAAGAGTGTTTTATTCTATCAGTATAAAATCAACAGTAGTAAGAACATTGCATTATAGAACATTGTAGTAGTAGACAATAGTAAACTAGAACACACAATATTGAACCATATTTTTCTTGCTTTTGAGTTCTGCTGAGCATATGTTGTATGTTTTACAATGAAGTAACCATCAGAACTATATTACATACACTGGCTGGCTACACATGTGGTAGTGGTTAGGTTTCTGTGGCAGATTTCCTTTGTGAAGTGATTGCCAAGTTCAATTCTTCAGATTCATCCTAAAAAGTAGGTCAGATCCTTATCGTCAAGAAAGGGGTACTTTTAAAGTAGTCTTGAAAGTTATTTGTCTTCATAATTCACTAGCTGATATGATTGGTTCATTTCAGAAAGGCTCAAATTGTTTCTGGATGTTGATGTCTGTGAGACTTACAAATTATTGTTCAGGTGTTTTTCATTAAATGTAATTTTTGTGAGTGAACCAATGCCCATCATTACGAGTCTGGTGGTCACTTGGCTCCCAGACTCGTGGTGACAGTCGGACGCCACCAATGCGGCGGTCTGGGCGCCACATTATGACCACAGCAGTTTTGCCACAGCACTGCCAGGATTAGGTCTTCGTATGGGCAGTGCAGTGGCTCCCCTAGCCAGCACAGACGCAATGTAGTGAACATTGCTAGGGTGCTGGTGCACCCTGCATCCTACAGCATTGCCGTCGCGAAATTACGAGCCGGAGACAATACTGTAGGGTGTTTCCCAGTAGGCTGGCGGGCAGAAACTCAGGCTTCCACCCGCCGATCTAGCGGGAAACTTGTAATGGGCCTGGCGGGGAGGTAGCCACTAGGACAGCAACCTCCCCATTGGAAGTTTGGCGGACAGGCAAAACTGTCCGCTTAGCTCATAATCAGACCTAATGTATCCTTTCCTGTTCCAAGTCATTTTAAAAGTCTATACCTTTAATTTTGAGTAACTAGCTTTGTAGGAAGCTGAGGCATTGACTTGCATTGTCTTCTGCTCACTATGGATGCCAACAATTCTTAGGTTCCCTGTTCATTAGTTCCCTCCAGTTCAGTGACCTATTTTTGGATGGTGAGAATTTGTAGCTTGATGATTGACAGATCCTCATTTTTTTCATTGTCTTCCAAGTTACTAATTTTGTTCTCCTGCTTTGGATTTGCTTCATGTAATTCAGAATGGCGGATATTATTATTTGCATGATATCTCAGTTATGGTTGACTTAGGAAGATTGTGAACTTCAGCTGGAATTTTAAATATTACTTTCATCGTACCAAATAGTTCTGATTTGTTCTTTATTGGCGAGTTGGGTGTTAGGAAGCTCATCTTCAGTGAGTTTTAGGCTTGATTTCTACTCTTTGTCTAACATTGTTCAGATACACCAATCGCAAATCTCTGGTTCAAATAATTTGGTCATGCTAAGGGACTGTCTAGCCTCTCCCCCTTAATTGCTTTGTCAGATAGTTTAGCCATTGTTCCAGTTAGTTTGCTGATGATTTCTGCGATTATTTACTGAGAGTGAGATCACTCCTTTCAGTGTCAGACCACTGTATAGTACACATTTGCTTAAAGAGTCCATTTTTATGTTGTTACCTAGTATCTGCATTGCTCAGTTTGGATCAGATTGATGTGGACTTTAGGCATTCTTGTTTTTATACAGCTTATGTTGCTTCAAATATTTGTTGAAAAGTGTGCAGTAAGAATGAGTCCCGCATGTGAAGGAAAATGGCTGCTTAACCAGGGAACTATGACTTTGCAAGAAGTATCCCACATTTCTCTCACAATCAAAACCAAAACTTAGGGTAACAGACGAGATCTGTCTTTTTATGAACTGATGTCCCCCAATGGTACCCACTTGTCATCTAATATTTTCATATTTACCAAAGATGTCTGGAGGTGGACATAACTCCATTTAGGTGGGTTGAAAATCCTTCCTCAACTTACAAACAGGATATAATTTGTTACAACATGGGTATTTTTTTAAATAATGAAAACTCAGCAGTTTTACATGCATACCATTGACTTCACTACATGTATTAACATTCTTCTCATGGAAAAAATGTGTGGGGAAAAAATATTTTTCAGGGGATTGCTCTCTATTTCTGATTAATCTAATTCTTCTTCTGGCCCCTCTGGTATTCTAACTGAGAAGTGGGCAAAACAAGTGAGTTTTGAGGTCTTTTCTGAAATAGAACAGATCTATCAGCCTCAGATTTTTGGGAGAGAGTTTCACAATATGTGGGCCACGTCTACAAAAGTGTTTTTCACGATTAAACATGTTTTGAATTGTGTTGTCTCAAACTCTTGCTCCTTGAATCTCGAGATCTTCTGGAGAGTCAACAAGTTTGCTAGATAAGGCGAGATTCATTTTGGGTTGGAGATAGGCAGCATATTTTAAATTTCTAGCATTGATTTCATGGTAACCAACTGAGCACTATTAGTGTGGGTTTTAAGTGTTCATGTTTTCTCTTTCATGACTCCAATCTAGCTGTGAGCAAAATAGTGTTCTTAGTGATGAAGTGACTTATTGAGGTGCTCCTGAGAGTACGCTGTTCCTTCAGTCCATTCAAAGGAGTTGTAGTGTGAACCCCAGTGCTGAGGGAGTTGAGCACGTTTTAGCTGATTTTGTTAACAAAAACTGAGAAGGATTAACTGTTGTCTAGGATGAGTCCTGTAGAATTTACTCCAGGTGATAGGTTTTGAGAGAAAACATTATGTTTCAGTTTAGCCAGTAATGATGGGTTGTATAAGCTATGGTGCTTTGATGGCACCGTAAGGAATCAGGGGTATCATGTACGAAGGTGTTTAGCATTTGAAAATACTCTAATTTGGTAATTGGTAAATTAGAGGGTTGGCACATGCTAAAACCATTTTGTAAATGCTAAAACACTTTAAAAAAATGTTCTAAGCCCATTCAACGAATTGGGAAAGGTTTTCTGAATAATTAAAAACGTTTAGCAAGCCATTAGGAATTTTGAAGAGGTGAGTTGAGGGTGTTCCTTCCAATTACTGATTCCTTATAGTATGTATAACGTTTTGCAACCAAAATTGTGTTGCTAATCATTAATATTTTCCCATCTACACTCTGAAAACACAATTATTATTGTTAGTATTAGTATTATTAGTATTAAGAATAACAATAATAATAATAATACAAATAATAATATCATGTGATGATAATAGTAGGTTGCTTCAAATGGCTCTTCCTACCATAGTTTTGATATTTATTAGTAGTGTAAGCAGCATTGTTATGCACTATTATACACACTAATGTTACTCAGTGTATGAACCTCAGAAGAGTGGACGTTTTAGTTTATCTTCTCCAATTAGTTATTTTGACCAGCAGGTCATATCAAATGCAGGAATTTTATTTTCACACTCACCAACTTTTTCATGCTTGATTGTGTGCAGATGTTACATGGCTTTCTGCTTTGATCTCAGGGGATAAGCAGTTCCTACCTAACAAGTCACAACATTTGGTGCCTGTTTCAAGGAAGACTATTTAATACCCACTTAAACTGTGAGATTAAGCAAAGCCATTAAAAAAAATCCATTTAAAAAAACACATTTTACCCATGGACAATGTCATACGGCTTTTGTTAATGATTTTCATTTTTTCTCACTTTACTTCCAGGCTGTTCACAAGGCAGCTCTGTCCCTGGATGAAAAAGGAACTGAAGCAGCAGGGGCCACAGCCATTGGGATTATGCCAATATCATTTGTTTTTCCTACGAAATTCAACTACCCCTTTCTGCTACTGATTCGTCACCATATAACTAACAGCATACTCTTCCTGGGAAAAATTGTCAACCCAACTATTATGTGATGAACAATTAAATATGCATGTTGCCTCCCATTTAACTTTTCTGAATAAAGTTGAAATATATAGTCATTTTGAATTTTACTTTCTTAAATGGGTGGAAATAATAAGTAACTGTTACTTGCGAGAGACTATCTACCTCTCCCTCCATAGTCAGGTTGAACAGTATCTTCAAGTCTTCAAGGTAGATATACACATATGTACTCCGTAATATCCAAAATCCAAGGAGAATGGGCACTTCGAGTGTGTTGCAAATTTACACTTATTTCTGCAGCAGCATTACAAACATGACACGTTTAGCTAAAGGTCAGCCTTTGCCACAATCGTATATCAATATGTGTGCATGTGTGTGCATAAATACACACATATATATATATATATATATATATATATATATATATATATATATGCAAAAAAGAAGAGAGAACTCTGGGTAGTTCCCAAGTTTAGGTGCAGAGCAGCTATAATAAGGAGCACCCTGCAACACCAGAGACACTCTAGATTTGCTCACCTCAAATGTCTGTTTATCTAGCAAAGTTTTTAAGCATTGTATCAGCACAGTGCTATCCACGCCGAGCTAGATAATGACAAAGGGCCTGATTCTAACTTTGGAGGATGGTGTTAAACCGTCCCAAAAGTGGCGGATATACCACCTACCGTATTACGAGTCCATTATATCCTATGGAACTCGTAATACGGTAGGTGGTATATCCGCCACTTTTGGGACGGTTTAACACCGTCCTCCAGAGTTAGAATCAGGCCCAAAGTCTTTTGCCATTCGTACAGCAAATTCTTTAAGCATAGGTTTGACACAGTGCCAACCTTGCCGAGCTGTAAAATTACACATATACATATATATATATATTAGGATATCGAATTTAAAAACCTTTGAAATTTGTTTAAAAAACCGAAGGCTACAGGGATGTTATAGTTAGGCTTAGATTCTAAACATACAAAACCATAGAAATTCACCTGTTATAGTTCGAGTTATCTCAAGTAACCATACCTTCTGCCCTAAAGTACCTATAATTCGCACCCCCACCATGCACAGTTTGCTTCGTGAAAAATGTTGCTTTAAGTATTACATTGATAATATAAATGATGTCATGAGAGCTGTAATTTTTTGGGGGTAATTAACAGTGCACGGCAAGGGTGCAAGTTATAGTTTCCTTAGGACACGTACCAAGCAAAAGCAAACAGCTACCTCCTGAGGATGGGCGCCTTGGGAGGTAGCAGGAGCTGGCCCTGGGGGGGTGGTCTCCAGGGCCACGTATGGCTCCACAAGGGGAGCTTGTGCAGCCCCACTCCAACATTTATTTTAGTCCCTGGGAAGTGGTAGTCCCTGGGCCTGGGGTAAGCGACAGACAACCTTCATTATTTTATTTGAGCCCTGGGCAGGTGGTGGTCCCCAGGGCATGGGGGGCCATGCACCTCCTATTTATTATACTGATTGTCTCAGGGATGTGGCGAACCCCAGAGCTGTGGGGGCCGCGCAGGCCTCCCCACATAGACACTACTTATTGCCCAAGGGAGGTGGTGATCCCCGGGGGTTCGTGATAGACCCCCTATATTATTTGTTTTAATCTCCAGGGAGGAAGTGGTCCCTGGGGCTGTGGGGGGCGCACAGGCCACCCTGCATTCATTAACGAACTTTTGCTAGAGGTGGGGAACCAGACATGCTACACTGTTATGAGGACCATACTAGTCAACAAATTTGGGGTGACACCTGAAAAATACCATCATCAGGGCCAGTCACAAGATAGCACAACAGAGCTGGGTGGACTGTTTAGACTTGGCTGAATGGGACACCTGAGGTGGCCACCCCAGAGCCTACTGTGGAGGACATTGCTCCACTTTGTGACCTGCCAGTGCTTGCTGGTAGCATGTGGAAGGAGGACCCACCAAGGAGGAGTTTTATAGGATACAGAGGGAGTGCCCAACCCTTGAGAGTATGAGGCAACAGGCTGAAGCCCAAGCAGCAGGTGATGCCTCTGGTAGTCTTCACATTTCTTGGGAGAACAACCACTTTTAATGTGAACCAAAGGCTCCTGTGCATGGAACAACAAGGGTCCTTGCCCCCCCCCCCCCCTTCCCAAATGTCTCATGGTCTTCCTATTGGAGCTGGCTCACAAAACAAGACCATTGCAAAGCTTGTCCCCCACTTTCATTGGCCCAGGATCAGGCATGCCTCAGATGCCTCAGATGCGTTTTGTAGGGCCTGTGTGTGACCAGCCAGGCCAGTGCAAATCAGGGCAGAGGCTTAAAGCCCCCCTTGACCCTCTACCTGTGGTTACTGCACCCTTTGAGAGGGCAGGCATCAACATTGTTGCCCATACAGATCCCCAGACTGCTTTAGGCATCAGGTTTATCCTGGTTCTGGGGGGTCATGCCACTAGGTACACAGAGGCAATCCTCTGAGTTCACTACTGAACCTGCAGTAGCAAAGACCCTGATCTGGATTGTTACCCAAGTGGGTTTCCCCAATAAAGTGGTGTGTGACAGGGGCACTAAATTATGTCTGCTTATATGCCGTCCTTTTGGAAGGAATGTGGGATAACCCACATGTTCTCCATTTCTTACTAGCCACATACAATAGGCAGGTTGAGAGATTCAACAACACTCTGAAGGGCATGATTAGAGGCCTGCCTGAGGCCTTTAGGAAAAAATATGAGAACCTCTTGCCATGCCTTCTGTTTGCAAACAGGGAGGTTCCACACAAGGGAGTAGGCTTCAGCTCTTGTGAGCTTCTGTGTAGACACCCTGTCATAGGACTTCTGAGATTGGTCAAGGAAGGGTGGCATCAAACTCCCAGGAAGGTTCCCCAGGATGTAGTGAGCTACATGAGGCCTTCAGGAGCCAAATGGCTAAGTGAGGAAACAGGCTTTTGACAACTTAGAAACCTGCCAGGCTATGATGAAAGAGTGGTATGACCAAAATTCTACCATTATGGAATTTTATCCTGGGCAGAACGTGTGGGTTACGGGACCTGTCAAATTCAGGGCCCCCTAGGACCATTTCTCTGTGCCCTATGATATTATTGAGAGAAAGGGTTAGGCCACCTACTTAGTGGACCTCAAAACTCTTAGGCAACCCCACAAATCACTACCATCAAATCCCAATTTGAGAGGTCTAAGCTCACCTTGTTGTTGGTGTCACATGGAGAGGAGGAAGTGAAGAGGGAACTTCTCCCTGACCTATTGGACTCAAGAAGAAAGATGAGTCTTTGGAAGGAGTTATCCTTTACCCCAGTCTAACTCCTGAACACCAGAGAGACTGCTGCCAAGTGTTGGGACAGTACTCCCAGCTGTTCTCCTTTATTCCTGGTGCTACACTCCTGTGTACCCATGATGTGGGCACAAGGAACAACCTTCCTGTCATGTATAAATCTTACAGGTTGTCAGATAAGGTGGGAGCCAGCATTAAAAGAGAAGTCACTAAAATGCTGGAATTGTGGGTGATTGAACTCTACAGTAACCCCTGGTCCAGTTCTATGATTCTGGTACAAAAAGCTGCCCCACCAGGCACCACACCTGAATTCAGGTTCTGTGTGGATTATAGAGGGCTAACAAAGACAGATGCTCATCGCATTCCCCAGGCTGACGAGCTCAGTTATTGGTTGCCCGGCACTTAAGTAACTTTGATCTTACATCAGGGTACCAGCAGATCTTCCTAACAGAAGGTATAAAGGAGAGGTCAACCATCTCCACTCCAGAGGGCACTACCAGTTTAGAGTGATGTCCTTTGGACTCAAGATTGCCCTGCCACCTGCCATAGGTTGGTGAACCAGGTCCTTGCTGGTATGGAGGCCTTCTCAGCTGCCTACCACCGTTTTCATCTCCAGGAAGTGTTTTAGATTCTGCAACAGGCAGGCCTGACTATCAAGACCACTAAGTTCCATATAGAGCAGGGGTCTGTGGTGTACTTGGGACACCTGGTGGGCGGGGTAAGGTGCAGCCCACCAGGCCAAGAAAGAGACTATCATGGCTTTGGAGCCCCCCAAAACCTAGACTGTGGTCAGAGCATTTTTGGGCCTCACTGGGTACTACAGATGTTTTTTCAAGGGCTATAGCACCATTGCTGCCCCCTGACAGAGCTGACTTCTAAGAAGCAGCCCAGAAATTTGATTTGGAAAGAGGCATGCCAAAAAGCATTTGACTGTTAAGCAGGAGATGTGCACAGCCCCTAGCCTTCATCTCCAGGAGGATACTCCCCAGGTAACAAAGGTGAAGTGCTATAGAAAGAGAATCTTTTGCTCTGATCTGGGCACTGAAGAAGTTAAGGTCATACTTGTTTGGCGCTCACTGCCTGATTCAGATTGACCTGAGGCCCATCAGATAGTTCTTGCAAATGAGGGGTGAGAATCCAAAACTGTTGAGGTAGTCCATTTCCCTAAAGGGTATAGATTTCAGGGTTGAACACAGACAAGAACTAGAACACACCAATGCTGATGGTCTATCCAGGTTTTTATGCCTTAGTGATGAGAACGCCCTAGAGGTTGGGTAGATCTCCTCACTTTCATGTGGGGGAGGGGCAGGTCATCTTTAGGGTGGTCTTCCCCCAAACCTTTTGCCTGCTTGCCTCATATTTTTGCTGATTTTATTTGTTGGCCTTAGAACTCTGATCACTTTACCATGTCGACCAGTGCTAAATTGCATGTGCTTCTCTACTAAACATGGTAACATTGGTGTATTCACAACTGGCATAGTTCATTTACTTGTAAGTCCCTTGTAAAGTGGTTTATCACATACCCAGGGCCTGTGGATTAAATGCTACTAGTGGGCCCCCAGCATTGATTGTGCCACCCACTGAAGTAGCCCTCTAAACATGCCTCAGGCCTGCTACTAAAGAGCCTGAGAATGCAGCTTAACTGCCACTTTGACATGGTATTTAAAACCATATACTAAGCCTGAAATCCCCATATAAGTCACCCCTAAGTTAAGTCCTAGGTAGCCCATAGGGCAGGGTATTGTGTAACTAAAAGGTAGGACATGTCTTGTTAAGTTCTACTTGCCCTGGTAGTGAAAACTCCCAAAGTCGTTTTTGACTACTGTGAGGTCTACACCTATGATAGGATGACATTGGAAATATCTTAATATATTTTTAAGTTGCAATTCCTGATTTAAAAGGTGTAGTTGTGTCATGTTTCACATCTTTGGAATGGCAATGAAAAATACTCTTTACTGGTATAGTCAGATTTAACATTACTATTTTAGAAGTGCTACTCCTAGAAAGTGTTGAAAACAAACAAGGGATGAGAACGCCCTAGAGGTTGGGTAGATCTACTCACTTTCAGATGGGGAGACAGGTCATCTTTACTGTGGTCTTCTCCCAAACTGTTAGCCTGCTTGCCTAGGTAGCCCATTGGGCAGGGTATTGTGTAACTAAAAGGTAGGACATGTCCTGTTAAGTTCTACTTGCCCTGGTATTGAAAACTCACAAAGTCGTTTTTGACTACTGTGAGGTCTACACCTATGATAGGATGATATTGGAAATATCTTAATACATTTTTAAGTTGCAATTCCTGATTTAAAAGGAGTAGTTGTGTCATGTTTCATATCTTTGGAATGGTAATGATAAATACTCTTTACTGGTATAGTCAGATTTAACATTACTATTTTAGAAGTGCTACTCCTAGAAAGTGTTTAAAACAGACAAGGGATGAGAACGCCCTAGAGGTTGGGTAGATCTCCTCACTTTCAGATGGGGGGGCAGGTCTTCTTTACTGTGGTCTTCTCCCAAACTTTTTGCCTACTTGCCTCATATTTTTGCTAATATTTTTTGTTGGCCTTAGAACTCTGAGCACTTTACCACTGTCTACCAGTGCTAAAGTGCATGTGCTTCTCTACTAAACATGGTAACATTGGTGTATGCACAATTGGCCTAGTTCATTTACTTGTAAGTCCCTTGTAAAGTGGTTTATCATATACCCAGGGCCTGTGGATTAAATGCTATTAGTGGGCCCCCAGCATTGATTGTGCCACCCACTAAAGTAGCCCTCTAAACATGCCTCAGGCCTGCCACTATACAGTCTGAGAATGCAGTTTGACTGCCACTTTGACAAGGTATTTAAAACTCCTTACCAAGCCTGAAATTCCCATATATGTCACCCCTAAGTTAAGTCCTAGGTAGCCCATAGGGCAGGGTATTGTGTAACTAAAAGGTAGGGCATGTACTCCTAGGTTCTACATGCCCTGGTAGTGAAAACTCCCAAAGTCATTTTTGACTAATGTGAGGTCTACACCTATGACAGAATAACATTGGAAATATCTTAATACATTTTTAAGTTGCAATTCCTGATTTAAAAGGAGTAGTTGTGTCATGTTTCATATCTTTGGAATGGTAATGATAAATACACTTTACTGGTATAGTCAGATTACTATTTTAGAAGTGTTACTCCTAGAAAGTGTTTAAAACAGACAAGGGAACCCAAGGATGAATAGGGACCAAGGGTAATCAAAAAGCTATAAGGAACAAGGGTCCCTAAGCCTACATATATTAAATGCACAAAAATCATGCACTGGGGAAGTCAAAAACAAGTAAAAATGTATTTATATGAACATATTAAAATCAGCTCTTTTCAGGGTATACACCCCTACGTGGCGCACTACAGCAGGTATTGTATAAACAAAACAGGCAAAGAAACAAATTATGACATCACGAATTGCACAGAATCAAGAGTCACATTTCTTATTAAAAAGAAAGCACTACTGTACCTAAAAGAACAATTTTCTAAATTTACAAGGGTTGGAGTGACTTAGGCCCCCATTACGACATTGGCGGCCCTATCACAGGACCGCCAATGCCACGGGGAGGACGCTACCACCAGGCTAACTGGTGGGAACATTGTAATAGAGCGTTCTTGCCAGTCAGGCTGGTCGGAACAGTGCTACAGTATAGGAGTCTGCTCCCTTAAAGAAGCTGAGACCTATACACAGCACAGAGGGGGCCGACCAACACCCCAGAATGTGCACTCTCTGCAGAGCAAGCAGTGCTCATTCTGACAGTGCTGGTCTTGGGGGGCCTGTGCGCATGGACAGTGCAGGAGCCCCCCTATGTCTGCCAGCACACACTTACCTCTAGCCTATTCATGCTGATCAAACTGCCATGGAAAGGCTAGCGGTAGGGGGAGTTGTAGTCAGCCAGGCGGCGCTGATTTTTTCACGCCCTGGCTGAGTACAACTTCGACAGTCGTCATGCCATTGGGAACAATGTTACCGGCAGGAAAGGCTCTCCCCTGGCAGGTCTGCCCTCCAGGGTTGTAATTTGGCGGTCAGACCACCACACTCATAATGAGGCCCTTAGTCGATGACATTACAATCCCCTCACCATATGGGATCATCAACAGGACAATACAATGTTTGCCTGGTTACATGAATTGAATGCAGAAAATCAGTAAGTATACTTTGCAACCTGCAAATTGAGCAGAAAAAGAAAAAAAGAGAAAGAAAGGGAAAAAAAAAGAGAAAAAATATATTTAACAAGACAATTATATTCTAAAGTCTCTTACGCTAAGGAACAGCCAGGATACCCTTGTGGTGAAGACATGCTGGAAAACAGTGCAGTGTGGTAAGAAGAAACATCAAGGAAGTATTGCGGTCCCAAATTAGTAAATGGGATGCATAGGATAAGAAGTCAAAGTAACCACAATTTCCCTCAAAATTCTCAAAGACAAACTATGCAGTGGAAAGAAGAGCCAGCACTTTGCCAGCACATCGTCACCGTATTCGAACCACCTCATCTGCGCTACTGCTATAGGAAGATCAATGCATCTCTTCACTGCGTGGAGAAACCTGGCACATTGGATTTGGAACTGATGCATCGCAGCACCAGCCTTTCACCTCCAGACCCAAAGTCTCACCAGCATTTTGTGAGGAACATTGATGCATCTCGTGTTTGTTATCAGGATCAGGTTCCCCATGCCTGTGTGGCTCCTATACCCAGCCTGTGCTCCATCACTAGTTATCGTGAACTGTTGCCTTTGCCTCGGTCCAGCCTGACCTCAGGTAAACCTTAAAGCGCTATTTGCTTCTAAGTGCTAAAACTGTTTTATTCTTTAAAATGTCATACCTCAACTTCTACTCATTTAATTTTTATTATTTTTGTCTTTATTAATTTATACAATTATTGTCTATTTTCCTAAACCTTTGTGGAGTCTTTTTGTGCTGTTCTCATTATGGTACTGTGTGTTTCACAAATACTTTACACATTACTTCTCTAGATAAGCCTGATTGCTCTGTGCCAAGCTACCAGAGGGTTAGCACAAGTTATCTTTTAGTGTGTATCTGACTTACCCTGACAAGAGTGGTGGTCCACACTTCTTTGGGCACATACCCCTGGCAACTACAGACCCCATTTCTAACAATAAAGCAATATATTTTTTAAATTCATTCCATTTTCCTTAATGGATAGTAGGTTGTGTAAAAGAAATTTTGGACAATTTTATGTAGGGTTGTTATAGGGTATATTTTGAACTACCACACCGAACCACAAAATATTGAAAATACCTTAGGCCTGTGGAAAAGGCCAAGATATCAAAATATAAAACATCGCCAACAATATAAAAAAATAAACATATAAAAAATAAAAACATTAGAAATAACAATATAAACAAGCATATTTATTATTAAACAGCACACAAATATCAAAAGCCAATATGGACATAAAATGCATTCATGAATAAAACAATACATTTTAAACTAATACAAACAATCTTACAATGCAAACTTAAACAAACTCACAATTACGAACAACTATATGCCTTAAAAATGTTTTAAATAAACCAACAGAACTTTACAAAAAAAAAATCAACTGACCACATCACACAAACAATTACCAAACCTCTATAAAAGAATAAAACCTTCTCGACACCCTTGTGCCTGCATACAGAGAAGAAGCAAGAAGCCAGCCATGCTGCAAAATATTTAAAGACACTGCTAAGCAAAGTAAATAAAAAAACTAAATGTAACCTAAATAGCTAGCTTCAGCCTCATTCTGATCAATCTTCTCCCAACTTTCTCATTTTTTTTTCAAATTAACAATAAAATTTGAAATGTGCATGTTTCTTCTTTTATGACTACCACTGACCTACCATGAGAACCAAAACAAAGAACAAAATAGAATCCAAAGTAAAAAGCAGGAAAGAAAAGCAACCAACCCAAAAAAGAAGATTACTAATACATTTAACACAAACACCTGTTGTTCAATTGGGTAATTAATTTCTTAAGCACACAAAACAGTAGATCTTAATCAGACTACACTGGTCCAAAGAGGCAACATACAATGTTTCTCAGAAAGGAACTCCGTGCTAACATACCTGGCTACACCAACAATGAAGAATGCAGCACCAAAGAATGTAGCCACTGAAAATGTATGAAATGTACGAAATACTATTGGAATGGTTGCTATGGTCAATTGTTCTAAATGATCAAGTAAACAGCACCACAGAACATACCAACCACCATTTATGGCTGACAGAGAGGTCAGAAATATAGTACAGTACCTTAAAGAAGGTTCCACAGCTTTAGTTGAGCAGCACTATAAGAAAATGCCCATAAAATCCATGCACATTACATAGTACAAAACCCACTTGCAATTAAATTATTTAAAAAATTGTGAAAGAGGGGTGTTGACTAAATAACAAACCTATCACCAAAATAACAAACACAACACCTAAAACCGTTGCTGAGACAGACATTGCTGACATTCTATAACTTACTCACTATAAAGAAATTTTATTGTATATGAAAATGAAAATAATGAAAAGTGAATTTTAATATTTGAAAAAGTACAAAACCTGTAAACATTACAACAGTGCTCCACATGGTTAATAAATGGCACCATTAAAACATGTCCACCGCCTCTCTATCAATTATATACTATCCATGGTCAAGTACATGACAATAATAAGGCATGCACCAACTAAAGTAATCATAGACTGTTTCCAATGACACCACATAAAAAATCAACTTTAAATATTGAATACCTCACAAATAGCACATTATAATTCCAAATACAGAACTTCTTTGCATTAGCATTTGTGTCACCCAAATATTACGACCTACTAATAGAGTCTAAAATTTTTCAAAGCAAACAAACATAAACTAATCACACTTTGAGGACACCCAGGTTGCTTGACTCCACCGCTCTGGAAACAGACGCCAAGCTAGATTACACATTAACTGGTGGAATGTATGCAAGAGCACCCTTCATAAACAATCCAAAGCAAACAATGCAGCAGACAGGTGCCGGAACTCATTTCCACAAGTGGCAAACACCATCTGTCAGATTCTAGAAACTAGCCTTTATGCGTGTCATCTCATGGAGATGTAATGATGTCATGGAAGCCTTTTACCCAGCTCCCCCTGAGTACTGGCTGCTCGTAACACCTTGAAGGAATTGTGAAATGGCCAGCCCTTTAGGGAGAAGGGGAATGGGATTAGAGAGGCTGCTTCTGCATAGTCTGGGCTGCTTATCGGTGAGCGTGAGGAACACACACCCACACACATACAAACACACATACACACACATATATCTTGTCACAATGTGGTCCAAAAAAATTATGACACACTCAACAGCTGGTACCAGCATGGGGGTCTGATCAATGCCGCAATCTGCAAATAGTTAAAAAGGTACGCTGCACTCTAGGAACTTAAGTTTCAAAACCTTTATTGCAAAAGACACTTGCATGGAAGTGTTTACCCCTAACTATTCTTTGTCACAGTTGGTGAGTCCCTCATCATTTTCAGTTTTTAAAGGATAAGCCCATGTTTCCCTCAATGAGGCACTATGGGATATATATTTCCAAACCCAATACTGTGCAAAAATAAGCAATTAAAATTAACATGGCTTTATGAATGTACTATGCATATGGTTCATAGGCCAATGCATTGTAAATATTCACTTCACATGTTAACCATTGTCTACGGTGTTAATAGTTACCATTTCATCACCATAGTGTACTTAATATTGAAAATTCTCTCTGAGAGGAAGTTAAAACAGAGAGACATTTAGATAAGGGTAGTCGTTTATGAGTATTATTATGTGACAATGTTTAGTGTCACTAGTGTTTAGTCACAAAGGCCTAGGTGTGGGGATGATTTATAATGACATTCCATGTCTAGTACAATCACATCTATTCCTTATGCAAGGCATAAGTGAATGTAACACATGATGGTCAAAAGTATAGTTGAATATTGTATTAACCAAACTCTGGCCCTCATTATGACAATGGCGGTAAAAAACGCCTACCGCTGTTGAGAAGGCCGCCAAAAGAATGGCGCGCAGCTACCATCCGTTTGCTGAATTATGACCTCAGCTGGATTTCTGCCACAAGAAGAGCGGAAATCCGTCTGTGGTCATACTGGCGGATGGTGGTAAGGTGGCGCTGCTACCACCAGCAGCGCCACATCAGTAGACTGCACCCAGCCGTATTATGTCAAATAATACGGCTTGGCAGTGTTCTGCTGGTGGGCGCTGCTGACGGTAGCAGCACCCTGTCCCGTTCCCTGCTGGAAGACCCCCTGGATACATCTAAGTCAGGTTTCCGACAGGGGAGGGACGGAGGGTGGGATGTGTTGTGTGTGTGCGGGGGGTGCATGTATGTGTGAGCGTGAATGCCAATGTGTTTTTAGTGCTGTTTGCATGCATGAATGAATGTGTGTGAGTGCGTGTATGAAGGTGTGTGAGTGCGTGTATGCGTGGAAATGTGAATGCATGTCTGCGTGTAAGTTTCGATGTGTGTGTGGATGTGTGCGTGAATGAGTGAATGCAGGTGTGTATGTCTGTGTGGATGAGTGTGTGTCTGCATGTGTGTGTGTATGGGGGAGGTTAGAAGGGAGGGGTAGTGTGGATGATGGGGGGTGGGCGGTGTCTGGGGAGTGTTGGTGGGCAGTAGGCCTCCTATCAGTGACAGGGAAGGAATTTCCTATCACTGATAGGGCCTACCACCATGGTTTTCGTGGCGTTATGAACGCCACGGAAACCATGGCTGTAGGCAGGGTCATGATACTGCTGGTGGCAGAAATAGCAGCCGCCAGGCTGGATGATTGTTATCTCCAGCCCAGCGGCTCCTACCACCATGGCGATCGGAGTGGTACATTGACAGATTGGCTTCAGCCAACCCGTCCAATGTCATAATGTGGCAGTAAGCAATGAGAGCCTGTTGGCGGTACTACCTCCACATTATCTCCCACCACTGGGGTCATAGTGACCTGATTAATCTTTTTAATCGATCTGGTCTCTCTGGACACAGCGACAAAGAAAAGAGATGCATTTTGGCTGAAAAGTAGCCTTCGGGACAGTGTCAGTGACTGAGTTTTACGTAGTGTAAAAGGCTATTTATTTAGGACAGGATTGCATCTTGTACTTAACATTCAACAGGATCGAAATCAACTCTAACTTTTCAAACACCACCCATTTTGAAACTTCTCACCAGTCTTCCTTTTCACTCATCCCCCACTTTTCCTCCGTTCACCCATCTTCCACTTCCATTCACCCACAAATCCCCCTTTTCCTTTTGTCCCCTGCCTGCTTCGGGCATCCCTTACGCTGTCATCCTTCACCTGCTTCTTTTTCCCCCCGGAAGAGTGACCAAGCCCGGATATGACTCTCCACCCTCCCCCATCTACTGCCACCCAGCACAAACCCTTTAGGTGTTTTGCTGCACCACCAGCGAACCCACAGCAACATTGCACGTCCTTGCACAGACTCCTTGAGCCACATCTTTTCTCTCCACATGTCCCCCAAAATTAAGCAAAGCTCCGTAAGGTAATATGCATTGCCCAACTCAGACAGGTGCATACCATGATCCCTGAAGAGTCCCGCCTCCTCCTCTGCAATCCCCTCATGCTTCAGCACTTTAATGTCATGAGCCCAGCAGAAAACCCTCATTGCCCGATTGAGTTTCCTCCGAGCCCTTTCCAGAGCCCCATGTTTCATTGCCCCTCTCTATCTTCTCCTAGGCACAAACTCAGCCAAGACTAAGCATGTTCCATGCATCTTCTGATGGAGCAACTCCATATCCCATTGCATATGTTGCAGTAGAGTGAGCCCAGAGAGCCGCACCAGATCATTCTCACCCAAGTGTAACAGCAGAAGATCAGGACATCCCCAGTCGGCATTATGGATGTTAAAAAAGGAAGCAAGTTACCCCACCTCATTCTGCTCTTCCCCCACCACAAAACCTCATGACGGCTACTCGGAAGTCATAAGGAGCGTCAATAAATCTTTCTTTCCGCATACTTTGCTGCCCAGTATATGAACGAGTGCCTGACCATCCATGTTACCTTTTTCGAACTCCTTTGGCCACTCACACAACCTGAAATAAGAACCAATTTTAATACAAAGACCTTCAATCTCCCACCCCAGTTTTTGTAACCTTCCTTAACTCTTCCACACCCCATGTCCATGCCTCGAAATCAAGCCCTCACTGATTGCTCACAGCATTTGGATCTCCACCTTCCAATACCCCTAATCACTGCCCAGTCCAAACCAAAATGAGCTGCCGCTGTTGCTGGCCCTATTCTGAATGAATGAGTTCCAATGCACTGCGCCTGTCTCCCAATCCGTAGCAATGCCAGCCACACTACTGACAACAACTGAAATGCTGTGAGCTTCTCACCATTTGCGTGACTAAAAACACCGACCCCAACTGGCGGTCCCTGTGGCTGAAACCAAATCCACTCCAAAACCGGGCAAGCGGCTGCATCTCCAACTGCACCCATTTCCCCTTTCCCATCTGATCAGCCTTCGCCTTTCTAAGTCATATGCCCAATCGCTCCCCTTGCAAGCACACTTCCCCCACTTTCACGCCCACAGACTTTTCCACGCCCAGCAGTTCAGACACCCAAAATGCCCCCAAAAATATCCATACCATGCACAACCTGAACAGTGCAATCTCATGAACATCCTTACAACAAACCAGTAACACAGGCAGCAGCTTCAAGAGTAAGTAAAAAGTGATAGCTTCCCTCACAGCCTTGCCCATCCCCACTGTGGCCTTACTCCATCCCTTCAACATTCTCCCCAATATGTCATCATTTGCTGGATCGCAACCAAAAAACAATTTCCCATAAAATGGAACACTTGCCATCAATTGTGGCTGGTGACCAAACCTTTTTGTATCCGGAACAATACAAAACGCAACACACGTGACTCAAGCGTGCCACTATCCTGTACCCAAAATTTCCCTCAAAACTTGCAAAATTCTGAAACTCCAACCATGCAAGGGGATAACTCTTTCGAGTGGATTCCGCTAATGACGTCTCCACCAGCCTCATGATCATCACGCCTCCCACTCCCAAATGTCTGCTAGGACTGCTGTCTTGTGCTGCTCCGCTCCTGGCACCAAACTGCGAAACTGTGGCCACTGTGAATGAAGCAGGGAATCTGCAATAACAATGTTTGCCCCTGCAATGTGTGTTGCTTTAAATATGATATTTAAAGATAAACATCGAAGCATAAAACACCTCAGTAGCCGCAATGCCGTAAGATCTTTTGCACTTTATCTGTTCACCAGCTCCACCACTGTCATGTTATCCACATGAAATACCACAGTCCTGTTGGCCAGTTCACCACCCCACACTTTCAAAGCCACCAGCAGTGGAAAAAAATTCAAGGAAAGCAATGCTCCTGCCCTGTGTCAACCACTGTTCAGGCCATGCCTCTGCACACCACCGACCATCCTAAAAAAGCCCGAAACTAGAGGCCTCCTCTGCATCATAAAATATCTGAACTTGCCATATTGTTGCCATATTGTGTCTTCTTCCCGAAAACCCATTAAGACCCCATTCAACTGTGTTAGGAATGTCTCCCACACCCTGATGTCCTCCCTCACACCCACTGACACGCAAATCCTGTGATGCAGGAGGGATGCACCCAAATGCAAAATTGAGAAACCCCAGGAGCTGTTGTGCCATGCGCAATTCGATCTTATGCAAAGACCTGCTGTGTCTCAGGAACTCCAGAATATCTTCCACCTTTCCTGCTGGAAATCGCGCTACTAAGTCCTATGTGTCCAGTTCTATCCCTAAGAATGTCAGCACACAACTTGAGCCCTCTGTTTTTTCTCGAGCCAAAGGAACCCCAACCTTCTGAGCCAGCTGTTCAAACCCCTGCAAAGTCTTAGTACATGAATCGGATCCTGACTTTCCCACAAACAGAAAGTTGTCCAAGTAATGTGTCATCTCCCGATGCCCACTTACCTTTACAAAAACCCACTGTAGGAAAGTGGTAAAAGTATCAAATAGCGCATATGAAATGGTGCAACCCATCGGTAGTACTCTTTCCACATATATCGCTCCATCCAGTTGCATCCCCGGCAGTGCAAAGTCCTCAGGGTGAATAGGCAGAAGCTGAAAAGCCACTTTAATGTCACACTTGGCCAGCTCTGATCCCTTGCCACACATGCGGACGAGCCAAATGGCATCGTCTACTGATGCGTACACCACCGGCGTGCCTTCTGGCGCGATGACGTCATTCACAGATGCCCCTTCCGGCCACGACAAATGGTGAATGAGGTGGAACTCCCCTCTAATCTTTTTTGGGACCACACCCAAAGGTGAACCTGCAATTCTGCCTTCTGACACTTTTTTAGCCAACTTAGCTGCCACCACCTGTGGCATTTCTTTGGCAGACTGCAAATTGTCAGCTCATCTCTTCACTCTCAGCCCCAGTAACCTATCCAAAACCCTTCTTTGAAACCCCTTTCCAATTTGCGCGCTATGTCCACATCCGGGTACATGCGCGACCATGGTAGCAATCCCTCCAGCTTAATTGGCATAGGACACCTTTGGCACAGGAGCGCTCTGCATCCCTCTACCTTTGGCCGTTCTCCACTGCTCAGCTGGGCTGGCAAGCGAAAAGCATTGCACAATAGGGTGTCTTCCCCCACACTTTAAACACTCATGCTTGAATTTACATGGGTGTCTCGAGCAATGTCTAAAATTGCAACAAGTCCCTGAGTTAGGTGTCTGGTGTTGCTGTAAATTCCCCCCCCCCCCGGGCGGGACGTGATTGAAAAGGCTTATATACCACAGGAAGACTGCTAGCGGTATTCGTCGATGCTGCGGAGTGTGAGGATGCCATCCACTGCATCCTCAATTCGGGATCCATGTCCCCCAAGGTTTGTCTGAAATCACACAAGCACTCTCACCCTGAGCTTCTCATCATAGCTCAGCCACACAAAACCTCTGAAATGCATTTGGGACTTGCGTATAATGTCCATATACTTAAACGTTGCAATGACCCTGTCTGGATATTTTTCGCAATAAATACTTCATGAATCAGAAATGTCAAGGACCAGTTGTCCATAGTTATTGGTACCCTGGTCCTCCATGCCAATTCCCATTCTTCTTCCGTAGATCTTCTTCCTGAGACCCCTCCTTTGCCTGTATGTCCCTATACATGAGCTTGAACACTTCCACATATTCTTGTCACCAAATCTTTGCCTTCGTCTTTTCTGACAATGGGATCCTAACGGCATTGCTAGGCCCATGTATGGGAGTCACTTCTTATGCCCCGCCTTCTTTGTGTTCTACCTCCGTCCCTACTCCTGGTGCCTTTTCCCCAACCTCACCTGCAGTTGTCGTTCCTTTGTCAGTCATCTTTTTACTGTCCCCCTCCTGTGCCGCCTTGTGTACAGATTGATCTTCCACCCCTATAAGTTTGAGTCATAGAATTGCCTCGTACTTCTCCCCACATAGACCACCATTCTCACTTACCTTTTAAACGTGATTCCAAGGCCCCCAATTCTTTTGTTGTTCTGTGGCCACGCTCCTCCTTGTGCGACGCCTATTGTGTCCTTACACTAGTATTATGCTCCTGCAAAACAATAAGCGAAGAGGGGGTTGCGCCTTTCCTGCGCTCTCTCCCCCTCCCTTTTCCCCCGCTCACCTCGCTTTCGCGAATTTCCCCATCTTGCCACTCATCCAACTCATCCTCATAGTCAAGTTCCACCACCTCATCTTTGCCCATCTCACACTTGTCCTCATCATCCCAGCATCCATTACATCACTCCACTCCTCTGGCACCTGTCTCCCATGGGGTATGCCATACTTGTGAATGCCACATTCTTACACTGTAGAGAAGGCCACAGAAGACCCCTCTGTTGCTTCAGACCAACGTCCCAGGGCCGCGTTTCACCCCTTTGGCGTCACCATCTTTTTGCCAGCCTCCGTCTCTGACTTTGACTCTCTGCGTCTCTCACGGCCGTATGCGCCACTTGTGCCCTGCACACTGCTGGACCCCCCAGACTCACAAGCCTCCTGGCTCTTTCCTCTCTCATTGTTTGGAACCCATACCCAACTACCTTGACCTGCCCCGAAGGCCAACGGGACCCCAGATCCCCCTCTGCCTGACTTTCCTTTTGTCTGGCTCTCTCTCTCCCCAAAGACTCCTCTCTGTCTCTGCATAGCTGAGCCCACCTCTCCTCTATTTCCGCTACCACTCTTCTTTGCTCCCTGATCCTGGCCCTTATATCAACCGCACACCAATCATTGACCCCAGCTTGCCTACTTTGCTACCCATGTGGTCCCCCTGTAGTGTGGTTAATTTTATGTATTCATTGCGCTTTAGCTTCAGGCTTTAGGCCTTTGTGCACTTTGCCCTGAATATATTTTATTCATTTGCTGACAGCTTAGAGCCTCTGTGTACTTTGCTCTACATGCTTTTTATTAGGCTTCGTACTGTTATTTTTCAAATAGCCAGTTCTACGGTGTTGTTTTTTATTCATATCACACTGTTTTGCCTACTTCAGCACTGGAGTTCTCCATAACATATTTACTCTGTGCTTCAGTCAAGGATACAGTCTGGAACATTGCCGATAGACGTGGTAAGAGTTTAGACTTGGCATTCCTGAGTAGGGACATTTTGTGATCGCAATGACATGTTAGTTATAAAATCACTTCCTTGTCCCAATACGCGCAAGAGGGAGATTCCGACCAGGGAACCACAACTTGACGCTGACTGCCTCGTTGCAGATGCTGAACCAAGATCACAGGTCTTTGCTCAGGTATGAGGGCTGATGTCTCCACAGTGATTCTAATAGGCAAGCTAGAAGCTTAACATGCTGTGCTCTAGATAGAACAAGCAGAGGGAGAGTAGAAACTGTTTGACAATATGATAGCTTTGTTTTTATGTTTTACTCTCCTGGTAACTATTACAATCCTACTGTGTTGTATCGTTCTGGTTATTGCGGCTCACGCCTTACTATCTAAAATACAGTCGTTTTATTAAAACATTATATAAAACTTATACTGTCTTTGTCATTTGTATATGAGATCATATTGGAAATAAGAGAGTTGGTTTGGATCTGAGTAACCACGACTTCCCTGAGAAGTTCCAAAGATGTCATGCGCTCAGCTGCCAAATCATTCCTTCCACATGGGAGAAATGAGGCACTGCTAGTTAGCCGGAGCAAAAAACGGATTTAGGGTGACAGAGTTCTTTACACGTGGGTCAGACTCAGTCCCCCACACCGTTATAGATCCTGCTACCTAGAAATCCAGTAGTCTCATTTAGAATAATGAGAGCCCACGCGACATGGCGCCGCCAACGTTTGGTCTGGCTCTAATGATTAGGTCCGACTGACTCTCTTGGTCTCATATATATTTTGACTCCTCGGTTCCGTATACGGAGACGTCCGTGGGGCTGAAGGTTTCCGCCGCCACGGCATAGGTGCTTCCTGTTGCTTAGTGGTTGGTTGTTCAAGCTTGAACTTTGAAAGGAAAAACCACGATATTGGTGTGCCTTCTCTGACCTGAAGCCGTTTTTTATAAAATGGCGAATCCTAATGTAGTGAACATAGCAATTAATATGCGACATCCGCTCACGGGACATCTGTTGACACATGGACTGACAGTCCAGGGGGGTCCAGTCACTTTTGTGGTGGACGCCCATGCAGCCTATCGAACGGAACTTTTTTATTCTTGGGTCGGATTTCCGGCAGTGGATGGGGGAGCAAATACTTTTCACGAATACACAGTTGCGAATGTCCCTGGACAATACAGGGCTTATGCTTATTTAGAAATACCTCTATCTTATCAAGAACACCATAATTGGCTTGATGGCGCCCTCCCACACACAGTAGCACAAGTTAGGTTAGGTCCACTGAGTAATGATTGTCCTACCTGGCCTTTATTGGCTACATATACACCACATCCTGCGGTTGCTCAATTGGCAGTGGTTGAAGTTCGTCGTTTATATACAGAATTAACGGCTACATATAGACGATTAGTTCAGTTTGTCATGCAGACACTAAATACGAATGCAGCGCGTGCTGCTCCAGCGCACCCACAGGCTGTGGTTCCGGGTATTAATCCGGCCACTGTGCACTCGGTAATGGGTAAAGTGCCGGCTAAACGAGAGGAGACTCCATTTTGGCTGGCGCAAAAAATTAATACGCTGGAAGCGGTATTTCCCCATACGGGACCTCAGGATAAACATAGAATTTTGACGATGTGTTTGCCGTACGGGATGGTTCCTCCGGTGGACCTTTGTAATACCTGGGGCACGGTATTTGCCGCGCTCTACACTACGGCACACGGTACACCGACATTAGCTAATTTACCGGACGTACTTAAACAGATTCAGGATGAATATGGGGCTGCCCCTGCCTTGGATTTGGGCATGCAGTTGCTAAGCAATTTTGCCACAGTTACTTCTATTATTTTGAGTAATCTCAAAGGAGAGGCAGTAGCACTAGCGGTGCGAATGCGTCTTCGGGATGTTCCGCTGCTTAATCAGGAGCGGGAGCTTCCGAGAATAATAGCGGAAACATATTCTAGTATTGGTCGTGATAGTCTAGGGGCTAGACCACAAAAACCCCAGTTACAGGGTAAAAATAATAAAGATAATGCTAAACAGCAACAACCTGAAGGTTCGAAAAGGCGCTGGGAAAAGAAACAGCAAACACCTAAGAAAGATGGTGGACAGTCTCCGCAACCGGAGACACCACAGAATAAGTATAATCTCAGGAATAGGGATACTTTGAAGACGCCTGATAGATATCAATACACTGATACACGCCAATCTCGTTCCTTTCAGGACTCCACGGAAAAGAGAAGTGAGAGAGGTGGGCGGTCAGAGCGGAGGACGGAGTACGTGAAACCGAGACAGGATTCACAACGCTCAGCGGAGGTTTCTATTAAACAAGAAGAGAAACCGCTGCAACAAAAACAGCAATTTAAGAAGAAGAAAGTGGCAGCTGTCTCAGTCAGACATGCCGCTCAAGAAGAGAGTTCTCTTGACGAACAAGACATGGGCATTAGCACTGTTAGACAGCGCGGCAGAGGTCACAATAGTTCGCCGGAGTCTTCCAGAGCATCTGGAGGTGAAAGCAACTAATGACTTCATACAAGTCGAGACGGCGGATATGCGTGTCTCTGATCCTGATAGAGTATATGAAGTGACTCTGCGATTGGAAGGGGACATTGACCGTATTATAAACGCCATTTTTTGGGACCATGTGGTAAAATCATATGATGTTCTGTTGGCCGAACAAGATTGGCCACCTGACTTTGTTCGCGACTGTCCAGTTGGGGAGGAGGTTATTAAACCTTCCTTCTCACCACTTGTTCCGAGAGAACTCGCGGAGTCCTATAGTAAATCATGGGCTCTAGCACAGGCTCCCGCCTTGTATAGAAATAACGTGGGGTGGGACAGACAATCACCTTATCATGTAATTCCAATAAAAGACGAACCTCAGCCACAACCGCAATATCCTATCAAATTTGAAGCTAGGGCATCGGTTAGAAAAATTCTTACACAATTGGAGTATCAGGGTGTAATTGAGCCCTGTGTCTCGCCGATGAATAATCCCTTGTTTCCGGTTGCTAAACCGGACCATTCATATAGGATAGTGGTGGATTACCGACATTTGAATAGTCATACACGCAGATATGCAATACAGAATTCACAGAGCGCAGCGCTTATGAATAATATAGTGCGTAAAAAATACATTAGATATCTCGAATGGATTTTTCTGCCAGAATATAGCCCCGAGAGTCGGGACTATACCTGTTTCAGTGCGTTTGGCTCTTGGAAAAAAATTTGTCGTTTGCCTCAGGGGTATAAGAATAGCCCAGGACTGTTTTCGGCTCGTGTAACTGAAATGCTGCATGAGTTCGACCCTGAAGCATTATCATATGTTGATGACATATATCTGACAGATGATGAGATTCTGCAACATCTAATGCGCGTATCGCACATTGTTGTGGGGTTTGCTGATATTGGCTATAAATTTAATTTTAAGAAATCAAAGATTGCCTTCCTCAGCGTCATTTTCCTGGGATATGAGTTGTCGAGTGAGGGCAAGAGCCTAGCGCCACATTTTTTGGAGAAATGTGCTTTATTGCAGCCTCCTAATACGGTTCGGAAGCTCCAGTCATTGTTGGGGTTTCTGAATTTTGGCAGAACTTACGTTCCTGATTATGCAACGCGTATAAAACCCTTATACGAATTGATTCGCCCGAATTTGTCGAGTAAATTTTGGACGATTGAACATACACACATACTGCGAGAATTACAGAGTGATCTCTTAGCAGTTAAACACTTACACACACGGGACAATAAGACACATTTAGTGATCAGGGTGATACCTGGGGCTGTTGGGTTTACTTATGTCACCTTTAATGAAGGGGAGACTGTCCCGATTGCATACAAGTCTCACTTGTATTCTGCTGCAGAGCAACGTTTTGCACAAACTGAGAAAATTCTCCCTGCAGTATAGATGGCTGTTATTAAAGAAAGACCGCTGGCCCAGGGTCAACGCATTGTTGTCGTTTCCCCGGTTCCGGCCTTAGAGGCTGTTACAAAAGCGAGTGTTCCTAATTCGAAAGCTTTACACCCGCGATGGATACAATGGGCTACGTCTTTGACTGCCACTGATGTAGATTATGTATTTGACCCTAAACTGCAGACTCAAGAATTTCTTCAATACGAAATAGAATACCCTGTTCCTGCTGGTACATTGCCTATTGACCAATATGAAGTGGTCATGTATACTGATGGCTCTGCGCAACCAGCGGTTGGGACTAAACAACAGTATTCTGCTGCATGTGCGGTGGTGAGCGGCACTATGGAGGGGGAAGTGTTCTGCCCCCGACATACTTATACTAAAACCTTGGGAGATTGCACGGCACAGCTGGCTGAGCTCAAAGCTCTATTGTTAGCATTGGAGCACGCGGATCCGGCACTTTTAACTTTGCTGGTCTGTGACTCCTACTACTGTGTGCAGTCTTTCAACGAATATTTACACTATTGGAAGATGAATGGGTTCAGAGATTCTAAAGGCAACTCCATTAAACATAAAATGTTGTGGGGTAAGGTTGCGGATCTGAAGGAAACGCTTCCTAATGTCCATGTTGTACATACACTTGGACACCAGCACGTTGGAATACACGTTGCTGGGAATACTTTGGCTGATGAAGCCGCGAAATCGGCAGTGGCTGTCGCCACTGTGGCCGCAGTGACTCGTTCGAGTTCCAAACCAGACACAGACATTTCGGCTGCCATAAAGGCTACGGCTGATGGCACGCCCTTTCCTAAAGGATTTCCTTCAAAATATAGCTACTGCTTGAATGGTGCGCTAAATGCTACTGTTACAATTCCAGGCATTGGTGTACATGAAATTCCCAATAAGATTGAGAGACCTCGATTGATTTCTGCAGCACATGAGGGGGTGGCTTCTGCACATGCTGGGGTGGCTGCCACGATTTCACTTTTACAGGCTCGTTACTGGTGGCCTGGTCTCTATAAAGAGACGAAGCAATATGTCCTTTATTGTGACGTTTGTCAACAAATTAAAGCGTCGTCGGCTAGACGCCCGCAGCAGACGCCCCTTCTGATTTCAAATAAACCATTACAGTGTGTGTACTTGGATCATTGTGGTCTGCTGACGCCAGATAGTGCATACAAATATATATTGGTTGCTGTAGATTCGTGCTCCAGATTTGTATGGGTATGGCCACAACGCTCGGCTGACGCTCACACTGTTATTAAAGATTTGCGCATCTTTGTCGATATATTTGCAGTTGCGGCTTTTCATTCGGACCAGGGCCCTGCTTTTGCCTCTAAGGCATTCAGGGACACCATGGCTTCGTTGGGGGTCCAACTCCAATTCTCGTCTCCATTTCATCCCGAGGGAAATTCTGTCGTGGAGCGTTTAAATCGTGATTTAAAGCAGTCCTTAACGGCCAGAGTTATAGGTACGGGTCGTGGTTGGCTAGCCCACCTATATGGAGTACAGAGAGCACTTAATAACTTGCCTAGAAGGTCACTGGGGGGTCGTACTTCATATGAGTGCCTGTTTGGAACACAAATGTATGTTCCTGATCTAGATGGTCCTGGTGTGGAGGCGGCAGATACGCCCTTTGACATAAATGATCGTGTCACTGTTTTGCAGGATTTACAACAATTCCGTGAAGATAACTCTTCTGCCAGTGCTGCCTCCTCAGGAATTAAGGATGAGCCAGTAACACCTACTGGTTGGATACCCAGGATTGGGGATCTAGTGCGTGAAAAGGTCGCAGTTAAGAAAGAATTTGGTCCTTCTTATCGAGAACCTGTCCCTGTGTTAGGGGTAAGCGGCACGAGAACTGTGATTTTACCGCCGCTGCGAGGGGCCAAAGGAAATTGCTTTGTTTCCATTGATAATGTCAAGTTACAACATGTGGCCGATTCTGCACAGCAGACCAAGAGGGACACCCAGTAGTTCCGGAATCCCTCTCACTACTGGGGAAGAGGTCCCGCTGCAGGTGATTTTCACCAACACTGTTTCCTCTCCGAGCTTGGGGAGGGTGGATGATGATCTTGCGATTGTTCCACCGACGGCGATTAATATGGAATCTTGTGATCAAATTGCTGTACGTTCTAATGACGTTTCTGAACATGTGGTTCATAGCGTGCCACGGCGAGAGCCTCCATCTGCTTCTTCGTTCACAGTTGCACCTTTTGCTAGAACTGCTTCTGGCTGCTTCAACGACGCTGATAATGATGGGTCCGGCTCCTTGTCCTCGATGTCTTCTGTCCACGGTCCACAACGGCTGCTGGGATGGCTTAAACAAACATATTTTGTTTTTCCTTGGAACTATTTTTGGCTGTTTTTGGCCGTGATGACTATTTTATTATGGTTGGGATTTGTGGTTACTTTTTTTCTGATAATACATGGTCATTTTCTTCCTGATCGATCTGACATTGAGCACGTGGAGACTGTGTTAAAACCGCATTTTTCGTCTCATATGGTTCGAAGAGACTTGTCCACAGTGAACATTTCTGCTATACCAGTTCCGGATGGAATTGTGTGGGATAAAGTAATGTTTGATATATATGGTCCCACTGAATTGATTCAAATACCGTATGTCCTCAAATTATCAATGAATGATATTGTTATACCTGGCATTATTTCTGATGATTGGGATGTGAAGACAGTAGATTCTATGCTAACGGATTTGCAATATTATACTGTCTATGACGATGAAGATGCTTACCAGTTTAGAGATAATCATGGTGACATGTTTTGTTACAACTATTATGGACACCACTTTATTCATAAAGCTAGTAGCCCTAAGCCCATGTTTAATTATGTGCAATGAGAACATTGCTCGACTCCTCCACAAGGGAGTTCAAAAACGTATTATGAAAAGTTTGCATATTTTGTTGGGCATGATCCACGTAATGCTAGGTCTTACTATTTTAAAGTTACACTGTATTCTAATAAGCAACTGTTATTGACCGATACTAAATTACTGTATTCCAATTTGTTTGTATCTAAACTGTCGGTCGAGGGATATGAATACTGGTTCAAAACTGTTGACTTGAAAAGTGTTTGGGGTACGAAAAATTGGCAAATGCAAGGCAGGGACACGTTATTTAGAGCATGTATTATCCCTGTGCAGATGATTTTCCTCAATGACACAGTACAACAGACTAGCTGTTTGGGCTTAGCGACGATTAGGGAGTTGACTTTGCCTAGTATACCTGTCCCTTCTAAATTAAAAAATTGCCAGCACTATGTGAATGCTACTTTCAGTGACTTTACACATTGGGTCCAGAATGGTACGCTTAACACTTAATTGTTACATCCAGGCGGGTGGTTATTATGGCCTGTAGACACTAATATGTGTCATCAATGTTTTGTCACCTCTTCAGGGGGGTTCAGGACTAGTAGGGCAGACCCTCGTTATGTTTCACCAGAACATGCTGATATTATAACTACATACAGTGTGGGGAAGCTTTGTCAGCAATGGTTGAAGTCATCCACGCTGGATGCAGTTAAGTCACATCTCATGTTACTGTCTAATAATACTGATTTACAAGATTTTTTGTCAGGTCCCAAAGTACCACGGAAGAAAAGGTTCTTATACGAGGTTTATAATGAGATTTGGAAGCTTTCACAACAAGAGGCTGCAGCCCGGTTGAGGCAGATTGATCAAGAAAATCTGATGCAGACTTTGTCTGTTTTTGATAATGGCATGCATACCCTTTCTGAACGTGTTTACACGATTGACAGCATTGTTTCCTCTGCCATTGACATTATTAAATCGGACATGTCTTCTTTATATCATGGGCAGAGTCAGACACGGTCCATCATGCAGCTGGGTTGGACTCTTCAGACCTTGAAGGCGGGTCGCGTTCCATGGCAGCACGTTCGTGCCAGAGAGATCTTTATCTCTTTTAATTTGACTCGTCAACAACAACTGATGGCTAAAAAGGAAGCAACATAAGTTATGTTAAATATTGAGAAATTAGAGAAACTGCCTTTCACGGTAGCTGAGATTCCGTCAGCTGAATGGTTGATCCATGGGGTTATTAATTTGCCTATCTCTACTTTGCAATTTACTTCGTGTTTGAAGCACATTCCGGTGGGTTGATATGAACTATTGGGAGACAGTTACATACACGAGGTGTGGGACCTTCCCTTTCAGTACAGATGTGTTAATGGTTTGAAGGAGGTTTTTCTTAGCGGCAGCGAATGCGAAGCTTCTGTCAGCCATTCAATGGTTTGTAAACAGCTGTCCTTGCACGGGGCGTGTAACGCTTCGATTGCTAACTTAGCTTGTTATCTGAAGGGAGTTCCAGTCCCGGTTATTAAAAACACTTTCCAGGTGCTTTCTAACGGCAGTTACATTGTTCTTAACAGCGAACGCTGCTGTGGCATGCGTGCCGGAATAGTTTACATCGTCGTTGTCAACAAGGCCGTTACGTGCTGCGGGAATGTGTTGTTTCCCCCCACTCAATTTAGGGAGGTAGCGGACATCTGGCCTCATATTGCCACTTCCAAGGTTGATTTCGACAAGTTGAGTCGGCTAAAAGCTTTATTGTTTCAAAAGCATGTGGCCCTTACATCTGCTAGCGAGACCCACGCACTTCAGGTGGCAAGGTCATCGGCGGAGATACAGTCCCTTTTGAATACTAACTTTCTAAATCACTTCGGTGAACTTGTGGGACGTATATTTAATGCATCCAGCACTGCTGGTATTGCCCATTTTTTCAAAGTCGTTGGTGTTGGTTTTGCTCATACCTTCCCTTCCATATTCGGTTTGATACCTTTGGCTATACATTCTATTTTCGGAAGCATTTTTGGGGGTTTCCCGATTACTTTGGCTTTATTGGCTGGAGTCTTGCTGTTGTTGCTATTTTTTCGCAATGGCTGTCCCGTCACGACGAGATCCTGTATTGCTGCTCCCATCAGCGCAGCTGTGTCGTGAACGCATGATGCAGCATTTTGGAGCGACACTCCTGGGACATTTGGAGTGCGACTGGTCTCTGTAATTCAGACCGGTTTTGGATTGTGTGCAACCCGTGTTTCGATGCCTTTGGTGCTCGTTTGAACATGCACTGGCTCTCTGTCTCTCATTGCAGCGCCCTCCAATGGTCGATACTGATCTGTTGATGTTCCCGATTAGGGCTCATTCCCAGACTTGTGCACTACGGATGCGTTTGCTTCGTGAGGCAGTTTATGAGATTCCCTTCCTGGAGGAAGATGGTATTGTCTCTTTCATAGGCCCTGCAGGGGGTGCCGCCCTGAATGGTTTTGGGGCTTTGGATCACACCTGCTCCATGGTACTTTGTGGCGTGGATCTTCCGATATTGACATATATCGAAATGGAGGAACTCCTGCGTTCTATTGCTTCTATCTGAGGATTGGATTTTTTACGAAATTGACACTATATTGAATTTGGCTTTATGATCACATGTTACCTAAATTTATGACTTTGTTGTCTTCTCACCTTGTCGAAATAATTTTTTTTAGGTATTGTTTATATTTAGGGCATCCTTTTATATTATTGGAACCACTTGCTACCGACAAGGGGAGGGTGTAGTGTGGTTAGTTTTACGTATTCATTGCGCTTTAGCTTCAGGCTTTAGGCCTTTGTGCACTTTGCCCTGAATATATTTTATTCATTTGCTGACAGCTTAGAGCCTCTGTGTACTTTGCTCTACATGCTTTTTATTAGGCTTCGTACTGTTATTTTTCAAATAGCCAGTTCTACGGTGTTGTTTTTTATTCATATCACACTGTTTTGCCTACTTCAGCACTGGAGTTCTCCAGAACATATTTACTCTGTGCTTCAGTCAAGGATACAGTCTGGAACATTGCCGATAGACGTGGTAAGAGTTTAGACTTGGCATTCCTGCGTAGGGACATTTTGTGATCGCGATGACATGTTAGTTATAAAATCACTTCCTTGTCCCAATATGCGCAAGAGGGAGATTCCGACCAGGGAACCACAACTTGACGCTGACTGCCTCGTTGCAGATGCTGAACCAAGATCACAGGTCTTTGCTCAGGTATGAGGGCTGATGTCTCCACAGTGATTCTAATAGGCAAGCTAGAAGCTTATCATGCTGTGCTCTAGATAGAACAAGCAGTGGGAGAGTAGAAACTGTTTGACAATATGATAGCTTTGTTTTTATGTTTTACTCTCCTGGTAACTATTACAATCCTACTGTGTTGTATCGTTCTGGTTATTGCGGCTCACGCCTTACTATCTAAAATACAGTCGTTTTATTAAAACATTATATAAAACTTATACTGTCTTTGTCATTTGTATATGAGATCATATTGGAAATAAGAGAGTTGGTTTGGATCTGAGTAACCACGACTTCCCTGAGAAGTTCCAAAGATGTCATGCGCTCAGCTGCCAAATCATTCCTTCCACATGGGAGAAATGAGGCACTGCTAGTTAGCCGGAGCAAAAACCGGATTTAGGGTGACAGAGTTCTTTACACGTGGGTCAGACTCAGTCCCCCACACCGTTATAGATCCTGCTACCTGTCTCATTTAGAATAATGAGAGCCCACGCAACACCCCCATGTGGCCTGCCATGTCCCTGAATGGCCCCTCTGCCCCTTTGACTCCTTGCTGACATCTGTGTTCCCTGCAGCCTGTGACTTGGGATGCCCCATCCCCATGTCCTGTTTGCCTATTCCCTTGTCCTTCTTTTGCCCAGGGGCCCGCCCCCCAATGAGTTTATTCCTGCCTGCAGAGAGGTCCAGAGGCAGAACATCCTCTCTGCTGGGCCCAGCCTCTTCCCTCTGCTCCTGCCTTGGCTGCCCCACCAACTCCTACTCCTGTCTGTCCACCTGGGGCCCCGGGCTGAATCCTCAGCTCGGGGCCCTGCCCCGCCTCACCTGCATTGCCCTCCACCATGTGGACAACAAAAGGGCCCAGTTTAGAATCCGGAGGGGTGGATGCCCTGCGCCCCTCCCCTCCACTGGTTTCCTCCTCTTTGACCTCTCGGGAGAATGGCAAGCAGCAACCGCTGCCACAACGCCGCTTGCTGCAGAGCTCGTAGGGCGTGTTATGATGACCCAGGCCTGGTCTAGCACACCAGGCCTGAGTAGGTCGGCGTTCCTGGCTTCGCCGAGAGTGCAAAGCACGGCCGCACCGCCTCAGCATCGTCGCCTGAAGCCATGCTGCTGATGTGTAAACCTTCCCCCTTACTACCTTACCAAGACCAGCCAAAACTTCTGACCGCATGATGGGCTGGCACAGAAGAGGCCAGTCCCTCCCCTAATCACCTTTATATACCCTCCCCCTAATCCCTCCCCACCAATCCCTGCCTACCTGTCATCACTTTGTTGTAGTTTGGACTCTTGCTCTAGGCAAGAATGCTGTTTTAAGGATGACAATACTTATGTTTGTGGGCGACTATGCCTATCCTACAACAAGTCGCAGATGTCGTCCCAACCCTTCCGGCTCACTAGCAGCACCTCACCAAAAACCCAAATAGTAAAAGGTGATTTGTGGCAGCCTTTACACATGGACTCGAGAGTATGACCTCTCAGGGAGTGTCGTGGTTAAACGGAGATTACCCCTTTCTCACAGATACATCATGTCTCATTCAAACACAGGCAATAACGAAGATGCAGTGGAGTTTCAATGGTTTTTATTTAACACAACTGCAATCTGTGATAAGCTGCATTGGCTGCAATGATTAGGATAGTGAACAGTGCAAGAAACAGAATTGTAAAGACAAGAGTCATTATTACAAAGACCCCCACCATCTTGCAATAACATAAAAAGACATAAAGGCCCTCATTCTGACCTTGGCGGGCGGCGGAGGCCGCCCGCCAAAGTCCCGCCGTCAGGTTACCGTTCCGCGGTCGAAAGACCGCGGCGGTAATTCTGACTTTCCCGCTGGGCTGGCGGGCGG
This sequence comes from Pleurodeles waltl, assembly GCF_031143425.1. Taxonomy (NCBI): domain Eukaryota; kingdom Metazoa; phylum Chordata; class Amphibia; order Caudata; family Salamandridae; genus Pleurodeles; species Pleurodeles waltl. The sequence goes on along the minus strand of NC_090448.1, from coordinate 897,145,017 downwards.
TCGCCTTCAGACCGCCAGCCAGCCCAGCGGGAAAGAGGCTTCCACGATGAAGCCGGCTCGGAATCGAGCCGGCGGAGTGGAAGCTGTGCGACGGGTGCAGTTGCACCCGTCGCGTATTTCACTGTCTGCGCAGCAGACAGTGAAATACATGTAGGGGCCCTCTTACGGGGGCCCCTGCAATGCCCATGCCAGTGGCATGGGCACTGCAGGGGCCCCCAGGGGCCCCGCGACCCCCCCTACCGCCATCCGGATCTCGGCGGTCGGACCGCCGGGATCTGGATGGCGGTAGGGGGGGTCGGAATCCCCGCGGCGGTGCAGCAAGCTGCGCCGCCGCGGAGGATTCAATGGGGCCGCGGTACACTGGCGGGACCCCGCCAGTGGTGCCGGTCCGACCGCGGCTTTACCGCCGCGGTCGGAATCCCCATTGGAGCACCGCCGGCCTGTCGGCGGTGCTCCCGCGGTCCTCCGCCCTGGCGGTCAAAGACCGCCAGGGTCAGAATGACCACCAAAGTGTGTAATATGTCCTAATACACTATCATGATAGGCCTAACCTCCTACCTAAAGGAGAGCTGGGAATGTTAAACCTAATCTGCCAATGCCATGTCCATGAGAGGAGCCCCCAACCTTCGTTACCTTGGAATGAGGTCTCTATCTCAGACTCCGTAGGAACACGAAGACTGGGTTAGCGTCAAGGCGACGTGCAGCATCGATATCAGCGATGGTGAAGATGCCCTCTGGTCGGAATCCCTCTGATTAGCTGTCTAAAGTGTGATGTATTTATGCAGACCTACTTGGACCCCTGCCGTAGGTGTGTTCCCAAACAGTAGATAACAGGCATGCTTGGGGCGGCAATTAATTAAAACAATTCCCTCGAAAGCATGGAGAGGGAAAGTCCCTAAGTGAGAACACCTACTGTTTGTCTTTGTCACTTGATCTTGACGCCTTAACGCGGTGGCACTGATAATGCAAATCATAACAAGTGGCCTAACTATAAACAAGGCAGCCATCTTAGAAGAATTAAGGGGCATATTTATACTCTGTTTGCGCCGAATGTGCGTAAAAAAATTTGACGCACAATCGGCGCAAACCCTACCCCATATTTATACTTTGACGTCCCACCCCGCGGGCGTCAAAATTCCACCATGTGTGTCATTTTTTGGGAAGGGGGAACCAGTCTTGCGTTAATTATATGCAAGGTAGGCGTTCCCTTCCAAAAAATGACTTTAAGGCCTGTGCCCCATATTTATACTCTGACGTCATTTTGATGCACAGGAGGGGGTGGGTCTTAAAAAACGGTGCACAGCCTGATGGGCGCTGTTTTTTAACGCCTGGGTCAGGGCAGGCGTTAAGGGACCTGTGGGCTCGGAAGTAGCCCAGAGGTGCCCTCCCCTGCCCCCAGGGACACCCCCTGCCACCCTTGCCCACCCCAGGAGGACACCCAAGGATGGAGGGACCCATCCCAGGGAAGTTGAGGTAAGTTGGGGTAAGTATTTTTTTTCGTTTTTTTAAAGTGTCATAGGGGGGCCAGATTTGGGGCCCCCTACATGCCACTATGCCAATGACCATGCCCAGGGGACATAAGTCCCCTGGGCATGGCCATTGGGCAAGGGGGCATGACTCCTGTCTTTGCTAAGACAGGAGTCATGTCAATGGAGGTTGGGTGTCAAAAAAAATGGCGCAAATCCGGTTTGAGGCCTGAGTTTTGCCTCAGACCTGATTTGCCCCATTTTTGGACGCACAACCCCATTTTCCCATACGCCGGCGCTGCCTGGTGTGAGTCATTTTTTTGACGCACACCATTCCGCAGCGCCGGCTAACGTCATTCCATAAATAAGGCGCCCGCATGGTGCGTTGGAATGGCGTTAGCCGGCGGTAAAAAAAATTCTGCACAACTGCGTTGGCGCAGTCGTGCGTCAAAAAGTATAAATATGGGCCTAAATAATTAAATGGTCTAAGACAGAGCAAGCTAAGTTGGTTAAAAGTCACTAGGTGACGGGGGCACGAGTCTGCAAGCAAAAGGCTAAGCTAACTCCTGTTATCCCATTAAAACAAACTAGGGTTCACTAAACCCTCCCGATTGCCGTAACAAGTATGACGAAGGTGAATGAATCCAAATGGTAAAATTGCTCTGGACTAAAAACTAAAAGCATAAAAACTAGCTAAAAAAGTTTAAAAATGTGTTAAAAGTATTAACAATATTAGTTAAAAATACATACAGAGAATGTTAATGTCAACAATGACAAGCACAGCAGGCCAAAGTAAAGGCAATTTGAATGCATACTTTTAAGCGGGAATGGCAACCCAATTCATCAAATTATTTGCTATAGTCATGATCTCGAAGAGAGTCATCAAAGTCACCAGCCAAGGATCTAAAAAATTAGTCCACATCATCAGATGTTATATTGATCACCGGGCGGGCAAACGGATCCACAGAGCAGCAGTGTGTGTCAGTCTCTTGTGCAGGTCCACTTGCAGCAGTGCCATTGTCCATAGTAGATATTAGAACTGAAAGCTCATAAGTGGCCTTGGGGAGCAGCCTTAGTCTCAAGGGGCATGACCGTGAATGAACCCTCATCGGGACATCAGCAGTTCTTGGTCCACAGGAGATGCTGGTGCAACAGCAAGACACACCATAGGCAGGTGTTCGAAGATGCACCACACCCAGCAGAAAACTGGCTGTACGCACCAGAGAAGTGGCCGAAATGACTACTGCCAATCACACTCCAATTCCACCAGCAAGAACGCATCGAAGATCCAAACCATGCGTTCACGGCACAGTTGAGTTGGTGGGAGCGGCTCCATTGCTCTGCATAGCTGGAAAGAAACAACCACTGCGAATCAGAAAAAATAGCAGTAGTAGTCCGCCAATCAAAGCCAAAATAATCGGAAAACCGCCAAACACGCTTGAAAAGAATGAATGGATGGCTGATGGGATGACTCTGAAAACAGTTTGGAAGATGGACAAGAATCCAGACCCGACAGCCTTAAAGAAATGGACAATACCAGCAGTGCTTGAAGCATTGAATATTCTGGATACCAGTTCGCCAACATTCTTGTGGAAGTTGGTATTTAATAGGGATTGTATCTCGGCTGATGATCTCACTATCTGGAGAGCATACGTCTCTCTAGTGGATGTCAACGCGACCTGTTTTTGAAACTATAGTGCCTTTAGTCTGCTCAGCTTGTCATAATTTACATTAATAGTATCTATGTGGGGCTACATGTCAAATACTTTTATCTCTTGTGTGGGGGGGAATAAAAACAAGTCCGCAACACGTAACGACCTTCGAGACCGAGATTGCGTAGACAATTCCTGGTCGCATGCCGCAACAACTTTGATCGCTCAGTACCACATAACTTCCATTGGAAAGTACATGAAATACCGGTGGAATCAAAGGGACGGGAGTACCCTTCAGAAAACAGGCCAAGTTCGCGACCCCCGCATTGCAAAGGCCGTGAAGGGACACCTGCTTACACATCATTGAATGACTAACAGTAGTCTCACTTTCGCTTCCGCTTAGATTAACCTCTGTTTTGCCGTTCAAACATTTATAATCAAAGGGCAGCTCCCACTCTTCCTTAATATAGCTATCGCCTAGTGGCTTGAACCTGCCCACAGCAAGATGTTTCAAGCAATTCGAGAAACGAAAGGTCGAAATGGGAAAGTTAATTATGCTGTGTAAGAGACAAATTGTTGAAGGACTCTCTGCTACAGTGAAGGGCAACTTATCTAACTTCTCAATGTGAAGCATGGTGAAACCAGCTTCCCTTTTAGCCATTGTCTGCTGTTCCCTGGAAAGATTAAAAGCAGTGAACAATTCACTACTGTTAATATACTTCCATGGAATGCAGCCATTTTTCAGTGTCTGTAATGTCCAACCTAGCTGCATGATGGAACATAGCTGAGTTTGTCCATGATATAACTTGGACAAGTCTGTCTGAGTAATATCAATAGCAGACGACACAATGCTGGATAGTGAATAAATCCTGTTGGACAGAGTGTTCATGCTGTTGTAGACAACTGCTAAAGCCTTCTTTAAGTTTTCCTTATCTAATTGCCTCAAACGTGCAGCAGCTTCTATCTGTGACAGTTTCCAGATCTCATTATACATGGCATATAGGAACCTTTTCGAGCGCTGTTTCGTAGGACCTAGCGGAAAATCCTGCAAGTCTACATCTTCAGAAAGAGTGTTAAGATGTTTTTTAACTGCGGCTAACATGTTAGTCTGTACCCATTGTTGGCATAGTTTACCCACACTGTATGTTGTAATTATACCTGTATGTTGACCCCATACAAAGCGAGGGTCTGGCCTATTAATTGTAAAACCCCCTGAAGAGTTCAAAAAATGTGCTTGACACCTATTGGTGTCAGTTGGCCATATTAACTACCCGCCCGGACTGGAAAGTGAAGAATTATAGTTACCAGCCTTAACCATTGCATCTAGCGTTTCCTCTGTGATATTAAGGAAATATTGCCAATCATTAAACTTCACCGGTGTGGGGATAATGGGCGTGTTCATGTCTTTCATTTTTGCTAACCCCAGACAGAAAGTCTGTTAAATCGTGTCATTTAAAAAAATCATTTGCACAGGAATCAGGCATGCTCAAAATAAAGCTTCCCTACCCTGTATTTGCCAATCTTGTGTTCCCCCTACACTTTTTAAGTCAATAGTGCTCTTCCATTATTCGTAACTTTCAACTGCGAGCCGGGAAACAGAGGGATCTGAATAAATTAGTTCTGTGTTGGTTAGAAAAAATTTCCTAACTTGTGAAGGAGGTAACTTGAAATAATATGACTCTGCATTTTTCGTGTCATGCCCAGTGAAGTATGTAAATGTATCTGAATAGTGTTTTGAGCTCCCCACTGGTAGTGTTGAACAGTGTTCCCACTGTGTATAGTATAATACTGGCCTGTGTCTAGTGGCACGGTGTAGGTAGTAATGTCCCCAATTGTTGTAATAGAACATTTCCCCATAATTCATTGTATGTCCATATACATCATCACTTTCAAATACAGAATATCCTTCATTTCATTTAGCATGGAATCAACTGTTTAGACATCCCAATCATCAGATACATCAGGTGTAATCACATCTGTCATAGATATTTTGAACACATATGGAATTTGAATGACCTCAGTAGGCCCGTATATATCAAAGGGAACATTGTCCCACACAATCCCTTCAGGAATCGGTATTGCTGAAATGTTTACAAGAGACAAGTCTCTTCGGACCTTATGTGAGGAATGATATGGAGTTGAGACTTCATCCACAGGCTCTACAGATGAGCGTTCAGGAATGTAATGACCATTTATGAGCAAAAATAAAACAGTCACAAAACCAACCCAAAAAATAATGCAAAAAATGTCAAACAGAACCATAAATAGTTCCATGGGTATATTAAATAGTTCTTCTTAAGCAATTGACACAGCTTACGTGCTTTACAAACATTGTCACTCATAACAGTGGATGAGTCTGAAGAAAAATCATCAATGTCTACGAAATAGCCCTCCCCATGGTCGAGGAGGTATCTGTAACAGCGTTGGACATTGTTGCATAGTCCGCAGTAGTGGTGTTCATTCTACTATGTAGAGGTATGTCCTGTTGGGTAGTGAGAGGGGATCGGGAACTACCCAAGGGGCCTCTTGGTCTACTGTGAAAGATCGGCCACATGGTGTAGTTTGATGTCATCAATGGAAATAAATCTGCTCATTCTGGAACCAGACAGTGGTGGTAAGATGACTGTTACGGGGTGGGTGGGTGGTACGAAGGACTCTGAGACTTATTTTAGGTGCAGGTGATATTTATTTAAGGATTTGTTCCAAAAATTGGGGTTTGTTGTTTTGGTGTGCTTTCTCCTTTAATGTTCCTCTTGTTGTTCTTTGTAGGTTCCCCTCTTGACAGGCGCTGACCTGGTGTGAACTCCCAGGTGTACCGGAAAACAAAGGAGTGAAAAGGAAGGTAAGTCAGGCGCAGAGATATCTCTATCACAAAAGTAAGATTGCAAGAGACAGTGGGGGGGGAGAGAGAGAGAGAGAGAGAGAGAGACCCGCTTGTGTGTGCGCGAGGGCAAAAAAACACTTGTGCTGCACTCAGGCACCCTTAGTGCTCCCCTGTATTCTTGCAGGAACCGGTTTAGAGTTTTAGTCTTTGTTGTGCCTCTAAGTAATAGCAGGGGTTTTCCCTTCTAACCCTCTCCCCTGATCCCCTCTCTACCACTTTCCCCTCCCTCCCCACTCTCCTCGCCCCTGTTCGCTGTTTTTAAGGGTTTAGTTTGTCCTTGATACAAGGACCGTACCTTGTTTAGCCACGTCCCTCCTGGGACGTGGCGGAAAGCGCTCGTCTCCTGCTGCCTGGACCTCTCCTCGGGTCCCGTTCTCGCTCTGGGAAGCTCCGGCTTCCCAATCTCGTCTCCTCGATATCCAGGAACCGCGTCCTCCGGCTCCTTTGATTCACCTCTCGCGTCTGTTGTATCCGAAGACTCCTCCGTCTTTTCTCTGAGTTCGTCGTTTCTCTTTATGTTGACCGGGACCCGGAAATCCGAGCTCCGGGCGTCTGGTGCCGCCCCCATGTCGCCATGGGAACGGGAGACGCCTTCCTCTGACGCGCGCGAACGGCGCCAGTCGGAGGAATCTGTAGGCCACCTGGCTAAGAGTTTGTTTTCTGATGAGGGTCGTAATATTAGGACTCGATCATTCGGTTGGAAGGAACGAATTCTGGTCCCTTGATCATAATAAGTATTTTGGTTTCTCTGAGCTTTCTCTAGATGTTTTCGGACATCGTCCCACACGAACTGTAGTTGGGTTTTTAGTTTATTGACATATTCTAACAGGGGCCTTTCTTCTTCTCCCTCCTCTTCCCACAACTCGGCAGCCATATCGAGTAAGTTTTGTGGCTGTATCCCAAACACTAGCTCAAAGGGGCTATGTCCGGTGGATGCCTGCTCATGGGTTGGTATGGCATAGAGGACTAAAGGTAGTTTTTGGTCCCAGTCCCTCCCTGATTTCCTCAACGTTTTCCTCAGCAAAGTCTTAATAGTACGGTTGTAGCGTTCAACTAAACCGTCAGTTTGGGGATGATAGACCGAGGTTCTTAACTGCCTGATCCCCAGGACTTTACAGATCTGTTTCATGAAGGAGGACATAAAAGGCGTTCCCTGATCAGTTAGTATTTCCTGTGGGAACCCCACTCTGGAGAAGAAGGTGATCATAGCTTGGGCTACTGCCTTCGTGGTCATACTAGAGAGAGGAATCACTTTTGGGTACCTTTTAGCGTAGTCTACTAGGACTAATATATATGTGTACCCCTTTGTAGAGGGTAAAAGGGGTCCGACTAGATCCATACCGATGTGAGAAAATGGAATATCAATAATGGGGAGTGGCTGCAAGGGCGCTTTCCTAAGAGATCCTGGGTCTGTCATTTGACACCGAGGGCACTGGGCATAATACTTTCTGAGTTGGGCGTAAACCCCTGGCCAGTAGAATCGTCTTAGTAGGTATTCCTCTGTCTTCTCCCTACCGTAATGCCCGCCCCCGGTTGGTTGTGTGCTAGGAATAGGACTTGGTTACGATAGGGTTCGGGTACTTCGAGCTGTTTCTTTTCCACGTGGTTGGAGTTGATGACTCTATATAGAAGGTTCTTGTGGATTAGAAAATAGGGACCCACCTCGTTTGTGGATTCGGATTTTGCACTTCTCCACGAGTGACATAGTGTGGGGTCTTCTCGCTGACTAGCTCAAAAAGAGAAGGAAGGAGTAGTTGTGCTGGCTACCACTTTCTCGGGGATCTGTCCGAGTCTTGAGACTTGACAATTTTGTTTCCCTTGTCTTTTTTCCCGTCTAGTCAGTTTTACACGTTTTGGTGGTTCCTCAATATGACTGCTATGAAAGGGTGCTTCAGTCCACCAGTTTGGGGAAATTGTGGGGGACCTCATCTTGTCTAACAGATCGGAGAACCTTATATAGTCTGTACCTATGACACAGTCCTCTACTAACCGATCCATGACTCCTACCGGTAGAAAATCCTAATGCTCTTCCCACTCTATTTGTACCAGAGCCAAAGGGTAGTTGGTTTTATCCCCGTGGATGCAGCAGATGGAAACCCATTGGTTGGGATTTTGGTCCATACAACTTAATAGGTCTCTTCGTATCACCGGCTGACTACACACCGAGTCTATAAGAGCCTGTATGGGATTCCCATTTATTTTTATGGTTTGTTTGAACCTAAGGTTTCCCTTACCGGTGCACAACACTCTACCCCTAGTGACCCCGATTTCCATGGGCTCTGCCCTGTCACCTTTCCTTGGGCACACTCTGGCGATGTGGCCCCACTCTCCACAGCTGTAACATTGAGGCTGTTGCATGGGGGCCAGCTCTCCACTCTCTCGGTCCTGGTTCTTCCTGCATTCGTCGTGGGGGATATTTGAGGGGTACCACAGGAGGTTTGGTTATTACTTTGATCCCGGATTCTTAAACTCAGCAGATCTATTATAGGCACAGGCTAGCTCTACCGGCATTTCAGTGTCTACTTTTGGGTGTTGCCTTATCCAACTCTTAGTAGAGCCGGGAAGCGAGTCGAAATATTGCTCCAGTATAACCGCCTTGATTACGTCCTCCCTTTCGGTCCCCAGCGGGCCCAACCATTTTAACCCGGGGTCTTTAACTTTAAAATAGAAGGTTCTGGGATCCTCACTCTGACCCTACCTAATCTTCCGAAACCTCATTCTATAATACTCGGAGTCATGGCCTACCCTTTCTAATATACTGCTCTTGATATCCTTATAGGGTGTGGTACCTCCGGGGTTGGCAGCTTGATACGCTGTTTGTAATATGCCTGTTAGGAGAGGGGCAATGTATTGACCCCAGCGTTCTTTGGGCCATTGGGCCAAGGAGGCCACACGTTTGAAGTCTTCCCCCCTGCTGAACTTTCTGCAGGACAGAACTCGGGACGTTCGGATGTACTTTACTTGCTGCAATGGTATCAGTTAATTTCTGTAATGCAGTTTTGTGTACCAATTGATTATTAGCCATGATGGTGGCTTGGCTGTTTAGTGCGGTTTGCAGGGCTTCCCGGTCTTCTTTTGCCTCCCTCTGATGTGCCTCCCATACAAGCTGAAGGTGCCTTTGACCCTCAGCTAGCTGCTGAATCATGTCCTCCAGTGTTGGCTTTTCCCCCATGTTCGCTGGCTTCTTCGCACCACCTATTTGTATGATCCCACTTCTGACACCACTGTTACGGGGTGGGTGGGTGGTACGAAGGACTCTGAGACTTATCTTAGGTGCAGGTGATATTTATTTAAGGATTTGTGCCAAAAATTGGGGTTTGTTGTTTTGGTGTGCTTTCTCCTTTAATGTTCCTCTGGTTGTTCTTTGTAGGTTCCCCTCTTGACCGGCGCTGACTTGGTGTGAACTCCCAGGTGTACCGGAAAACAAAGGAGCGAAAAGGAAGGTAAGTCGGGCGCAGAGATATCTCTATCACAAAAGTAAGATTGGAAGAGACAGTGGGGGGAGAGAGAGAGAGAGAGAGAGAGAGAAAGAGAGAGAGAGAGAGAGAGACCCGCTTGTGTGTGTGCAAGGGCAAAAACAACACTTGTGCTGCACTCAGACACCCTTAGTGCTCCCCTGTATTCTTGCAGGAACCCGTTTAGATTTATTGTCTTTGTTGTGCCTCTAAGTAATAGCAGGGGTTTTCACTTCTAATCCCTCTCCCCTGATCCCCTCTCTACCACTTTCCCCTCCCTCCCCACTCTCCTCGCCCCTGTTCTCTGTTTTTAAGGGTTTAGTTTGTCCTTGAAACAAGTACCGTACCTTGTTTAGCCACGTCCCTCCTGGGACGTGGCGGAAACCGCTCGTCTCCTGCTGCCTGGACCTCTCCTCGGGTCCCGTTCTCACTCTGGGAAGCTCCGGCTTCCCAATCTCGTCTCCTCGATATCCAGGAACCGCATCTTCCGGCTCCTTTGATTCACCTCTCGCGTCCGTTGTATCCGAAGACTCCTCCGTCTTTTCTCTGAGTCCGTCGTTTCTCTTTATGTTGACCGGGACCCGGAAATCCGAGCTCCGGGTGTCTGGTGCCGCCCCATGTCGCCAAGGGAACGGGAGACGCCTTCCACCGACGCGCGCGAATGGCGCCAGTCGGAGGAATCTGTAGGCGCGGTGTCTGACACCCGGCCACAATGACAGTTCTGGTACCTTGAATTCCCAAGACCGGGACAGGCGCTCTGTATGATGGACTGAATTCCTTCTTCACAGCGATCTTCTCACAAACCAGATCCCCAACTTTAGGAATCCAGCCAGTCGAAGTTTTAGCTAAATCCCTAATTCCTAAGGTGGCAGCACTGGTAGATGATTTATCATCACAAAATTGCTGAAGCTCCTGTAAGACAGTGAGACATTCATTTATGTCAAATGGTGTTCCTACTGCCACCAAACCAGAGCCATCAAGATCTGGGACATACATAGGTATCCCAAAGAGAACCTCATAAGGAGTGCGTCCCCCCCCAAGGACCGTCTTGGCAGATTATTCAGTGCTCTCCGGACCGCATATAGGCGATGAAGCCAACAGCGGCCTGAACCTGATACCCAAGCTGTTAAGGACTGCTTTAGATCACTGTTATGCCTCTCCACAACTGAATTTCCCTCTGGATGGTATGGTGAGGAGTAATGGAGTTCAACACCCACCGTCCCCATGGTGTCCCTGAATGCCTTAGAGGCAAATGCAGGGGTCTGATCCGAATAGAATGTTGCAACCGCATATGTACCGATGAAGATCAGCAAGTCTTTTATAACAGTTTGAGCGTCAGCCGACCGCTGTGGCCATACCCACAGGAATCTAGAACAAGAATCTACAGCGACTAAGATGTATTTGTATGGACCATCAGGTGGGAGTGGACCGCAATGATCCATGTACACACATTGTAGTGGCCTGCTGGACACTAAGCAGGATGTCTGTGGTGGGCGTTTGATATTGGAGCCTTTTAGTTGCCGGCAAATGTCACAACAAAGGACATATTTCTTTGTCCGCCTGCATAGACCAGGCTACCAGAAGTGTTTCTGTAAGAGTGTTATTGTGGCTGAAATACCAGAATGTGCATAAGCGACACCCTCATGCGCTGCTTTTACTAGATCTAATCTCTGGTCTTCATTGGGGATTACTCGATCTCCAACTCCAGGAATCGTTGCATAGGCAACATTCTGTGCACTGATGTGGTAAGAATAATTTGTAGGGTATCCTTTTGGGAGGGGCTTTCCTTCAGCCGAAGCTTTCACGGCAGTCAGTATTTCATTATCCAGTCTCGTTTTTGAACGAGTCACTGCAGCGCCAGAAGCCGTAGCCACTGCAGATTTGGCTGCTTCATCAGCCACGGTGTTGCCGATAACGTGTACTCCTACACGTTGGTGGCCCAATGTATGTACTACATGGACACACGGTAGCTTATCCTTAAGATCAGCCACCCTCCCCCACAATGTCTCGTGTTTAATGGTGTTCCCTTTAGAATCTCTAAACCCGTTCTGCTTCCAATGATTAAGATAATCATTGTATGACTGGAGGCAGTAGTATGAGTCACAGACTATTAAAGTCAGGCATTCTGGCTCTTTGTGTTCTAGCGCTAATATATGAGCTTTAAGTTCAGCCAACTGAGCTGTGCAGTCCCCTAGGGTCTGCTTGTAGGTGTTGTGAGGGTGGAAAACTCCATCCTCCATCACTCCGCTCATGGCTGTGCAAGCGGCTGAGTACTGATGTTTATTACCTACAGCTGGTTGTGCTAAACCATCAGTGTAGATGACAGTGTGGTATCTGTCAAGTGGCAATATATTTAGAGGAGCGGGGTACTCCTGTTCGTACTGGAGAAACTCTTGTGTCAGAAGTTTTTGTTCAAAGATATAGTCAACATCAGTGGCGGTCAGAGAGGTTGCCCACTGAATCCAACGTGGATGTAATGCTTTAGCGTTGGATACGCTTGCTTTGGGGACAGCCTCTAAGGCCGGCACTGGGGTAACGACAATAATGCGTTTCCCTTGGGCAAGTGGCCTCTCCTTATTAATGACAGTCATCTGAACTGCAGTCAGAATCTTTTCTGTAGGTTCAAAACGTTGTTCTGCATTTGAGTATAAATGTGATTTATATGCTATGGGTACTGTGTCACCTTCATTGAAGGTAACATAAGTAAATCCACTGGCACCAGCAATCATTCTGATCACCAAATTCCTATTATTGTCACGTGTGTGAAACTGTTTAGCTTCTAGCATGTCCTGTTGCAATTCCCTAAGGATGAGTGTATGTTCAACTGTCCAGTGTCTGCTAGAAAAGTTTGGCTGTACCAAGTCATAAAGAGGCTTGATACGTTGTGCATAGTCTTGAATATATGTTCTGCCAAAGTTGAAGAAACCTAGTAAAGACTGTAGTTTCTTGAGAGTGTTAGGAGGGTGCAATTGTGCACATTTCTCTAGAAAGTGCGGGCCAGGCTCTTCCCCTCATTCGATAGCTCGTATCCCATGAATAATACACAAATCCCAAATGATCCGATCTACCCTTACAAGATGAATGTTGAGGTCGTTGTCCGTGAGATATATGTCATCCACGTAGGATAACACCTCGGGATCAATATCATGTAATATTGGTGTTACACGGGCTGAAAATAGAATATCACACCAATGGTGCGCGCCACAGCTCCCTCTATTTGAATTTTTAAATCATGAACCCTGTCAGGTGGGAGAATGCGGCCGACTGCTGTCTCAACTCCAATAAAATCACTAGTTGCTGTTGCATCCAGATGATCTTTCAGACTCTGGCGACATGTCGTGACCTCTGCTGCACTGTCTAACAGTGTCACTGCCCATGTCTTGTTCCTCAATAGGGTTCTCAAGTGTACTGACATATTTAGCTGACAGTGCTGCCACCTTTTTCTTTTTAAACTGTGGCTTTTGCTGAGGAGTCTTTTCTTCTTTTTTAATTGTAGACTGCGGCGAGTCTTTCTTTTGTTTCATGTATTCAGGACGTCGATCAGGATGGCCCCCTCTCTTGCTACGTCTATTCGGTGCATCCTGAAAGGAACGAGAGGGACGTGAATCAGTATATCTGTCAGGAGTTTTGATATTCTTCCTATGTCTGGGATTGTATCTCCTTTCTGAGTTCTCGGGTGTGGAGAATCAGCTCTCTTATTCCGTCGATCCTTAAATTCTTTTTGTTTTTCCCAGCACTTTTTAGAGCCCTTTTGTGCCTGCTTCATACCTTCCTTAAGGGTGGTACCTTGTAATTCCAACTTCCTTGGTTTGGCTCCCAAACTATCCCGCCCTATACTAGTATAGGTGTCAGAAATTATTTTCGGTAGCTGTCTCTCCTGTTCCAAATGTGGAGTTTCTCTGAGACGCTGGTGTATAGCCATTGCTACTGCTTCCCCTTTAATGTTACTGAGTATTATTGAGGAAACTGCATCAAAGTTACGCATTAACTTCATCCCCAAATCTAAGGCTGGTGCAGACCTGTGCTCATTCTGTATTTGTTTTAACACTTCCGGTAAATTGGCAAGTGTCAGGGTACCATGTGTGGTGGTATATATAGCAGCGAAGACTGTACCCCATGTGGCACAGTCATCCACCGAGGGAACCATCCCAAAGGGCAAGCACATTGTGAGAAGTTTATGATTTATCTGTGGTCCCATATGGGGAATCACAGCTTCCAGCTTGTTTGTTTTCTGGGCTATCCAGAACAGTATTTTCTCTTCTTCTGTGGGTATTTTACCCATGATAGTATGCACTGTTTGTAGATTAATCCCAGTAGCCAATTGGTATCCACCAGGTACTGGTGGAGCTGGACGTGCTGGTGTTGTGGTCACAGTTCGCATTACGAACTGAACTAGTCGTCTATAAAGTGTCACTAATTCATTATATAAATTTCGCAGATCTGCTATTTGGTAGCCTGGGTGACGTGTGTATGTGGCAAGCATAGGCCATGTTGGTCCATCATTACTTTAAGGATCTAGGGCCAGATGTAGGAAGCGTTTTACATGGCGCAAACTGCGAAAATCGCAGTTTGCGCCATGCAAAATGCGCATCGCGATGCACATTCCCATTTTGCGAGTCGGTTCCGACTCGCTAAATGGGAATGCGACTCGCAAATAGGAAGGGGTGTTCCCTTCCTATTCGCAACTCGCGCCGCGATGCAGAATTGCTTTGTGACCGCGAACGCGGTCGCAAAGCAATTCGCAGTTACCACCAGTGTCACACTGGTGGTAACCCATTCGCAAAAGGGAAGGGGTCCCAATGGGACCCCTTCCCCTTTGTGAATCTCGCTGTTAGTGTGAACACCTACTGTTTGTTTGTCTTTGTCACTTGATCTTGATGCCTTAATGGGGTGGCACTGATAATGCAAATCATAACAAGTGGCCTAACTATAAACAAGGCAGCCATCTTAGAAGAATTAAATAATTGAATGGGCTAAGACAGAGCAAGCTAAGTAGGTTAAAAGTCACTAGGTGACGGGGGCACGAGTCTGCAAGCCAAAGGCTAAGCTAACTCCTGTTATCCCATTAAAACAAACTAGAATTCACTACAACTTTGCCTCCCAAAAGCTCCCGGGGAGAGATTAGACTGCGTCTGCTCTTCACGGGCCCTCCATTCTCAGTCTTAAAAGCACCATTTTGGTGCTATATTTTACATTTCTAAAAAAGTAAGCAAAGAAAATGTACTATGCATTCCTTATTTGCAGCAAGTAAATCAGTTTTTTTTTAAATAAGAACAGTCCTCTGTGAAGTAAAGGAAAGTGAGAATTTTCTTGTGGTGCTTGGACAAACCCTTGTCCCTCTGTTCTTGTCCTATTCATGATTCCCAACTGTCCCACTGTAAATACCCTGAAAGTGTGTGTGGAGTGTTTTCACGAGGTTCACCTGAGAGATTGAACTACATTCTTTAGGACCTCAGACCTTTTCGATGAGCTCAGTAGCTCAAGCGAATGTTTAGTGTGTAAGTCTATTCACTCATAGAGATGGGCCAAACTATCTGGTATTTTGGGCCAGAGGTATCAAGAAACCGAATTGCATTTCTTAAATAGCAAATTTCAAGAAATCGCTATTTAAGAAATGCAAACTGGTATGTATGAATTTTACGATTCAGAAATAGCGATTTCTTAAAATTCGCAAAAGATATTACTGAATCGCAAATAGAGAATCCTACTCCATTCACACCTATGGGCCTGTAGTCCCATAGTTGCGAATGTTTTTGCATTTCCCAAATTGTGAATTCCAGTTATGAATTCGCAAATTAGGAAATGCAAATTCCATGGTGCTGGGTGCCTAAGGCCTCCTCTGCTGCACCCCCAAAAAAATGTAAGGACATGTGATGCACACACATGCCTTCGGGGCATGTGTGCACTTCATGTCAATTTAAAAAATGCATTTAAAATGCATTTTAAAAATTTGCACATGGTTAACACCAAACTTTAATTTGTGGTAATTGCATTTCCTAAATGCCCAATTCGCATGAATCATACACACTACTCTAAAACTAAAGGGCCTCATTACGAGTCTACGAGTCTGGAGGACCGCCAGACTCCCCGTGATGGTCAGATCTCTGCACTACAGGTGGTCTGATCACCACATTCCAACCCTGGCAGGCGGACCCGCCAGGGGATGGCGTCACCACCAGGAACATGGTTCCCGACAGGTAGATGGCAGTCTGAGTCGTGCTGAGCCACGGGGGCGCTGAACTCAGCGTTGCTGTGCTGATTACCCATGGGCAGTACAGGTCCCCTGTGGCCCCCGGCACCATTGTAGGCAGTGCGCATTCTGAGGTTGCTGTAGTGCTACAGTATTGGCCTCAAATCCTTTTAGGGGGTGGACACCCATACCGTAGCACTGTTCCCACCAGGCTGACCGGCGGGAATTTCATAATACAATGTTCCGGACAGTCAGCATAGCAGGAACATTGTATTATGACTGGGGGATGCCGCTGGTATGATGGTGGCATCTCCCCCGTGGCATTGGTGGTCCCGGGGTGGGTCTTCCAATTGCGGTATCATCCCAATGTCCTCCAGAAAAGCAGCACATTATGTGCAGTGAAAGACTTGTATCTTACAGAAATACCAATGTAAACATAGCATTCCAAAACAACCATATACAGATATAAAACCTTGCCACCCACCAAATACAACAAATATAAACAATACTTACAATTTAGTAGCAGTAGGGCGACATGAAAATGTGTCATATCAAGGAAAGATTCACAAATGTGAATCCAAAAGAATGCAAAAGTAAACCCCAAAACTATTTTTTCAAATACTTTAATCAAAAACAACACCGTAATGCAGTTATGAAACTTGCAAAATACCATATAAACAGAAATGCAAGCAAAAAGTTAGACTAAATCCATATTTTTTTAAATCTTAAATATATCTTAAATTTGAACATTTAAAACAGCATCCAAAATAAAGTTTAATTAAGAAAGAGGCTTTCCACCTATAAAATAAAGAGCATGTAGAAACCCACATAAACTGCTGTTAACATTAAAGTGATATTTTCGATAACACACACATAATGAACATTTAATAAACATAGCACACCCCCTAAATACATAATAATACATCACAACTTGTCATAGAAATTGTTGAACAATACGAGCCCAGAAACAAACTTACCACCAATGACCACAAAAATAACAAAACAGTAAAAGAAGCCATATCAACAATTTAACACATTCCAATTTACATGCTCTTCTGATATAACGTTACAAATACTACACTGTTTGCAGTACTTGAAATCACACTACTGAAACCAAAGCTACAATGGAACAGACCAAATTTACCTTACAGCACTAAACACTAACAATTACCATTACAATCAGTGTTTGAATGAAAAAGTCTTACCTTACCCCATGACAAGCTCAATCCGCTATGACTGCGACCGCTATAAACTCATAGCAAGGAAAATAGACTCAGGGCTTCATTACGAGTTTGGCTATCGGACAGCCAGACCACCATAGTGGCGGCCACCAAAAGACCACTATGTGGGCAGTCTTTCAGACCACCGCATTATGAGTTATACAGGCCGGACCAACAAAAGCCAGCCAAAAAAGCTGCAACGCCAATAATGTGGAGGGTGGGGAATAGGCAGTCCATAAACCAGCACCGACAGTCTGTCGATCAACCCCCAACTGTATTACACATCAAAAGTCGCAGTGGCACTTCAGCAGTCAACAAAGTAATACACAACACCACATTGGATGCGCTTGAAAACAACTCAGCTGACACACATTGCCACACTCGACACACCTGCAAAGCATACTATAAAGCACGCCCCTTCACAGACCACAATGAACTATAGAATAGGCACCCCTCCAACTTTTCCTAAGCACATATTGCACGCTTTCAATACACTCCTATTTCTAATAACATCCATTTGAACTCTCGAACTTCACAAACTCACTATTACCTGTTCATTTCCCACTACTATTTTATTCACCACCATGTCACCCCAGAAAAATCCCTGTTTCACTGAAGATGAGTTAGGAGTCATGATAGATGAAATCATAAGAGTAGAGCCACACTTGTTTGGAGCCCAAGTCCAAAACACTACTATCAGCAGGAAAATGGAAATGTGGCAAAGGATAGTCGACAGAGTGAATTCTGAAGGCCCCACCCCACACACAAAGGACAACATGAGGAGAAGGTAGAACAACCTCAAGGGAAAGGTCCGTTCCATGGCATCCAGGCATCACCTGCAGGTCCACAAGACTGGCAGTGGTCCCCCACCTCCTCTCTTACAACTCACATACTGGGAGAAGGTTTTGGCCATCCTGCATCCTGAGAGATTGACAGGAATACCTGGAGGAGTGGAGTCAGGTAAGTCACAACACAAAACTATTTCAACAAAATGTAATGTCATGCATGCCCCCTGCTCACCTTTGGCCACCATCTCTGTCACCCCGGTCACCACTCCAGTGTCCACCTATCCATATACCCCAGGCTGGCCTCTCACACTTAACACACCTGGGGGAACTATATCTGTGTACATCAGTTGTAGTCCAGGGACTGACAACACTACGATTCACAGTAGGCACTGTTCTACAATTTCAAAACCCAGAACAGTGTCTCATACTCAAAATTACCTTGTTTGTCAACTCCACTTTTAAGTGTACTCACCTGAGAGGATGATATGTATAAAGTGTGTGGGTAGTACAGCCACTGACAGGACTGCTAAGACATGAGGTACTGCTACTGTCACTCTACTCAGCCACCAGTGTTCTCTGATCAAATGACCCTTGTCCCCCAACTCACCATTCAAGTGTACTCACCTGAGGGGATGATATCTTTATAGTGTGAGGGTAGTATAGGAAATTACATGAGGCACTGCTACTGTTACTACAAACACCAGAACAGTGTCCCCTTCCGTGAAGACAACAGTATTACAAATATCATATGACGTGTACTCACTGGGGGAGTTGGCATCGGTCAGGTATTGTGAAGCAGTGAGAGTGACAAGACTGTATTTCACAGAAGGCACTGCTCCCCCAACTCCAAACACCAAAACCGTGTCCTCACCAAAATACCCCTGTGCACCAAGTCATCATTAAAGTGTACTCACCTGGGAGGATACCATCAGTGTAGTATGTGTAATACAGGGAATCACATGGCTGCAACTCACAGGAGTCTCCCTTACTGTCACTCCAAACACCAGTCCAGTATACACTTGGCAAAATACCCTTCTTTGGGAACTCACAGATGAAGTGTACTCACCTTGGGGTATGTCATATAACAAGTGCATGAAGTAAGGATGTGACCTGAGTGCTAAGGCCTAAAGGCTCTCTCTCCCAAATTCCAAGCACAAGCCCAGTGTGTGTCTGTCCAAATAACCTTCTATGTTAACTTGCAATGGCAGAGTCCTTATCTAGCAGGATAACTTATATGCACTGTGTGTAATACTTGGAGTAACATGACTGTAAGTCCCAGGAGGACCAGTCCCTGTAACTCCAATCACCAGGCCAATGTCCATATGCCATTATGTATCTGTCTGTGAACTCACAAATGAAGTTTACCCACCTGGGAGCGAGCAAGATAAGGATCATGGTACATTCTGTGATGTGGCTAACCACCTAGGTCCATCTTGAGAAGCTAGGCCAAGATGAAAACATTGTGGACAGGAAGGACAGCTCAACCTGTGTGGAAAACAACCAAGAACCAAGGGCCAGAAATTTCAAGCCTTTTTGCATTCGCAAAAGGTGCGAATGCCCGTTTGCGAATGCAAAAATGCCTTTCAGTATTTATGAAACGCATTCGCAACGCAAATTAAAGGATTCGCTAAAATAGCGATTCCTTAAATTTGCGAGCCAGTTTAGAGAATCGCAAACTTGCGAGTCTCTAAATAAGAAATCTCAAATAAGGAATCCTTATTTGCGATTTCTAAACCACATGTATCAAGCAATTCCTTAATGCGAATTTAGCATTAAGGAATCGCAATTACCACCAAGTCAAACTTGGTGGTAACCATGTACAAATTTAAAAAATGCATTAAAAATGCATTTTTAAAATTGACATATAACGCACACATGCCCTTTGGCATGTGTGCGCCTTACATGTTCCTAAGAACTTTTTGAGGTGCAGCAAAGGGGGCCTTAGGACCCCAGCATCCAGGGGTTTTGCATTTCCAAAATTGCGAATTCCAGTTAGGAATTTGCTGTTTGGGAAATGCAAAAAAAAACGCAAATATGGGCCTACAGGTCCATAGGTGCGAATGGGGGCTGTATCGCAGTTTGCGATTTGGTAATAGCATTTGCGATTTTTAAGAAATTGCTATTACCGAATCGCAAATATAATACATAGCATTTTGCAAATCAGAAATAGAGATTTCTTAAAATTCGCTATTACTGATTCGCAAAAGGCTTTTTTGATACATCTGGCCCCAAAGGCCTAAAGATGCATGAACTGAATGGTATTGACAGCAGACACATTAACAATGCATTGACCCCATGATGACTACAATCACATATGCAACAAAGTCCAGGGTCTGCCTGCATAACAATCAACAAAGCCTTAAAAGGATCAAAGCAACATCCTGTATAGCAACTGTCTTGCCTGCACTTGTGGCATTATGTAAGGCCATGCCCATCGTCCCAAGTGTTAGTGAACTCCTACATACAGCTGGTTGACTGAAATGGAATTGGCATGTCTCACAAATATCAGGTCAATACAATTGATAGCATGTGTACTGGTCACATAAGGAAAACCTGCAAATCCAACGTGTAAACTGTCTTTGCTAACTATCACTGTAAACTTTTGGAGGCAAATGCAACAATACAACTGTAACATTGTATCTCCCACATCAACAGTTTGAGCTGTCACTACCTCCATGGATGAAGCCCTCAGTGAATACAACACTCCTGGACGTCTGGACATTTAGGAAGGTTCTGGCCCATCAGGGCAACCTGGTCAGGCTACACCAGTGAAAGTCACTGTGACCAAATCGACTCCTCCCATCCTGCATCAACATCACAGGCAGCAATTGGCCCCCCAATCTGTGTCCTGAGAACAGTGACAACCATCTCATGCTCCCCCAGTACAGGTTCCTGAGTCACAGCAACACACTTCCGAAAGTGATGGTCCTGGAACCAGTGGTAGGGGACAAGCTGTGCCAAGGGTACAGTCATGTGGGGGTAGGGTGCGTAGGAGGGATGTTGCAGGATAGTAGCATGAGGCTAATGGGGATGGTCCTGGCCAGGACACCATCAGCCAAATCTTGGGACCCTGTCAAGAATCCCAAGGAATTATGGGCCAGGTACTTAACGAACTCAGTGAAATCAAGCAGCTGCAGAGGGACTTCCATCGTGAGTCACTGAAAAAGTGGAGGCCACCAGCACCATCCTGGCCTCCCTATCAGACGTGTTTAGGGAGATAAGCACTACCCTGATCAGGGACCGTGAGCAACACCACACCCTTTCCTTTGGCCAAGCATAACTAGTTCCTTCAACATCTGTGGCACCCACTGGAAGGGAGGTCCTGTCAGGGGAAGGACCCGCCTCAGACACACCCTATCTCTGTAGCAGCAGAGCTCTCCCCCCCCACAAGTGGGGACGTCCGCCCAAGAATCCAGGGGGTGCAGATGGCAAGACACCAACCACTTCCAGCAAGTGACCTCTTCCTGATTTCCTATATACGTGTGCCAATTATTTCCTCTGTTGACTGTTCTTCAACCACTTTCCTTTTTCCATGGTATGAAGACACTGGACTTTGGACTTCAAAAGTTGTGGCAACTACTAATATGATTTCATACACCATGACTGATCCCCTCACTTTCCTCTTCTATTGCATCAGTTTTTTATTTCCTGCACCTATGTAAATAAATTCACCAAACAGTAAAGCATTGCCTGCTTGCTTCTGTTCCACATATTGAGATATTGAGATGTACGCCCATGTGATGCACATGAGGAAGACACAAGATGGTAATGGAATGAGGTAGTGTCATGCTGAGTATTAGTAGCAACATACTGATACAAGTGTCTGGTCACACCAAACATTTTATTGCACTGTACAGCACACAGGCTGTCAAAATGACTAGACTGTCATAGTCAAGAATTGCTGACCCATATTGAATCAGGCTAGATATACCAAGGTACTATCCCCCAGACCACAGAAGAAAGGGCTTTGTCAGACCTTGTCCCATAGAATAAGCTAACAGATGTCAGGAATCCCCAAGGTACCTCCTGCGTTATCTGTCAGCATCCCCAGGGATTAGGGTTAAAGCATCTCTCTGTTCTTGGTTTCTAAGTAAACATAATGTGCTGTGTTACACAATTGGTTTTATCGATGCTTGTTTTTTTACCAATGCTTGTTTGCTAATGTGAGCAGGTGTAGACATGTGCTTCTAATTGGGTGTGGTGACTCATCCACATGTGGAAACTCAACTTCTTTCCTGATTGGCTATAAATAGCAAAGTGATGCATGCCTCCCTGTTTGGCTTTGTTTTGCTTCCTGATCTCAGCATCTGATTTGGCAGTCCATCCCCTGCTGTCATCAGGGCTTTTGAGGCACTTCTTTTCTTCATTCCTGTACCAGCTGACACCAGGCATTCCTCCAGCACTCCGGAAAAGACTGCAGCTAAGTGACTAGTATTCTCCAGGGAGGTTGTTCTTTGAGCTCCGCGCTTTTCTAGAACAGCTCTTTATTTCAGACCACGTACTTTAGCGTGCTTATCTTGAAGAGACAAATGCATTTCTGAACATTCTACATTATTATTGTAGTTACTTGCCTAAATGTGTTTCAGGAAATCTGCTCGAACTCAAGTACCACAACAAGTGACAGTGCAATTTTAAAAGAGCATTTATGTGACTTTTCTTTCTCTAATAGCATAACTCTGGGACTTAAATTGTGTCATTCATGCCTGTGTTTCAGGTTTGAGGAATTTGCTTTTGAAGGGTTTTTCACACACACAGTGAAACCAAAACAAACTGTGCCACCCTAACTGTTTAAACCCAGAGTGGACATTTGTATTTCTTGGATTGTTTTTGTTCCTTTTAGTTTAACCCTATGCATGCGGGAAAGTTATATGTGATATAATTAATGCCTTTGTTCGTCTTTCTTGTGCATGGTAAGTGCAACCACAGTTGTAATTTTAGAGTGCAAGAGTGAATCTCTGTGAAGCAAGCCCTAGTGTCACAGTACTTATTGTTATAGTACTAAGTTTGGGTTTTTGGTTATGGAATGTTAGTAATTGTGCCAACAGTTAATATTATCCAAGAAAAGTGCTGGAGCATCCCGGTGTTCTTCTACCACTCCCGTGCACATATCAGAAAGAGAGATTCAGTTTCATGGAAGTTGAGTGCACTAACTCTACTATCACTCTGTCAACAACGAACTGCCCCCCCCCCGAAGATACAGGGTGCCTGGCTGGACCGGCAAGGTATGTTTTGTCTCTTTCTCTATATGATCACACACATGAGACAACTGGACGAACACACCACATCAAATCTGTGCGTTGTACACTTCAGATTTCCACCCACTCACTGTCCAAGCAGCTTGGGCACAGGACTCATACACCCTAAATCTGTGATCAACATTACAATGATTGATCTATGACCACTTTCTATGTCAGAACAGCATCAGATACCTGCCAATGTCACAACAATGAAATGCCCAAATGTGGATGAAATGTGAATGTACCTAGTAAAAAACAATGCAAGGAATTAAGGCTTATCAATTATACCTATGTCGAACAGCACATTTCACACATCAGTAGATCAATTTACATTGCAATGCTACTAAAACAAGATAAGCAGATAATCAAGGTAGTGAAAAGTCCAAGTCTGACTTAGCAAGCAACCTAAAATGACAGATGCCTGACCTACTTCATTGGATCTTAGGAAACATCTGCGACGGCCGCGGAGGTCAACATGGCGATAGCTGGTTGCAACTGCAGTGGACACAGCCATAGGCTAACGTTGTTGCCAGTAGTGGTCTCAGGCCAATGGCTGTGTCCTTGGGCAGTGACAGCCACATATGTGTCAGACGTGACAGCCATGGTCAGCAAAATCCTTCACTTGACTCCTGACACTGCTGCCGGCAAGACCTCCATTACCTGAGCTGCTGTGTACCGCCTCTGGGGGCAATCATGCCACATCCAGCAGGTTATAGGGCCCCAGGCTTCTCACCATAAGAGTTGAAGAAGCTGGTAGCTGAGGTCCTATCCTTGCATGGAAAACTCTTAGGTGCACCAGAGGAGCAGGTAAGTGCCTCATGTGTGCATATTTTCTCTGTACTTCATCATATATTCCCTCCTCACAGGCTAGTTTGTGCCCATGTGTGCCAAAATGTAAACCAAGGCCATGTATGTGAGGTCAGTGTGGCATCAATAGGAGAGTCAATGTGCATGTGTTTGTGTTCAGTGCCAGATGTTGAACACTCATATAATGTGGTGTGTGTGTGTGCATTGAGTGTACCCTGATCCACCTTGTGTTGGATTCACATAACTAGGTGAGGTGACAATACAGCCATCCCCAGACATTGCTTAACTCATGGATGTTGTGAATGTGAGACAACATGTATTTGCATGACAGCATGAGCTGTGTATATATGTTGTATGTGTCATTTGTGTGTAAAGTGAGCTATGTATATGTTGCCACAGAGATTTCAAACCACTTCTGCTCTTGTTAAACTGTTGTTTGTAAGGTATATCCTAACTCACTCAACCCTTCAGGTTGCCACACACACACACCAAATGCCAAATTGCTGTTGGTTACATGATGTACTGTCATGCATGGGAGTGATGGGAATGAAGTTTCATGTAGGTTCTGTCTGCTCAGGCTGCAGAGATCAGGGCATGTCAAATGTATCTCACAGTATGGGTCCAAGTCTAGGCTGGTGTTGCATCACTTTTGCTATGCAACTGTGGCATTGTGCCCACTCCCGCTATCCCAGCAGATCCTGTTAGGGGGTCAAATCTAGGCTCTGTGATAATAAACAGCTTATTGAGGCTCTTTGCTTTGCTGATGAGAATGTAAATGGTTTTAGGGGAGAGTTGAGGATCGGTGACTAATGTGCACTTGGCATCATTGTCAATGTGAGTCTCTGTCTGATTATCGCACAGCCCTGTTGTCACCTTCATACAGGTCACATAGGTCCGGTGCAGGCTCATTGCATTTCTGACATTTCAAAAGTCCACACAGTGTGTTGTTTCCTGGGAACCCATGATATGTGACTCAGTAGTCTAGTCACATTGCAGAAAATGGACAATGCATGCCTATGTTGTCTTGAATGCAATCTATGTAATATGGACACATATGTCCAAAAGTGTGTTCTGTGTTAATGATAAGTTACACAGAATCCCTCCCCCTGAAGTGGCATGAGTCTGCATTTGTATTTGCACATGTCCACACCTGGACAGGCTAGTCTTTTTCTGCACCCACCATGCCAAACCCTTCATTGTTACTCTTGTATGATGTTTGAGTTTGTACCCTGGCAGTAGGCTGTAGGGATTGTATGCAGAGGATCATTCTAACAGATTGTGAGTAGTTTGATGCATCAATGCCTGAGGAGTCTACCTTTCAGAGGCCACAGAGGTATGATGTGCCTCATAGTTCCTCAGATCTCAGTCAGATTGCAAGATCATGTCCCACAAGATGTTAGTTGACCTACCTAGTCAGTGCGGGGCCTGAGCAGGGGGGTGGTTTGGTCTGCCGATTGGGAAGTGTTTGTAGTCATTTCCCTGTATTCAATGGCTAGTATGTGCCACACTTGGACACAATGGAAAAAAACAAATGTTCTTAGCTTGGTGTACCTCCATGTATGCGACTCAGCCAGTTTGGATGAGACTTGTGGACATAATTCCTTGTCTTCTCTTTTGCATACATACAGCTCAACGCCCATCAGAAGAAATGGATATCGATAGCCATTGCCAAGAAGGTGCGGACTCCAGGGGTCCACAGCCGGCAGAGCTTCCACTGTCGCAAGAGGTGGGAGGACCTGAGATGCTGGGACCGGAAGACCCCAGAGGCCCAGCTGGGGGTGTCTTCTTAACATGAGCGGGGTGCCCAGCCAGCAATGACACCCCTGAAGGCCTGCATTCTGGTGGTGGCCTATGGGGAGCTTGATGGGTGTTTGAGGGCAGCACAGCAGCCACAGGGGTGTGAGTGCACAGCAAATGCTTGCCTGTCCCATTGCCAGGTGATTGTGTGAGGTGCTGATGGCTCCCCCTCACAATTAGAGATGAACCATGTGTCACAAAGTAGAGAGTAGATTGTTCGTGTTGAGATGGCATGCGTATGAAACTGGTGTGCCTTGCCTTCTGGACCTGGGACCTAGGACAAAACTGGGGGAAATCATCAAACCACTTGCCCTGCAGGGACCACAAATTGTTGTGTACAGTGATCATTCATGGCTGTTTGTTGTCATAGTGGGTATAATTTCTATCTCACAGATCGCTACTCCTAAATGTTACAAGCCAAAGGTAAGTAGGTTATGGGTAACTGTACCCTGCCAAGTGTCTGGGTATATGTGTATGTAGACATCTGCTACCCGGAAGCTAGTTATCTTCGGTGTATGACGGGTGCTGGTGCCTCACTGCAGTCTGTGATGTGCAGGTGTCCATCATACATCTGACATGGCTACCTTGGCTAATTGTTTGCAGCGATAGCAAATCACATTCCCTTGGTAAGTGGGGAATGTCTATTGACATGAATGATGTACCATCAGTTTTGCCAACATTCCTTGTGCCTACATGTTAGCGAGTGTCCCTTTCTCTTAACTAGGCATTTGTAGGCCTAAATCCATGCATGGTCTACATCTGTTGATGGGATGATGCCTGTCTTCCCTCTCAGATATGTGAAAGGCAAACTGTTTGTGTAATAGTATATTTACAATGGGGGTACATTTCATGTTGTGTCACAGACAAGAGTGTGTCACCATTGTTTGTCTGACAGATACCGTCATGCGTCATAGTATGTCATTTAGCATGTAGAATTGCAGTAGCAATGAGGGACATGGCAGGCAGGCACAAAATGTGGAACCACCTTCTGTTTATCTCTGCCCTTGATGAGAAATCATGTAAAAAAGTGCCCTGCACATGTGTAATGGTTAAGTATTAAACCCTGACTGTTAGCATGCAGCATGGAGTGACTTGCAGTGATGTTAACATCACATGTGTTTGGGTACAGGCATTCATCCACAAACAGACACCAGGGTTGGAATGTCCAAGATGCGGATAGTCATGTTGCTTCTCATTGGGCAACAGGTTGAGGGCCTTTTATTAGCCCTTGCAAGTTCTGTATCCCTCCAACATGCAAAGGAGAGATGGCTTCTATAGAAACACTCAGAGAATGTCATTGTAATGGGTGTTTGGCATTAATGGGCGACTATCCTGGGGCTTGCTGATTAATTGTTTTGTGTAATATGGAGACATCTCTCCCTGACATATTGGACATGACGTCAACAGTGTTCCTTTCAATGCCACATGTGAGGCCTATCTGAGTAACATTGGTACTACCTCCTTCAATCTATTGGGACAGATGTCACTTGGTGAAGTATTCATTGTTGGTATGTGTCCAGTGTGAGATGGGGTTTTCCATGTCACCTACTCCAAGATATTGTATTTATGTAAGCAACATAGCAGGATTACAGGGCATAATTCCCTATTGTTGGTTCCTTGTGTATGTGCCAAATTGATGTGTGCATGACCTTGTGTGAGATATGTGGGAATGGACTTTACATTGGGCTACTCTTGTTTGCCAATAGATAACTGAGGTCTGCTGCATGGCGCACAGCTTTAAAGGTGAGGAGGTCTCCTAGTTGCTGTATGGTTGTTGTGGTTTAGCCATGCAATTGTAGTTGTCTGAACCCAGATTTTCCTGTGGGCAACTTTAATAAATCCTGATAGCATGCAGGCATATGTTATGGCACAAAGATGGGCCACTTACGTGGAGTTTGTTGCTGGGGCCTACTTGACGTAATGGTATTGTTTGTCAGTCAGAGTTGTGGTTAAAGTGTTATCACGGACATGTGATGACCCTATTCCTCTGCCTTTGCAGCATCAGCACTGGCAAGTGGAGGAGACAGGGCAGAGTCAAGTGGGGAAGAATCTGACCAAGAGACCTCGGGTCAAGAGACAACTAACACGGAGGGACTCAGTGGCCCGAAGGGCTGGAGGACTGCCACGGGGGAGAAAGGAATTTCATCTTTATCATTAGATTCTTCCTCCAGTGGCCATTCTCTAGTGGAGGCAGACCCATTGGGGCAACTCACAGTACCATCCTTGTCCACCACCCCTGTTCCATCACCACTCTCCCTGTTGCTACCCACCCTGTTGGCTGTGCCCACTCACCTAAGAGGTTAGGTGCCTCCTTCACCACAGGCACCTCAACCCTAGCCCCTGTTACCCCCGCTGCCCTCAGTGAGGAGGTCATTGACCTCCTGAGGATGATCTCTGTGGGTCAGTCAGCCATTGTGAATGCCATCCAGGGATTGGCCACCCAACTCCAACAAACCAACGCATTCCTGGAAGGCATTCTTGGTGCAATGGCTGAGCTACAGAGATCTTTTCAGGCTCTGGCCTCCTTGAGGATAGCAGCCTGCCACCCACTACCTTTTGTCCCTCCTCCACCTCCACCTCCCTCTTCCCAATCCAAATCTCCCCTCTTCTTACCTACCCAAGGCACACAAACAGATCCGCAGATATCCACCTCAACACCCAAGAGTAGCTCACACAAACACAGGCACCACCAAACACACCAACAGACACAAAAACAACTGCCATCTACAGGCACAATAACATTCTGTCGCAGTGTCAGGAGTCAAGTGCGAAAAACTGCAGAAAATGGCGTCACAGCCGCCACGTACATGACTGTCACCGCTGGCACACATCGTCATTGGCCCTATGCAACCAAAGGCAGCAATGTCTTCCAATTGAAAGTTACACCGTGGTTGTGTCCACCTACCGCTATGACGACTTCCGCCGGCGGACTTAGGTCACTTCCACCTGTCCAGTACAGTAGGTCAGGCGCCTGCCATGTTGAGCAGGTCATGTATGGTGCTCTTTCCAAATCTGCGTCATATGAGGACATGCGGTGATAGCTCTGTACACCTACTCGGATGTTACTATTTGTCGGAATGTAACGAATAAATCCTGACATATATGTGATATATGTATAAGTTCGATGTCTTTCACACATTGATAGTTACTGTAATTACAAAAGTATTATCCCATTGTACTATTTGGGTATGTGCAACAACGAAGGACTAATAGGATACATAGCTATGTGCAGTACTCTTTATGTCACATGTTGTAGCCGTCCTCGACAGCTGTTAGGTGTGAGGAATGTAAATAGCTGTATTAGATGTATGCATTCTGCGTTTCTCATATTATGTTTACTTTTTTAACCTAGTTATCCTGCCATGAGGAGAATAAGACAACCACCAGTGTACCAACCACTGGTAGACCTGCAAACATGGAGGAAAGGCAGGTCATACAGACATATTATCTGAATCATCATACCATCATGAATATATGTGATCAGTTGGAGCCAGATCTGATGCCTGCAGGGATGTGGCAGCCCATGTTCAGCCTGGTTTAGAAGAATGTACTGTGTGCATTTTTGAAACACCTAGACAGCTACATCAGGTTTTCCCACAAAGCGGATTTGGCCTATGTGAAGGCAGACTTATGAGCTTGGACACATTCCACATGCAGTAGGACTCATTGATGGTACTCATGTAGCCTTGGTCCCTCCCAGTGCAAATGAACAGGTATATAGGATCAGGAAGAACTATCACTCAATCAATGTTCAGCTGGTGTGTTTGGCAGAACAGTACATTTCACAAGTCACAGCCAAGTATCCCGGATCTGTGCATGATTCATTCATAATGAGAAACAGCAATGTCCCGCTGCTAATGACACGACTCTACACAGAGAGGGCCTGGCTGGTTGGTAAGTTACTATGAAACTGTGTATTTGCCCTTTATGTCTCCTGTCATCACATTTTAGTATGTCAGACAAGCATGTTTGTGTTGTTTTCACATTGTATTTACAGGTGACTCTGGCTATCCCATCCTGCCTTGGCTGTTGACACCAGTGCAGTACCCAACTATGCCAGGGAAGTCCGCTACAATGAGGGCCACAGGAGGACACGGCGTGCAGTTGAGAGGACTTTTGGCCTCCTAAAGGCAAGATTTAGGTGCCTGGACTTATCTGGAGGTACCCTCCTCTACTCGCCCCACTAGGTATGTCAGATAATAATTGCCAGCTGCATGCTCCACAATCTAGCCCTGAGACATCAGATACCATTGATAGCAGATGAGGGGGAGGCAGCTGAAGCTGTGACTGGTAATGCTGAAATGGCAAGAGATTTAGAGCCAGAGGAAGACTGAGCAGGTGACTCTAGGCCCGATCTCATCAAAAAGTGCTTCAACTGACACCAAGGTATGTGAAATAGACCTATTGTACAATTAGTTGTGTGCATCCAGATGTTTTTATTGGCATCAGTTCTCCTTATTTGCTTCTTTTGTGGGGGTGTAATTGGCTCCAATGCCTACGTGTGAGTTGTGAATGCAGACTGAAAGTTTGTTTTGTGCACAGGAAAGATTCTTCTGGATTCACATATTTTGTTGTAGCAGATGCTACATTACACTTCTGGTACTGAATTCACAGATCTGAGGTCTGTTATGTGCAATGTCTTATACTCTTTCCCTTTCACTCACAGATATGACTGGAACCTGTATGGCTCTGCAACCTTGGCTTGAGGAATACTGTGTCAGAAGGAGCTGGGAATTGCTGAGAGACATGAGAGGTGTACATAAAAGATACCTGGTGATATATGTTTAGTGTAAGTGGGGTGTAGGGTTAATGGTTTAACCATCATAAGACTCAGATGGTAAATGGTTTCTCCTCTTCTTTCACCTGTGGGTTGGGGGAGGATGTCAAATGGTGTATCGTGTATCTGGAGGAGTGTCTGGCGCATGTGTTGAGGTTTGATCATAGCCTCGCACTTCACTATAGGTGGAATAAATTGTATTCACCATTGTACATAGCTTTCATATTGTTCTGATTTTGCAGTCCAAGGTGCATGTCACTGCAGACTGACATAGGTGTGTGACTAACTTATAGGTATGGAACCAATGTTTGTGTATGCTTGCAGTACTGGGTTCCTCTGTTCTGATCTGTGTATATTCATAAAGGACACATACACAGTACCTGTGGTTAAGTGTGTTTTATTGTGCACATAAAGAGTAAAGTGTAAACATAATACCGACAAATATGTACATAACAGTGATGGGTGAAGTCATGGTGGATGATTTCATCAGGGTAGCTGCTACACCAGTAGGTAACACAAGTCCAGTGTCCTTGTACCATGGGAAAACAGAGTTAGGTTTCAGAACAGTCAACAGGGTGTATCTGTGGCACACAAGTGGGACTAATCAGGAGAGGTTCACTTCCTGGCAGTGGGTGTGATCTTGGCATCTGTTCCTGCTGGATGTCTGGATGCCCTTGGCACAGTGTGCCAATTCCCAGTAGTCGAAGGTCCAACATTGTCTGGGGTCATGACAGGAGACTTAGGTAGCTGTACTGGGGGAACAGGATGGAAGACTCTGCCCTTGGGACACAGGTTTGAGGGGCAAATGGTTGACTGTGATGTTGATGCAACAGGGTTATTAAAAGTTCCTGTGGGCAGGTTGATGCTGAGAGTAGTCAACTGACCAGGTGTCCTGGATGGGCCAGGTTGTCCGTTAGTGTCCAGACATCCAAAGCTATTGTCCTCACTGGGGCCCTCATCCAGTCTCAGGTATCCTCTCCATGGTGGCAATGGAAAGGTTATCTGTGGAGGGAGTGAGAAACAGAGTGAAGTTTATGATGTGTTTACTTGCATTTGTATGAGATGCAGACAGTGGCCTAGCATGATTTCCTGCAATGACATTGACAGCTGCTGCACAGCATACCTTCGTTCGCAATACAACTCTGTGACTAAGGGCCACATGTATGAAATTTAGATTTTGCGACTCGCAAATTGCGAGTCATAGCGACTCGCAATTTGAGAGCCGCAAAACCTGATGTACAACAGTGTCAATGACACTGTTTGCAATTCCCAATGGGGTCGCAAATGATCTACCTCATAAATATTCATGAGGCAAGTCGCAATTTGTGACCCCATTGGGAATGGTCGCCCTCATAGGGATGGTGGCCTGCTGGAGACAGCAGACCACCATGTCTGTGACTGCTTTTAAATAAAGCAGTTTTTTTTTTTTTTTTTTTTTAAATGCAGCACGTTTTCCTTAAAGGAAAAAGAGATGCATTTCAAAATCAAAAATGAAAAGTTTTCTTTTATTTTTTTCAGAGCAGGCAGTGGTCCATGGGACCACTGCCTGCTTTGGAAAAATATTTTTGCTGCCAATCACAAAGGGGAAGGGGTCCCATGATGACCCCTTCCCGTTTGCGACTGGGTTAGCATCAGTTTGAAACTGGTGCTAACTGCCATTGTTTTGCGACCGCATTCGCGGTTGCTATTGTGAGTGTGCCATTGCATTGCTTTCATTACCATTTGCTGGTCCTCACTGGAACAATCTAGATGTTATAGATTGCAATTGAGTTGTACATGCATTACATGAGATGTGTTGTGCACATTCCTGGTTTTCACATTGATGGGTTAGTGCATTCTGGGAGTCGCAGTGATATCATTGACCTGTAGCTCACGTGCCATTTCCAAGAGCTGTGAAGGCAGTTGGAGAGGTGGCACGCCAGAGAGGGGCATTAGGTGATTTGGTAGAAGGTGTAGTAGCTTATATAGTGAAATTGGGTGGGATTGGATGGTGTGGGAGCATGCAGGACAAAACAATTGTGTGACATTAACATTGTGGGTACTTATCAGACTCCAGTCTCCCCGGTATTCTTGAGAGGCTCTCTGGGTGCAGTATGTCCAAGACCTTCCCCTCCCGTGATGTAAAGGTAGGGGGCGGAGGTGGGGGCCCACCACCAGTCTTCTGTACTGCTATCTGGTGCCTGGATGCCATGGAAGGCACCTTACTCCGTAGGTCATTCCACCTCTTCCTGATGTCCTCCCTTGTGCGAGGATGACTGCCTACGGAATTGACCCTGTCGACTATCCTTTGCTACAACTCCATTTTCCTGGCAATCGATGTTTGTTGGACCTGTGCATTAAACAGGTGTGGCTCTACCCTGCCAATTTCATCCACCATGTTCCTCAAATCGTCATCTGCGAAATCTGGGTGTTTTTGTGGGGGCCTGGTTGCGGTTCTGTAGACGGTGTGTGGGGGTGTTGTGAGAGTGAGGGTGCAGTCTTGGGTAATTGGTGTTGTGCGGGTGCTGTGTGTTGGAGAGGATTGTGTGTGCTACTGATGTGTGTATTGTGATAGTTGTGCTGATGTGGGGTGAGTGCTGAGTGATTTGTGTGCCTATTGTGTACAGTACGAAATCTTCACTTTTATGCTTCTTGGGGTATGTTTATGGCATTCTGGATGCAAAGGATTGTGGGTTGTGTAGGGGTGTGTTGTATGGTGCTGTGAGTAAGTGTGTCTGGTGTGTGGATGTGTGTTAGTTGTGAGGTATTCAAACTTTCTAATGTGGTGTTTTGTTCCTGCAGAAGTGAGTTGTGACCGCTTCTTTCGGAATGCCAATGATTTTCTGCCATGGAAGAACCACTGTGGTGATTTGTGGATCGTATTTGGTGGGTGGAATTGTGTCAGGCTGGCAGTGTTGGTGGTGGAACCACCTCTTTTCTATCCTCCAGTGTCCTGGAAGTTTCGGGAATTTTGAGTTTCTTTGGTGGACTTCACATTGTGACTCTTAAAATGACAGTCGGATTACCGCCAACATGGCGATCTTTTGGCAGGCACCTCTGCGGTGGGCTTCCCAGAGGGCCGCCAAAGTTGTGATGAGGCCCTAAGTGTCACCCTTTTAGGCCCATATTTATGGATGGCTAGTGTCACCTTAGAGCCCTTTATTTTGGCGCTAAAACAGCACTAACCTAACTCCATATTTATATTTTGACGCTAGAACCATCTAGCTGCAAAATATTGGGGTTAGCGTAATTTCTAGAATGCATGAAACCAACTTGCGTCAAAGAGATGCAAGGTAGGCTTTCCCGTCCTAGACACGACGCTAACCCCCTAGGCCATATTTAACTCCCGATGCCAAAATGATGCTAGTTAAGGAAGCGGACTCAATAAATGAAGCTAAGTCCGATTAGCGTAAAATTTTAACGCATGGTCAAACTAGGTGTTAAAAAGAGGCTCACAAACCACCACTCAAGGAAAACACACAAAAAGGAGCTTTGGAAACGTCCATGACAATATGGAAGTCATATTGCTGCAGCTTGGTACTCTGAGGACAGCAGATCCCTCCACCACCACCGCAGCAACCTCAAACACCACCACAGCAGCCACAAAGTCAGCACAGAAGGAGGGAGAGGATATTCAGACAGCAGACAACCATCCTTGGAATGAGGGAGCAAGATGTGGTCCGAATGTACAGACTCAACCCGGAGTCCATTGTACGCTTGCTGCACCATATTCTGCCACACATCACCGCAAGGGTGCAAACTCCCTACATCATTTCACCCATGACAAAACTCTTCGCTATCCTCCATATGATGATGTCTGGATCATTCTGAATAATGGGTGCTCAAGTGGCTGGCGTCTCCCAGTTATCCTTCTTTGCCTTTCTACTAAAGGTCCTGGACACAATCCTAAGCCTCACATCCCACCACATCTGCTTCCAGAAACACCCAGAATCTGCAGCAAAAGACCAAGCAAGGTTTGTATTGAATTGCTGGGTTTCTGCAAGTGCGGGGGGTATGGACTGTAGCCATGTGCAACTGGTGCTACTTGCAGCAACAGAACACCTATATAGGAACCGCAAGCACCCACATTCTATCAATGTGCAGGCCATCATGGACCACTGTGGGCACTTCAGCAATATCCTAGTGAAATATCCCGGCAGCGTCCATGACACATACGTCTTTCGTCATTGAACCATCAACCAGCAGTTCCAGGATGGCCAATATGGCAATAGGCTACTCATAGGTAAGCCACCCTACCAACCATGACACACAACACACCAACCATCTAGGACAAACAAGAGAAACACCACACTAAATACACATGGGCAGGGCCACAGAGATGTATAGGCAACAACACATATGCAACATGCCACACTGCACTGCATACATTGCATGTCACAAACACATACTTTCAAATTTTCATAACACAGCCACATCCTGACTGGCATACCACGTGTGGACAGGTGGAGCCAAGCCCCCTTTGCATACAGAAGCTGCTCACAAACCACAACAAGTGTCCACAGGCTAACAAACAAATACAGATCTCACACACATATTACATCAAACAAAGAAGTGCACAGGCATGTCAATGGCATAGGCTATGGTCATTTTGAGGAAGTCACACATAGGCACAGTCCCACATAAACCATGGTGTGCAAGCCTCTGGCAGAACCTAAATCAAATGCCACCCAAGTGGTGCCATAACCAAATATATATCAGCTACACATACCTGACATACCTGTAGTGTGCACATACACCTGTCTGCTGCATTGTGTTGTACACATACAATTACAAAATTACCTGCTATTAAAGACCATGGGGCTGAATCATGAGAAATGGAGCAGCACCTACTCTAGTGCCACCTTACATGCGCCCCTAGTGCACCCTAACAACACCATGTTGACAACATGTCAACATCAAGTAGACCCACTAGGCCCTAGGTATGCCTAGACTCACACCTGGTCAGCACCAGCATACCCTTCCAGGTGATGATGCACTCTACAGATCCGCTGAACATAACAAATATAATTTAGGCAACTCAAATAACAGATGTAAGAACAAGTTAATAAAAGACAGAGCATGCAAATATTGAGTTCCTTTCCCCTGAAGGGAATCTCCCTTATCCTAAGCTAAGTTTGTGGGCAAATTGGGGAATTCAGAACCAGCAGGTGGCAGCAAATATACAACCACAAATAGAATCACATGAAGGTTTCATAGAAAAAGAACAAATGTGCTTGCTCTATAGAGTAACTTTAGGAGCAGAAATATAAGGAGTAAAGGGTCTTGAGAGAGGAAAGGGACTGTACCTGCAAAGGTAAAAAGGGTAAAGTCTAACTAACTAGGTTCTGAGCCACACAATTAAATTATGAAATCACCACTAAAAGATACATTGCATGACATTTCACAGAATAAGAACCAATTCAATCTAAACATTCATGTTGAGATTGGGGTCAGCATATTTCCCATGATTAAGACAACCAGTTCCAGTCTAACGGCATTCAGAGATATTAAGCAAAGGGACGACTGCATCTCATCTGACTACTTTGCTTCCCAGGTGCAGACATTCAGTTAAATTACAAAACAACCTTCGCATACAATTTCAGTAAAAACATTTCAGACTAATGTGATCATGGTAGCTCTGGGTGCCTGGGATGAGAGAATAATTATGTACAGCAACAGCAACACAACATTTCAGTTTAAAATGGAGACAGTTAACATAAGGCTTAGTATGACTCATACTAATATAATATGAATATTGTGAGAAATCATTGTCCTCCCACTTTTTGTCCCCATTTCTGACCACTAGATGCTGGTTCTCTGACTCTTAGGGGGTCCTGGACTCTGCTAACCAGACCCAGGGCCTCTGTTCTGACAAAACGTACATGGTAATTAGGTATAAGTTCAATTAGTACTGACAACCTACCTGTAAGTCCCTAGTGTATTATAAGGCATGTAGGTTTAGTGGCTCAGCATATTTAATGCACTTAAGTATGCACTGCTGAGGCACCTTTTGTCAATTCAAAAGCCAGTCCTGCCTTGCTGGCTCCTTTTACATTAAATGTATATGCAAATTTGACTTTGAAATCAAAGTAGTCTCAACCTACCTTATTTTTACAGATGTCTCTACTAAGTGCCTTAGGGGTAGGGTGCATTGTAACTATAAGCCAGGATATTATACAATATATTTTATATGCCCTGGTGAGGAAAAACTGCCAATTCTGATTCTCCCCATTGTTGTACATGGCCTCCACAGGCTAACATGAGAATACCTTGTTAAATTATAACTCTTGCTAGGAAAGAGCTACATTCTTGGACTTAAAATGATATATTTCATAATAAGTTATAGAACCTGCTTTTCTACGATCACAAATACAGTATTCCAGCAGCCCTTCTCTGATTGGCCAGCCTCCACCAGGCTGAGCCAAGCCTGCCTTAATGAGGTGTGAAGTGGCCTGAATTGAGACAATGGAAGCTGCATAGTAAAAGGCAGGAGGGGGTGGGGGTAGCCAAAATGGTCTTCAAAGGGGGAATGACAATTAGGGCAGGACACAGGCTTACCCCCAATTCCTTTCACCCCAGCCAGATGGGTGCCCTAGTAATTAAATTAGCAGAGGGGCTGGAGGGGGAGTGTTAAGGGAAATAAGCCACACTAGTGGGATGGCTTAGCCAGATCTTAACTCCAAGAATAGACTTTCTCCATTTGGGATTTTGAAAAAATACTGCTTCCTGGGATTGATTTTTGCCACACTTTGCAGCAAATGATCACCCAGAGGGTAGCACCCTGCACTCTATTGCTCAGGTGTACTCCACTCTTTCCAGCCCAGAGCCACTGAATAAATATGGGAGAGTTGCCCAACAACTCAGATCACAGTGTGCAACTAAAAGAAGAAGAAGAATGACTGCTCTGCTGGAGCCCTGGTCTGCACCCTAAAGAACTGCACTCTGAATGACTGCACCTGCTGCACACTGAGGAACTACTGCTTAGGATTTTGCCTGGCATCCAGAAGTGAAGGAGTGGACTCCCTGAAACAACAGGCTAAAAGAGCTTCACCTGCAACATCCTCACCAAGAAGGACCCAGCTGACCACCTTTAACTGGACTTTTGAGTATTTGCCAAGTGCATTCTGGGAAACGTAGTTCCAACATCTCAAGGACCATCTCAGAGCTTCTAGACCCTTGGATTGGTGTTGTAGACCACAGGAGACCCAAAGGAGGACTTCTGGTAGGAGATTCAGAAGTTTGCAGAAGATTGGAGAACTTTTGGAAAAAATCTCCATAAGGTGACCGACCCACCAACGTCTTACCGCGATCTGGCCTTTTCAGGTTCATCCCCCTGAAGCTCCAGAGCTTTTCCCCATCAATGAGACTTCAAGGATTTCACTGGGAGCTTGTGCTGAGCCAAGCCAACAGCATTGCATTGAATCCCAGTTGGAGAAGGAACCTCGTCTGACGACGAGAGAAAAAGCTCCAAAAAAACAACTAATTCCGAAGATAATACTTTGACCGACGCCTCCTGCACAGTGTATCTGAGTTGGGCTCCATCACGGCCTGCCTCAAATTTTGACTTGGTCCCAGTCAAGCGCAACCATATTTCCCCAGTTGGCACTATTGTTTTTTAGGTACCAGAAAACACATCTTTTAATTTATTGTTTTAAAAAATCATTTCACTGGTTCCTTGCATTGGATAATTGGCACTTTGGTGTCATTTTACTCATAGAAATATTTCTTATTTCTGTAAGTTGGTGTTGGGTTTTTATTGTGTGTAGTTTCTTACTTACTTAATGTATTGGTGTTTTAAATGCACCTGTCTCCTAAGTTAAGCCTGCCTGCTCGCTGCCAGCTACCAAAGGTTGAGCAAGGAATTAATTGACTGAGACCTTGACTGAACCTTATTTTGTGATTGTGGCCTTATTACTAGTGGTGGGTACCTACCAACCCCTACCAATGAACCACTTTCCAACAAATATGCTTTAACTTCAGGTAATCGTTTATGTGACACTTACTCATCATTGTCAATCTAAATGCAAAATATCATGCATGGATACTGAAAGTGTGGCCTATACTTACTATATACTAGTATGCTGTTCAATGCAAATTAGAAATGAGTCGATCTGCATCAAGACCAGCACTGTAGGATCCTTTTGAAAAGCAGCAATCATGCATGCCACCAGTGAAGACTCCTGATTTAGAAAGTTTACAACACCTATTTCTAACCTTTTAATAAGAATATCTAAACCTTCCTGTCCATAGAAAGTGGAACTCAGGACCACAAATGGAGATGGAGATCAAGGGCATCTTAAATGATGTTAGAACAGAATCCGCAATTTAAGAGTCCATTATTACAGCACTATTCCAAGTTTGCCCCAAGGAATGGGAATAACCATTGAAGGCAATGTTTAAACACTGAGGGGGTCATTCTGACCCTGGCGGTCAGTGTTAAAGCGGCGGCCAACCCGGCAACAGGCTGGCGGCCTAAAAAATCGAATTCTGACCCTGGCGGGAACCGCCAACACAGGCCGCCGCATTAACACTCCGACTGCCATGGCGGTACAAACAAACAGCGCGGCGGTCACCGCCAACAGGCAGGCGGCAGACAATGTACCGCCCATCCTATCACGACTCACCAATCCGCCACCTTTTCCGGGGCGGGAGCCCCGCCGATAAAAACACGGCGGAAACAGACATCTCCAATGGAAAACGCTTACCTCGACACACTCCACGCGGAATCGGAACAGCATGGAACCCGAACTCCACATCCTCCCAGCCATTGCCTTCCTGCTCTTCTTCCAGGATCACGAACCTCGCCGCAGACGACAACGGTGAGTACTGCACCTACGACACAGGGGAGGGGGGAGGAGGAAAGGTTACGGGCACACACATACACCACACACCCACCCCCACCCTCACCCCCACCGAAATACCTACACACCTATGCAGATAAAAAAGTCAGAGTGACACCCCCAACCCCCCCCCAAAAAAACAAAGACAAAAGGCAATGAATGTAAAAGTAGAACTATATTATTGCAACAATAAAGTATAGCGACCTTAGCAATATATGAAGAATTAATACACATCTAGAACTATATCCATACAAGTAGCAAAAGTCCGGCCCAGTCTTTCAAAGTCCAAATGTCCGTGGGCCAATGTGCAGCAACACATGGGCAAAGCCAACACACGAGATCGAGTCCATTGGAGAGAACACTGCTGGGGCATCACTAAAATAAAAAACAGGCACCTCAGGGGGAAGGGAAGGGGGGGCACCTCAGCCACATGAGTCCACGACGCCAGATCCACGAAGGCCCTCCATGCCCACTGTGCCATCCTGGGGAGTGCAAAGCCACAGTCTCACAAGTCTCTACAGTGGGTTGATTGCCCACTGTGCCATCCTGGGGAGTGCAAAGCCACAGTCTCACAAGTCTCTACAGTGGGTGGATTGCCCACTGTGCCATCCTGGGGAGTGCAAAGCCACAGTCTCACAAGTCTCTACAGTGGGTGGATTGCCCACTGTTACATCCTGGGGAGTGCAAAGCCACAGTCCATCAGGTGGATTACAGGGACCACTGGTCATGGAGGAGGCATGGTGGGCAGAGTGCGTCGTGAAGGCCTGCCCGACACAGAACCAGGACTGCCAATGGGCCAGCGGTGCTTGACAGGAAGGGCCCAGCGGAGCGGTGCTTGAGATGAAGGGCCCAGCGGAGCAGTGCTTGACAGGAAGGGCCCAGCGGAGCGGTGATTGACAGGAAGGGCCCAGCGGAGCGGTGCTTGAGATGAAGGGCCCAGCGGAGCGGTGCTTGACAGGAAGGGCCCAGCAGAGCGGTGCTTGACAGGAAGGGCCCAGCGGAGCGGTGCTTGAGATGAAGGGCCCAGCGGAGCGGTGCTTGAGATGAAGGGCCCAGCGGAACAGGGCTTGACAGGAAGGGCCCAGCGGAGCGGTGCTTGAGATGAAGGGCCCAGCGGAGCAGTGCTTGTGATGAAGGGCCCAGCGGAGCGGTGCTTGACAGGAAGGGCCCAGCGGAGCGGTGCTTGAGAGGAAGGGCCCAGCGGAGCGGTGCTTGACAGGAAGGGCCCAGCGGAGCGGTGCTTGAGACGGCGGTGCCCAGCGGAGCGGTACTTGACAGGAAGGGCCCTGTTCAGCGGTTCTGGTCACGGCGGGGCCCTGTTCAGCGGTGCTTCTCACGGCGGGGCCCTGTTCAGCGGTTCTGGTCACGGCGGGGCCCTGTTCAGCAGTGCTCCTCACGGCGGGGCCCTGTTCAGCGGTGCTTCTCACGGCGGGGCCCTGTTCAGCGGTTCTGGTCACGGCGGGGCCCTGTTCAGCGGTGCTCCTCACGGCGGGGCCCTGTTCAGCGGTGCTTCTCACGGCGGGGCCCTGTTCAGCGGTGCTCCTCACGACGGGGCCCTGTTCAGCGGTGCTCCTCACGGCGGGGCCCTGTTCAGCGGTGCCTGTCTTGTGTTTCCAGTGAACCACACCTGGCCAATACTTGCCGCTCAGTCTGCATCGGACCTTTCCGTTGCAGGGCCCTCCTGTGATGGAGTCCTGGGGCCCTGGGTCTCCTCTGATACCCCCGGAATGGGGCTGGTGGGGCCCTCATGGCCAGGTCGGCTGCTCCGTGCCTTTTGCTCCTTGCTGCCCTTGCCCTCCTTGGCAGACTGTCTGTGGCCCTTGGCTCCCTTACCCGATGTGGCAGGTGACGGTGCAAGGCTACCCTCCTTGAGGGCAGGCATATCAGGCCTGTCGCGCCTGCCCTTCAGTTTTTTGCTCCTCTTCCCAGGGGGGGGGGGGGCTGGCTGTGCCTTTGCTGCTGGACGATGTCCCAGCCCAAGGAAAGGGCGGACTCCAAAAACCAGGCACAACGTTCTTGGGAGTTGCTGGGCTGGTGGTGGCTGAGGTGTTTGTGGAACTCTTACGGGATGGAGGGGGTGGGTCAGGTGAGGAAAAGAGGTCCACTTTAGAGAGGAAAATTTTCTTTGGAGCCATGGGAAGGGTAGCTGGAGTGGGTATG
Source organism: Pleurodeles waltl (assembly GCF_031143425.1). Taxonomy (NCBI): domain Eukaryota; kingdom Metazoa; phylum Chordata; class Amphibia; order Caudata; family Salamandridae; genus Pleurodeles; species Pleurodeles waltl. Next base: position 897,103,765 of record NC_090448.1, on the reverse strand, counting down.
GGAGTGGAGGAAGAGGATGTGGTTGTAGGAGAGTCAAGTGTGCTGTCTTTGGGTGCAGGTGCTTGGCCAGGAGGCTGACGTGAGGTGGATGGCTGTTGTTTGGGTGCCTGCCTGCGTTTGTGTGGTTGGGAAGCGGGGGTGTCAGACACACGGGGAGAGGACACAGGGGACGTGTACATGGCAGTGGGGGTGGTGACTGCACGTGTGCGGACTGGTCTGGAGGGTGTGCTGGTGATGGGTGCAATGGCTGATGGTGGTGTGCTTGCAGGTGTGTGTGGAGACGTCACAGGGAGGGAGGAGGGAGACTAGGAGGTGGGGGACACAGAGGAGGTAGTGACTGTTGGCATGTCTGCATCTGGATGTTGCTTGGGTGAATGCTTGTGTGTCCTGTGGTGCTTATGTCTGGATGAGCTGCCCTTGGGTGTTGAGGTGTGTGCAGGCTGGTCTGTAGGTGTGGATGGGATAGGCAGAGGAACAGGGGAGTGGGACTCGGTGGAGGGAGTCAGAAGAGGGAGGCTGGAGACAGGGACAATCGCTGCTGTCAGTGCTGAGGCCAGAGCGTTGAACGATCGTTGATGGGCAGCCTGACCCGAATGAAGGCCCTCCAGGTATGCATTGCTTTGATGCACCTCCCTCTCCACACCCTGGATGGCATTCAAAAGGGTAGACTGCCCAACAATGATGGTCCTCAGGAGGTCAATGACCTCCTCACTGAGGGCAGCAGGGGTGACTGGGGCAGGGCCTGAGGTGCCTGGGGCGAAGGAGATGGCCGGCTTCCTGGCCTTGCGGGCACGGGCCGAAGGCCGAGGGGCTGCTGGGAGGGCGGAGCTGGTGCGCTGGGTGGCGGCTGTACCTGTAGGATCGGTGGGCACGGATGTTGCCGCCACCGCAAGGGAGCTCCCTTCCGAGGACGTGTCGGTGTCGCTGACGTCTCCACGGGTCCCCGTGGTGGAGCCCCCCTCGCCCTCCATCTCACTGGTCATGTCGGAGTCCATTGCATGGCCCTCCGGGGCCATGTGAGATGCAGCTCCCTCTTGCGCCGATGCCACTTCTCCTCCGCCTGATGATGCTAATGCACACATTCACAGAAAAACAAAGAAAATGGGGGGGGGTGGAAAACATAAAGACAAGTTGAGTGCATGCATTGGGGACACCGTTGGCGGAGAGGACAGACACAGAAGCCCCCTGCACTACGCTGCGCACTTGGGGTACACTACTCATTCACTGGGACATGCCCTACAAGCCTATGGGCGACAACTGCCCACACAGTATACACTGGTCCATGAATCGCCTTACTAGGCACCCTACAGAGGTGGGGGGCGGGGGCACAGGACCATACCTCACGAACGGGCCTATCCTACAGAAATCGCCTTGGCCTAGGGATACCCACAGCCCTCCTCCCCCACCCAGGCACCTCCACTGCGCACAAAATAGCTGAATGTGCTGGTACTCACCCCCTTGTGTCTGCTGTGATGTCCTCAAGCGCCCATCTAAATCGGGGTAGGCCACCGCCAGGATCCGGGACATCAGGGGGGTCAAGGTACGACTGGCACCCCTCCTAGGTTGGGAGGCCATCCCCAGCAGAGCCTCCGCGGTCTTCCTGCTCCCGCGGCGGATGTCCTCCCACCTCTTGCGGCAGTGGGTGCCCCTTCTGTTGTGGACCCCCAGGGCCCGGACGTCCTTGGCGATGGCACGCCAAATGTCAATCTTCTGATGGGTGCTGACCTATGTGACATGTACAGGGGGGAAGAGAAACATCATCACTTTTCTGCATGCTCGATGTGAGTGGCCCCCCCTCCCCAACCTTGCCATGTGGCACATGCTCTCATCTGTCGTGCCATGCATTCGTCATTCGCTGCCCTCCCTTCCATCGTACATCCTCCCCACTCAGCCCAGGCATTGGGCACTATGCATTGCCCCCCGTGTACTCACCTGTTGGTCTGGAGGCCCGTAGAGTAGCGCATACTGGGGGAGGACCCCGTCCACGAGCTTCTCCAACTCCTCGGAACTGAAGGCGGGGGCCCTTTCCCCAGTCGCAGCAGCCATTGTCACTTCCAGACCGAGGTCACAGCAGCACTTGCAGTATAGGTCCTCTCCTGTGGATGCTCAGGTCTCGTGTGATCAAGCAGAGAGAAAATGGCGGTTACGGCCGCGGCGGTGCGTGCCGCGGTGGTGCGTACCGCGGCGGTGCTTACCGCAGCGGTGCGTACCGCGACCGCCGGCGCTCACCGCCATTGGCTCCTGAAACCCATAGGGTTCAATGTTGTCCAATGCGGCTTTGTGCAGCGGACTGCGACCGCCTACCGCCACGGTGTGCCACGCTTGCGCAATGACCTCACTTCACATTGTCACACTTCACAGGTCAGGCAGCCGCCATTTCAAGGGCCCACATGGCTTAATTCCTACTGCGTCACACATGGCTAGGCCTTGCACCGACAATCATACTAGCCATTCAATCCCGAGAGATTCGTGTACTGTTCATGCTGTGGGCACTTACCTGTGGGTTGCTTGACTCTGTGCTCCATGTTGTCCTTCCTAGGCATCGTCCGCTGGGACTTGCGAGGAGACGGAGGAATCTTCCCGTGTACAGACCGCTGGTGGACCTGTCGACAATGGAAGAAACATCAACAAAGAGAGGGATCGGGAGAATTAAAGGTCCAGTGTACATGCTCCCTATACATGTAATCAACAACAAAAGGTACACTGTTCCTGGCTGTAGGGTGAAGAATTAAAGTTTAGGAGCTAGAACCCTCACACACCCAAGAGGGTGTCATGCTTCATCATCGGGAAGCTCCTCGTCAGACCGGCCGGTGCAATGTCTGACGGGCTCCCCTTTCGGGGGCTCTTTGCCGGAGATCTTTTTTGGTATGTGGTGGCTGCCGTTGAAGTTGTGGAGGTCAGACACTATAACTGGCAGGAGAGTGAACGGAATTTAAGATTGATTAGAAACCCCTAAACTTATTCTGTTTAATATCTATCCAGAGGGGTTACGATCAAGATTAAAAAACACTATTAAGTGGAATCAGAGAATAATTCTCGACCACTTAAGAAAAGCCTAGAGTATTGGGAAATTGTCACCTTCCCCTAGGATCTGGTCAACATGTTTCGCGTAATATTGGTCGTGAAAGATCCTCTAACGCTTCATCAGGACCTACATCAAACTAGACTTCTCCTGGCTATATACCAAAAAAAGAAAGAAACACTATCTAATTATGTGTATAGCAGTCACTTACATTCATGTGAACTGTCTCGTCAGTAGTCTGAAACAAAAAAGGTCACCCTAGAAAACAAAAAAATATATAATATACACAAAACTGAGAGCACGGTTATTTAGCCTACACCCCCAATGTGAATCTGTGCAAAAAATGTGGTGTCAAGAAGAGAAGAAACACACACAACATTTGCTTACCCGCCCTCTTCGTGTAGGGGGCCCCTTAGGGAGTAGCACGGTCCAGTCTATAGCTTCTGGTAGGAGTAACGAGTTGTTAGTGCAAGAAAAATTATACAAATATGTCTACCATAAGAGGGGGACGAAATCTACAGTAGAAAAAACCTTTGCAACAAAAGGTGTTGTCATTGAAATAAGTTAATATACTGTGCAATGTTAAATTACATCATTCTAACATCATCGTAGTTACTAAATCTCATATCTGCAACAAAGCCATATATAAATTCCTTTAGTTTTTAACGAATATCTGGTGGGGCAACTGAATCAATAAGTTAATGGTAATAGTCTAAATCAAAGGGTATTCCGTCCATCATTTCGGATAGAGCAGTCTCACTCTGACAAAAATTGATTGTTTTTGTTCTAAAAGTATAGAGCTAGTCTTTTTCGAGCGCTATCCTTGAAATAAAAAACCCCCCACACTTACTTTGCTAACGGCGTCTTCAATTTGAGACACCTACCCGTCGGCGTGCTCACCCTGGAAGTGGAGAGCCGATGTTCGGTCGGCACATTATAAACGCGGATTAGAAGCTAGTTGCTTCCGCGTTGTTTCCACGTAGGCTCGTAGAAATAAAAAACGGACTAAAAAGAGTCCGAGTGATTAGCAAGTGCCGGGTTGCTTACTATTCGTGCGTCGGCCATTTTAGAGAGGGGTTGAGGCAGCTAGACTCAGATTGACTTAAGGGAATTTAGATGAGGACAAATAGTAAAAGTATATTGTTGTAGTATTAATCGTCCAGAAAGAATTTGTTTGGGCGATATATGCGTTTGTAAGTCAAAGATAGAACAGGCTATCATTTAGCGGTAAAGAAACGAAAATTCATTGCTCTTTTAATTGTGAAGACCAGTGAGGTTCGTGGATAAACCCATTGTGGGGGAGGGTGAGTGATATGAAGGAATTCGTTTAATTTAATGTAAGAAAGTCGTCCATGATCTTACCGCGATAAAGATGCCCAAGGAATGTCATCGTTCAACCCAGTCATGTTGGTATGTAATTTAAACACCCAACGTTGTTCCAGTCTAAACAGTGATTGGGAGGAGTCATTGATGAACTTCGGGGATTCTAACACTACCCAGCGCAATCACGTATCACACTAAGACACTTGATTTGGTACCCATCGGCCGATGGAACCTGAAAAAGCATACAAATTGTAATACTAAATATTGTATATACATGATAACATGTCCATGTGGTCTACGATATATAGGAATGACCACTAGACCTGTTAAGATAAGGATCAATGAACATAGAAGTAACATTAGATGTGGCCGAATAACTACCAAGTTAAGTGCCCACTTTCTTGAGAAACCCCACCATCCAGACGATTTGCGCTGGGTAGTGTTAGAATCCCCGAAGTTCATCAATGACTCCTCCCAATCACTGTTTAGACTGGAACAACGTTGGGTGTTTAAATTACATACCAACATGACTGGGTTGAACGATGACATTCCTTGGGCATCTTTATCGCGGTAAGATCATGGACGACTTTCTTACATTAAATTAAACGAATTCCTTCATATCACTCACCCTCCCCCACAATGGGTTTATCCACGAACCTCACTGGTCTTCACAATTAAAAGAGCAATGAATTTTCGTTTCTTTACTGCTAAATGATATCCTGTTCTATCTTTGACTTACAAACGCATATATCGCCCAAACAAATTCTTTCTGGATGATTAATACTACAACAATATACTTTTACTATTTGTCCTCATCTAAATTCCCTTAAGTCAATCTGAGTCTAGCTGCCTCAACCCCTCTCTAAAATGGCCGACGCACGAATAGTAAGCAACCCGGCACTTGCTAATCACTCGGACTCTTTTTAGTCCGTTTTTTATTTCTACGAGCCTACGTGGAAACAACGCGGAAGCAACTAGCTTCTAATCCGCGTTTATAATGTGCCGACCGAACATCGGCTCTCCACTTCCAGGGTGAGCACGCCGACGGGTAGGTGTCTCAAATTGAAGACGCCGTTAGCAAAGTAAGTGTGGGGGTTTTTTTATTTCAAGGATAGCGCTCGAAAAAGACTAGCTCTATACTTTTAGAACAAAAACAATCAATTTTTGTCAGAGTGAGACTGCTCTATCCGAAATGATGGACGGAATACCCTTTGATTTAGACTATTACCATTAACTTATTGATTCAGTTGCCCCACCAGATATTCGTTAAAAACTAAAGGAATTTATATATGGCTTTGTTGCAGATATGAGATTTAGTAACTACGATGATGTTAGAATGATGTAATTTAACATTGCACAGTATATTAACTTATTTCAATGACAACACCTTTTGTTGCAAAGGTTTTTTCTACTGTAGATTTCGTCCCCCTCTTATGGTAGACATATTTGTATAATTTTTCTTGCACTAACAACTCGTTACTCCTACCAGAAGCTATAGACTGGACCGTGCTACTCCCTAAGGGGCCCCCTACACGAAGAGGGCGGGTAAGCAAATGTTGTGTGTGTTTCTTCTCTTCTTGACACCACATTTTTTGCACAGATTCACATTGGGGGTGTAGGCTAAATAACCGTGCTCTCAGTTTTGTGTATATTATATGTTTTTGTTTTCTAGGGTGACCTTTTTTGTTTCAGACTACTGACGAGACAGTTCACATGAATGTAAGTGACTGCTATACACATAATTAGATAGTGTTTCTTTCTTTTTTTGGTATATAGCCAGGAGAAGTCTAGTTTGATGTAGGTCCTGATGAAGCGTTAGAGGATCTTTCACGACCAATATTACGCGAAACATGTTGACCAGATCCTAGGGGAAGGTGACAATTTCCCAATACTCTAGGCTTTTCTTAAGTGGTCGAGCATTATTCTCTGATTCCACTTAATAGTGTTTTTTAATCTTGATCGTAACCCCTCTGGATAGATATTAAACAGAATAAGTTTAGGGGTTTCTAATCAATCTTAAATTCCGTTCACTCTCCTGCCAGTTATAGTGTCTGACCTCCACAACTTCAACGGCAGCCACCACATACCAAAAAAGATCTCCGGCAAAGAGCCCCCGAAAGGGGAGCCCGTCAGACATTGCACCGGCCGGTCTGACGAGGAGCTTCCCGATGATGAAGCATGACACCCTCTTGGGTGTGTGAGGGTTCTAGCTCCTAAACTTTAATTGTTCACCCTACAGCCAGGAACAGTGTACCTTTTGTTGTTGACAATGGAAGAAAGACACGTCATACTCACCTACAGACTCAACCGTGCCACTATACAGGAACTGTGTGCCCAGCTGGAGCCAGACCTGATGTCACCCATCCGCCAACCCACAGGGATTCCGCCTCTAGTGCAGGTGCTGTCAGTACTGCATTTTTTTGCCAGTGGATCATTTCAAACTACTGTGGCCATTTCATCTGGGATGTCTCAGCCTATGTTTTCAAAGGTGTTGTCCAGAGTGTTGTCTGCCCTGATGAAATACATGCGGAGCTACATCATTTTCCCTGAGGTGGGTGACTTGCCCACAGTGAAGGGTGATTTCTATGCCCTTGGACACATTCCCAATATCATTGGTGCCATTGAAGGTACCCATGTGGCTTTGGTTCCCCCAAAAGACGATGAGCAGGTGTACAGGAACCAAAAAAATTATCATTCGATGAATGTCCAGGTGGTCTGTTTGGCTGACCAGTACATCTCCCATTTAAATGCCAAGTTAACAGGGTCAGTGCATGACGCGTACATCATGCGAAATAGCAGCATCCCTTATGTGATGGAACTGCTACAGAGACACCGTGTGTGGCTAATTGGTGACTCTGGTTACCCAAACCTGCCTTGGCTATTGACCCCAGTGAGGAATCCCAGGACCAGGGCAGAGGAACGGTACAATGAGGCCCATGGGCGTACCAGGAGGGTGATTGAGCGGACCTTCGGCCTCCTGAAGGCCAGGTTTAGGTGCCTGCATATGACTGGTGGATCCCTAATGTACTCACCAAGGAAGGTGTGTCATATCATCGTGGCCTGCTGCATGCTTCACAACCTGGCTTTGCGACGCCAGGTGCCTCTCCTGCAGGAGGATGGTCCAGATGGTGGTGTTGTGGCCGCTGTGGAGCCTGCGGAGAGTGAAGAGGAGGAAGACGAAGAGGACGACACAGACAACAGGGACAGAGTGATACTGCAGTATTTCCAGTGACACACAGGTAATAATCTACTCCTGCATTGTATTATATCTGTAACTGTAGTGGCTCTCTACTGTCTGACCTTTCACCCCAATGTATGGTAACTTAGTTGTGTATATCACTTCCTATTTTAGTGATCTGATCCCCACGGAGTGCCCTCTGGCTTTTTTCCCCATGGACTACCGCTGTGTGACACTGGTATGTTGTCATCACAATGTAAATAGAAATGGTTTGTTGGTTATATCGAATACATTTGGTTTAAATAAATAGATAGCAGAATCCAGTTGGTTTTTGTGCAATAATTGTGTTTATTGAAGTTTTCAAATAGGTGTATAGTTCAAAAAGGGTGATGGGTGATGGTGGAGGCATGTACATGGCAGTGTCCAGACTGTCGTTCCTACAGGTCCATTGTCCATATGCCTGTGGAAGGTGGAGCAGGGGCAGTTCAAGGTTGGACAGGGTGAACAAGTGGGACAGTGGGATGACATCCGGGGGTTTCCGTGCATGGCGGGGGTCTTGACATCCTAATCTGTCTTCTTCCTCGATCTCAGGCCTTTCTTGCGGGGTGGTTCTTGTTCTGCAGGGGGTGGGGTCCGGGAGGGCCGTTGCTGTTGTGTCGGGGCCTCCTGACCACTAGCGCCGGCGGAGGTGGTGGGCTGTTCTTCCTCCATGCTAGTGGCAGGGGCCCTTTGGGGGGCCACATGGTCCCGCAATGTGGTGACAATCTGGTTGAGTGCCACCACGATTGTACCCATAGCGGAACTGATGCTGCGCAGTTCTTCCCGGAACCCCATGTACTGGCCCTCCTGCATGGCCTGGATCTCCTGGAACCTGGCCAGGACCGTCGCCATCGTCTCTTGGGAGTGGTGGTACGCTCCCATGATGGTGGTAAGGGCCTCTTGGACAGTGGGTTCCCTAGGCCTGTCCTCCCTCTGTCGCACAGCAGCCCTCCCAGTTCCTCTTTGTTCCTGGGCCTCTGTCCCCTGGACGGTGTGCCCACTACCAGTGCCCCCAGGTCCCTGTTGTTGTTGGGGTTGTGGGTTACCCTGGGTGCCCTGTACTGGTAGACACACCGCTGCTTGACCTGTCCTGGAGACAGAAGCATGGGCCCTCTGGGTGGGTGCTGTGCTGGTGTTTCCTGAGGGGGGTAGGTCTGCTGTGGCCTGAGGCTGACTGAGGGTAACCGACTTTCCAGAGGTCCCCGATGGTCCGGGCTGGTCATCAGGTTCTAGGTCGACAGAGCTGCTGTCATCACTGGGGGCCTGTTCTGGGGGTGGGATGGACAAATCTGGACCCTCCTGGCCGGTGTGTTGGCGTTCGGGCCCTGCAGGTGTAAAATAGTATGGTTATTGATTTTGTGTGTGCCATGGCGTGCGATTTGTGGGTGCCCTTGTCCCCCAGTGCTGGCAGTCCCATGTGGGAGGAGTTGTGAGGGTGGTTTGTGGGGGGGGGTGGGCATGTGCAGTGGTCATGCTTAGGTGATGGGTGTCCATGGTTTGTGTTGGCATTCAGGGGTTGGGGTTGGGTTGAGTGGGTTGTGCTGGTGAGACATTAACAGGGAGTATGTGTGCTGGGGGGGTTGGGGTGAGGGTGGGGGTGTGGGTTGGCATGCTGGTGGTTGGGGGGGGTGAAGAAGTTGAGATTAGACTTACCAGAGTCCATTCCTCCGCCTACTCCAGCGAGGCCCTCAGGATGCAGGATGTTCGAGACCTCTTGCTCCCATGCTGTGAATTCGGGTGGAGTGGGTGGGGGTCCACCGCCAGTCTTCTGCACAGCAATGTTGTGTCTTGACACCATCGACCGCACCTTCCCCCGTAGGTCGTTCCAGCGCTTTCGGATGTCTTCCCGATTTCTGGGATGCTGTCCCACAGCGTTGACCCTGTCGACGATCCTTTGCCATAGCTCCGCCTTCCTGGCTATTGTGGTGTGCTGCACCTGTGTGCCGAAGAGCTGGGGCTCTACCCTGATTATTTCCTCCACCATGACCCTCAGTTCTTGGTCCGAGAACCTGGGGTGTCTTTGGGGTGCCATGGGGTGGTGTGGATGAGGTGTGGGGTGGTGTTTGTGGTGATGAGTGTGGTGGTGTGTGGTGTTTTGTGCGTAGATGTGGTGTGGGTGATGATGTTGGGTTCCTGTGTGTGTTGTGGTTTGCGTTCCCTGTGCTCTCTCTCTGTGTATTGCGCCTTGTCTCTGAATTTCGATTTGTGGGGGTTTGTGGGTGATGTGGGTGTGTGTTTTATATGGTGATGGGTGTGTGGGTGTGTTGTTTGTATGTGTAGCAGGTGTGTGTATTTCGAATTGTCCAATGTGGCTGTGTTTTGTAAAGGGGTGTGTATTTTGAGCGCGGCGGTGTGTACCGCCAATGGAATACCGCTGTTGAAAGACCGCCGCGTGGATTCGTGGGTCGTAATGGCATGTGCGTGTTTGTGTTGGCGTGACGGTGGAGGTTTGGTCATCTCCAGTTTATCGCTGACCGCTGATGAGGCGGGCTTCAGTGGATGTCGGGTTTTTGGCGGTTTGGCAGTTGTGGGTCAGAATGACCGTGGCGGTTTACCGAGGCCGCAGCGGTATGATGGCGGTCTTCTGACCGGCGGTAAGAGCCTTTTACCGCCAGGGTCAGAATGACCCCCTGATTGCCATGTTTTCATAATATTCTGGGCACAGTTTCCCAGGTGCATTTGGCACACCTGGCAATTTTGTTTTGGGGGAATTGGAATTGGTGTTGTCTTACATACCTTGTATCTCTAATTTGTCTAGTAAGCCATTGAAGGAACAAAATTCCAAGTAAATAACTAGGGAGCCAAAAGGTAGTGCTCACAAGCTAGATGAAGTGAGAGAGATTTGTGTCTCTGAGAAAATAGTAGGGAACAGCACACATATTTCAGCTGTTCCTCAATACTTGATTCCATTTACAGAGCATGGCAAGTGATTTGTTGGAACTGAAACGTGGATCCTATTTAGACATATACTCAATTCAAAAGAATAATGGTTCTCTTCTTTCTCTTTTTTTCTCTTCTAGGCTTTTCATAAGGCTGTACTCAGTATCGATGAAAAGGGCACAGAAGCAGGAGGAGCCACTGAAGTCAAAGTGGTCACGTACTCCTTTGTCTTTCCCACTGCATTCGATAGGCCCTTCGTGATGCTAATTTATGATCATATGACAAAGAGCATCCTTTTCATGGGAAAAATTTGCAACCCAGCACTTGCATAACTGCTACATCTCTCCCACTGTTAATTGTTAAGGACATGCTTAATAAAATCCACTTTCATATTCAAAATTTGAGGTTCACATGTGACTTTTCTCCTCTGCTATTCCATGTTTAGCCTTTTAGTGGCGTAAGGTAATCTATGAGGAATGGGTGAAGAATGCAAATAAGCTCAGTGTAAGGCTGTGCTCTTTACATAAAATTCCAAACATGAGCAAATCTTATTAAAAGTCTTTCTGATCCTAAAGTTATGACTCGGGTGTTTGTGTTCATTAATACCAGATAATGGCAAGTAATCTGTACAATATACTTGAACACACAATGTGAATCAGAGCTGTTAGTTATATTAAAGCACTGGAATGTTGAGATAGCCATTCAAGACAGTGGAGTGCCTTGAGGATCAGAAAGGACTGGTGCAGACCGTCATCTACAGCATTCCAATCTTTGTCTTTCTGTTTCTCCTTTTTTAATTGAGAACATTCTAACCTATGGGTTCTCTTAGGCATTTAGCCCTTCAGCCTTCTGCTACGCTGATGGTTACAGGCCCTCTCCTGCAATACAGGTCTACAGCAGAGGCTTATAACTCAGATTTAGAGCCTTTAACAACTGGTACAGCCCACAGTTGTTAGCTTAACTGCTACAGTAAAGGACTTTAATTTTGATCCTTACATGTGGTCACATATATAACTCAGTTTACAGTGCTTACAAGGGGAATGGACCTTGCCATCTCTTTCCCCTAATTAAGTCTTTCCTACAGTTGTTCTACAGCTCTACGGAGGTTTATCGAATCTCCATGTAGCTTTCTTCTCTTAACTGGTGACGTCTATGGGTAAGTGTAACCGGTTAAGAGCAAAAGCTACACAGAGATTAGATGAACCTCCAAACAGGTGTAAAATGTCTGAAGAAAACACCTCATTGGAGGAAAGAGAGGGCAACGATAATACCAAGGAACATCCAAGAATGTGTATTTTTCTTAAGCGGAGGGTCTCTCCACATAAAAGAATTGTTATGCTTGCCAGAAAGTCCCATTGTTTACCAGTGATTTTTTTTCATTTCACATCCTAAACAACCCTCTTTTCTAATTACACATTTGGGATTGTATTAAGTATAAGGCACAAACAATATCTGAGCCACAGCGCACCCTTAAACAGGTGTGCCAGGTGCAAACATGAACAGTGTGCCTGACTACAATGAATGCACTTCCCTCTGGGCAGCCGTGAACTCTGGCTACTGTGGGGGCAGCACATTCAGGGATATATAGAGTGACTGTATTAATAAGCTGCTCTGTGATTCGCTGTGCAGGGGCACCCACCTGCACTTTAGTGATGGGAAAGAGATCCCCCTGCAGGCAGGTGCAATCACTCACTAAAATGCCTTTGTGTCTAGGGGGTTAAAGGGACTCACTTTCCCCTCCAGGGGGCTACCCTAAGGGGGTGCACTGTCAGGCCACCATCTTTTTGTGGCACAGTTTCTGTGCACCTCCTGACAGCCTCTATGCCTATGTGCCCACATCCATAATACAGCACAGAGGAAAAAGGATTCCCACATTTGTAAGGGACCATGCCACCATGCAAATGAGAGAATGCCCTGTAGAGATAGCACTGGTGCTACATGCGGGTCAGTGCTCTAGGTATTACATAAGTGGCCGTACAAGAGTTTGTGGCCACTGATAAATATTGAATACTGATACTGACAAGTGCAGGTCCTTCCAAGTATGTAATTTCCAAATAAATCAACCTGTTAGTATGATGTGTTTTCCCTCATTGCAAAAGTTATATGGGCAACACTTGTGGGGTGTGATATTTACGCTCCAGTAAAAATATCCCTTTGGGTTCAATTAGAAGTTTACTTCAGAATCCTGTATTATTGTGTTCAAGAGACTGAGTCCTTCTGAAAGCCAGTAGAAGAGGCTGGGAGTCCATTGTGATCTTAAAGAAGAGATTACATCTTTTGCATGTAATCACCCCAGACTTCTGCCTTGAATGTTTCTCCAGGCTGTTCAGCTCTGTGCACTTTATCTCTGCTAACTAGTGGTAATGTGCCTGAGCTCCTCCGTCTAACATGATTCAATTGGCACACCCCTGATTGGCAAATGTAACATACCTATAAGTTAGTAAATATTGGAAAAGTATATTCCGGGCTGTAAGTTAAATGTCACTAGTGGACTCCAGCACCCATTGTGCCATTCACTACAGTGTAGAGTAAACACGACTAAATGTGTAGTTTGACTGTGGAGTTTTGAATTGCAAATTCAACCTTTCAAAATACTTTCTTTTGACAGGCCTAAACCTTTTTTTTTAATATTAATAAGTCACACCTAACTAGGCCTCATTTCCCAGCAGGCCGGGTGCAAGGTATTTAAAAGCAGGACTAGTATAATTCAATTAAAAAGATGTCCTTACTTTAAAAGCTATTTATTTCTATAGAAAAGCATTGGAATGCAGTAGTACATTTAATAATGTTATCTCTGCCTAGGAAGCTGCTACGTAGTTCATTCCTGAACTTTAAAATATTTATTACATACATGTAATAATGTTATCTCTGCCTAGGAAGCTGCTACGTATTTTATTCTTGAACTTTAAAATATTTATTTACACACCCAATTCACTGATGAAGTGAGATTTATAATACATATTTAAAAAAAGGTACTTTTAGAAAGTTACCCTTTCCCTGTCTAAAGCCCCATAATGCCCATCTGCATGAGCTCAGCTGTCACCTCGCAGCTGAATAGGTCCCTTGATAAGGTGTGAAGTTGGTCCCAAGAGCTGAGACAAAGGCATTAGGTGTGGGGAAGTTTTCTGCCCTGGAACCGATTTTCAAAGGGGCCTACCCTGTCACAGGCAGATGTAGCTAAAACCTTGGCTTCCCCTTCCTTTTGTTCCCCCTACTCGTCAAGCAGGTACCAATCCTAGTGGGTGAGGAGCTGGCCACAGAACTGGTTTAGAGTGACTACAGAGGAGGGGTTGCTCTTTTCCCTGGCTACACTGTTGGGGTGACCACACAGGCTCTGCACAAGGTGCAAACGCTTTCATCATCTTGGATTTAGGTAGAGAGTTGGATTTAGTCAGAGAGGGGCATTGTGGGATTGTTTGCAAAAAAGGCCCACAGGAAGTGCTGCAAAAGTAGGTAGGATTGGCCTGGGGAAGTTTTATCCTATTATTTGGGAAGGTGCCAGACATCTCCCCCATCCACAGGCTGCAGCCAGATATAAATGTGATGCCGATAGTATCCTTGTCGGGACGCTAAACTTTCTGTACCTTTGGAAGAACAGTAGAGGACTAGACCTGTTGATGTGACCTCAGAAAAGCCAAGAAGAGGGGCCCTGCTCTCCCTTTTGTACCCAGGACAAAGAAGTCTATTCAAAAGTTGATAGAGCGGAACTCCTGTTCAAGCTACAGAGAGTCAATAAGCTAAAAAAGGCATTTCTGCAACTGTCAAGCTGACACTTTCAATGGGACCTGGCATAGAACCAGCTGCTTGCCTCTGCTGGAGGGAATCTTGACTGACAAGTGCTGTCCCCAAGGCTCTGGCCCCATGGCTGGTGTCAACTTTTCCTGTGACTTACTACTTCACAACGGTGACGGATATCCCATCCACCAAAATCCAAATCTCATTATATTCAATTGGATTCAGATTTCGACGGATGGGATATCTGTCACCAATATGACGGAGAAACCCATTCACGAGTTCTAAATCAGGCCTTAAGTTTGAAGGTAAAACTTCTGGCTGGGTTGAATCTGATTTCTGTACTCAACCCCCGCACATTGCAGTCAGCCTTAGCTTGTGCCAAGGCATCAGTCAATCACAACCAGATGACCGTGGTTGGCTTTAATGCTTTTAGGCATTTTCTCATTTAAACTTTAAACATTCTTAACTCTGGTTTTGCTTATCATTTTGGCATCATTTCATTTATTAGAATTTCCTCTATATTTTTTAATTGGTTTGGGATTTGTATTGTGTTGTCTTTTAACTTTACTAATGTTTGGTACTGCATAAATACTTTTTACCTTTCCTCCAAGTTAAGCCTGTCTCCACTGAGCCATGGGTGCCAGAGGATTCAGCTTAGACTATTTTAGGGACTTTAGCTGCTCACCTCGACCATAGTTGTGATTATTCTTTGAGATGGGTTTGTCCCCCCCCTTAACTAATACTTTCGATTTCTTACAGCCTTAGATTTAGAAATGTAATGGGTCTTGTCACAAATGTACAACTATGTGTGCATGTTTACTCATGTAGATTTACTACCACGCCTAGTTTTTTTTTCTATTGAGCATTTCCAAGTGTAGATGTATGCCTCGGTGTGGACACGTGTCCACCCACTTCACATCAAGAGTTATACAGTATATAGCCTGCTACAGCAGGACTCTAGAATGTAAAGTTACCACTTGTATCTTTGTACATAATGGAGATCTCCCTATGGGAAAGCATATGGAAAATTATTTGAGATTATCATTCTTGAAAACATTAGAAATATTTAAATGTAAACTATAAATGTCATTTATAATAATATATAATTTTGTTAATATTTATTTACCTCAACTATTAAAATATACAATTAGAGCACATTAGCATATCATATTACATTCTACAAAATAATGACAATATATTCATTTACTTTATAAACAACTTGAAAACCAATTATTTTTAAAAATCCCAAAAAGCATGTTTAATTAATTTTAATTATGTTATTTTTTTAGTAAACATCACAAAGTATAATTCAACTTCATAAATTAATTTTATTATTAAATAATAAAATATTGAAATCATTCACTAATAATTATATAATTGTTAACAATAAAATATACATGTGAATCTTTAAATGACAAATTAATTTAATTTATTTGATATTAGTTCCCATGGGGTGGTATTTTATTTTCTTGCCTCACTTGTTTACTATGAGAGTCAGGGCTGTACTGGAGTACATTTGAGCCTGTTTTGACACCTTTAGGGTTGTAGTAACTTTAGACGTGTAGCTTATGAAACTTATGAATAGCTATGGTCTTGCTCATTTGTGAAGGCATGTTTGTATGAGCATGTTCCGACGTAACCCACTCCTTAAATTTCCCTTAACCGCTCCCATTTAATACTGGTAGCCCACATTTTCCAACCACTACCCCTTGCCCCTCCCACATTTAAAACTCAATGTTTACATATATGCGCAGAAATCTTTGGAAACATGGCATAGACCACCGTACAGAAGAAAAGGAGAAGCAGAGGTCTCTGGTTCTTGGGTAGAATTTTATATTACATGCATAGTACTACTGTAGTGCTATTTTACATACTACATTATGCAGTGTGCGAATAGACCCTTATGTGCTCAGCAATACTTAGGATCAATTTATATGAGTTTTTTTCCTTATGAATGTTTAGCAATTGGAATAACTAATAAACACTGTAGAAAAATCATTATCAGATAAGAGAAGACAACTATTGATAATAAATGTACAATTTTAAAGAGGGAAGTTCACGACTTTATATGTGGAGGATGGTACCCTCACACCTATTCTCAAATCCACTCAATGCCATTCCTTAAACAAACTATAATTTTCATCTAAATCTAATTCCCTCACATGGAGAACCATACATTCCAGGTCTGGACTTATTAAGACTACAATATATATTTGAGAGGGTCTAAGTGAAGATACAAGAAGCTGCACCACAAATTGTTAAAAATACTTGTCTTTGATAAATCTATTAATCAGCAAATCAAAACATAGACTCAGTAAACAATTCTAATGACTGCCCAATGCAAGTGGTCCGGAAAGTGTATAAGACAGTGATTAGTCCAAAATTTGTCTGAAATATATCTTGAAGGGAAAAAGTGAAATCCTAAAGAGGGCTCTGGCATGATGACTGCAAGTGCGGAAAAAATAGTATAAATGACTAAACTGACACCCTGGTGATTTTTTGGTGCATCATGGGCACTGCAGGGACTCGTGATAACACAACACACCTGGCCTGAAGGAGGAGGAGCTGCTCTCACTCCTGCACTGCTGACAGGCTATAAAGTGCCTTGCTGATACCTGCGGAGCCAAGAAAAGGCCTGTCAGTGCCCATCCATGGCCAGACAAGGCTGGGCTGGGCCACTCCTCTGACATGGGTGATTTCCACTGGACACGCAGGTGAGTGCACCTCCCCCAAGTTATTTAAAAGCGTGGGAAAACGCAATGTTGCTGGAGGCCCTACACCATCCCACAAACCCACTAGCATTGATACCATGCTAGAAAACTCCATAGGGGTTGTAATCAATGTGGCTCTAACTGAGTGCAGACTATCCTTGGGGCATGGAAATGGCTTGGGAGGAACAGTTGATGGCATCGGCATCTCTATAGCTGAAATGCATAGTCTACTGGAGGAAGTTGCTACAAGAGATGCTGGAGAGTATTAACAGCCCAGACTTTTCCTCCAAAACAGCTGTCAAATACAAAAATACTAGTAACCGTGTCCTATGGGTGAAATCTCAGCCAAACCAATTACTAGCTGGAAAAGTGCAGAGCTTAATGCACGTAGGTAGCACTAGAGATGGGGAGTTATACAGTAAATTTGCCATGATTTTGAAGAACTAAACCCAATAAAGGAGCGACAGGCTGTAATAGAAGTCCATTTGGCTACACTGCTTAAATCCCACACTGCACCCCACATTCAGATCAACCCCACTGAGGCCTACATTGACCCTGTTTCTTGTATCAGGCCTCAGGGGGAGCGTAATAGGGAATTCTTTCCAGGACTCTTTAGCTCACCGTAATATAGTATTTCTATGCCCATCACATATTACAGTTCCACAAACGGCATGCTGGGTCTCACAGTTTGTCCTGAAAAGTGATGCACGTGTTTCTTCGCACAGTTGAAGGGATTTGCCAATCTCTCTGAGCTGCTTGTAATGGTGATGCGTGGTTCTGAGTGTCGGGCTCTCAAGACGATGCATTGTTCCGAGAGTGATGTGACAGTTCTGCTCCTGCAACAGGCTAGATATGCTGATTCTGCACCAAGCAGGCTGAAGATGCTTCAATTTCTCTGGTGCAAATATGTGGGTCCTCTTCAAGTGAACCAGGCACAGGAGCAGGAGTAGAGACTTTTATATCCCCGAATCAATTGTATGATTCCTGTGGGAGTTCAGATTGTGGTAACATTGTTAATCTTATTAGATCAATTTTGATTGACTACCTTTATGCTTCTTGTTGTATGTCACAAGGTACTTCAGAATGGTCTGCACTTGAACTGCTCAAGAAAAAATCACACACAACCTGTTTGCACGTGGAATGTTGTGTGATACTGTGGAAAGGCACAAAAACCAAGGATGCACAGGTAGATGAAAACATAGTTGCTGAAGTGAAGTGCATTATGACCAATGGAAATCGGTCAGGAATATCTATGTAACAGTTGTTGACTAGTGCTAGACAGAATGCTAAAATCTTTTTAATGTAGAGAAGTGTTAGTGAAATTCATAAAGGCGCTGTAAGTGTCTGGGGTTTTTTCTAACAGTCATTGTAGGTTACAGATGGTGCAACATGATCCATAAATGTATGTCAGATGTTAGTGAAATAAAGCAATCACGAGGTAACTGCTATTCAAGAATATCAGCCAGGTGCAGTACCAGGTGCAGTGGGGATAGCATTTTCCTGCACCCTAGATCGTGGTCCAATTGGCCATTTTTTATGTGGATCTAACTGTTCCACAAGAGCGTGGATGTGTTTGTTCTGTATCTGTCATGGAAAGCTCTGTGGTTCAGACTCATCTTGGTAGTTCAGGACAGGTGTGTGGTAGAATATGCAACAGAAGGACATGCTGGTTTCAGGATTACTATTTGTGATGGTAGATGAAAGTTGAGTTGTTGGTTTTGTGGAAATTGCACTTAGGGGCATATTTGCAATGTTTGGCACAGTGCAGAACCCCAAGCCTTTTTGCTGTGCTGTCCTGCATCAAAAGAAAAGGGCATGAATGGGTCGTATCTACAAGATACAGCACATTCCTGTCTTTTTCCACAGTGCTGGTGCACAAATGACTGCCATGCGCCAATGCCATGCGCCAATGCAGGCACCCTTGCACCATGGCGCATTGTAGAGATGTTTATTTTGTACAGGAAGTGACACCATTGGAAGTGATTTCCTTTTACTATGTGTGCTACAGAAATAGGAGAAAATGAGGAGAAATAGTGCTATTTCTCCTTGTTGTGTCTCCTATATGCCTCCCCTGGGGAGGCATAGGCTTTTGACACATTCCAAGGTTTACAGCATGTTGTAAATCTGGGAAAGGGTCAAATGCCATGGGTGTTATGTGGGAACACCCACCATAATGCCCATGGCACGCCTCCCATTTGCAGTGTGAGGCAAGCCAGTAACTTACACTACATTGCCTCACTCCATATCTAGAATGCCACGAAAAGCCAGGCAGGGTGGCATTTCATTGGCTTGTAGATATGGCTCTGCATTGTGTGTTTCGGTAGCGCACAGGGGCTTGTAAATAAGCCCCTTAGTTCTTTTTCACTTTAAATGCTAAGACAAGCATCAGGCTTATTTGGGCGCACACTGTTCCCTTTCACACTGACAGCATCCAGTCCTACTGCCCAAGAGTCCATAGAGTACAAGTTTGGTCCATGCTTTTGTACAGTCCCCTGCACCACCAGAAGTCTGTGGAATGAGTCCTCTGGCTATGATTATTGGACTTTGATGGACTGGTCCCCTTGGTGCCATTCTACCGAGTTCAGTGATGTCAGGAAATCGTTCGAAGTTTTTATGTATTTTATTACATTGGACAGTTATTGATCATATTATATGACGTCACCTTCCATTTAAGTTTAAAATGTCTTTAGTATTTATAACGGTTTACTTTAACAAGTACCTTTAAGTTGCTTTATCTGTGCTCCAATGCCAGGCTAACTGGTCGCAAGGCTCATAGGAAATAGTCTTCAGACCTTCACAATGGGCTCTCCATGAAGAACATGGCCTTCAGCTAAGTCCAGTGCCCATTCGTCCTGCAAAATAGTCCGATAGGATGGTGTTGGAAAATGGGTTATTGGTAAGGGCAGGTAGGTACCTACACTTAGCAATAGGCCACTAACCTCCACTAAGGTCCAGTTAGGTCTCAGTAAATTAAACCCAGCTCAACCCTTGGTAGCTTGACAACGAGCGTCAAGGCTTAACTTAGGAGACAGAGTGTAAAGCATTCAAATATCACAAAACAGTATTTAAATAAAACACAGGAAAAAGTTTCAAAACCTAAAACCAATTTATAAAAATAGATTATATTTTTATCTTTAAAATGACACCAAAACGAATAAAATCGGATAAGGGGAACCGGAGATATGAATTTTTAAAGAATTATTATTTTTTTAGCACCTAGAAACAAAAAGCTCCAATCGGGCCATATGGTTGCACCTCGACCGGGGCAAAGTCAAAGTTTAAGGCCAACCGCGATGGAGCCCTGCTCGGCTACAGTCCGCGGGAGGCCTCGGTTAAAAGCTTACCTTCACACTTAGGGGGTCATTACGACCTCAGCGGTCTTTTTGCAAGACCACCGAGGGACCACCGTGCGGAAGACCGCCTGTGCAGGCGGTTTGCCGCTCAGCATATTATGACTGTTGGCTGCTCTCCGTCGTTAGTCAGACGGAGAGCCGCCAACAGCCATACTTGCGGGCGGCGGGGAAGTGGAGGTTGCTCCACCTCCACCGCCACGCCAACAGAACACCGCCCAGCGAATCACGTCCTGTGATTCGCCGTGGCGGTGTTCTGTTGGCGGTGTGGTGTCGGCGGAGCTGCCCCCATGAACCCCATCCCCTCCCGGAGGATCGACGGACCAGGTAAGTCAATCGTCCGTTAGGGGAGGGGCGTGGGGGGTGTTGTGTGTTGTGTGCGTGTATAGGGGTGTGCGTGTGTGTATGTAGAGGGGGTGTGTGAGTGCGTGTATGCTTGCGGGGGTGTTGTGTGTATGGGAATGAGTGTGTGTATGTCTGTGGGTATGTCTGTATGGATGTATGGATGTGTGCGTGTATGTTTGAATGTGGGTGTGCGTGTCTGAATGTGTGCATGGATGTAGGCATGTATGTCGGGGTGTGTGCGTGTGTGTGTTGGTGGTGCCTGCATGCGTGTCGGTGTGTGTGAGTAATGTTATGTTGGGGGTGGGGTGGGAGGGGGGCCCTGCCAACTTTGGGGGGTGGCAGGGGTGGTGGGGGGTGTAGGTGAGGGAGTCGGGTGGGGGTGGGATAGACCCTTAGCAGTGCCAGGGAAGGAATTCCCTGGCACTGATAGTGCTTACCGCCATGGATTTCATGGCAGTTCAAACCGCTGGAAATCCACGGCGGTAAGCCGGGTCCAAATACCGCTGGCGGTATACTGACGGCCGCCGGGCTGGAGACCCAGGCGGGCAGGACGGAGAACCGGCGGTTGACCATGGCGGTAACCTTCATGGTCATAATACACCAAGGTAAGACCGCCAGCCTGTTCTCCGCCATCCGCCAGGGTTGTAATGACCCCCTTAGTCTCTTTTTCGAAGATTTTCTTCAGCGGGCCGAACCTGCCAGTCTAATCCGACCTCCTGGAGCCCTTCTCCGAATACGCGATGCTGGAATCCTCGGTGGAGATTTTTACCTTCGGACTTAGTTGTTTTTTCGAGGTGAAAATCCTTCGACCGGGGTAAACCTGGATCTTGATCCGACGTCCATGGAGCCCTCCTTGGATATGCTGGCTGGGAGGTCCCGGTCAACTTTTTACCTTCGGACTTAGGGGGTCATTCTGACCCTGGCGGTAAAATCCGCCAGGGCCAACGACCGCGGGAGCACCGCCAACAGGCTGGCGGTGCTCCCATGGGCATTCTGAAAACCGGCGGTGTACCGCCGGTTTCCCGCTGCCCTGGGGAATCCTCCATGGTGGCGCAGCTTGCTGCGCCGCCGTGGGGATTCCGACCCCCATACCGCCATCCTGTTCCTGGCGGTTTTGGCCGCCAGGAACAGAATGGCGGTATGGGGGGTCGTGGGGCCCCTGGGGGCCCCTGCAGTGCCCATGCCAATGGCATGGGCACTGCAGGGGCCCCGTAACAGGGCCCCATGGCAGACACTGAAAATCGCGACGGGTGCAACTGCACCCGTCGCACCCCTTCCACTCCGCCGGCTCCATTCGGAGCCGGCATCCTCATGGAAGGGTGTTTCCCGCTGGGCTGGCGCATCGGCCTTCTGGCGGTCGCCCGCCAGCCCAGCGGGAAACCCAGAATACCTGCGGCGGTCCTTTGACCGCGCAGCGGTATTCTGGCGGTTCCAGCCAGGCCGGCGGCTTCCGCCACCGGCCGGGGTCAGAATGACCCCCTTAGTCTCTTTTTCAGAGATTTTCTTTACCGAGACGTACCAGCAAATCAGGCTGGGTCGCGGTTGAGGCAAGCTGGCTAGAGTTGCCGCTGCGGGTCGGTCCCTCTATGGAGCTTTTTTACAAAAGTTGTCCAAACTTCTCCAAACTTCTGGGGCTTCTCCCAGATGTCCTTTTAAGGTTCTTTTGGGGTCCACAGCTCACCCCAAGGGTACAGAAGTTCTGAGATGGTCCTTGGGGGGTGCGGACTACACCTCCCAGAATGCAACTGGCGCAAACTCCTTTTTGGCCACTGGACAGTGGTCAGCTGGTCGCTTTCTTCAGGAGTTGGTGCAGGGGACTCTGGATAGCAATTTTTCACCTGTAGCAAACAGGGAGTCCCTCCGTGAACCAGTTGAAGCCAGGCAAAGTCCTTCTTGTGGTGAAACCCAGGTGTGCAGCTGGTGCAGTCCTTCTGAGTGCAGGTTCCAGGTGCAGGCCAGGGGTCCAGCAGGGCAGTCCTTCTTCTTCTGTAGTTCTTCCTTGTTGGATTTGGTAGGGAACTGAGGTGTGGGTGCAGGTCTGCCAGTTTTATCCTTGCTCCTGTGTGAAAAGCAGGGGGGTCCTGGTTCTCCAATCAGGTGCAGGGTCCTTCCCCCTGTGATGACCACTTCCTGGGAAGTGTGGCAAAAATCAATCCCAGGAGGCAACATTCTCCAGCATGGCTGAATCTGATTTTTGGAGGTTACACCTGGCTGAGCCCACCCACTGGTGTGGCTAAAAATCATGAACACACCCCTCTTCTGCCCTCTCCTAATCTAATCAAGGGGGCACCTAGTTGTCTGTCTGGGGTTGCAGGATGTGGAGGTGTTGCTGGTTGCTCCAAATGTCCTTCTCTGCCTTTGAAGACCAGTTTGGCAGCCCTCCTCCTTCCTGCCTCACCATCTGCTGAGGGGAGATTCCCTCCCACAGGCACATTCCTTTGTGTGAAGCCAGGCCACTTCACACCTCATCAAGGCAGCCTGGCTAGGCTGCTAGATGGTGGCCAATCAGAGCACAGCAGCAAAAACAATGCAGGGCTGAAATTGGCAACTTTTCAGGTAAAGTTTAAAACTCTTTACCTGAACAAGTTATATTAAATCCCACAACTGGAAGTTGTGGGATTTATTACAACAATTAATTTGATACCAAACTCATGGTATGCATCATTTAAGGAGACTTTAAAAATTAAAGTAAAGTCTCCCCATTCTAGCCTATGAAGGCCATTTACTACAATGAGGGAAAAACGAATTTGGCTGTTTTTACCTCACCAGGGCTTATAAAACTATTTTTATAAAGTCCCTGTTTATAGTTACATGGCACCCAGCCCTAGGGGCACATAGGGCACACCATAGGGGTGACATATGTAAAAATAGGGTAGTTTAAGACTTTGGAACTACTTTGAATTCCAAAGTCAAATTTGCATATAACTTTAATTTAAAAGCAGCCATCAAGGCAGGCCTGCCTTTAAAATGACACTGGGCACCTCAGCAGTGCACCTATGGGTGCACTACCTATGCTGTGGTCCCTAAACCTACATGCCCTACCATATACTAGGGACTTATAGGTAGGTTAACTTAGCCAATTATAATTAGCCTAATTTGCATATTGATTTTACACAGAGCACAGGCCCTGGGACTGGTTAGCAGTACCCAGGGCACCATCAGAGTCAGGAAAACACCAGCAAAAAGTGAAAAATGGGGGCAAAAAGTTAGGGGGCCTCTGCAATCAGCCCTGTTTTCCCACAGATGGTCTTTGGCTGTTGCCTGCAGGAACTAGACGAAAGGACTGGCCTCTGTTTATCTTTGATATCATGCCAGCAAATCCTCAAGTGTATGAACATCACCCTTTACTAGTGATCTCTGTCTGTAGGGGATTTGTTAAATTCAGGCACTCGCCCTGCATCGTTGTCCTCAATACCTATTGAAGATGTCCTTTAATCTAAAGCAATATTCAGTCTGTTTTGGAGTACAGGGCCTTAGAGCATGGAATGGCAACTGTAGTTGTTCTGCACAACGCCAACTGCATAAACCAACGTATGAAGTAGGTTCACAGTGCATGGAAGCGGAAAAAAGTGTGTACTGAATCCAACCGAAG
Organism: Pleurodeles waltl; assembly: GCF_031143425.1. NCBI lineage: Eukaryota > Metazoa > Chordata > Amphibia > Caudata > Salamandridae > Pleurodeles > Pleurodeles waltl. The sequence goes on along the minus strand of NC_090448.1, from coordinate 897,079,590 downwards.
GCTGTGCAAACTAGGTTTTTACTTTGGACCACACAACTTTACTGGACTCATTGTGTTGGAGACGCTGCAGTTCTTTAATCCGAGGAGAAAATATGTATTGCAAAGAAACTGAAATTAATCTGAAAAAACGGATTTATAATTACAAGGTAGTTTAATGGTGGTGGGTTGGTGAATGGTGAATGGTGTCACGAGAAAATGTAGCAATGAAAGGGATCTTTTACAAACCGGGTAAATGAGTAATAGCATGACTTACTCTCCAGAAGCTGTTTTGGATTTTGAAACATAATTCATTAAACTACCCGCAGTGTAATTCTACTAGATCTGGGTGCAGGATGTCGCTGCGTAAGGGTCAAAACTTGAAATTGAGCAGAAGAAGCCGTACACATCGCTGTGCAATAAAGTGACCCATTCCTTTAGCTCCCTATGGGAGTGACTAGCCATCGCAGTAAAATATATTATAGGTGACAAATATTATGCAATAAAGAGAGGTCACGTCAATGATCCTGTCCAGATAACCCTCTCCTTGGCGGTCTTTCGTCGATGGTTTATTAACCTCAAAAGCCCGAGTACCCCTTTAAATTAACCTCCCATTTATAAAGTTACCCTCAGTTTGGAGTAGCGACGAAGAACAATATTTTTAGTTGTGACTTTTACTTTTTTAAGTCAAGTCAAGTTATAATGTCTGGTTGTTAAAATCATTACAAATAAACTTTGTACAAACAATAAAACGTGTACACTCTAGTGCCCTTTTAATGCAGAATACAAAACAAACCTAGCTGACCTTATGTCTGCCCTCCTACTTATACCACTACTAATAATAATTGCCTTTTTTTATAACACATTCAAAAACTCCACCACCCCTGCCATTAACAGTTCAAAATAGTCATCCCTTCCTCTTTATGAACTAAATATCCATTGTGCATAATTTATGACACTGAGCACCAGGCCTTGATGTCTTAAGCACATCTGATGGCAGCATTGAAAAGGCAGATATGAGGTTTTTATATCCGCTGTGTGCAATTCGTTGCTGGCTATGCTTGCTTTTTTCAATGTCAACGTTTATTATTAAGAACAAGAAAGCAACTTACTGCTACTGGACTGGAGCCCTGGCAGTCAGTGGGCACCCATAGAGATGGGGACATGTGTCTTGACTGCGAGCTTGCTTCGCATCAAGACCTTATACGCACACACGACTTGCCAAAATCCCACTTCCTTATCCATGCCATTGTTACTCGCTATATTCCCTAGCACTGGGCACCAACAGGAGTGGAAGTGAAGACATTCGTTTGTCCACGCAGTGTAGGAGATGGGTACTGGTCGCCACCTAATGAAGTGACTTTATAGAGGCCTATGCAACAACCTACATATTTCCCTTGTTCCCCTTCAGGCTCGGTGGGAAGAAGACCTAGGTCGGTCTTTGAATGACAAAGAGTTGCACTTTATCCTTGTGTATCCCACCAAAATTCCCCGTAATTCTCGATTCAAATTCATCCAATTTACATTGTTACACAGAGATTATTTCATGCAACTCAAGATACATAAAATCTACCCTGCGCCACCCTCTGATCCTCTGAATGCCCCAAGTGCCAAACTGACCCGGCAGATCAAGTATATGTGCTATAGTCATGCTCTTCCTTGCAGGCTTATTGGATAGATGTATATACTGCTCTGGTGGATAAAGCAGGGGCCCACTACTGGACCTCAATTGAACATTGTCTACTAGGATTGTATCCGGGCCCCAAAACCTTCAAGACCCTGTCCCGCTTTGTGGATCTAAAACTTTTGCTAGCTAAGTGGCAAATCATTAGGTGGTTGAAATCCCCTCAAGACCCCTTAGCGACTAGTTGGCATGAGGAAGTTATACACTGGGGCACAATAGAAGGGCAGACCTTACGTAGGAAGGAATAGCCTGGACTCAGGAAACAACCAATAGCCATGAAATGGGATGCCCTTCTCGAAACATTCCGGTCCCAGACAGACAAGAGCTAAACATTCCCCTAAGATATATCAGAATCTTCTATTACATTTCCTTGATAAGCCAGTGAAAAAATATTGCATAACCAAGCTGACTTGTTCAGCTGGTGTGATCACAACTCAGTGTGGTTGGCGAGTGAATTTACCTCCCCGCCTCACACCCCATGGCCCTCCCACATAATTACACACTCCATCCAATTGTATTAAACAGAAGACTTGTTAGGATTAGGGTGGGGGTATGTTCTTGACATTACACTTTCTCCTTATTTCTCTCCTTTTTTGTCTATCTTTTGGAACCATGCAGAATTCCTACACTCTTAGAGCAGATATCTTAGATACGTTAAGATTTGCCTTTGCATAGAAATCTATGTAACTAAGGGTCTGATTATGACATTGGAGGTCCCACCATAGGACCGCCAATGCCATGGGGAGGCCGGCGACTCCCCCACCACTCGTATTACACTATTCCCACTGGGCTGATCTGCGGGAACATTGTATTACGACGTTCCCAACGGTCAGCCCGGTGAGAACAGTGCTACGGTATTGGCTGAGGCAAATTGCATAGCACTTTAGCTCTCTCAGAATGTACACTGTCTGAAAGCAGACAGTGTGCAATCCAGTGGTGCTGGGCAGGGCCCCCCCTGCACTGCCCATGCCATAGGAATGGGCAGTCAAGGACCCCCCTCTGGCTCCCAGCATTGGATTTCTGCCAGCCTTTCCATGGCTGGGGGACTGCCATGGAAAGCTGAGCTCTTAAACAGCACGGCAGTGCCGAGCTTAGCGCCGCTGTGGCTGAGCACAATTCAGTCCCCTGGCAGGTCCACCAACCAGGGTTGTAATGTGGTGGTCAGACCGACTGGAGTGCAGTGGTCCGAACGTCAATGCGAGTCAGACTGTAATGAGAGCCTGAGTGCTATGCCACCCTGTGTGCTAATCATTGGGAAGACACAGCCTTTATAACTTGAGAACTGAAACAGCTATTGATATGTTGATATCTTATGATGATATGTGTTGATTCCTTTTTCTCTTGCTTGATTGTTTTCACCCCAAGTGCCTGAAGGACGGGATCAGAAACAATTTAGCTACTTGAGCAGTTGAGAGCAAAAACAAATTAAGGGATTTGTTGATTTCCCTTTGTGGAAAAGTTCAGGTGGATGGCATTCCATCAGAAGTAATAATTGCTCAAGGCTTGTTATGTCCTGTACATTTTTCAGTTATTTACACGTGAGCTCAGCCTCTCACAGCTGGGAGACAGAGCAAACAAGCCTAACTTAAGAAAATGTGCAAAGCATTTCAAAGTACCACAACTGTTAAAAAGTTGAAAACACAACACAATAAAGATACCACTCCAATTTATAAAACTAAAGAATATTATAATGAACAAAACTCACACAAAAACAGCACAGATCCAGTAAGGGTAACCGAAGCTATGATTTTTTAAAGTTTTAAATAAAAGTAATGCCAAAAATCATTAGGCGCCAACCGTGTTTTCAGTACATTTCAACCCTAGAAAGTTGACATTCTGTTGCCCAAAGTTTTCCAGTGACCATTTACTGTTGCAGACCACAAGACAGCCTTCTGCCCTCCTAGGTGGAGGTGTTAATGATTCTCAGGAAGACACCCAAAGGACCCGCTGTTGGAAGAGGTTTTACAATTTCTGGCAGGAAGGTCAAGAGGGTGTGAGCACAAAAGCTGAGTATTAATGGGGAAGCCGTCTTTCAGAGGCAAATGGTGGGCACACGATAGGGGCTGCTCTTTTTTTCTTGCAGACAGGTTGGCTTTGGAGACAGAGAGGTGTAAACAGTTGCCAAACCACTTTTGCAGTGAGCTTGTGACCCTCAAGTATCCACCAGAGCTCCATATGCTAAAAGAAAGGTTCTGCCATCTTGGCAGTTGGCAGAATAGTGTTTTCCTGGCTATCTAGATGACACACTCAGAGGAAGTTATCACTGGGCAGAGCAAACTAGTAGCCCATTGGCTAGTAGGTACTGCATCCAAGGGCAATTCGTGGGCATAAATAGTGGTTCCCCGGCACCCACACTTCAGATCACGTCTCCACTGGAGAGAGGACCAAAGAAGAAATGCCCTGCTGTCCCCTGGACCTCGCAAAGAAAGTCTGAACCAAAGACTGGACTGCGTCTGCTGCTCCTGGGATAGAGGATTGTGTCTATTGTGCCCAGCTAGAGAAACAATCATCTCCAAGCCCCATACAGAAGGAGTGACTCCAAAGTCAGTTGGCTGACTTCCTGTTACAGTTAGGTGGCCACAAAAGCTGAAGAAGCCTGCATTGGCGAGTTAATAGCCCAAATCACCTGAAGACCACTGACCACCAAAGTGCAGCCCGCGAGACCAAGTCCCAACCCTCAAAGTTGCACCCAAGTCCGCAGGACCCAAGAGAGTTTTCGGAATGCAGTTTGGTCACCCAAGATGGACACTAGGCTCATTTAAAGGACCCACTGGTTTTGCTGTAACCAGTGATCAGTAGACCAGTGGCAAATGATCTTAGGCTCAACTTCACCTGTACTTCAAGGGGCACTGACTCTTGTGGCAAAAGTCTCCCCACCATGTTAATGGACTGATGAATGGCCCTAGGAAGACCCCCATCATGAATCAGCATCCTCAGGAGCCTAATACATCTTCAGTACCCTGTATCCCTTGCATCAGGGCCACTCCATTGAATTCTATTGTAGGTTGCTTATAAATCCTGGAACTGGAGAGGGCACTGCTTTGACTGCAATGTAACTGTCCTGACAAACTTCATTTGCCCCTGTGACCCACTCCCTGTTGGAGCTGGTTACCTAAAGCAGGTCAGAGTAGTAGTTCTCAACTCTTCAAACATTTTAAAAGGTTTTCCAAGTATCCACTAACAGTGGCAGTTGCCATTGCTTGCTTGAGATTTAAATAAAGAGGAGTCATTTACTGTTTTACTATTAATTTATATCTTCGGAACTCACCAGTGGATATTGTTCATTTTTGTGTCTAGACCTATTTTTATAAATTGGTGTTGGATTGCCTTTGCGTTGTGTTTTGTTCTTGTTCAATCCTTTTTACTACTTCTAAATGCTTCCTTTGACAAAGCCTGGCTGCTAGACACCAGAGCTATGCAGGGTTGAGCTGAAGTTTTGCAAATGAGCCTGACTGGCCCCCAAACGAATTAGTGCATTTATTACAGGATGATGCTACACAACCACACCCTATAATAAACTGCTTTCCTCACACTTGTTTCCGATCTCTGTGTTTTTTCTACTATTGCGCTCAATAAACATTTGATGCAAAAAACTAAGGGGCATATTTATACTCTGTTTGCACCGAATGTGCGTAAAAAATGTTGACGCAAAACTGCGTTAGCGCAGTTTTGCATCAAAAAGTATAAATATGGCCCTAAGTGTCGGTCCTTGCAACCGTCAGCTTAAGTTAAGGACTAGTGACAATCCGAGTCATATGGGGCAGGTAAACTTCCAGCTTATGACGGTCCAACTGCTCTACCAAACTTTAAATAACCTGTAATGTCCATATGATAAGTAAGGTCTGTTCTGATTAAGCCTTAAAATATGTCTTTTTTGCGTACAGCATTCAAGCATCTAAAGATAGCTAAGAACAACAGTCAAGTTACTAGCTTCTGAAAGATTTGTGAGTGCAGTTGAAATTGGCAATGGCAAACAAAGACTGCTGGCCTGAGAAGCTGGGAAATAAAGGTCTTTTCTCATATGGCAACTGAAGTCTTTATTAAGGCGAACTGTTTTTTAGAATTCTCTGGCCTAGATGGGGTTCATTGGATGCTTTCTTATCAAGAAGTCCAGGCTAGTGTATTCCTTGGGAATGGCTATCTACTGTGCCAGTATGGATCCCTTTGGTTCTCAAAAGGAAATAAAGTAAGCAATTGTGGCACAGAAAAGCAACAAAGCCCGAGAAAGGGTTTATTACAGCTGACCTCTGTAAATCTTATTAGCAGTCTTTAGTGTGATATTAGGTAGCGTAACTAACCCTAATTCCTGGAAAAGTGGCAATATTCAAGAATGGGATTCTATTTGCTTATGAATTACTGATGTATCTCCATGATCGATGTTTTAGCAAAATACCTGAGGTTACCCTGACAAATTACATATATTGTTGGTTGGATGATGAAGAGGTGATTTCTCCTTTCCAAACACAACTCTGAAGCGGCCTTGAGTAGTGCTTTCCACTTATTTATGTGTTTCTCCAAAGAGATTATTTTAGTAAAGGGTCAAATCTTTTTAGCGTTTATTCACCAGCTCCCTGACTTGACTCCGATTGTCGGACTTCCGTTACGTAGTCTCTCAGAGGCAATGCCATGGATACTGGGGCAGTGAGGCTCATTTAAATGTTCAGCCAGGCGAGAGTTTGCTGATGACGTCGGATGTTTAATTAGGGTTGGATAATAGGAGCATGCAAGAGGTCAACAAACTAGTATTACAGAAACTAATTTTCAGATTTCTTTTTTTCAGTCAAATGACACCAACTGTTCGCTTTGAAGTGGAGCTGCAAGTGGATCTGTTGAGACACGAGGAGCTCTAATGACAGTGCAATTTAGGATTTGCTTGTGGGTAAATCCTTGCACTCATGTATCACCTCCAGAAACGTGTGCATTAGGACATGCTGATGTCTTTCTCTGGTTCTCGTACGCTAGATAAATAGTTGAGAAGTCGAATCTCAGAAATGTAAGGCTTTCACCTGGGACATGCTGGAAGTATGCAATTGTTAAGGAGGCATATTGGATACATGGCAACATTTGATGATCAATGTGATATAAGGGAAAACTGCAGCACCTAGGTGAGTACATTCTTACGGGAACTAGAGTGGACCCTGCACTCAAATGGGACTCTCGCACAAGCTGGAGGATGCCACTGCCTCCTGCAAGAGTCATGTGGGATCAGGGTAACCCTTTGTCTTTAAATTTGGTCCCTGGGGCCCTCTGGAACTCTTCCACAAGATCAAGGGTGTCAGGTTACCCACTACCCTGCCCCTTTATACCTCATTTGTTTTTATATTTGAATACACATGTACCAAGTCCACGTATCCAGAAATGGTGGGCACAATATTTCTCCTCATATTGTGGCCAGCCAATCAGAGCTCCTGCATGACTCATCGGAGCATCTAGCTCCCCCAATAGCAAGATGGCTGACGGAAACAAAAAGCTTGGTCAATCTCACCATTATTTAAAGTTGCGTGCCTGAGGGACTCCTGTATGTGTTCCCCAAACCTAACCAACCAGATATACATACATTTTGATACTTAATTTCTCAAAAACTACTGAGCAGATGTACACTAAATAACAATAAGCACGCTTTCTGGGTACAGATCTAGCTGTCTGCCAAATTTAGTGTAATTCCATTCATCCATAGCCATTGGGGTTGTTGCACTGTTTTAAATTCCCTATGGAAATGGCATGGGGAACCTGCATTTTGGTAACCCCCCTTTTTTCTCTGCTTTGGTTTGACCAATCACTCTGAAACGTCCAAGGGGCTGAGGTCGATGATGTTGTGAAGGTTCGTCAAATGGCACCAAATCAATTACGAAACTAAAAAATGCTCTTCCTATGGGAGCTAGGTCCTAAGTAAAAGCTGCCGCTGTGTAATATATATGTATATACATATATATATATATATATATATATATATATATATATATATATATATATATATACACACACACACACACACAAATATATTTAAATTCACAACGCACATGCAGGATCCTGCTCCCATGAGAGGTGGAGTGCATAACCAGACGGGGGCACACTGCCAAAATATATCAAAGTCCCAAATCCTTAATGAAGCACTCACTCAGGAGTTGAATAGATCACAGAAATGTAATCACCCTCAATGATGCGTTTCAGCCGAACAACAGCATTGTTCACATAATCACCATGTTATACGAAGAACATGTATAAACTCTATGGTATACACAACAGTGTGTAAAGACACACCTAAGCAGCCCATTCAAATACATATACATCACAATGGGCGCCATCTTAATATGTCTCATATTCACTAGAATAAGCGTTCTTTTCAAAATGTTCTATTCATTTCTCCGATATATTTCTTAATCACATTTGAGTATTCCATCAAATTTTCAACTTACATGTTCATTCTTTTCCATATATTCTCTTAAATCATCTCTCTCATATATATCTTAATCACATTTCAGCATTTCATCACATTATCAACTTGCAAGTACGTCCAGTATTATTTATTGTCCCCAGCATTTTGTCCCGATTGACAATCAACAATGCTGATAGGGGAGCATATCAAGATATCATGATCCATTACATACTTCAGCTCTTTGTGCTTGCCTCATAAAAATACTGCTGACACTTTATCCCCTCTTCATTTTCAAATAAACATTAATATTGTTACTAACGGAATCATCCTGGGACCTGCCCACTAGCGCATTCATCTTATTCTATACATGGGCACTTCAAATAAAAATTGGAATGAAAATGCTGTCTTTGCACTCTTTCTTATCTTCTCTTGTCTTTTTTCTTTTTTTCAATTTTTTCATTATTTCACCTATTAATGCCCCCAAAATACCGTATTACACACTCAACCAACACATGTGACTGGAAGGACTCCTTGAAATGACATTGCGACCCCCACAAAGTGCAGAACACATCCACAGCTCTTTCAAACCCTTTTCTATGAAGTAAACACACACAACAAAACACATAAATACATATATTCTCAATCCTTACATTGAAATCCCAGGACATATGATAGGAGGGTCTTGTATTGTATTGTAATACTATTTATATAGCGCTTTCTACCCCTGATGAGGCGTTGAAGCACTTTTCGGTGAGTAGCACGGTACTCCGGAACCCAAGAGGAATTCGTGTTGTATCACTATAGGAAAATATGAGTTCAGTTTGAGAATTTTTATGATTTAATTTGAGCAGAGGATATGTGAGTTTATTCGTTGGATTGATTAGAGTAATGGAGGGATAGAGGAGGGAAGAATCCAGAAGTGTTAATTGGGAGTTTATAGTAATAGGATGAGGCTTGGGATGAGTAAAGGAGAGATGGAGGAGGGAAGAGTCTGTGGAAAGGGTTAGGGAGATCATAGTAGCAGTAGGGGTTTTGGATGAGTGAAGGTGAGATAAATGAGGGAGAATTTATTAGGTTTGTTTGGGAGATCATGGTAGTAAAGTGAGGTTTGGGTGAGCTAGATTTGGAAGAGGAGGGAAGAGCTTATGCAGGGTTATTTTGGAGATGAAAGTAGTAGAATGGGTTTGGGATGAGTCAGAGTGGGGATGGAGGATAGATTGATAGAGACATCACATATGGTGATGGGTAGACACAGGAAAGCTTACTAGAGAGTACATTTATATTATGTTTATTTATTTATAATTGTATATATATATATATATATATATATATATATATATATATATATAAAACACTTTCCTCCTACAATACGGAAGGACGGCACTCCACGGGCATTTAAAAAATAGTGATTTATTCACACACTGGAACGTGTTTCAGCGTCACCGCCTTTATCAACCTAACAATCACCATCTTGGCTACGCTTATATATCATGTGATCCTGGTAAATATTTCCAAAGCACAATGAACTTAAACTCATTTCCAAAACAATAATTACCACATTCGCAATAAATCATGATGAATATAGCACTATACAACTCATATCTCACCCACAATAAATTTGCTTGAATGCCTTTCCTTGAAACCATCCACATAACGATGACAATAGGCTTAAAATAAAATCGAACCTATTGTCTGCAGAGGAAGATATACATGATTACGGGATAATATAACCATTGGGTTTGAGAGTTGTAACTAGTTTAGTTACTGTTTCAAACTCATTTAGAAAAATATTGTCACATGAAGCATATCATTAATAATCTTATATCTTAAACTTTAACATGTTGTAATGTCATGAGATATATATCTAATAGTCCATTTAATTAGATGATCTTCTTACTACAAAATATCACTTATCAATACGTGTAAAATACACATAATTCCGTCCGCTGAAATATTTCAAATAAGATAAAATATACATTCATGAACAAATACTCCAAACAAGTGAAACATTGTCATAAAATTAACTTGTTGGTATATCAGTGAATATGAATATGTAATTCTTCACTACTGTTCAACCCATTTGGTTCCTTGGTATCTAATGCTTGTATGTATTTGGACTCTAATTTACGTAAATTATTTTCCCTGTCGCCTCCTCTGATGTCTTTCCTTATTCCATCTATTACACTATAACTCAAATCTTCCACTCTTCCTCTGTGGAAGTCATGCATATGTTGGGCAACTGGGTAGGAGTCATCTTTATTGAGGATAGCCCTCAAATGTTGAAGAATCCTTTTATGGACCTGAAGTTTGGTACTACCTACATACAATTTGGAACAACTGCATTTCAAGATGTAAATTACAAAATCACTTTTACAAGTATACCTTCCTTTAATGGTATGGACTATTCTGTCTCCCATAGTTATGGCTTTAATATGTTCGGCATTCCTGCACACCTTACACCTTACATGGCGTGACATGAGGTGGTGTGGGTGATGTGTGGGGTGGTGTAAGTGTTGATGTGTGGGGTGATGTGTAGTGGTGTGTGGTGTTTTGTGCGTGTAATGTTGTATGGGTGATGGTGTTGTGTGCCTCTGTGTGGTGGGGTTCTCAGTTGCTGTGCTCTCTGTCTATCTGGCCTTCGCCTCTGATTTTTGGTCGTAGGGGGTTTGTGGGTGATGTGGGTGTGTGTTTTATATTGTGTTGGGTGCGTGGGAGTGGTGTTTGTATGTGTATCAGGTGTGTGTATTTGGAATTGTCCAATGTGGCGGTGTTTTGGAGATGTGTGTGTATTTTGAGTGCAGCGGTGTGTACCGCCAATGGAATACCGCGGTTGAAAGACCGCCACGTGGATTCGTGGGTCGTGATAGCATGGGCGTGTTTCTGTTGGTGTGACGGTGGAGGTTTTGTTTTTGCCAGTTTATCACTGACCTTTGGTGTGGCGGTCTTGTGTGGGTGTCTGAATTTCGGCAGATTCTGAGATGTGGGTCATAATAGCTGTGGCGGAATTCCGCGGCCACGGCGGTGTTTTGTCAGTCTTCTGCACGGCAGTAAGCGGCTTTTACCGCCAATGTTGTAATGACCCCCATGGTGTTGTGTGCATAGGATTTTAGTAGACATACTCTAAAAAATGTTGCACTGCTCTTAAGCCATCTTTATGGCATATACTTGTGTACTATGTAGATACATCAAGACTCATCATCAGCATGCCTTCCTCCAAAGACACATCAAATATTATTCAGAAGAACTCTGAAGTATCCTTGATATATGACAGGAGGGTCTTCACCAAGGGTTCTAAAATGTGGTCAAAATACATAGAGGTATTCTTAAACAGTCTTCCTATTACTACTATGATAGACCTACCAGGAGGTTTTGTTGCATCCTTATGCACTTTTGAGATGAGATAAATTATAGGTATTACGTGTTCACCCACTCTCAGAAACATGTATTCATCCCAATTAAACAACTCAGAATCTCTCCATGCTACCAACTGGGAAAAGGGATCATGTTTTACCTTATCAGACACCTTTCGGGCAATCCTAGAATAGCACTGCACATCATTCAATTGTATGTAAGCTTCTGTCATATACATACTCTTACTCCACAAGATAACATTACCCCCCATGTCTGAAGCCCAGATTACATAATCATCCCTGGCTTCCTATTTCTTCATGGCCTTTTTGAATGTCATAGCCCTCTCTCTAGCCCCTCTCCTCCTATGAGTAGATGTACCATGTATTTTCCTAATTTCTGCAATCCTTAATTCTGAAAAAACTTAAATATTGTTGTGAGAAGTCAGGGGAATTAATCCAGATTTAAGTCTAAAACCAGTATCTCCATTGATTAAGTGCCAAAAAGAATCAGAAGAGGAGACAGAATGGGTATTGCAGAGTTTCGAATCCAAGTACATCTTAGAAAAAGATAGTGAAGAACATTTTACGTTAAATACCAATGATGAATTATATGTGTTTCTCTGATGTTTGTAGCTGCCTAATGAATCAGCTGCTTTCTGAGATTGTTGGGTTTGGTTTTAGTACTAATTTTAATTTGTTTTTAACCTTGAAATTTGTATGTATGTGTTGCGGAGACAAAGACGGCAGAAAAAATTTGAAGGATAAATTAATTTTCAACTTGACATATGCGCAGACTTATTCGTGAATGTTGACATTCATCTTGTTTGTGCATAGTTGATCGGTGATCATTTAGGTGATTGGGTATTTAAGGCACGGCATGAATTTAGTATGCCCGCTTGGGCTTTACTTTTGTCAAGGGGAATGAGATATATGCCCACTTGGGAGTCATGGAGTACCAATTGTGATGTTGGTAACTTTCATTACAGAAAACCTTTGAATTAATGTCTTTGATGACGCAGAAAAAGAGGGTCTAACATATATTCACATATCATGTATCCAAAAGCATATAATGTAGTGTGATTTTAGTAAAGAAAATAATGTACGAGGGAAATTGTGCCCTCGGGGTAGTTCGCCATCATTATAAACGAGCTTTATTAATCATGAAGAATTGAAAAATGTAGTAATCCGTCATAATTGCAAATGTATGCCATGATTTCTTATTTGAAACTGTTTTGCTTAGCTTAAATTTAGTAGAGGCTTTGGCCTAGTTGCCTGGTCTCAGATTCTAACTGCGTGGCTTTTCCTTGAATTAATGAAACATATATTCGTGCTTGAAGTTGTATTTTTCCAGCAGAGATGACTAATACACTTATCTCCAAGGTTTCGTACTAGGCCGGTTTCATCCCCTTTGATACAAGGTCAGTCTCTGCAGGTGCGGACAATGAAGGTACAGATAGTAAAAATAATTGGCAAACCATGTTACAACTTGTGTTCCAAGGCTCCAAGGACAATGTATGCATAAATGAGTACTAGTAGAAAGACAATTTTCATTGGACAATTTGAAGCCAACCTATGAACCCTCCAATGGAAGACCCTGCAGAATTTGGAATGTTTCTTATTTAAACCCACTGGACAAAGAGAAGTCAGCCATTTTTCCTTGATGCCAATTTGAAGCCAGATGCCAGACTCCATTTTGGACGACACCCTGACGCGCTTTTCTCTATTCCAGAGAAAGAGACTTTACGAATTCTCACCCTAGAGACTTTAACTTTGATTTGCCCCATCTTGCCCATGAAGTAACTTTGCCCCATTCTCCTTGCCGCTGCAAGGAAGCTTGACCTTAACTTTGCCCCTTTGAAACCTGCCCCATGCTGATCGAACCGGTACCTGAGGGACGAAGACTTTTCTTGAATGCTGATTGTATTTGGTAAATATGAAAGGATAATTGTATTATGCATTGTGTTTTTCCTTTTAGGTACCTACTGCTATTTTGATAGGGCCCAAGCTAGAAGTTTTCCTAATTTGTGTGGACTAAATTCGTTTTGCATGAAGCCCCACATATCAATGCTAATTAGAGGTTAGTCGAGGTATTAATTCGATGCACCATGCAAATTTGAAATCTTGTTATGCTGACCAATGTATGAAATTAGTCAAATACAGTTACTCATATTAATGATTTGCATTGCCATAACTGAATGTATCATTATTCAAATTTTGCATAGATTGCGTTTCTTCCACCGCTATGGACAGCTAGTAATGTTCATATACATATATCATTTGGTTTTGAGACTTATATGCATCGTGCTAGCTTTGTTAATATAGGGAAATAAATTCATTACCTTTTAATAAACTGGTGTGGTTATTCATGACTGAAAGGTCATGGTGCGCCGAAATACCAACTGTTATTGAATTCTGATGTGTTATTTTGATCTATTAATTGGGTATTGATTGTCGATTATAATAGTTATTGATTATTGATCTGAGTGAACCGACTATTCTAAGATGAGGAGAGCCCGACTCGGCTAAAACATTCACCGACCTCCAACGTGTCCAGGTACAGTTAATTTATAAGGGCTGGACGCGTTATCATCTTTGAACAAATTATATTGATGAATTTTCTACAATGTTATTAAGTAAGGTTTAGAAGGGTGCACATTTTTCAGATTATTTATTTATATTTGGTAATTCATGGAACATTAAAAAATGGCAGCATCCTGGAACTTAATGTTTTTCTTCTTTATTTATGTATATGGACATATGATCACAGGTGACGTATTTATGTGCGACTTTACCGACTATCAATGTCGTGAGAAAGGTGCATAGAGCGTGAAACGCATTGACAAATTATTCTGCACAATAACATGGAACTGTAATTAGCTCAAGGAGTGCTGAGACTTCTTTTGACTGTTGGGGAAGTCGAGCTTGTGACTGAAAGAAGTACACAGAGTAACGTTTCAGATGGCACTGCCGGCATTCTGGAGCCCGCAGGAACACACCACTGAACACACACACATATATACAAATAAAGCATTCAAAGGCACTTCTCATGGTGAAAAAAATCCTTTTATTCACGATGTCAAGGACAACACATTTACACATTTCGGCTAAAACACCCTTTCTCGAGTATATATTCACTGACAAAAACAAAGTTTAAAGTAAGGCTATAGTTAGGTGACTTTCACAGTGACAATGTTCAAGTTTTAAACTTAAAAAAAAAACGGGATATCACCAGCTATAATTAGCATCACTAACTATAATGTGCTCCCCCATTATGCAATGCTTATGACCTATCAAATAACATCACTTATGACATGTTCTATGATATATGTATATACATATATATTTCTGCCATTAAACAGGCAGTGTTTGAATACAGCTTTATATGTCTTCCTGTAGTCTCCTATTGCATTGATATCTACTTCATTCATGAGATCAAAATAAAGTGAACACTCACCACATGCGGCAACGTTTAAATCATTAATAAATAAAGCAGCTGCAATACATGCAGTGTTTGTCATTTGGGCATGAGATATTTAAATGCATACACTGGACAACACATTGAGGGTCATTCTGACCCTGGCGGCCGCCAGGGCCACCGACCACGGGAGCACCGCCAACAGGCTGGCGGTGCTCCAACGAGCATTCTGACCGCGGCGGTTCAGCCGCGGTCAGAAGCGGAAAGTCAGCGGTCTCCCGCCGACTTTCCGCTGCTCGTGTGAATCCTCCATGGCTGCGGAGCGCGCTCCGCAGCCATGAGGATTCCGACCCCCCCTACCGCCATCCTGTTCATGGCGGGAAAGCCGCCATGAACAGGATGGCGGTAGGGGGGGTCGCGGGGCCCCCGTAAGAGGGCCCCGCAAAGTAATTCAGTGTCTGCCTTGCAGACACTGAAATACGCGACGGGTGCCACTGCACCCGTTGCACCTTCCCACTCCGCCGGCTCGATTACGAGCCGGCATCCTCGTGGGAAGGTCGTTTTCCCCTGGGCTGGCGGGCGGTTTTTCAGCAACCGCCCGCCAGCCCAGGGGAAAACTTGTAATACCCGCCGCAGTCTTTTGACCGCGGCGCGGTATTTCGGAGGGGGGAATTCTGGCGGGCGGCCTCCGCCGCCCGCCAACATTGGAATGAGGGCCATTATCTTAAAATATTAATGTGAAAGAATGACACAAAAAGGCTAAAATACTATGCTCATGACAGTACAGGACAAACAAACAATGTTGGAATATGGAAACAAATTGGAGCTCTAGAAGACTGGCCACTGGAGCATGAGAAAGCTAACCACCGCTGTGTTGGAAACTTTCAAATTAGCATATGCACTTCAATGTCACTCGTCGTACTACACACAGGACTTTTTGCATGGCAGCCATACATACTTGTATGTATAGTTATATTGGCTTTCAACTTTCGTACAGCTCAGCTACTCTATGACCCTCACCTTTACTGTTTTGTGTCTTTCTTGTTCCCTCGGGTAGTCCTTATCTTTAGTCCCATTTTGATTGTACCAATTTTTTGTTGGATCACTTCCATCTGATGCTCTTGTTGGTTTCCAGTTTCTAGGTGTCCTGGAGAGTAAACACTGGTATGCTGGTTCACTGGTATGCTCAGTAATCTAATAAAAAAAAAAACTCTCAACTTTACCTCCCAATAACAGAATGATTCTAGGGGGAGATTTCAATTCACCCTGGGACGCCACCCTTGACAGGAATTCTGCATGTCAATTTAAACCCAACAAATCCCATAAACAAAGGCTAAACATGCAATTCTCTTCAACGTAAAGACATGTGGAGGTTATTCAATCCCACAGGGAAAGATTACGTGTTTTTCTCACATCCACTAAATACATTTTCTCGCATAGATTGTATCTTAATTGACGTAAAACTCATGTTCCAGCCACCTCTTCCCCAACCATTGAACCAAATTCTTGTCTCAGGTCATGCCTTTATTTCATTACTCTACCATATTGCTTGCAATACATCAAGAACCAAAACACAGAGAATGGATTACCTCCTCATGGAGGAACCCTCCTTCAAGGAAACAATCAAAAAAGAGATTGAGGAATACATAGAACTCAATAGGTCTTCTGGTCCAAATGCACAAATCGTCTGGGACGCCCTGAAATGCACTATCCGCGGGCACATGATTAAACGTTTGTCAAAGAAAAACAAACTAGAAAACAAAACCCTAGACCAACTAGAACTAAAAATAAAAGCATTAGAGAAAGACCTCAAATGCACCAAAGACAAAACTCAATTAAACAATCCAATTAAACTCAAGTATGAATACAATAAGATTCTGACTAACAAAGTCCACCTATTAGTCCAAAAATACAAAGGCATCAATTTCTTTGGACATAATAAAGCTGGCAAGATACATGCTCCTCATTTAAAACAGACCTGTCAGAAGACAAGAATAACCTCTATACCCAACAAACATGTCATCACATTACCAAATGAAGAAGTAATTCAACAATAGGTTCATCAGCCATTAAGATCCTCTTCACCGCTGCTAACCCAGCTAAAACATATTTAGTTCGGGGTCACTTGCATTTTTTAATCAAACCCTTGGATTTGTCCAATGACCCAGCTAAGTTAATTTGTATATTGCCCTCCCTTACAATGAAGCATAGTAACTCTTTTGATTAATGTCAAGGGTCCTTGGCTTTCTAACTATGAGCAAATCATTACTCAGTTTAAGACAATATTCGAGAACAGACAGGCCTTACAAATGACCAATATAATTTAAAATTGTAAATACACTACAATACTATTTTACATTTTTCACATATTTAATTCTTCACAAATAACTCTACGGGAATACTGCGGTAATACCTTCTAAGTACCATGCTACTTATTTTTTTTTTATTTTTTTAATTGAGCGGTTCTCCGTAAAGTGCTTTTAAATACATAGAAAATATCAATACATTCTCTGTGTATTACCACTTTAACAAAGTGGTAATAGGTAGGCAACAATAATAAAACCTATTACTTAAATCAAATCAAATCATAAACATTTATAAAGCGCGCTACTCACCCGTGCGGATCTCAAGGCGCTAGGGGGAAGGGGTTACTGCTGCTCGAAGAGCTAAGTCTTGAGTTGCCTCCAGAATGCGAGGTGGTCCTGGGTGGTCCTGAGGTTGGTGGGGAAGGAATTCCATGTTTTGGCCGCCAGGTAGGAGAAGGATTTCCCACCTGCCGTGGTGCAGCGGATGCGGGGGACGGCGGCGAGAGCGAGGTTGGCGGAGCGAAGTTGGCGGGTGGGTGTGTAGAAACTGAGGCGGCGGTTGAGGTATTCGGGTCCCTTGTTGTGGAGGGCTTTGTGTGCGTGGGTGAGGAGTCGGAAGGTGATCCTTTTGTTGACGGGAAGCCAGTGCAGGTGTCTCAGGTGGGCGGAGATGTGGCTGTTGCAGGGTATGTCGAGGATGAGGCGGGCGGAGGCGTTTTGAATTAATTGCAGACGTTTCTGGAGTTTAGCGGTGGTTCCTGCATATAGGGTGTTGCCGTAGTCCAGCCGGCTCGTGACGAGGGCGTGGGTCACAGTCTTTCTGGTGTCGTCGGGGATCCAACGGAAGATCTTTCGGAGCATGCGAAGGGTGAGGAAGCAGGAGGATGATACGGCGTTGACTTGTTTGGTCATGGTGAGAAGTGGGTCCAGGATGAATCCAAGGTTGAGTGCGTGGTCTGATGGGGTTGGTGCGGTTCCAAGGGCTGTGGGCCACCAGGAGTCGTCCCAGGCGGTCGGGGTGTTTCCGAGGATGAGGACTTCCTTTTTGTCTGAGTTCAGTTTCAGACGGCTGAGTTTCATCCATTCTGTGACATCTTTCATTCCATCTTGCAGGTTGGTCTTGGCGCTGGTGGGGTCTTTCGTGAGGGAAAGTATCAGCTGAGTGTCGTCGGCGTAGGTGGTGATGTTGATGTTGTGTTTGTGTACGATGTCGGCGAGGGGGCTCATGTAGACATTGAAGAGAGTCGGGCTGAGCGAGGAGCCTTGTGGGACGCCGCAGATGATCTCGGTGGGGTCTGAGCGGAAAGGTGGGAGGTAGACTCTTTGGGAGCGGTTGGAGAGGAAGGAGGTAATCCAGTCCAGGTCCTGTCCTTGGATCCCGGTGGAGTGGAGGCAGGATATTAGGGTTAGGTGGCAGACGGTGTCGAAGGCAGCCGAGAGGTCGAGGAGGATGAGAGCGACTGTTTCTCCGTTGTCCATCAGAGTTCTGATGTCGTCTGTGACTGAGATGAGGGCGGTTTCTGTGCTGTGATTGGCTCGGAATCCGGACTGAGAGGGGTCGAGTAGGTTGTTTTCTTCAAGGAAGTTGGTAAGTTGCTTGTTGACGGTCTTCTCTATGACTTTGGCAGGGAAGGGGAGTAGCGAGATGGGGCGGAAGGTCTTCAGGTCGCTGGGGTCCGCCGTAGGGTTCTTCAGTAGGGCGTTGACTTCCGCGTGTTTCCAGCTCTCGGGGAAGGTGGCAGAAGCAAACGAGCTGTTGATTATGGTTTGGAGATGCGGGGCGATGATGTCGTCGGCTTTGTTGAAGATGAAGTGTGGGCAGGGGTCCGAGGGGGCACCGGAGTGGATGGAGTTCATGGTGGCTTTGGTCTCTTCCGTGTTGATGTGAGTCCAGGCGTTGAGGGTGATGGCTGGGGTTGTAGGTTCTGTGGTGGTTGGCTGGGTCTGGTGTCCGAAGCTGTCGTGTAGGTCGGTGATCTTACGATGGAAGAAGGTGGCAAGGGAGTTGCAGAGGTCTTGTTAGGGCATGATGGCGTTGGCGTTAGGGTTAGAGAGCTCTTTGACAATGTTGAAGAGTTCTTTGCTGTTGTGAGTGTTCTTGTCCAGTCTGTCTGTGAAGGAATTTCTTTTGGTGGCGCGGATCAGTTGGTGGTGTTCGCGGGTAGCGTTCTTGAGGGCAGCCATGTTATCTGCGGTGTGGTCCTTGCGCCAGGCTTTCTCGAGGGTGCGCAGTTTTTTTTTAGATTCCTTGAGGGTGTCAGTGAACCAGAGAGGTTTTTTGGTGTTGGTCTGTCTTGGGAGGCGTCTGAGGGGAGCGAGGTTGTCTGCGCAGTTGGTGATCCAATGCGTGAGGCTGAGGGCTGCGTCGTTGGGGTCGGTGGAGAAGGTGGGTTGGTTGTCGCTGAGAGTGGAGAGAAGCTGTTCCGCGGGGATTTGTTCCAATGCCGGCGTGGTATGAGTTGTGTGCGAAGGTGGCGAGTCTCGCGTCGGAAGGTGAAGTGGACACATCTACAGTATTGTCGGTCCAGTGTATAGCGGAGGAGTGGCTGAAGGATACGTGGTTGCTGGCGGAGAAAATGGGGTCGAGCGTGTGTCCGGCGATGTGGGTGGGGGTGTTCACCGGTTGCTTGAGACCGAGGTTGGCGAGGTTGGCGAGCAGGGCGGTGGTGTTGGGGTCGTTGTTCTGTTCCAGGTGGAAGTTGAGGTCACCGAGGAGGATGTAGTCCGGCGAGGCAAGGGCGTGCGGGGAGATGAAGTCAATGATAGAGTCGCTGAAGAGGGCGCGTGGTACAGGGGGTCTGTAGATGAGAGTTCCTCTGAGGGTGGTCCTGGGGTCGGTGTGGATCTGGAAGTGCAGGTGTTCGGCGGCGAGGGGGGTGTCTTCGGTGGAGGTGGTGACGTTGATGGAGTCCTTGAAGACGATGGCGATTCTTCCCCCTACTTGGTTGGTGCGGTCTCTCCTGGAGATCTTGTAGCCATCGGGGATGGCTATGGCGATGTCGGGGGCCAAAGAGGCATCCAGGTCTCAGTGATGAAGGCGACGTCCGGTGCGGTGGAGTCCAGGAGGTCCCATAGTTCAATGGCGTGCTTGTGGACGGAGCGTGTGTTGATCAGGATGCATTTGAGGTGGTTGTTGGCGCGTGGGCTGGCGGGCGTGGTGGTTTCGCGGTGGAAGGTGAGTTTGCAGGTGTGACATGCGAAGGGTCCGTGGGTACGTTTCGGGTTGGCTTGGAAGCAGGTGCTGGAGCGCCCCGGGTTGAGGGCGTGGAGGGTGATGGGGTCGTAACGGTGCTGTGGGGTTTGGGAGCGCTGGGGGCCAGGGGTCGTGTCGCTGGGCGCGGTCCAGGTGCGGACGGGCGCAGATGGGCTTGCCTTTGGCGCGCCAGCGGCGCGGCCGCACAGCGGCCGCCATAAGAGGGAGGAGGGGGGAGGAGGGGTCAGTGGGGGGTGGGAGGGGTTCGACGAATGGGAGCATGGGGGGCGGGGCCGAGCAGGAGATGGCGGCGGTAAAGCAGAGGGTGGGGGGGTCAGGTAGAGGGGAGGGGGGAAAAGATAGGGGAGGGGGGTTAAAGGTGGAGGGGAGTAAGGAAGAAAGATAGGGGAAGGGGGGTTAAAGGTGGAGGGGAGTAAGGAAGGACAGAGAGAAGAGTCAGGAACAGAAGAACAGAGGAGAGAAGAGTCAAGAACAGAAGAGAGAAGAGTCAAGAACAGAAGACCAGAAGAGCCAAGAAGAAAGGTAAAGAAGAAGAGGAGAGAAGAGTCAAGAACAGAAGACCAGAAGAGCCAAGAAGAAGGGTAAAGAAGAAGAGGAGAGAGGGGTCAAGAACAGAAGAACAGAAGAGAGAAGAGCCAAGAAGAAGGGTAAAGAAGAGGAGGAGAGAAGAGTCAAGGAAGAGGAGTCAGGCAGAAGAGGAGAGACCTGAGAAGCAGAGGATACGAAGAACACAGATGAAGAACACAGAAGAAGGACAAAGAAGAAGAGAGAACACGCAGGACGGGGTGCAGGGAAGAAAGAACAACACAGATAAAGAAAGAAGAAAGCACACGCAGGTCACGGTGCAGAGGAGAAAGAAGAAACACAGATGAAGTACACAGATGAAGAACACGGAAGAAGGACAGAAGAAGAGAGAACACGCAGGATGGGGTGCAGAGGAGAAAGAAGAAACACAGATGAAGAACACAGATGAAGAAAGAAGAAAGCACACGCCGGTCGCGGTGCAGAGGAGAAAGAAGAAACACAGATGAAGTACACAGATGAAGAACACAGAAGAAGGACACAGATGAAGACCACAGATGAAGAAAGCAGCAGGAAGAGAGCGCGGCGAGGAAGAGGAGCGGGCCGAGGAAGAGCAAAACATGCAGCAAGAGGGCTGCAGAAGAGGAGCAGAGAGCGAAGTGAAGAGGGACAGCGGAGGTGCGGAGAGAGGTAGGAGGGGAGAGCGGAAGACAGGGGTGCAGGAGAAGAGGTGAGTAGCGCGGGGCTGGGCGGGGGGAGTACTTACTGTTTTTCAGCAGGACTTGCTGGGAGGTTTCAGGAGCCTGGGCTGGTGGAGCTGCAGCGGCAGGGGTAGCGACCTACCCTCGGGGCCATATTTAGCCATATTTAAGATCCGAGCCCAGAACGCAGGGAAAGTGTGTTGAAAATGACATATCTCCCTTATAGGTATTGTAAAGACACCCATTAGCCAAACGGATATTGTCTTCTCTTTGTCATGTACCATCCTATACCACAAAGTTACCACACTATAAGGTGGCCCAATATATAACTAAGTATTGTAACACTTACAACTTTTACACAACTTACACAATTTACACCCACTATCAAAAAATACCATTTACAACTCATAATCCATAGATGTGCATTCACCCACTTTCATGCTATGTCTGTTTCAAGTACCACATTCCACTCTGCACAACTCTGCTCTACGCTATGCGTCTCTATGCCACTCAACTATAAGCAACTTCACTCTACATTAATCCACTGTGTCACAAACCCCACTGTCACAACCCCCTCTTGTGCCCTCTGTGCTGTGGGTTTTACACACTGGGCTCATGTAATTCTTACCTTGTGGCACCTTTCTGTTTGTGCAACTCATGACACCACAGAGCTCTTTGAACCATTGAACCTCCTGTATTGTTGCTACTTTGTTCTGTCTTGCACCTGCAGTTGAACCACGTTTTTCCTGGACAATTAGCTGTATACACCCTTACCTGTTGACTTTTACCATGATGTTCTTGGGTTTCGTTAAACTGCCAATTGTTTCCAACAGCCACCTGCAAGAAGTCATATTAGTTTGTATATCACATGCTCTTCCCCGGGTTCCATGGAAACTTTCAGACTTCCACATGAGACATATGCCTTTCTGGAACAGTCTCTCCTTCCAGCATATATATCCCACCTGAGCCTGAATCAGGGTTTGGCCTCGGACCAGTCCTACACAAGCATCTCCTCTGCACTCGCCTCCTGAGTCACCCAGAACCTCCAGCACTGTAGTTTTCCAAGCCTTCCTGCTGAACCTATGATCCTGAATCCTGTGCTGCTTCCAGTATCTATATTCTGTCTGCCTCCTCGTGAGCTTCTTGCACCACACCCTCCTGTCTTCGTTGGGGTTCCGGTTTAAGCATTAAGACAAGGCTAAATACTTGATCCTCAGGTTAGTGCACACTAATCTATAATTTAGTTTACATAATCCAAAACTAAAGGCTTGATTAGGAGTTTGGTGGTCTGTGGACCACCATGGCAGCGGCGGTCCAACAGCCATTGATCTGCCGATCGGACCCCTGGAGTACGAGTATGACGGTCTCTCTAACAGAAGACTGCCAGCAATCCGCCAGCATTGTCAAGTAGGACAGACCGCCACGGTCACGAGGAAGCACAAACAGGCCTGCGGAGCTTGTGTTGCAGCCGTACTTATTATGAGGTATCACATACTATTGTGATCGCGGTGGTCCAATCACCACATAACAGAAGGTGGAAAGGGACAGTATAAAGGGAGACACTCACCTACAGGCAGACTAACACATTGGTGATGGCAAGGAGCCCTTCACAAATGTCATGCCGCTGTTCCTGCTCATCCAAAGACAAGGAAATCCACACTGGCGTGGACGCCAACAACCGTAAGTACACACACCTACCTGTATCATTAACCTTCAAAACAAAGTGTTGTGCCTGCTTACACATCGGGTGGAATACCACAGGCAGCAGGTACACATCTCAAACCACACACCCATTAATATACATCAAGACGAACATGCGCACAGTCACTATACACCCCATTTGGGAAGCACACACACACAGCATCTCAACACTATACATATACACACGGCCACACAGCTCAGGGACAGTGAAGGCTATACACCATTGTCACGCCACTGGCCAGGGGCTGGTCACACATACAGCATGCAAATGTATTGAAGTGGCATGGAACACAAACAATACCACCATGAAACAACACTACAATGGACACACACATCACAGCACAATGGAAGTGCAATGGCATGCACTAAACACAGAGACACAGATAGACAAAGAAACATGAGAAATATACTTGCACAAATGGGGGGCGCATCTGGGACACACAAGGAAGGGGACTGACCTGGGACATACATCCACCTTGAACAGGCCCCTCAAACAACATGTTCACAGGAAATGGCCCTACATGGGTCCCCGGGTCAAACAATACTAAACCCAAATGTCATGCACATATGCACAATGAGGAAGGGCAAGTCAACAAGCACATACAACTCCTACTGCATGGAGCATGCCCCTATAGGAACTAGATGGAAGAGACACACACCTAAATGGACACATGCACAGGCACTACCAAAAAATCCCATTTACAACTCATAATCCATATTCCTGGTATATTACACATATAGGCATTCACCCACTTTCACGCCATGTCTGTTTCAAGTCATGTCATGTCTCTGTCAATTCAAACACAGCAAGCATAACTGAACACACTTCATGTCTGCACAAAAAAAACTCAAGATGACAAACATCAGATACATACAGAAACCATGTCAGGGAGACAAGTCAAACACGATACATGCCCACATTGCACAACACAAAAAGAAATACTTACCATACAAAATACTACACAATGCCATGACACCAACATTGCATTCACACATGCACATATACCTGTACACACAACATATACCCTTCTCTCTGGGGGCACCAGCACGGCCCACAAATTCACATACTGCAAACAACAGCACATGGAGCAGCAAGCAAACCCAGACACACAAACTGCAAACACAGCACAAATTAATCAGAAACAACATATTGGTATTAAAGAAATTGCAGGACATATGTGTACCTAAAAAACAGACTGTTTGGATTTATTAACTTATAAAGTTCTTCAAGTCCAAAGGCCATTGGCCAGTCCAAAAAGTTTCAAATACAGCACAGCGTTGTGCATAAACCTGACTCCCAACTGCCGGGGGACCCCTGCAGGAAGGGGCATCAAGAGGGCAAGGAGGTACCTTAGGGATTATCTGGAGGGGGATCAGATTTGGGAGGAGTGTTTGGGCATGGGTGGGGAGGTCTTCGTGGGCGGGGTGGGATTCTTCCAGGGGGGTGGGCTTCTTCTTGATGGGGGCGTATGGGTGCTTGCAAGGAGGGCAGAGGAGGCCTTGGAGGTGGAAGGGATGGACATGGAGCTGGGTGGGGTCCATCTGGGGGTAGCCGGGGGGAGAACAGGGGTAAGGTAAGCTCACAGAGGAACAATTTTTTGAACACATGGGGACAGTCATCAGCAGGGGGGGGTCGGGCTTTCGAGGTTGTGGGAGCGGTTGTCTGATGTGTAGGTGTGGATGTTGTGGGTGTGTGCTTATGTGAGGTATGCTTGTGTGTCTTGGGTGTCTGTTGGGTGGGTGAGTGAGGGCATTTATATGCCTTGGTCTAGAGAGGGTGGAGGTGCTGGGGGATGCCGTGGTGGGAGGGTGTCTGTTGGGGTGATGACTGCAGATGTGGTGGATGTATGTGTGTCTGTAGCTGTGGTGTCTACGAGTGTGGTGCTTGTGGTAGATGTCTGCGGGCCTGCTGGGGTTGTGCCTGCATGTAGGATGGGTGTGGTGGCTGCGTCAGTGACTGCTGCTGTGGTGTCTGTAAGTGTGCTTGATGTCATGTGTGTGATGCTGTGGATGGTGGGGTGTCAGGGGAAGTTGTGACTGTTGTCGTGTCTGTAGGTGGATGTTGTTTGTGTGTGTACTGTGTGTCTTGTGGTGCTTGTGTTTGTGGACGTTCCATTTGTCTGTTGAGGTGGATGTTTGTAGATCTCTTTGTGTGCTTTTGGTAGGTAGGGGATAGGGGGATTTGGACTGGGAAGAGGGAAGTGGAGGGGGAACGGAAGGTGGGTTGTGACTGACAGCCATTAGTGTGGAGGCCAGAGCCTGAAAGGATCTCAGTAGGCTAGCCATTGCACCATAAATGCCGTCCAGGAACGCGTTGGTTTGTTGCAGCTGGGTTACCAGTCCCTGGATGGCATTCACAATGGCTGACTGACCCACAGAGATACTTCTCAGGAGGTCAATAGCCTCCTCATAAATGGCAGGAGGGGTAATAGGGACTGGGACGGAGGTGCCTGCGGTAAAGGAGATGCCCACCCTCTTGGGTGAGCAGGCACGGCCAACTGAGTGGGGACCAACAGGGAGGGCAGTGTTGGAACAGGTGGTGGTGGACGAAGATGGTTCTGGGGGATGCCCGGATGGCTCTGCCACCACTAGGGAGTGGCCACTGGAGGAAGAATCCAAGGATGATGATGACGCCGATTTGGTCTCCCCGTGGCACTACCCTTGCCTTTTGGGCCAGTGGTTCCCTCCATGTCAGTAGTCTCTTGACACAAGTTCCGTGGCCAGATGCATCCCCACTTGGCTTGGCCAAATCTACTCCGCTTGCTTTTGATGATGCTGCAAGGTCAGAAAAATATGGTCATCACGTGTCCAAGATAACACCTGAAACACAACTCAGATTGACTAACTGCCATCAGTTCTAGTAGGGACCCAGCAAAACTACTCATCTAAGTGGTGCATACATTTGCCATGACATATGCATGCATATCATCTGGATTTACTACAGTGGCCCACAGTAAATCTGGATCTCAGACAACTACAATTGCATGAGTGAAGTCTTGGGTCCACACTAACCATACAACAACTATGAGTCTTCTTCATCCTCAAAGTTGTCTCACATGCAGCAGACCTCAGTCAACTAATGGCAAACAACAGTATCCCATTGTAAATTCCATTCCCACATAATCCACTCAAGGTCATGCACACATCTATTTGGCACATACATAATGAACCTAAAATTAGAAATGAGACCCTGAAATCCTGCTATGATGATCCCAAAAGTTCTATCTCCTGGAGTATGTGACATGGAAATAACCATGTCACACAGAAACCATTTCAACAATGTACACTTCAACAAGTGACATCTGTCACAATAGATTCAAAGAGGTAGCATCAATGTAACTCAGACAGGCCTAGCATGTGGCATTGAAAGGAACACTGTTCATGTCAGGTTCAATATGTCATTAGAGATGTCCCCAGAATAAAATAAACAACGATTTTGAAAAACTCAGGATAGTCACCACTAATGTCACCCATTATAATGACATCTTCTGAGGGTTTCTGTAGTAGACATTTGTCCTTTGCAAGTTGGGGAGACACAGAACTTTAACAGAACATTAGAAGGCCCTTAACCTGTTGCCTAATGAGCATCAACATCACTAACCACATCTTGGACATCCCAATCGTGGTGTCTGTCAGTGTATGAATGCCGGTACTCAAACACATGTGATGTAAACATCACTGCAATTCCCTCCATGATGCATACCAACAGTCAGGGCACAACCCCCAATCATTACACATGTGCAGTGCACTTTTACACATTATTCCACATCAAGGGCATAGATAAACACAAAGTGGTTCCATACTTTGGGCCTACCTGTCATCTCCCTCATAGCTACTGCAGTTCTACATGCCAAATGACATACTATGATGCATGAAGGTATGTTTCAGACAATGAACAATGGCAACACACTCCTGACTGTAGCACCACATGAAAAGGACACCCATTGTAGATTTACTATACCACTAACAGTTTCCCATGTACATATACATGAGGGATTACAGACATCATCCCATCACCATAGGTAGAACATGCATGGAACTGCAGCATAGAAATGTTTCTTAAAGAGAAAGGGACACATGCTGATATGTAGGCACAATAATGTTGGCAACAATGATGACACATCCTTCAGGGGCCGCACCTTCTTTGTGATGGCTCTCTAAATCCCTTTCTGCTAATGGGCGTTGACCTGCATCGATGCAGAAGACAGGACAACTAATTAGGTCAACAAGTCCCATCCAAAATGGCTGTGTCACATACATGTCAGTATGCCAAGATGAGAACATCCTGTCTTGCCCATACTGCCCAAGTGTGGCACATAGCAGTCATTAAGTTCAGGGCTATGCTTATACCTCCCAATATGCAGCTCAGGCCCTGCACTGACAAGGTAGGTCAACTGACATCTTGTGGGATGTGATCTAGCAATATGATAGAGATCAGAAACACTAGGAGACACATCACATCTATGTGGCTTCTGGAAGGTAAACTCCCCAGCCATGAATGCAGCAAATCACTCACAATCTGTGAGAATGATCCTCTGCATACAGTCCCTACAGGCTACTGCCAGGGTACAAACTCTAACATCACACATGGGTAACAATGAAGGATTGGCATGGTTGGCACAGAATGAGTCTAGCCTGTCGATGTGTGGACATGTGCAATTACAGATGCAGACTCATGTCACTTCAAGGGGTGGGGGTCTGTGTGTCTCATCAACACAAAACACACTTTTTGACATATGTGTCCATAATACATAGATTACCTTCAGAATAACATAGGCATGGTCAGCACAGAAAGAGTCTAGCCTGTCGATGTGTGGACATGTGCAAATACAGATGCAGACTCATGTCACTTCAAGGGGTGTGGGTCTGTGTGTCTCATCAACACAAAACACACTTTTTGACATATGTGTCCATAATACATAGATTACCTTCAGAATAACATGTTCTGCAATGTGACCAGACAGCTGAGTCACATATCATGGGTTATCAGTAAAGATACACACAATATGCACTTACGCAATGTCAGATATGCAATGAGTCTGAACCGGACACATGTGACCTGTATGAAGGTGACGACAGGGCTGTGGGATCAAGGGACCTGTCAAGGCTCTGAAACACACATTGACAGAGATGTCAAGTGTACATCAGTCACAGTTCATCAGCTCTCCTCTAATACCATGTACATTCTTATCAGAGGACAGAGCCTCAATACGTTGCATATTAGCACTGAAACAAGATTTAGCCTCATAACATTTTGTGCTGGGATACAGGGAGTGGGCACAGTGCCACAGTTGCACAACAAAAGTGATTCAACACCAGCCCAGACTTGAACAGATAAAGTAAGATACATTTGACTGACCCCAGTCTATGCAGGTTGAGGAGACAGACCTACATGAAACTCCATTCCCAACACTTCCAGGCAGGACAGTACTTCATGTGGACACAGCCAATTTGAATGTGGTATTTCTGTGCCAACCCGAGGGGCAGGGTAAGTCAGGATATGCCTTCCAAACAACAGTCTAGCAAGGCCAGATGTGGTTTGAAATGTCTGTGGTACCATACATATAGTTCACATAACACACAACTGACACATACAACATGCATACAATGCTCATGCTGTCATTTAAATACATGTACCCTCACATTGATGACATACATGAGGTAAGAGACGTCTGGGGATGGCTGTTATGTCACCTCACCTAGTTATGAACCTCCAACACAAGGTGGATCAGGGTACAGTCAATACACACACACCACAATGTATTAGAACTCAACACCTGGCACTGAACAGAAATGCATGCACATTGACTTTTCCACTGATGCACACTGACTGCACCTACAGGGCTTAAAGTTTACATTCTGCCACACATGGTGACACTCTAGCCTGTGAGGAGGGAATATATGTCAAAGTCCAAAGAAAGTTGTGTACATGAGGCACTTACCTACTCCTCTGTTGTCCAAATAGGGGTAGGACCTCAGACACCAGCTTCTCCAGCTCCTTTGGTGAGAAGGCTGGGGCCCTCTCACCTGCTGGACGTGGCATGATTGCTCCCAGGGGCGGTACACAGCAGCTCATGTAGTGGAGGTCTTGCTGGCAGCAGTGTCAGGAGTCAAGTGAGGGATTTTGCAGAACATGACAGTAACGTCCGCCACATATGAGGCCATCACCTCTGGCGGACACAGCCATTGGCATCAACGTTAGCCTATGGCTGTGTCTGCTACAGTTGCAACCGCCTACGGCCATGATGACTTCCGCCGGCGGTCAGGGGCAATTCCCAATGTCCTGTGGAGTAGGTCAGGCATCCACCATTTTAGAGGCCTGAAATGTGCTCTATGGCTCCGAAAAATGTGTCACACCTCTGAAATTTTGGGGTTTCCATCTTTAACTGCCTGTCTTTTTCAGTCATGTAGCCCCTACTACTCAGACATGATTGTAGTACATTGCTAGGCATATATGGCAATTTGCAATGGGGCACAGTTCCCGCCCCCCCCCCGACAAAGGTCATTTTAATGCTCGGGACATCAAGTCACATTTCGAGAGGCATTTTTTGTTACACGATTGTTGATGACCATTCACATGATTTGTACACATGTATGTCAAAGCAAGGGGGTGGCATGTGACTGGTGTGTAATTTTCAATTGTGATGGGTACTGTGTATCATGTCCAAACCTCAATACATGCCTTGCCACATTTTAACATTGACATGCATCCTGTACGTTGCAAGGGACACATTGAATAATAGCAAAACTCATGTCTTGTCATACCTAGGTATCCAGGGAGGGGAAGGATTGTCAATCTCCTGTACATTGTCCACTGCCAGACCTTCAGACCATGGAAGAACGCCACATCATCCAGATCTACTGTCTGAATCGGCCAACAATTGTGGACCTATGTTGTATGTTGGGGCCAGATCTGATGCCTGCCATTCATCATCCAAGTAGCATCCCACCCATTGCACAAGTTATGGCAGTTTTGCACTTCCTGGCCACAGGGACCTTCCAAAATACAGTGGCCCTCTCTGCTGGGATGTCCCAGCCTATGTTCAGTCTGGTTTTGAAGGATGTACTCTCAGCACTGTTGAAATACCGGGTCAGCTATTTCCGCTTTCCTCAACGTGAGGATTTAACCCATGTGAAGGCTGACTTCTATGGTTTGGCACACATCCCCCATGTGGTGGAAGCCATTGATGGTACACAGGTTGCCTTCATCCCACCACATGACAATGAACAAGTGTACCGCAACAGAAAGAGCTACCTTTCTACTAATGTCAAAGTGGTTTGGGGGATCTCTACATTTCACAAGTCTGTGCCTGTTTCCCGGGTTCATTATGGGGAACAGCGCAAACCCCCAATTGAGGTCATGACTGTACCCAGAGAGGGCCTGGCTGGTTGGTAAGTCAAATCTGTCCTGTTTGTGTGTGTTCAATGTCTGCTGCAACAAATCCAATGAGAGGGACTCAGAGTTGCACATATGGTCCATTCCATAGCAGGGGACTCTGCATAACTTGTTGACACCAGTGAGGAACCCAACTACGTCAGGGGAAGTCTGCTTCATGGAAGAACAGGGTGGGTTGTGTTGCAGGCTTTTGGGCTCCTGATGGCCAGCTTTAGGTGTATGGACAAGACAGGTGGAGCCCCCCGCTACTCAGTCAAAAAGGTGCATAAGATAATTGTGGCCTGCTGCATGCTCCACAACATTACCCTACGGAGGAATATCCCATACATCCCAGATGAGGGGGAGCCAGCAGTGCCCCCGGGTGAGAATCCTGAAATGCCAAGTGAGGATGACAGTGAGGAAGAGGAAGGTGAAGACTTGTAGGCAGATCTCATAAATCACTACTTCACCTTAGTGTAAGTAAGTGTTTTTATGTTGCCACTGTGACTGTATGAGGAACTGTAATTGTCAGGATGTGTGCACTAGGGTGTTTTTCCTACAGATTGTGAATGTAATGCTTTGCCATATACATCAACACTTTGCTTGCTAAGTCACACTTGAACATTTCACTGCCTTCAGTATCTGCAGGGTTTGTGTCATTCAAACTGCAATGTAAGTGCATCCATCGATGTTTGATGTGAGCTTATGGTCATTGGTATAACTTCCCAAACTAAACTCTTTGTATTATTCATTATCCAGTACCTTCACCATGCCATCCTCATGTAGGCTTTTCAGAGTCGTGACATTTGCTGGTATCTGATGCTGTTCTGACATAGGAAGATGTCAGTGGTTTATCCAGGTAATGTTGGTCACAGATTTAGGGTGGATTAGTCCAGTGCCAAGGCAGTTTGGACAGTGTGTGGATGGCAATCTAAAGTGCACGATACACTGGTTTGAGATGGTATGTTGCTCCAATTGTCACATGTGTGCGATCATATTGCCTGAGATATGTTCTAATCAAGTGCAATCCATGCATTCTCCCTTCACATTGCGTTGACAATTATCCTATATGACCTGTTTGTAGCTGTGGATGTGTTTCCTCATTGCAGGCCAGCGTGCCTGTACCACAACACTGACATAGGTTGTATCATACCCACAGATGCTTTGTCATTGTCATGGGATGAACCTATGATCAGAGACTGTTGTACTGCCCTCTGTCTGTGCCATGGTTTACGTAATGTTGGCAGACCTGGTTTTGGTGTGTGATAAGGCTCACGCTGGTGACTACTTCCACTAATCTGTTAGCCTATTCTATGGGACAAGGTCTAGCAAAGTCCTTTTCTTTTGTGTCTGGGGGACCGTACTTTGGCATACCTAGCCTGATTCAACATGGTTCACACATTCTTGACTAAGACAGTCCAGACATTTTGACAGCCTATGTGCTGTACAGTGCCATAAAATGTTTGGTGTGACTAGACACTTATATCACTGTGATACTATTAATCCTCAACATGGCACTACCTGTGACATATCCATCCTTCCATTTCCATCTTGTGTCTTCCTCATGTGCATTACAAGGGCTTACATCTCAACATTTCATCATGTAGAACAGAAGCAAGCAGGCAATGTTTTTCTGTTTGGTGAGTTATTTACATAGGTGCAGGACATAAAAAACTGAAGCTACAGAAGATGAAAGTGAGGGGATCAGTCATGGTGGATGTAATCATATTAGTAAATGCCACAACATTTGAAGTCCAGAGTCCAGTGTCCTACTACCATGGAAGATGGAACTTGGTTGGAGAACAGTCAACAGAGTAAATAATTAGCGCACAAAGGAGTGAAATCAGGAAAAGGTCACTTTCTGGCAGTAGTTGGTGTCTTGCCAAATGCACCTCCTGGAGTCTTGGGTGGACGACCCCTCCTGCCGGGGTGTTCTGCAGCTACAGAGGCAGGTGTGGCTGATGTGGGTCCTTCCTCTTCCACCAATTTTAGAAGGGACTGGAGTTGCTAGGCCAAAGGATAGGGTGTGGTGTTGCTCACGGTCCCTGATCAGGGTAATGCTAATCTCCCTGTAAAACCTTGATAGGGAGGCCAGGATGGTGTTTGTGGTCTCCCACTTTACCAATGACACTCAATGGAAGTCCCTCTGTAACTGCTTGATTTTCCTGAGTTCGGTAAGTACCTGGTCCATCACGTCTTGGGATTGTTGATAGGCTACTAAGACTTGGCTGATGGTTTCCTGGCCAGGACTCTCCCCAGTGGCCTCATGCCACTGGCCCACAACATCCCTCCCACACACCCTACCCCAATGTGTCTGCACCGTTGGCACAGTTTGCCCCTGACCAATGGTTCCAGGACCATCATTGTCAGAGGTGTGTTGCTGTGACTCAGGATCCTGGACTGGGGGCACAAGATGGTAGTCAGTGTCCTGAGGACATAGCTACATAGCTATTGTTCTCCCAGGTGATTCTAGTTCATATGTGAGATGCCAGACAGTTGTTTATGGACAGATGGACACTGGACTGGTGAGTGGGAAGACAGTGAAGGTGGTCAAAGGTGAGCAGTGAGCATGCTTGGCAATACATTTTGGTGAGATTTTAGTGATGTGACTTACTGGATTCCACCCCCCCCTGGTGTTCCTGTCAAACCTTCAAGATGAAGGATGGCCAGGACCTTCTCCTTGCCAGGAATCTTGCTTGAACATTTTCTCGAAAGCTAATTGTGCGTCATAAGAACCAGAATACAGTCTCACATGGCACACCTGTTTGAACTCTGTTTGACACTTGGAGTTTGTTTTCCAGAACATAACTATGCCTGGACATGTTTGTTCCTAGTTTCCTGATTAAAGTGCACCTGCTAGATCAGTTTCCCAGCACGCTGATGACTCATGAAAGTAATATATACAGAGCCAATCAAGCTGGCACAATGAGCTCCCCCACGAGCGTTCCAATAAGACTCATCATACTGAAGTAAACACAAACCATCTGTCACCATATCCTGAATGACTCATCGTAAGGTCATAAAAACAATCAGCCACGTGATTCTAAATGACTCATCACTAGATGTTCAACATATTCAGTAATCACAAACTTTCTAAATGACTCATCAGAGACCAAAGACATAAACTATTTAAAACCGCTCCACCTTGAACCATTGCTTCGTATTGAGAATACAGAGGGGGTTATTACAACTTTGGAGGTGGTGTTAATCCACCCCAAAAGTGACGGTAAAGTGACGGATATACCACCAGCCGTATTACGAGTCCATTATATCCTATGGAACTCATAATACTGCACTTTACCGTCACTTTTGGGATGGATTAACACCACCTCCAAAGTTGTAATAACCCCCAGAGTCTGGTCAAGCCCCCCCCAGGCCCCCAAAGAGCCTAAGTTCAGAGCATCTACTTACAGCGAGTAGTTTCTTCCGAAGACCAGAACCTTCTTCCTCGACTATCGGACAGCTCGACACCTGTAGGAAAACAAGAAAAGACAAGATTAAAATGTAAATGCTAACCTCAGCGCTGTGCAGCATACATTGATAAGAAACAGAAATCAGCACAAGCATGCCCCCTGTCCCCCGTTGGATGGCACCAGTATCAGGGCAGCATCTGTGCACTGAGCCTTCCAGAAAGGAACCAATTTGAAAAAGTAAACTATTTTGCTGGCAATATGCCACAACCAGATTGACTCAGCTACAATTTACATATACATGTTAAATTCAAGCCAAAAGGTGTGGATCTTTTCAAAGCATAGCAGTAAGTTAGTAGTGGGAAAATGTTCTTGTATGCATAGTCAGTTTACTGAGATACAATTTGAATAATAAGTTCTTATACTAACGCAGAATTCTATACCTGTCCCTAGAAACAACTCATCTTCACGACTAACAGCACAACTCTTCATATCACTCCCACAATATCAAGCAAGTTTCCATCATGCCCCCTACAATCTTCATCTGGATACAGGGCCAACTGAAGAACAAGAAGATAAGCGGTGAGTCCCTATTGTCCCTGCAACCCAATAGGGACAGCTCTTCTTCTCAGGTAAGAGTGTTCCATTGATCCTGACACTCTTCCCAGGATGGGAGTTGTAAGACAAGAGGGGAGGGGATCTCCACCAGTCTTCTAGACAGGGAGCTGGTGCCTGGATGCCATGGAACGGTTGTTCCGCCTCTTCCTGATGTCGTCCCTTGGGTGCAGGGTGGGGCCTACAGAATTCACTCTGTCGACTATCCTTTGCCACATTTCCATTTTCCGAGCAATAGTAGTGTGCTAGACTAATGCTCAAAATAGATGTGGCTCTACTCCTATGATTTCATCCACCATGACTCTTAACTCATAGTCAGTGAAATAGGGATTTTTCTGGGGTGACATTGTGGTGCTAAGGGAATGGGTTGAAATTAACAGGTGACGATGAGTTTGTGAAGTTTGGAAGTGCAAATGTATTTGCCTAGAAAAATAATGTCTGAAGCGTGTGGTATGTGATGTGGGAAAATTCAGGGGTGCCTATTTTAATTCTTTTTTTTTCTCTATTGTGCACTCTGGCTACTGTGTGCTGTGTTGTAGATTAAAAGGATTGTGGTGGGTGAAGGGGTATGTTTTATAGTGTGCTTCACAGGTGTGTTGAGTGTGGCAATGTGTCAGCTGTGTTGTTTTCAAATCCATCCAATGTGGTGCTGTGTATTACTGTGGTGACCACGTACAGCTGTGGTTCGGATTGCCATTGGTTGATCGCCATTGCTGAACCACCAATGCAGCTTTTGACTTTTAATATGGTCAGTGGTTAATCGGCGAGCTGTCGGTGTCTGTGGTTGGCCCGCGTTCCACGGGACTGGCGGTCTTGAGTTTTTGGCTGACTTTTGTCAGTCGTGCCTGTGTAACTCGTAATTCGGTGGTCTGTGTGACTGGCAACATGCGTGATTGCAGAGTCTCCCCACACTTTGGTATATGTTTTAGTGGTAAATTTGGGGGGACATAACAAGGGGTTGAAAAGGAGGAATAGTTATAATTAAAGGGGAGGGGCTAAAAAGGGGTCAGAAGGGGTATAGGGAGGGTCCAAGGGGATCAAAGAGGGGTTTAACGAGAAGGATCAACCGTCCCACAAAAGAGATAACCCATAGCTATTCACAAACTGGCCTTCTATAGCTAATACAGCAAAACAAGTGCCAAAGCAGTAATAAAGTACTCCAGCTCAGAGCTAGAGTAAGTCTAACACCATATATGACCAAGCACTGGTACTGCAACACCCTCCCATAACAAATAATATAGTTAGAGACTTAAAATAAAACTCCATAAGAAATATTCTTAAATTAAATTATTTTGAATAGTTAAAAGATATTAGGGAATGTTTGTGAGTTACCACGGATAACTTTTGCCTTGGGGTAACCAAAACTGTGCATACTGAAGTAACGTGATACATCCCTACAACTGAATATCCTAAATTATGTATTATTCTTATGGTTTCTTTTCCTTTATCCCAAAGTGATCATCAAGAGACTAGCTCCAGTGAAAAACCTTTGAAATGGAGTATAAACTCAGTGAAAGAATCAAATATAGGCCTATATTTATGGGCTTTTGGGTCAGGCAGCACAGCAAGTCACTTTGTTGCCCTGCTTCAAAGGGAAAGGGCCGGAATGCACCATATCTCTGGGATACAGTGCATTCCAGTTCTTTCCCACTGTGCTCGTGCCTTTTTGGCAGCCTAGCGCCAACTTAGGCAACCTTGCACCATCATGCAAGGGTGTATACGCAGTAGGCAGGATTGTTTTTGTGCAGGAAGGGTCACCTTCCTGCACAAAAACAATCCTGGGAGACGATTTCCTCTTTCTGTGCGTGCTGCAGAATGCAGCACACATAGAATCCACTGTAGAATCCACTTTAGTAATTTTACACATTTGTTTGTTCAAAAGGTACAAAGTTCTCATCTACTTTTTTGGAGGTATGCGCAAAGAGTTTTTCAAACCGCTATCAAAGCCATGATGTAAACCATATTATTAGTGATATGATTAGAGCACAATGTACACAAGTCTCGTCCCGAATGGTAATGAGGAGGTTCAAAAAACATGATGTACAAATTCAGATTTTGCACCACCAGAAGGCAAAAAATCAGGAAGTTGTTCTTATACTCATCTGCGGAGACAGCATCCTTCTGGAGATATGAATAAACACATCGTGGCACAGGGAGATACACCTAGGCACAACAGTGGAACTGTACATGCCATATGACAGATAAAGCAGCCTCGGGCACGTGTACCGTGGTCCTGGCCTTTCCTGGAGAGCGGCTGCATTTTAGTAATCAGTTTACAGCCATAAGAGGTAAAGTATATTGTGAAAGTAATTGGTTCTTGACAAGGCTTAAAGACATGGGGGCATGCAGGGTCTAACTACAAAAAAACACCATACCCTCTTCCAAACTGACTGAGGAAGATCTGGATGGAAAGAAATCATAAGGCCTCCTAGGCACCAGCCGCCCCTGTTGTTGAACATATAGCATAGATTTTATTTGCATTTTAGATTCAATATAATTTACTGTTTACTAGCATTCCTGTCACGTGGTGTTTGGCATAAGGAACAACCACGTTGCCCGTGTGATAACGTCTCTGTACAAAGCACGTTGCCTGTGTGATCACTTCTCTGTACAAAGCACGTTGCCTGTGCGATAACTTCTCTGTACATAGCACGTTGCCTGTGTGATCACTTCTCTGCACAAAGTACAATACACTTTTTGTTCCTGTGTAAATTCTATGCTGCGGCTAGGAACGGATTGTAAGCATACATTTTGCATAGTCTAAATGAGAGACAACGTAGACCAGCGCTGAACCTCTTGCAAAAGCTAAACTGAAAGGTACTTTGTGTGAGGGTAGTACATTTTATTCGGTGTGCTCTCAAAACTAGAAATCTCCTGAGTAGCTATAGTGCAGTTTATTCTCATATATATGTATTCCCTTGTGCTTTTATTTTTTTAAGTTATTTTATCAATGTTATGTATTATAATAACAACATTGCTCCTTATTAATTGCTAATGTATATGCAACTTTCTTCTTTTATGGCATTGATCTCAATAAAGATTTCTATTGATTGATTGATTTGAACAACGATTCATGTCATTGTTATAGGTGAGAGCTCAGGAACTCTGTTGACATCTATAATACTCTCCTTTAAAATTACGGGTAAACAAAATCCTCAAATGACAGATATTCTCCACGCAGACATACCATGGACGCACCATTGCATTTTAATCTTCATTCAAGTAATATTATTTTCATCTGTGAACAGTAGGCAAAAACAAATCTAAGAAGAGTATTGTCCCACTGCTTCCAGTCTTCTCAGAAGATATATGGGAGTTAAGTCCAATAGGACTAGA
This sequence comes from Pleurodeles waltl, assembly GCF_031143425.1. NCBI lineage: Eukaryota > Metazoa > Chordata > Amphibia > Caudata > Salamandridae > Pleurodeles > Pleurodeles waltl. The sequence continues at coordinate 897,041,609 of NC_090448.1, read as the reverse complement.
TCATCTACATGCACACCATGAGACACTCTTTCAAACCCAGTCTTTGAGCGAAAAGCCGAGGCACTCTTAGCACATCTAGACAGTCAGAGATTTATATGTAAGCTTACAGGGGGTAATGATACACCCTTGCCTTGGTCCATTCTCTTTTACAATTGTCCTTGAAAAACCTCTTTCTAAACTCATCTCAATTTGAAACAGGGTCTACTATTCAATTTTGTGATTAGGGCCAACCTACAATTGGGGAAGTATCAATGGCATATTCCACTACACAAATGCCTATTGCTTTCCTCAGTTTTTCATTGCTGAATTTGATCCACCACTTTAGGTGTTCAATCAATATCCCTGTCACAGCTTTCCCATGAGTTAGAGAATCAGACATTTCTTCTACTCCAAACCAATAAAGACATGAGACAGAAATAAACAAATACTATTTGTACCTCACAGGTATATTTCGCAGGTAGGTTTGTAGACAGTTGCCTGAAGCAGCAATTTATTCTGGACTTCTAGAGTGAATTTACAGATATTTTATTAGATAGTAGTACTCCACACTGCTAACCCACATCCGCAGTATAAACCTAGATATGATAGATTCCATTTTAACTTTATATATCAGAATTCAGAAAACACCACATAAGCAATACAAGCAATACATTTTGTAATGTAATTATGACTAGAACCAGCGGTGAAAGACGTGGTACAGTTAGGCACACAAGCCTAGATGCAGTCACCACAAATGTCACCCTTTCTCGTAGAAAAGCAATTACTACATTTACACCTCCCAATGCTTAATACGGCCCAGGAGATAAGAGTGGGCATATGCTAGGAAGGTGGCGGAAGCCATCGCCTCTCCCTGCCAAAGAATGGGGAAGGAAGGAGGTGGTATGCTAAGCAAGAACAGTTCCCAGTCCATTACCTATCAGCAGTCTAATTTCTCCCCATCAACCTCATGGGAGAGAAATTTACCCCAAACTCTCAAGAAAATGGTCAACCACTGAGTATGAATATTGGTTAGTGAGCAGAGTGCAACTTGTTCATTTTCACAGCCTACACAATTTTGCTGCAGCCAGAGATGTAGTAAACCATCTTCATCAATGTGATGTGACTCAATTATCCTAGGGAGATCGTGAATGTTAACCAAGCATGCTGAGGTAGGAAAGGAGGATCTGCTAGGGGATCTCTTCTCCACATATATCACACAACAGTAGTGGGACACCAATCAACTGAACCAAACCACAGGTAAATGCCCCCTTTGTACACCACACTTGGAACAGTATGTATCAGGGCTCACAATAAAATGATACAGGCATTGTGATTTCCAGTGTAATTAATTGTTTTACAGAAAGTATTTGCAGACCCTCCTCAAGTTGACCTAGTAAATTAGCTAATTTCTTATCTATGTCAACATGCAAGAGCCCTTCAGCCATTGTATTCATATTAGTTTCGCAGTGACTAAGAATAGTTTAACAGTAATAGTACCAAAAGGTCCAGCGACCAATCCCCTGCACTGGCATACTTACAAAAGTAATTCCAAATTGATGGTGATGAAGTGGGTAAAGGCGACGACCCTAGCAATGATTTCAAGCAATAGCACAGATGTGTGTGTAGTGAAAGCGGTGAGCCAAACACCATATGTAAGTCCACAAAGGATTTAAGACCTCTAACACCAGATGCTTGATTCTACCAAATACCTTCTGTGGTCCAGAGATTAGAAGAATCGTATGTCTTCTATTCTTAATTTGGTGTCCCTTCACGAGGGTACTTCTGCATGCTAGTGTAGGTATTCCTTGAGCAGTTTATGAACAGCACACCAACTCTGTCTAGAGGTGTTTATGGCAGGGTTGTATGTCAATCTGACCTCACAGCCCCCCCTATACAATGCTCAGTATTTGCTCTGCAGACAATAGGTGTCTCTATTTCTATGGTCATCCACAATTAACCTCTCTGATTAAATAGCTAAGCCCAGTGCGCAAGTCTACATGCTAAGTATCCAGGGTATATATGAGGCAAGTTCAGCCCCCTCATCACAAGAGTTGCTTGTAGTGTGACAAACGTCTTTGTGGCTGAATCAGTATTCAGCAGCAGAAGTCTAGGAATTATCAAAGTAAACATACTAAAAGTGCAACTGAATCTAGGTGTGATCTTAATTTTTATCTCTTGTACCACCCCCCACAACACAGATCCGAGGAAGCCCATCATTGAAAGTCATAGGCCATTTTCAGCATAAGTTGGCTAATATTATACAATACCATACCCATCAATCCCTGAATTAAAAGGGACCATAGGGATTTCAAGCTTTTTGGAACCCATCTGAATGTAAATACTCATGCAGACTCTTGGCCCTTATGGGTTGTGAACAGTAGAATCTCACTCTTTGCCCAGTAAACCCTATTTCCTCGAAGTCTGAATGTACGATTTGATGAATATCAGTGCCGGAACAGAGGAGCTAATGTCGGATTGCATGGGCTAGAAAGCATACACATAAAGAAATGATTTGTGATGTCGGGCTGCAGACAATTCCCTCCACCCTCCCATCCTGTCATGTAACAGAAGCCAAGGGCTACAGCTCTAGTAAGAACAGTTGCAGGGCCAAGGGGACATCTTGTTTCGTCTCTGTTTAAATATGTAAGTGGTTTCCCAGAAAAGCAGCACAATTACTCTTAGTAACCAGTTCCTCATAGAATCATTTGTTTTTCCTTAAAAATACCGAGCCAATGCCCACCCTACTTGGTGTTCAAAAGGAGTAGTCCCATCTTAGCAAGTTGAAAACCTTCTTGGCATCCAAAGAGAGGGCATTTTATGACCTGTGTTGTTTCTTACCTTCCACAATAAATGAGCCGGTCCTTCTATTATGTTGGGAGGACCTGCTGCTACCACTGGACACCAGAAGGCAACCCTTCTTCCCTCTATGCTTCTAAGGCCCCCTCTTTATACTGGTCAGTGTGTATTCTGCCTGGACCATGAGGAAGTCTTTGAAATTGCATTTTTGCCATGGATAGTTTCATGAGCTCCAAAGAGAGGGTAGAGTTATATTGCAGCATAAGACCGTTACTTCTCTAACAAGGTTTGTTTACATGTAACTTGTCTACAGTGTATAGAAGAGCCATACATATGTTCACCTCTCAGGAAGGCTTTGCCTACTGCCCATACATATGCCAATTGAACCTTCATTGCTGTCATAAAGTCTGACAGATACATTTATAATTAGCACTTTTCACAGCTTGTACCTACTATAATTCATCCTCTGAAGCTTTGTTGGAGGTGCCACCAGCTACAGTGTCAAAGCACAGTGCACAACAAATACAGGACAGCTTCAGCCCCTCTACGGTAAACAAAAGCACAGATCAGGTCCCCAAATCTTAGGAAGTGGTGTCCATCACCTGTGGAAGTGGGAGTACCCCCCAACAGACAACCCATCCCCTTTGACTTTTCTTGGTTGCCTGACCATGATATGTGGAAGGCCAGGGACTAAGGACACACCTTAGTCAAAACAATCTGGGTCTTTAGCTCTCAACACTCAAAAACAGAAGCGGCCGTGACCTCAACTTTCACTATTAGGTGGGAATCACACTTGGCCATACCACCTCCGCTCATCGTGTCCCAACTGTTGGCTGTGACCATAGTCTCAGAGCATGTGGTGAGGTGGTTAATCAGTATTGTCTTACACTGGCTGAAATGAAGCAGAGTGAAGGTCTTCATTGTTTTTGCCCTCTCACTTCTCAGATACTTGGTTCAGAAGACTAAATGTCAAGTGTTTGAGGACGTGGGTCTTCTGCCATGTTCCTCATTGCAGTAGTTAAGCACTATTGCAGACACCACCACCAGTCCATGCTGCACCCAATTGTTGAACTATACAAAAAAGTCCAACTGGAAAAAAGTCGAATTGGAACATAAGCAACCCAAAACCTGTGTCGCACATACAAAAGGGCCAGCAAAGGTGTCAGATATTCCTGCAGCATTGGTACATCCTTAAAGTTGATCCACTAGGGGACCAGAAAGTAATACACCTCCTGCAATTATTTATAAACTCAGATTCCTCAGAGTATATTAGTCAACATTTTTCCTAATAGCACTTCCGAAACGAGTTGGCTATGCCCCAAAGGTTTTTTTAAATCCAATAATGCACATCTTGCAAAAAACATCAGTAACTATATAGAGTATATGTTACTCAAGGGTAAATGCAAACCATTAACAAACATATTGCATGTGCATCAAGTTTTTGCGTTTATGTATTTAAATGTTCTTGTAATCTGTTATATGTGGGCAGCACACTTTTTCTTGTACGTAAGAGTATTTTAGAACACACAAGGCCTATCAAAAAAAGCAGCTCCATCATACCCAGTAGATAAACATTTTCAAATTCAGCATCATCAAAGCACCGACTGTGACAATTTTTTCGTATTGACAGGTCTGAAATGAATGAGAGTGGAATCACAGAAAAACTATTGCGATCTTGAATCACAACATAGTTTGAAACCCGATAACAAGCAGCCATTTGAGCAAAACATGGGCACTCGGTTCATCTGAGGTGAAATGAGACACCGACATATGCTGAGTGCAAGATTTAAGGTTAGGTACTGTAGATGAATCCAGAGATGTTTTGAAAAATTGTGTTATTTCTATTACATTGATGTCCCTAACAGGAGCATTCCTCTTGATATATTAGAACATAATTAGCGAGTTACGAGTGAGTGTAAATTGAAATAAAAAGTATTCTAACCTAGAAAATAAACCCACTGAGGTAGAACTGTTGCTATGTTAATAATGATTGATTGCTGTCAGGACATTCATTCCGTGTGTAGAGCTCCACTTGCCATTGCTTATTTCTGTATGTTTCACAAGGGTATTCACTTGAAATAATGGGGCAACCTAAATTTCTTTGCACAGAGATCTTTGAATGATCACCTATTTAGTTACTTTATGTAGCTGGAATACATTTTGTGACACCATATCCAGGGTAGTAGAATTATTGTTCACATGATGAATTAGGTTTGTAGAAATATTCATGGTCCATTCTGTGACTCTGAATTCTTACTAATAAATATTTATGTATTCTGAATGTTGAATCTGTCTAGAAAATGAATTAATATAGAAAAGAATGAATGACTTGGAAAATGTGCCTACTTGAGTGGCCGCTAGTAATCACAAAGTGTCCTTATTTATATGCAATGAAGTGCTCATGTTTAGAGAAACATAGTAGTATGTTATAGTAATAATTACTTATTATGTATTTGCCTTATTAACTGTAGGCCTTAAGTTAGCGAGGTCTTGCGCCTAGTTGCACAGCCTCATGTTAAATTGCACTGTTTAAATAATTCACATAAAATGGCTGTTTAGAGAAATGAATACTTGCAGTGTTTCACTGGGATGACCAAACGCTAGTAAATGCTTTCTTTTCCCATGAGAACTGCTTGCTAGAAAAGGCTGTATTAGTTATCCTTACAATGTAAAGTTTAGTGTGTGTGAAAGCGATGTTCCCAGGAGCTAACAATGGATGCACTGACTAAAGGACAGAGAGATACAAAATTATTAACTGACGAGTCAGATGATGGGAACAGAAGAGGAGACAGTCATCGACATGCGAAAGACAGTTTAGTCATATATTAGATTTGAAGTTCTACTTTCATTGGACTACATGTAAATTTACGATTTGTTGACCAATGGCAATGTGGGAAGAGTTTTAGAGGATTTTATCTTAGCCCGCTGAGACGGCATTTCGATCATTCTCACTTCTGTGCTCATTCTAATTTGATTTTCTTTACTTAGAGAATTCTATCTTTAACTTTATTGCTTAGACTTATGCTGAATGCTGATCCTTAGACTATGCTTTACAAATGTTTTGGGTAGCTTAGAGTCCACAACTTTGACAAAGACAGTCACTGCTTGCTAATCCATACTGAGAAGAGGTATTAATCAAATGTTATTGTTTGATGTAATTTGTCTTTTGTTTCTAGGTACCAGCCGCTAATTTTGATAGAGCCATAGCTGGATGTTTTCCACATTTGTGGTGATTAAATTGTTTTGCATGAAGCCCAAACATGCTATTCTAATCAGAAGATTAGCTCGGAGACCCACAGAAATGTTTGCTAATTATTAACAACAATTGATGTTGTTTCTTCACTGAATCTAAATGTATATTATTTATATTACTCAATTGTTCTTGCTATTGATTTGTACTGTAATTCTAGAGTGTGTAGCAATACATGCTTTGATTAAATTGAGATTTTTTTAGAAGATTTGGTCAACCAGTGTTGTTTCTGTATTTGTACAATTTGGTTTTGAGACTAAGGGCCAGATGTAGCAAAGGATTTGACCCATTCTGTGTCTATGGGAAAATGTGTTCGTACACATGGCCCTAAGTTAAGTGATATTAGCAGTGTTAATATAGGGAAATAAACATTCTAACTTTTACAAGAAAGGTTTGGTTATTCATGGCCAAAGGGGTCATGGTGTGTGGAATTACTGACTCCAAAGATTATTGATTTTATTGATTAATATTGTTATTGATTGGCATTTCAATTGAATCTTATGATGGGAACTACTCTAAGCGCAGTCAAAAGGTCCATCGAATCTCTAACCCATCCCCTTATGAAGTGAAGATAAGAAACCAAGTCCCTCATTACAACTTTGGCGGGCAGCAAGCCCCGCCCAACAAGTTGCATCCGCTGTGCGGCTGCCAATGCGGCCACACTCCTGCTGTGGCCATTTTGAGATCCCCGCTGGGCCGGTGGGCTGAAACTAGCCCAGCGGGGATGTCAGCCGCAACACGGGAGCCGGCTCCAAATGGAGCTGGCAGTGTTGCAGTGGTGCGACGGGTGCAGTTGCACCCATCGCGCTTTTCATTGTCTGCTATGCAGACAGTGAAAAGCTCCATGGAGCCGTGGCAGGGGGCCCCGCGACTCCCCTTTCCGCCAGCCTTTACATGGCGGTTCATACCGCCATGAAAAGGCTGGCGGGAGAGGGACTTGTAATTCCCTGGGCAGCGCTGCAAGCAGCGCTGCTCTGGGGGATTAGAACCGCTGGGACCAAAGTGGCGGGAAACCGACTGTCCCGGCGGTGCTACCGCGGCAGTCGTAATGCCAAGGAAAGCATCGCCAGCCTGTTGGCTGTGCTTCCGACGAAACAGCCCTGGCGGTCTTTGACCGCCAGGGTTGTAATGAGGGCCCAAATAAGGTCAGACTTGCTAACAATTCCCTACATGTGATGGAAGCAGTCAGAAGCAACACTAATTTTATAATATTCTGTTTATGTCTGTTCATAAAATACATCATTAAATCCCAAATTAATTATTTATATTAGCTATTTCACTTGGAACATTATGTACAAAGTGTCACATTATATATCCATCCTTGTTATTAGATGTAAACAATGCAAAAGAAATTATCGGAGAATGTATTACTGTAAGTTGTAAATTTTGTCGGCTGCGGAGTTTTTCTGCACAAATATTGTTTCACTTAAGGGAAATTCGGCACACCTCTGTTTGTCGATGGCTATAAGCTGAAACAAGTTTATGTCTTGCAACAAGTAACTTTCCAGTCTCAATAAACTATGTCCTAGCTGGAGCTCCAGTGAGATTCTGTAGCCTGATCCCTTGACGTAGTGGTAGTTAAGTGTTATAAATGGGGTCTCTAGTTGGCAGAGGTATACACCCTTGCACAAATAGGGACCACAATCCTAGTCAGGGTAAGTCACACACAATCCAAATTATCCTGTGCCCACCCTCTGTTAGCTTGGCACTGAGCAGTCAGGCTTAACTTAGAAGGCAATGTGTAAAATATTTTCACAATAAATTATGCAATAACACAGTGAAAACACCACAAAAATACACCATACAGGTTTAGAAAAATATAAGAAATTTATCTGAAAGAATTAAGGTCAAAACAATCAAGATTTGTGCAAGTTGAAATATCACTTTTGCAATGATAAGAGTTTTAAGTCTTTAAAAAACAGCAAGTGTCTCTTGCAGAACAAAGTACCTGGTACTGAGACCACAGAGGAGGAGATGCATGGAAAATGAAGGGTGTGCGTCTGAGTTATGGGTGCACACAGATGATGCATTGATTCTTTTCCAGGCGGCAAGGACTTTGTGTTGAATTTCCGGCGCGCAGGCTTGAATCCCCTTTGTGATGCAGAGTCTTTTGACACACAGAGACGATGCGTGGAATCCTGGGCGTGCAGGAGGAGGTGCTGCGGCGATCCGGTGGGCGATGCATCAAAATTTCTGTTGCACGGCAGGCGCTGCATTGATTCTTCTTGCAGGAAGTCGGGCTGCGTCATTCCAGCTCGGTGATGCGTTGATCCAGGTGGCTGTGCGTCGAAGTTCCAGTCCCAATGCTGGCACTGCGTTGATCTCCACTCGAGCCAGGCTGTGTAATTTCGGTTCGGCGATGCAGTGATTCTTTCACTGCAAGGCAGGCTGTGTGTCGATTTTGGCAGGCTGTGCATCGATTTTCGTTGCACAAGGAGTTTCTTTGCAGAGATGAAGTCTTTTTGGCCCTGAGACTTCAGGAAGCAGGAGGCCAGCTCAATCTAAGTCTTTGGAGAGCACTTCTCAGCAGAGCGAGAGGCCAGCAAGGCAGCAGGGCAACAGCCAGGCAGCAGTCTTTTACAGCAAAGCAGTCCAGGTAAGTCATTTGGGAAGCCAGGCAGCTTCTCTTGGCAGGTTGTAGGTTCTGGTGCAGAGTGTCTGTCCCAAGAAGTGTCTGAGTTGGTAGGGTCAGGGACCCAGTTTCTACACCCAAAAGTGCTTTTGAAGTGGGGGAGACTTCAAAGAGTGGTTTTGAAGTGCACAAGGTCCCCTTTCAGTACAACCCTGTCTGCCAGGGTCCCAGTAGGGGTTTTGGCAGTCCATTGTGTGAGGGCAGGCCACTGTCCTTTGAAATGCAAGTGTCAGGCCCTCCACCCTTCCAGCCCAGGAAGACCCATTCAGTATGCAGATGTGTGCAGGTGTGACTGAGCATCCTGTGTTTGTGGTTGTCTGGGTGAAATGCACAAGGGATCTGACAGGCAGCCCAGCCCAGATGTAAATTGGGGACGGGCCCTAAGGCACAGAAGGATTTTTAAGTGCAGAGAAATGCTCAGTTTCTAAAAGTGGTATTTCTTAAATAGTAATATAAAATCAAACCTCACCAGTCAGCAGGATTTTGTATTACCATTCTGGCCATACTAAATAGGGCTTATCTACTCCTTTCTGATCAGAAGCTACCACTCAAACAGTATATGAGGGTAGCCCTAAAGTTAGCCAATGAAAGGAACAGGCCTCACAGCAGTGGAAAATGAATGTATGAGTTTTCCACTACCAGGACATATAAAACACCCAGGTATATGTCCTGCCTTTTATCTACACAGCACCCTTCCCTATGTGTTACCTAGGGCCTACCTTAGAGGTGACATATGTGTAGGAAAAGGGGAGTTTAAGGCTTGGCAAATACTTTTAAATGCCAAGTCGAACAGGCAATGAAACTGCACCCACAGGGATTGCAATGGCAGGCCTGAGACATGGTTAAGGGCCTACTTATGTGGGTGGCACAATCAGTGCTGCAGGCCCACCTGTAGCATTTAATTTACAGGCCCGGGGCACATACAGTACACTTTACTAGGGACTTACAAGTAAATTAAATATTTCAATTGGGTATGAGCCAATGTCACCATGTTTTAAGGGAGAGAGTGTATGCACTTTAGCATTGGTTAGCAGTGGCAAGTGTGCAGAGTCCTAAAACAAGCAAAAACAGTGTCAAAATGTGGGGGGAGGCAGGCAAAAAGTTGGGGGTGACCACCCTAAGGCTGTCAGGTCTAACATTATGGTTCAGCCAGAGTTTCTATTCAAAGACAACTTTTGTATTGCTTGTGAGTTTGGTGCCATTTTGCAGGCTCTGTAGTGAACTTGCTAATAAAACAGCAACACTAGCATGTCAAATTTCATTCTGTTCTATCGGGGCGAGGAGAGTGGATCATGAAGTGGGCATCCAAAAAATTCACTTTTTTCATTTTAACTCCAATCCAAACGTTACCCTCTGTTACAGCAAAAACATTGAGTGGAATTACACCAAACTCCAAGGTTTTCTTTTGCTTTGTGGTGATGTAAATGTGTTCAGAAATGTTTGAGAAATTAGTATTACAAAACGATGTTGGGCATGCTCTAATGGGTTCAAATATATAGATAGTGTGACCTTTATTTAATAGCATCACAAGGCATTTCCAAATCCATGTAAGGAATCAGTTTCTTACTGATCTGTAAAAATAGTTTTTTTTTCTTACATCTTTTATGGATTCACATATCCAGAGTAGATAAAAAAATCTGTAATCTCTGATTTGCTGGCCACTGAGAGTGAACCACTGGTAAGGGCAGGTAAGTACCTACACCTAGTAATAGGCCACTAACCCCCACTTAGGTCTCAATAAATTAAACCCAGCTCAACCCTTGGTAACTTGGCAATGAACAACAAGGATTACCTTAAGAGACAAGGGTGTAAAGCATTTAAAAATCACAAAACAGTAGAGAAGTAAAGATCAAAACACAATAAAAATCCAACACCAATTTGTAAAAATAGAGTCTATTTTTATCTTTAAAGTGACACCAAAACGATTAAAATCAGATAAGGGGAACCAGAGATATACTGTACATTTTTAAAGAATTAATGTTTTCTAGTTCATAGAAACTAAAAACCCCAATCTGCTCGCACTAGACTGGGGCAAAGGCAAAGTTTGAGGCCGACCGGGATGGAGCCCTGCTCAGCTACAGCAAGCGCGAGGCCTCGTTCATAAGTTTACCTTTGGACCTAGTCTTTTTCTTGAAGATTTTAAGCGGGACAAAGTCACCAATCCGATCTGACCTCCCTGGAGCCCTCTTCGGATACGTGTCGCAGAAGACCTCGGTGAAGATTTCTACCTTCGGACTTAGATGATTTTTCAGGACAGAAATCTTCGTCTGGGCCAAAGCTGAATCTTGATCCAACGTCCCTGGGCCCTCCTCGGATACGCTGCACGGGAAGTCCCAGTCAACTTTTATGTTTGGACTTTGTCACTTTTTTGGAGCTTTTTCCTTCCGACAGGGGTCGACCTTCCACAGCAAGCCAATTTCAATGCAAGGTCATCGGTTCACCTTTCCAGGAGCCCCCGGTGATATCCTGGACATCTGGGGCTCCGGAGCTTTTCAGCGGGATGAACCTGGAAGTCAGGCCAGGTCGTGGTTGAGGTAACCCGGCTTGTCTCACCATGGCGGGTCGGTCCCTTTACGGAGCTTTTTTCCAAAAGTTCATTAAACTTGTGGATCTTCTTGCAGAAGGTCTTTGAAGGTTCTTTAGGAATCTACAGCTCACCCCCGGGTTTCAGAAGCTCTGAGTTGCTCCTTGACGGTTACGGCTCCAACTGCCAGAATTCACCTGGTTCAATTCCAAAAATGACCACTAGCTACTGGTCAGTTCCTTCATGTTTTGATGCAGGGGACTCTGGTTAGATATTTTTCACCTGTAGCAAGCAGGGAGTCCCTCCTTGAACCAGTTGAAGACAGGCAAAGTAATTTTAGTGCTGCAGCCCAAGTGTGCAGCTTGTGCAGTCCTTCAGAGTGCAGTGTCCAGGAGCAGGTCAGGGGTCCAGCAGGGCAGTCCTTCTTCTGTTGTTGTTCCTTGTAGGGATCTGAGGTGTGGGTGTAGCTCTGCCAAATTTATATCCTTGCCCCTGGGGTGAAAAGCAGGGGGTCAACTGTCTAATCACAGGATGCCACCACCCTCTTGGATGACCACTTTCTGGGAAGTGTGGCAAAAATCAATCCCAGAGAGCAACATTCCTTAAAAATTCAAAATGACAGAAACTGAATTTTGGAGGTTAGGTCTGGCTGAGCCCAACCTCTTGTGTGACTAAAGATCCTTAATACACCCCTCTCCTGCCCTCTCCAAATCTAATCTAGAGGGCACCTGGTTGTCTGGGTTTGCAGGAAATGGGGGAGGACCTCAACTGCTCCAAATGTCCTTCCCTCCTTCGAAGTCCAGTTTGGCTGCTCTTCCCACATCCTGTTTCACCATCTGTTGAGGCAGATCTCCTCCCTCAGGCACTTCCTTTGTGTTCAGCCCAGGTCACTTCATACCTCATCAAGGCAGCCTGGCCAGGCTGCCAGAGACTGGCCAATCAGAGAATGGCACTACAGAGCAGAAACTGGTAACTTTTACAAAGAGTTCTAAAACTCTTTCTAAGTGAAAGGTATATTAAATTCAACAGTGGCAAGTTGGTGTATTTATTCTAACATTAAGGCCCTCATTAGGACATTGGTGGTAAGTGACACTTACCGCCATGCTGACTGCAGCCAGCATACTGTGGTGGTATAAAGCTATGGGCATTATGACAAACACATAGAAATCTGCCACTATACAGACACCCACACAAGTACGCCAGCCCAAAGGTCAGTAATACAATGGCGGTACCAAAACCCACACCATTACGCCAACAGAAATACACCCACAGCATCATGACCCACGAATCACTGCAGTGGTCATTCAACCGCGGTAAACCATTGGTGGTACATACCCCGCGCTCAAAATACACACACACTAACAAAACTACACCACATTGGACAATTCAAAATACGCACACATACACACACCACACCCACACACCCACACCACTATAAAACACACACACTACCCACAACCCTTTACGACCCAAAGATTTTGGCAAGTGAGAGAGGGACAAGCCAGGAGCACTTACTAAATCTGAGCCACAAAACACCATCACCGATACACCATCCACGCACCTCACAGCACACACCCCAACACATCACCTCACACACCCTCACACACACCACTCACACTACACCCATGGCACCACAAAGACACCCCAGGTTCTCCGAGGAGGAGCTAAGGGTCACGGTGGAGGAAATCATCCGGGAAGAGCCACAGCTATTCAGATCACAGGTGTAGCAGACGTCCATTGCAAGGAAGATGGAGCTATGGCGGAGAGTCGTGTACAGGGTCAACGGTGTGGGACAGCACCCCAGAACAAGGGATGACATCAGGAAGAGGTGGAATGACCTACTGGGGAAGGTGCGTTGCATGGTAGCAAGACACCAAATAGCTGTATAGAGGACTGACAGTGGACTCCCACCTCCTCCCCCACAACTAACAACATGGGAAGAGCAAGTCTTGGCAATACTGCATCCTGAGGGCCAGGCAGGAGTAGCAGGAGGACTGGACTCTGGTACATCAAAGTTTTACTACTTTATCCCCCACCCTACCTGCATGCCATCACAAACACTTACCCCTACCCTCACCACCATCACCCCACCACCTCAGATATACCCCACCATCACAACCCACCCATCCCAATACCAAGCCCTGCATGCAACACCAATGCATGGACCCCATCACAGACCTGCATGGACACCCATCACCACAGCATGCACAGTAGTCACAATCACAACTCACACAAGCCAAAGTGCCTTGGTAAGAACAACCATAGAGGGAAACATACCCATGCACAAGATAGCACACACAGAAAAATAACACTGCATTTACATCCCCACAGGACCCCCACTCAACGTCACCGGAGAGGAGGTGCAAGCCACCTCCAGCCCCCCCCAGAAGAGACACATAGGCCCTCATTCTGACCTTGTCCCGCCGTCAGGTTACCGTTCCGCGGTCGAAAGACCGCGGCGGTAATTCTGACATTCCCGCTGGGCTGGCGGGCGGCCGCCTTCAGGCCGCCCGCCCGCCCAGCGGGAAAGAGGCTTCCACGATGAAGCCGGCTCGGAATCGAGCCGGCGGAGTGAAAGCTGTGCAACGGGTGCAGTTGCACCCGTCGCGTATTTCACTGTCTGCGCAGCAGACAGTGAAATACATTTAGGGGCCCTCTTACGGGGGCCCCTGCAGTGCCCATGCCAGTGGCATGGGCACTGCAGGGGCCCCCAGGGGCCCCGCGACCCCCCCTACCGCCATCCGGTTCCCGGCGGGCGGACCGCCGGGAACTGGATGGCGGTAGGGGGGGTCGGAATCCCCTCGGCGGCGCAGCTAGCTGCGCCGCCTTGGAGGATTCCAATGGGCGGCGGTACACTGGCGGATGACTGCCAGTGTTGCCGGTCCGACCGCGGCTTTACCGCCGCGGTCGGAATGCCCATTGGAGCACCGCCGGCCTGTCGGCGGTGCTCCCGCGGTCCTCCAACCCGGCGGTCATGGACCGCCAGGGTTGGAATGACCACCATAGTGATGACAACACCTCTGCACGCCTGGATCAGGATGACCAACCTGGCCCATCGGGGACCTCTGGACAGTCGGTTACCCAGGCACATTCCCAACCCACCACAGAGCCTCCACCCTCAGGAAACACCACCACAGCACCCACCCAGTGGGCCCGTACCTCTGTCCCCAGGACACGTCAATCAGCAGTGTGTCCACCAATACAGGGACCCCCGGCAACCCAACAAACACAGGACGATCAGGGGCCTGGGGTCAGAGGCAGTGGGCACACGGTTCAGGGGACAGAGGCACAGGACAACAGGGAAGCTGGGAGGACTGCTGTGCGACAGGGGGAGGACAGGCCCAGGGAACCGACTCTCCATGAGGCACTCACCAACATCCAGGCAGCATACCACCATTCCCAGGAGACCATGGGCCAGATAATGGCCAAGTTGCAAGAGACCCAGCGGCTGCAGGAGGGACAATACCTGGGGATCAGGGAGGACCTGAGGGACATCCACACCACTCTGGTCACCATTGCCGGGGTGCTGGCAGACATGGCCAACACCATGAGGGAGGCAGTGGCACACCAACGGGCCCCTGACACTAGCCACACCGAAGAACAGCCCTCCACCTCCACCGACGCTAGTGGACAGTAGGCCCCGCCATAGGAACAACAGGCCACCAGCACCCCACCCCCTGCAGATGGCGAACCACCCTGCAAATGGTCCTTGCGATCCAGGCAGAAGCCAGAGAACATTGCCAAGACCCCCGCCAGGAAATAAGACTCTTCTGATTGTCACCCTTGTGCCCCACTCTATCACCCTGACCACCTTGAACTGCCATTGCTCCACTTCCTATGGCCCCTTGGACAATGCACCTGTGATACAAATAGACTGGACTCTATCCTGGACTTTTCTCCATCATCAACCCAGCCCATTGCACATCCCCATTTACTTTCATCAACGAAATAAACACCCTTGGAACTATTACAAGTATGGAGTCTGTCTGTTATTTGAAATATGTATTATTTCAACAAGCTGTAAACAGTGCAATTCAAATGTACCATAATATTTACATAGGTATGACCCGTAGTAGGCATCAGTAAACACACCAGGAGCCAGAGTGGGGCACAGAGATCTGAAAATAGAGATGCCAAAGGTTACAGTAAGTGGCCGTAGAAATAGGAAATTCAGGCTGACACGTTCAATGTCCAACACAAAACTGCAATGGAAGGTGAAGTTACAGTGTCTTACCTGTGTGTCACTGGAAGTACTGTTGAATTAGTGTTGTTCTGTTGTCCACATCCTCTTCCTCTGCCTCCTCTTCATCACTGTCCACAGGCTCCAACACTGCCACAAGACCATCCCCATGCTCATCCTCCTGCAGAAAATGCACCTGGCGTCTCAAGGCCAGGTTGTGCAACCTGCAACATGTAATGATGATCTGGCACACCTTCTTGGGTGAGTAATACAGGGTTCCCCCTGTATGATGGAGGCACCGGAATCTGTCCTTCAGGTGGCCAACGGTTCGCTCAATGATCCTCCTTGTTCGCCCATGTGACTCATTGTAACGTTCTTCTGCCCTTGTCCTGGCATTCCTCACTGTGGTCAGTAGCCATGAGTGGTTGGGGTAACCAGAGTCATCTGCAAATATCGAGGGATACCTGTTAGCCACAAATTCACCCTTAGGGCCAACCCCACACCCATATACCAACATACACTGGGTGGGTCACCCATTAGCCACACCCTGTGCCTCTGGAGTTGAGCCATCACATATGGGATGCTGCTGTCCCTCAGCATATAGGCATCATGCACAGACCCAGGATACTTAGCATTGACATTGGAGATGTACTGGTCCACCAAACAAACCATCTGTACATTCAGAGAGTGAAAGCTTTTTCTATTTCTGAACACCTGTTCATTTCTCCGGGGTGGGGGACAAATGCAATACGTGTACCATCAATGGCACCAATGATTCTGAGGATATGTCAAAGTGCATAGAAGTCAGCCTTCACTGTGGCCAAATTCTCCACCTGGGGGAAAACGATGTAGCTGTGCATGTGTTCCAACAGGGCAGACAACACTCAGCATGTTTGCGAACATAGGCTGTGACATCCCTGATGCCATGGCCACTGTCGCTTGGAAGGAACCACTTGCCAGGAAATGGAGCACTGACAGGACCTGCACTGGAGGGGGGATACCTGTGGGGTGGCGGATAGCTGAAATCAGGTCTGGCTCCAATTGGGCACACAGTTCTTGGATTGTGACCATATCAAGACTGTGGGTTAGGATAATGTGTGAGGTCCACCAGGGGTCTGTACAAGGGGGATGTCTCCATCTCCTATTCATCCTCAGTGGTTGAACTCTAGGGTGAAAAACAGTGAGAAGAAGGTCATATTCAAACATTTTCTAAAATTTATTTGCAATTTTTGCTTTACAGAAACAGTATGTGAACTCGTAAGTCAGTTGTTGTGCCAATGTCTGCTGTGACGCAGTTAGTTGCCATGGACTGTGCACCCCTGAAATGGCGGCTGCCTGACCTGTGAGGAGGGACAAGTGGAAATGAGGTAATTCCGCTGGAGTTGTGCGCCGTTGCTGTCGGCACTCGATGACCGCCTTGCAACACCTCATTGGTTATCACTGGGGCCTACGGGTTCCAGGAGCCAATGGCGATGTATGCCGGCGGTGACAGTACGCACCGCCGTGGACGTGACCGCCATTTTCTATCTGTTCACTCACTTGCAACCTGACCTTCAACAGGAGAGGACCTACACTGCAAGTGCAGCTGTGACTTGTGTCTGGAAGCGATAATGGCTCGAGTGTCTTGGGAAAGGGCCCCTGCCTTCACTTTGGAGGAGTTGGAGAGACTGGTGGATGGGGTCCTACCCCAGTACCCTTTACTCTATGGTCCTCCAGACAAACAGGTGAGTACACTGTGAGCATGATGTGTGGGGCATGAATGTATGGATTGCTGTGTGTGTAAGCCTCATGTAGGGGGGTCTGAGGGGTCCTGTGCAGAGTGCTGCATGTATGGTGGTCAATGTATGTGCGTCAGGGGATGGGGGGATATGTTTGGTCATGAGTATAACACAGGACGGTATGACTAATGCCTTTTCTGCTGTATTTGTTCTGCAGGTGAGCGCCCATCAGAAAAAGGGTATTTGGCATGCCATCGCCAAGGAGGTGCGGACCCTAGGGGTCTTTGAGAGGCGGAGCACCCACTGCTGGAAACGGTGGGAGGACCTGCGCTACTGGGCAAGGAAGACAGCGGAGGCCCAGCTGGGGCTGGCCTCCCAACGAGGAAGGGGTGCCCGTCGTACCCTGACCCCGCTGATGTTCAGCATCCTGGCGGTGGCCTATCCGGAGTTGGATGGGCGCTTGAAGGCATCACAGCAGCCACAAGGGGGTGAGTACAGATTCTGAATCAGGTGTTCCCTGGTTGGGGATGTGGGCTGTGGGTGCACCTAGGCAAGGGTGAACATGGCAGCGTAGGTTCAATGATGGGCAAGCTCAGATGCACTCCAACCCCAATAATGTTACTGGGCATCTACTACTGAGCAGGGTCCTGTGGGTTTCATGTGGGCAGCTAATGGCGTTAGGCATTGTACTCCATAACCTGGTGACTAGCATTGTAACTGGTAGTGCATGGCCTAGTGCACAGGGCTGTCCTGTGAGTTGTGTACGCCAATGGTAGTGTTGCTGGCATTGACCAAGTGTATACTCTGTCTCTCCCCCCTTTTTGTTTTATCACCCTGTCCTTGTGTGCATTAGCATCATCTGGTGGAGGAGTAGAGGCACCAGCGACGGAGGGAGCTGCATCCCACAGGGGCCTGGAGGCCGAATCCACGACGGTGAGGGCACCAGTGGGACGGAGGGCGAGGGGAGCTCCACGACGGAGACAGGAGGGGACAGTACCGACAGCGACACCTCCCTGGATGGAAGCTCCCTGGCACTGGTGGACACCTCTGTACCCACCCCATTTACAGGTACAGCCGCCACCCCCGTACCAGCACCGCCCTCCCAGCAGCCTCTCAGCATGTTTTCCGTGCCCGCTCACCCAGAAGGGTGGGCATCTCCTTCACCCCAGGCACCTCAGGCCCTGTCCCAGTCAGCCCTGCTGCCCTCAGTGAGGAGGCTATTGACCTCCTGAGATCCCCCTCTATTGGGCAGTCAACCATACTGAATGCCATCCAGGGTCTTGCAGGGCATTTGCACCAAACAAATGCATACCTGGAGGGCATTCACCCTGGTGTGGCGGCCCAACAGAGAGAATTCCAGGCTCTGGCCAACTCACTGATGGCAGCCATTGTCCCTGTCTCCAGCCTCCCCCCTCCAACTTCCTCTAGCCAGTCCCAATCCCCTCAACCCCAGCGTATCCCAAGCACACCTTCAGACCAGAAATCACCACACTTCATCTCACAGGCACTCAGACAAGCACCATCCACATGCAGACACACCAACATCCACTGCCGCCACTGTGCCCCCTCCTCCTCGTCGTCCACCTCCCTCCAAGTAGCGTCTCCACTCACACCTGCATGCACTATCCTCATCCACTACCTCCATCACTAGCACGCCTATCACTACACGCCCCTCACTGGCAGTCACCACCCCGACATCCATGCACACGTCCTCTGTGTCCTCTCCCACTGTGTCTGTGACCCCTCCTCCCAAAGTAAATAAGTGCAAGCACTCAGACACCCAACAGCCATCCACCTCACAACAGCATCCAGCCCATGCACCTGCAGCCAAACACAGCAGACTGACACCTCCTACAACCACTCCCTCTTCCTCCACACCCAAACCTTCACCCTCCTTCCGCCCAAGTGTCCCTAAGATGCTTTTCCTCACCACCTTTCTCTTCCATCCCCCTCCCCCCCATGTCCCTCACTTCGGGCCATGGTGGCCAGAACCCAGCCCAGCACCTCAGCCAACCAGTCCATGGCCACTGTGGTTTCTGCAGCAACTGCAGGTGGGAGAGGCTCCGAGGAGGCACCCGTCAGCCCAGCCAGTGTGCCAGCACAACCTGCCAAGGCCAAGAAGGGTCTGCCACCTAGCAAGGGCAAGAAGGGGACACCAGCCAGCAAGGGGAAGGAGGCACCACCAGCCAGCAAGGGGAAGGAGGCACCACCAGCCAGCAAGGGGAAGGAGGTACCACCAGCCAGCAAGGGCAAGAAAAATACACCAGCTGGCAGAAGCAAGGAGGCACCACCATCTGCCAAGGGCAGGAAGGGGCACACTACACCAGCCAAGGCACTTCAGACGTTTGAGGCTGCAGGTGAAGGCCTGGAGGCTACCACCACCACGACGAGCAATGCCACCTGCTCCGCCGCCAGCAACACCACTGCCAGCAGCAGCAGCCCCAGTAGGCAGCCCTCTGAGGCTGCAGATGAAGGCCTGGAGGCTACAACCACCGCGGCCAGCACTGCTACCTGCACCGCGGCCGGCACCTCCACCTGCCCTGCCGCCAGCAACACCACTGCCAGCAGCAGCAGCCCCATTGGGCAGCTGTCCGAGGCTGAAGGTGAAGGCCTGGAGGCTACCACCACCACTGCCAGCACCGCCACCTGCCCCACTGCCAGCAGCACCACTGCCAGAAGCAGCAGCCCCAGTGGGCAGCCGTCCGAGACTGCAGGTGAAGGCCTGGTGGCTACCACCACCACTGCCAGCACCACCACCTTCCAAGCTGCCAGAAGCACCACTGCCAGCAGCAGCAGCCCCAGTGGGCAGCCATCTGAGGCTACAGGTGAAGGCCTGGAGGCTACTACCACCACGGCCAGCACCGCTACCTGCACTGCGGCCAGCACCGCCACCTGCCCTGCTGCCAGCAGCACCACTGTCAGCAGCAGCAGCCCCAGTGGGCAGCCGTCCGAGGCTGCAGGTGAAGGCCTGAAGGCTGCCACCACCACTGACAGCACCGCCACCTGCAGCGCAACTGACATCCACTGAGCAGCCATCACCGCCGGCGAGCAGTGTGTAGTAGTGACTATATGGTGTGCAGTGTGTCCTGGACCCTGCAACACCTGTCTGTGTGACACCCATGTGAGAGACTGTGACCTTGCCCCATCCAGGATGAAGCACAGTGGGCACACAGCCACCTCCTGAATCAGTGGAAGAAGGCATCCACTCACCCCCTCCTTGGCAGGATGAAGCACACTGGGCACAAGGCCCCCTCCAGAACCAGTGGAAGAAGGCATCCACTCACCCCCTCCTTGGCATGATGAAGCACACTGGGCACAAAGTCCATTCCAGAACCAGTGGAGAAGCCATCCACTAGAGAAACTGTGGCTTTGACCTCCCCAGGACCAAGCAGTGGGCAACCCAGCCACTAGAGAGACTGTGGCTTTGCACTCCCCAGGACCAAGCAATGGGCAAACCACCCAATAGAGAGACTGTGGCTTTGCACTCCCTAAGACCAAGCAGTGGTCATGAAGCCCCCTCCAGGCCAGTGGCGTTGTACTATCTTTTGGCTGAGATGCCCCCCCATTCCCCGTCCCCCTGAGGTGCCTGTGTTTATTTTTCGACATGATGCCCCTGCAGTGTTCTCTCCGTATTGAGGCAAGAGTCAAGTGTGGCATTGGCCTCTGTGTTATGGCCCTGGGGACCAAGGACATTTTGGAGTGGGCATTGTACCTCCTTTTGTATATATTGTATATATTGTATATACCGTTTATTGTTTAAGGACATATATTTCTAAAACTGTACTATTACACTCATTTTATTCCATTCCTTTTGTCGTTGCGTTATTCCTGAGGGTTACAGGGTGTATATGTAATGTTGTTGCATCTGCTTGTGTGTATGGTGTTGGGGGTGGGGGTGTTTGCATATTGCATGTGTATGTCACTCTCTTTTTCCTCCCCCCCTCCCTTGTGTGCTAGGTG
The DNA here is from genome assembly GCF_031143425.1 of Pleurodeles waltl. NCBI lineage: Eukaryota > Metazoa > Chordata > Amphibia > Caudata > Salamandridae > Pleurodeles > Pleurodeles waltl. Next base: position 897,020,570 of record NC_090448.1, on the reverse strand, counting down.
CAGTACTCACTGTTGTCATCTTCGCCGGCGTTCGTGTTCCTGGTGTATGAGAAGGTACACCAGCATTGGTGCAGCTCTGGCTCCATGGTGTCGTGGTTCTTCCTTGAGTGTCGAGAGGTGTCATTTCCCTTCAGAGCACTGTTTCCACCGTGCTTTTGATGGCGTTGGTACCGCCCCGGAAAAGGTGGCGGATAGGACTGTTGTAATGCAGTGGGCGGTACATTGTCTTCCGCCTGGCTGTTGGTGGTTACCGCCACGGTGTTTGTTGCTACAGCCGTGGCAGTCCTTGTGTTAAAGTGGCTGTCTGTATTGGCGGTTTCCGCCGTGGTCATGATTCCATTTTTTTTACTGCCGGCCTGTTGGTTGTGTTACCACTACTTTATCACTGACTGCCAGGGTTGTAATGAGGGCCTAAGTCTGATACCAAACTTGACAGGTCTAGCTCCTTTAGAGACTTGGGGCCAGATGTATCAAAGGGTTTTACCCATTTTGTGTCTATGGGAAAATGTGTTCATACATATGGCCCTTTATGAATTAAAATAAAGTCTCCCCATTTTAACCTATGGAGCATATTCACTAGAATGAGGGAATAACTAATTTGGCTATTTGTCCTCACCATGGCTAATAGAAAATATTTTATAAGGTCTCTGCTTATAGTTATACTGCACCCAACCCTGGGGGCACCTAGGGCACACCATAGGGGTGACATATGTAATCATTGGGTAGTTTAAGACTTTGGACATACTTTTAATTCCAAAGTCGAATTTGCATATAACTTTACTTTAAAAGCAGCCTGCCTTTAGAATGACACTGGGCACCTCAGCAGTGCACTTATGGGTGCACAACCTATGCTGGGGTCCCTAAACCTACATGCCCTACCAGAGACTAGGGACTTATATGTAGGTTGACATAGCCAATTATAATTAGCCTAATTTGCATACTCATTTTACACAGAGCACAGGCCCTGGGACTGGGTAGCAGTACCCAGGGGACCATCAGTCAGGAAAACACCAGCAAAAAGTGAAAAATGGGGGCAAAAAGTTAGGGGACTTCTGCAATCAGCCCGGTTTTCACACCACCACCATAGAAGATTTTCTGTTGTGGTCATCATTACATCAGAGTGCATAAATAAAATGATAAAATACAAAAGAAATAAGGCTTAAGGGGTCATAGCATACATTTACACTCCAGTTCTTGTGGGAGTCCAAAAGAACCTGCATGGCATGAATGTCAATGTACAAAAAAGTAGTTTTATTCATGGGATTTGTGAATCCTTGGCTGGATTTGTGGTGCCTAGGCTATTGCTGGACCGTAGAATCCCACTGGGCAAATATGGGCTTGCGAATCCTGCTTAGGATCAATGAATGCTGATATCTATATCTATATATATATATTCATTTAAAAAAAGAAAGGTTACTAGGATACTATAGTTAGTATCACATTTTAAACATACAAAACCATAGAAATTCACCAGTTTTAGTTAGAGTTACCTCAACTAACTATAACTCATGCCCTATGGTAACTATAACTTGCGTCCTCGCCATGCACAGTTTTTTCATCAAACATTTTACTGCAAATGATATTATCAGTGATGTTATCAAAGATGACATGAGTGCTGTAATTTGTGGGTTAATTAGCAGAACATGGTGAGGGTGTGAGATGTAGTTACCTTAGGGCACGAGTTATAGTTAGTTGAGGTAACTAATTATAAATGGTGAATTTCTATGGTTTTATAAGTTGAAAATATTAGCCTAACTAAAACATCCCTGTAACCTTTGGTTTTTTAAGTGAATTTCTATGTTTTTTTACGTATAGTATTTTTCATTACTATATGTGAATCCAACCACCACCAAGCACTGCCTTCAGCCATGCATGGCAGCAGTTGGCCACCGGTCCTGGCCTTTGGGCAGGAGCACCAAACCTTGCACTGTGCATGTCCTTCACCCATGCGCAGCAAAGGTTGCCTGCAAGATCTAGCCTGCAGCCAGACCCTGCAGCCAACCCTGTAACAACCCAACATAATGCTCTGCACTGTCCTTTCGGTATGCTCAACAGTGTTGGCCGCAACCTCTCTGGGTGTGAGAATAGGTGTGAAAGGATGCATCTGGGGGTGAGAGTGGCTTTGAGAGTGTCTGTCTGGGTATGAGAGTACATAGATCAGTGCTTTAGTGGGTGTGACAGTGTGTGCTTGGGTCTGTGAGGGGGTGCATGAGGCTGTCAAAGGGTATGTGAGTGGGTGTGTGAGAGTCTGAGTGGGTCTGTGAGTGGGTGCATAACTATCTGAGTGGGTCTGTGAGTGGGTGCGTGAGGGTCTGACTGGGGCTGTGAGTGGGTGCATGAGGGTCTGAGTCAGTCTGTGAGTGAGTGTGTACATGTCTGAGTGGGTGTGTGAGTGGGAGAAATTGATTGAAAGAGAGAGGCAGAGAAAGTGAGGGAGAGAAGTAACAAGTTTTTTAGGCTTTGATGTATGATATACTCAGAATGAGATATTTTCACACAATTTAAAATAAAAAATGTATGGGTCATTTTTTAACATTTAAAATATTTTGTACTTAAAAAAAAAAAAGGGAAGTGAGTCAGACTGGACCCAAACCCTGAATGCTTAGTGTGAAGTTCAAACTATTGGTTACTATTTTAAAAACATTTTTCTGCCCTTTTGTGGGCTATCTGGGACTGCAAGGGAGCCCTCAAAGGCTCCCCAGTGGACCCTATATATTTATTTATTTACTGGCACCGTGGGGGGAGCCTTTTAAGGATTCCCTCGTGGTGCCATTGCTTCAGCAAGCAGGGAGCTGCTCTAACAGCAGCTCCCTGCTTGCTGAATCATTTCATCTCTGTCCCCTGCACGTGTTCAGAGAACAGAGATGGAAGTTCCACTGTTTGTCAGCAGGACCTGCCTGACGAGCCACAGCAAAGAGCTTAGTTGCGGGGGTGGGTACCCTGGGACATAGCAGGCACCAGCCCTGTGGGGAGTGCCAGTCCCCAGGGCCATCAGTGGCTCCTCAAGTTGGGCTGTGCTGCCCCCTCCAACACTCAGAGCCCAGGGAGGTAGTGATCCCCAGGGCTAAAGGGGGTCCAAAACAGATCCCCTTTACATTATTTTATTATGTGTCCCCGGGGGTGGTGATCCCTGGAGTATGGGGGGGTTGCGCACCCTCCACTTCTAATTTATTGTAGGCCCAGGGGTGGTGGTCCCTGGAGCTGCGAGGGAGGCTATCGGGCCCCACCCCACAAATCAAAACCATTTTTGCGCCAGGGTGGTTGTCCCTCCAGCCAATGAGGGACCACACAGCCCTCGCTCATAAATCATCATACCCCAGGGAGGTGGTGGACCCTGCATTGTTCTAAAAATGCCCCTGGAACTTGGACCCCCCCAGTGCTTTATAATAACGAAGAGTAGGAGACCACACTTATTTTTTTTTTTTTTGATTTTACAATGGATCCACAGATCCACTGCAGCTCCAGCCATAAAATAAATAAAAAAATACTTTTTAGCCCCGGGGTGGGGGGAGTTGGGACCCTTAGGGATCCCAGCACCTGAGCTAAGGAGTAAGAATGTTCATACCCTGGCCCCTTTTGTATTTTTTATTACATTAATTCTGGGACTCGGCTCAAGCAGAGTCCTACGATGGCTGCCAATACTTCCTGGTTTAAAGTGTTGGCAGCCAATCAGATCCCAGCACTAGATCGGAAGGGGTCGCGAATCCTTTGCATCTCTTTATAAGCACATTGAGTTTTCCTTAAATTTCTCAGAAACTATCTAACTGATTTACACCAAATAACAAAAAGGGCTCTCTGTACCAAGAGCTACCTTTCTTTGCATCTCTATATTTGAACATTGGGATTTCCTTGAATTTCTCAAAAACTACTGAACGGATTTACACCAAATACACAAAAAGGGCTCTTCTGGACCAAGAGCTACCTTTCTGCCAATTTTTTTTACGTGAATTCAGCGCAAACCTAACTCCATAATTATACTTTGGCGCTAGACACGTCTAGCGCCAAAGTTATGAAGTTTACGTCATTTTCTGGACGTGAAAACCTATATTGCATCAATGAGATGCAAAGTAGACGGTCCCATCCAGAAAATGACGATATGGCCTTAGCACCATATTTATCCCCCCATGCTAAAATCTAGCACGGGGGATGGGGGCCTTAAATAATGGTGCTAAGCTGGCTTAGTGGCATTATTTAACACCTGGGTCAGGGCAGGCGTTACAGGACCTGTGGGACTTTTTCCATGGTCGCAGGCCATGGAAAAAGCCCACAGGTTCCCTTCCCTGGCCCCAGGTACACCCCCACTCACACCAGAGGGACACCATAGGATGGGAGACCCATCCCAGGTAACTCCCAGTAAGTATACATTTTATTTTTTTCACCCGCTCGGGGGCCCTGTCTTGGGGCCCCCTGCATGGTGCTGGCCCCAATGGCCATGCCCGGAGACATTCATCCCCTGGGCATGGCCATTGGGGTGGTGGGCATGGCTCCTGTCTTTACTAAGACAGGAGCCATGTCCATGGAGGTTGTGCACCAGGAAATGGTGTTACACTGCTTAGAGGCATTTGTTTTGCCTCTAAACAGTGTAGCACCATTATTCTGCGCACAAGCTCCAGTTTTCCCTACCCCTCCCCCACTCGGTTAGTATCCTTCACAAGGACGCTAACAGGGCATTAGTGCTAGCTAGAGCCATTCCATAAATATCGCATCCAGGAATTTCTCTAGCCAGCGCTATACTTTTACACGCAAAACTGCGCTAACGAGTTTCGGCCTCCAAATGGCCTTGATCACAGGTGCAACGAATCTCATAAGAAGGTGCCCACGTGCTTATAAAGGCCAAGTGACCATGCAGGCTCGATCCTACATTCCTCAGAATGCACTTACTATATCTCATAATTTCAGGGCTGCAGTGTTTATCTTTATATTTGCATTAATAGCGTCACTTCACTGCCAACCCCCTTAAAATGCATTCATTCTTTTCAGTGCACTCAATAAGTGACCTCTGCTCAGCATGTGCCACTCCCCACTGCGCAGCTCCCACAGTGTGCTGTTGCCCCTTGTGATGCTCTGTGAGGTCTCCTGCTGTGAGTTTGAGGCCCTCCTCCACCCACAGGCTCGCCAGTGCCTCATTCCTGATGGCCCAGTGGTGAGCCTTTGTCTCCTTTCTGCTTATTTGGCTTTTGACTTTGATTTCTGCTTTTGCCTCTTATTTCTGCTTTTTGCACTTTTATTCTGCTTTTGCTCTTTATTCTGCTTTTACCTTCGTTTCTCTCATCTCCCCTTCTGCTGCTCCTCTCTGTTCCCACCCCTGCTTCACCCCTGCAGCCCAATGCCTCTCAGCATCATGTTTCCAATCTCCCAGCTGACCAGTCCCTCCCACTTCCTTGCCCTTCTTAATGGTGGCCGCTGCACTGTGTCGAGGTGACTAAACTGACCTCTGGTCAGCGTCTGCCGCTCCTCACAGCACAGCTCCACCAGTTTACTTCTGCCCCTTGTGCTGCTCTGCAAGCTCTGCTGCTACATGTTCGAGGCCATCCTCCACCCGCAGCATCCCACCTGTATCTGGCCCAGTGGTAAGCCTCTGTCTGTCTCTGCTGCTGCCTTTGATTTTTGCTTCTGCCTCTTATTTCAGATTTTTGCTCTTTTATTCTGCTTTTGCTTTTTATTCTGATTTTGCCTTCAGTGCTCTTATGCCCCCTTCTGCCGCTCCTTTCCCTTCCCACCCCTGCTGCTGCTTCACCCCTGCAGCCCGCCCCCTCTCAGCATCAGGTTTCCTGCCTCCCTGCTGACCAGCCCGTCCCACATCCCTGCCCTTCTTAATGGCGGCCGCACCGCTGGTGTACCAAAGGTGCACCAAAGGCACAGCAAAAGCAAGCACATCTGCACCCGTCCAGGCCTGGACCTCACCCAGCGACACAGGCCCTGGTTCCTGCATCATCCAAGGGTACGACTCCAGTGCTCTCCACCCCCTCAACACTGGAGGATCTGCCTCCTGCCACAGTGCCTCGCCCATGAACACACACGTCCCTTTCTCCTGCCATAATTGTACCTTCACCTGCCTCCACCCACCAGACCCACCCAGCACGTACCCACCCAGACATCACAGCTGCATGCTACTCAACACCCGCTCCCTCGTCAGACACACCGTAGAGATATGGGACCTACTCAACACCATGTCCCCAGACATCACCTTCTTCATGGAAACCTGAATGACCCCCCACCTCAGCCCTAGACATTGCCACTACCATCTCTGATGGCTATAAGATCATCCACAAAGACCCCATCAACTGAGCACAAGGAGGCATCTCCATCATCCACAAAAATACGCTCTGCCTCATGACCAGCTCCGACAACCACTCTACTGGCATGGAACACCTCAACTTCCAGATTCAGACCAACCTGAACACCACCCTCATCTACAGACCCCCTGGATCCCATCTCCCATTCAGCAGATCCATAGTCAACTTCATCGCACCCCACAACCTCACCTCAATGGGCTACATCCTTCTTGGCAACCTCAATTTCCACCTGACAACCTTAGCCACCAGAACACTTCATCACTACTGGAGTACCTTGCCACCCTGGGACTCAAGTAACTGGTCAACTCCCCAACCCACTCAGCATGACTCCCCCTGACCCAGTCTTCTCCGCGGGCAACCACACTGCTGTCTCGCACACCTCCGAACTACACTGGACCAACCACCACTTCGTCCACTTCTCCTTCATCATCAACACAGAATGCCACCACGCCCGCAACAATTGGAGCAAGGTCTCCGAAGTCCAATTCACTGAAGCCCTCTGCCACGCCGCCCCCACCAGACGCCGACTGCTCAGCCTACAATACTCCAATAATGCCCTTGTCATAACATCATCCTAAATGCCCATACCAAGAACATTAGAAAACGTATAGTAAGTCATGAAACATCAAACATAATGCCCATATCAGAAACTCATCCTAACTGTCCAAGAAAGGAACATTAGCAAACACATGGCAAGTCAGCCGCACATATCCCCCTAGCTGCCCAGATTATAAGGGGACACATGACCATTGTTACAAAAGAAAACAATCCCATGAATACACTTAGCACAACAGCAGGGCTGCATATGTTATTGGGCAATGTGCCTATGGGTGCCACCAACCTGAAACAATTTAGGCAAAACAGGGACATCCATACCCCAATATGGGAGCTACTGCGCTCTTGTTGTGGCACCTGCTGTGCCTAGTGACAACGGGGAAACTCCGTTGAGCTTTTCCCACTGTGGGCAAAAATTATGAAGAGGGGCACAGCAGTGCTGGGGGCCTCCGATGAGGCTCGTCCCTGCCCACAAGTCTTTTGTTGTGGGGCTGGTGGAGCGCAGGGGCCTCCAATAAGGCTCCCTTCCCGCCTGTGTTTCCTTGGCTAAGAAGAGGGGGCCCAGCGGAACGGGGGAGCTCCGTTGAGGTTTCCCACCCACCTGCGAGCCATACTAAGTAGATGGGGTCCCAGTGGACTGGGGGGGCTCCGATGAAGCCTCCTCCCACCTGCTGACTTTCTCGCACCCGATGCGGTGCAGGAGCCTCTTACTTCCCGGGCGGCAGCAGTGCAACTTGGACCAAAGAAAGGGTCCGCTGGTGCACCGGGGGTGCTTTGCTTCACAAGCCTCGCCCTAGGGGCACCTCTAGGAGTGCGCTCGCTCCAATCTTCATCTTCTTGTGCCCAGGGGGCACCAGGCACGGCGCATTCCAGACGTGCTTCCAAAATACAAGCTGCCCGGGGCCGCAGTGGTGATCTCTTCCCCAGTGACAAGCAGCGACGTGCTCACAAGCCGCAATGTGTCTCAAAAGATATCACTTATCCAGGCACTATATTCATAAAAAGAAATTGCTGGTCAAGGCACTATGAAAAAAAAATGAGCTCTCCTCATCTGCTACAAGCAGGCAATTTGCAGGGGGCAGGGGCCACAACACCCAGCCCCTGGGGACACAAAAGTGGAGCACAGGATGGTAGGGCCCAGCAACAGGCCAGCACAAAGGGGATGCAGACAGTGGCAGTTCCTACTAGTGACCCAGCAGGTCAGCACAGCAGCAGTAGTCCAAGGCGGTTCCTGGTGAGTCCCTTCAGCAGCATTCTGTGTCCAGTTACAAGCTTGTTAAAAGTGTCTCTCTTTCATGAGGAAAACCCCCTGTATTATACTTAGTTTTGCACGGTGTTAACAAAGAGGGGGAGAGGAGGTTCCAACTGGTTCCAGGAGTGTCCCCTCTCTGCTCAAGCACAGGCTCCAGACATCAGTTGGGAATAAATGAGCCCTTTGTGTGAGGCAAGGGCACAGCCTTTACAAATGCAAGTGTGTCCTGTCTCCCTTTCTCTCAGTCCAGGAAGACCATTCAAAATGTAGATGCACCTCTGTGACAACTCCACCCTCCCTGTGTACAGGCTGTCTGAAAAGTATGCACAAAACCCAACTGTCACTCTGCCCAGATGTGGATTGGAGTCAAGCTGCAAAACACCAGAGTCATAAGCACAGAGAAATGCTCACTTTCTAGAAGTGACATTTCTATAATGGCAAAAAATTAACCTACACAGGTGAGCAGCATTTCTCACTACCATTACAACCCTACCAAACATGCCTACGCTACCCCTCATAAATCTGGGGCCCAGCATCAATATCCCCCTCATCCAGGGACCAGGGACCTCATCCCCTAGCCTAAACATTTAGGGCCAGATGTCTCAAGCGTTTTTGCATTCGCAAACGGTGCGAATGTCTGTTTGCGAATGCAAAAATGTGTTTTAGGATGTATGAAAGGCATTCACAGTGTGAAAATAAGAAATCGCAAAAATAGCGATTTTTTGCAAATGAGACACGAATTAGCGTGTCTCAAACAGCGTATCGCAAATAGCGATATGATTTACCAAATTGCATTTTGCAAAACGCTAATTGCGATACAGATTAGCGAATCGCAGATAGCAATCTGGAAAATCGTGCCGATATTTGCGATACGCAGATTGCGACACGCAAAAACGGATTCACAATGCAATGTAGCAAAAAATCGAAAATTGCGATTATTCGCAGAATGGCCGTTTGCACATGCAATTTACCACGAACTGAAACCAGGTGGTAACCAGCTGCAACCTATATAAAGAGGCCCAGAATGCCTCAGCCCCTCTTCCACAATGGCTGCATTCTACGTCATGGCGAGGAAAATGAGGATCTTGGCAGGTTTGAGGAGAGAGCGGAGGAGACAGGAGCACATTTTCAGAGTGCGCATAACCCTTTTTGACCAGACTGAGAAGGAAATTTATGAGAAGTACAGGTTAAGCTCAGCCATGATACTTGACCTGATAGCTGAGCTACAACCCATGCTGCAGCGCACAACACACAGGACCAATAGCATACCCCCCCATGTGCAGGGATTATGCTCCCTGCACCTACTAGCCTCAGGGAGCTATCAAGGGGTCATAGCATCAGCTGGAGGGGTATCACAGAGCGCCCTATCTAGATTTTTCAACGCATTTCTCAGTGCCATGCTGAGCAGAATACAAAGTTCCTACATGTCCTAGGTGCCATTGATGGGACACATGTAGCAATCTGTCCATCATCTGGCAGAGAGTATCTGTATCACAACCGTAAAAACCATCATTCCATGAACACACAGGTGATATGCAATGCCTCCTACATCATTACTGATCTCGTGGCCAGATACCCAGGGAGCACAAATGACTCCTACATCTTTCGCCACAGCGGGATACACACAAGACTGCTAGCTGGGGAGTTTGGTGAAGGATATCTAATAGGTAATTTTATAGTTCAGAATAGTGCTTTGATGTAAGCATGATGTCAGACAGCAAATGTACTCATTTTACTCTCTGTGCATTCAGGAGACAGTGCCTACGCAGTGCGGACCTATATGCTAACGCACTACCTGAGTCCTGCAACTCCAGCAGAGAGGAGGTACAATGCTGCACATAGGGATACCCGCAATGTGGTGGAGCGCACTTTTGGGCTGCTGAAGAGCTGTTTCAGGGGCATCCATAAGAGTTGAGGTGCGCTACAGTACAGCCCTCAGACAAAATGCAAAATTGGGCCACATGTGCTATCTTGCACAACATAGCAACCACCAGGGGCATACCAGTGGAACTCACGGAGCCAGACTCAGATGAGGATGATGATCCCTTACCACCCCTTCTACCAGCAGACAGCACCAGTGCAGCAGAGGGCAGGCAAAGACGTGCTGACATCACACACAACCATTTTTGATATAAGTAATGGCAAATCCACTTAAATGAAAAGTATTTCAGTAGTTAGCATCTTTATTACCTTGACTTCAGGTAAACAATGTGTCATTAGGACATAGCTATTCACAATGGGCAGACATTAACTATTAACAGTGTCACACTATTAGCATCATAGCATGACTGTATTTCTACATGTTTAGGTGGGCCTCTGTAGCCCTCTACATCACTTCTCGCTGGCACCTCTAGTATCAGGTTCACATGCAGTACTGTGTCTGGCACTGCAATGCCTCAGATCAATCACAGGGACTGTCAGACTGCTGAGGCTAGAGGACTCCTCACTGTCCCCAACACCTAGTTCGCTGGTTGTGGCACTGCGTGCTGTTTGCATGCCATCCACTACTTTGGTAATTTGCACCAGTCCCTGTGCAATATCCCGACTGCAATGTGCCATCTCCACCTGTGTGGCAATGGCACACCATGAAATCAGGGCTTTTGAACTTGCAAGCCGATTGATGGATCTACAGAAGCTATCAAACTTTCCCAAATATTAGTGATGGCGCCTGCGCTGGGTGACACGCTCCTGCCGAATCTCAGTGCAGAGTTCCCCAATGGCCTGTGTCAACTCCTTGGTGTTTTCAGCAGCTCTTTGCTGTCCCTCAATCAGGGTCTCCAAGTGCTTGTTTTGTATCCCCATATTGCTATTGTGAGACACGAACTGTCTGTGCAGTGACTTCAAATGTTTGCATTGCAGGCGCTGCACCTTCAGCATGAAAGCTTCAAGGCTGCCAAAGATTGATGGGCCCACTTCGTCTTCTGTGCCCTGTCTGCCTGCATCGTGGCGCCTCCTGAGGGGAGTTGACTGACGCTGGTGCTGGTGCTGGTGCAGGGACTGCTGTCTTCCTGTGGGACTCGCCTCTGGTGGTGGTTTGGGTACCGTGTTCTGGCATCTCATCTGAGTCGAGGTTATACTCTGGCAGTTGTAACACCCTTGCCCTGCGTCTAGTCAGAACAATACTGTAGGACTCACTGGTATTTGAGTCAGACTGTGGCTGTGTTTCTGCTTCCCCCGCAAGTCAGTTCTAGCATTTGTCACAGATTCCACAGTGTTGCTTTAAATGTACAATTAAATTGTGTCACCCTGAGTCGTTTGTCGTTTTTCTCTATGTGGCTGACCACTATCTTGCTATTTATGCTGTGTATTCACTTTAGGGTTGTGTACTACCACTCCCATAAGGCACTGCTGTGTTGTCTGTAGGATGGACATGGACTACTTTTCACTGTGTATCAAGCTATGTCGCTTCTCACTCTCAGGTACTTGAAGTGAGTTTTTTCCAAATAGTCTATCATGGTTCCCAACCACCTCCTCAATGAGCACCTCCAAATCTTGCTCACTGAATTTTAGCTTCCTCTTCCTGTCTCCCTTCTCGTTCCTATTTCCAGCATTGGCCATGTTGCAGTTTGGTCCCGTCTTACTCACAATGCTGACTCCCTGGTGCTGGGCTGTGTCTCTCTCCCTGCTCCTGCAGGTGTGGCTCCTGGAAACAGCATGGGCTGACTCACTTCCTGGTTGTGATGTTATCAGGCTGTTCCGGTATGTCGTTTTCGCTATTTGCGATTTTCACTTACCGAATCGCAATTTTGTTTCCGATTCGGTATTTGAATCTCGCAAATTGCATTTGCGAATTTTAAGAAGTCGTTATTAGCGATTTTCAAATTTAATACATAGCTTTTTTACATTTCTTAAATTGCGATTTCTTAAAAATCGCAATTTGGTAATCGCTAACTGGAATCTTAATACATCTGGCCCTTAATTTTTAGGGGGATGGGGGCTGCGCAGCTCCGCTCCCCAGGCCAGTCCCATATCGAGGTACCACATCCCCAAAGGCCTGGCCTAATTATTTTGGAGGTGGGAGAGGTGGCCACATGGCCCCCCTCCCTAAGCCTATCTCGGCCTGGGGACCCATCCCTCCATAGGCTGATCTTGGCTACAGGGACCCCATCCTCAGGGGCCTGGCCTAATTATTTTTTGGGAGGAAGTGGGCCACGTGGCCCCCCCTCCCTAAGCCGATCCGGGCCCAGGGAACCCATCTCCCGGGGCCTGGCCATGTGACTTGGGTGCTAGTGACAATGTTGGGGACTGCAGGGGGATCCTGAAGCACCCTGCGGTCCCAGCCAGCATTGCTGTCACAGAGAGTCGTTTCCTCTGTCTTCCTGCCTGCATCTCTGTGGTGGAGAGACTGCCTGACAGCTCTCCCTCGTTGTGAGCAGAGTGTTTGTTGTGACTCGGCAGCCCACTCAGACCACAGCACCACAGCCAAGGGGTCGGGGTGACTCTATCCTGGCCCCTTGTCTTTTCACAGATGATGGCAAGACGAAATGTTGCCGGAATTATGGCCCACATTCATAAAATATGCCCTGAGGCGGGAACAAAATGTGTTGGCTGGGTCTATTTGGAATGGATGTTCAATAAAGAAAAATACTGAAACAAGCCTTAAGTATCAGACTAAAATGCACATTTGAGTCCTTGACATTGGTAAAATAATTTCAACTCTTGGTGAAAATGTTTGTCAAGCTATGATAGGTCTCCATACTTTTACCGGATGTGACTCAGTAAGTGCATTTGCAGGAAAAGGAAAAGTAAGTGCATTCAAAATCTGTCTGCCAACAGACATACACAGTAAACATTTTCGCCGCTCAGAGGCGAATGGGATCTCTCTGAAGAACTAATGGACAAACTGGAGCAATTCTGGTGCTAGCTGTATGCACCAAGATTTTCAGTGAATGACTTAAGATATCACCTATTCTGCACAAAGAGGGGTGAGCTAGACAGTCATCAATTTCCACCTTTCAGGAACTATCTGGAGAAATATGCTGAACGTGTGAATTATCAAGCTGCTATAAGCAAGAGATGTTTTTGAATGATCCACGGACATCTAGTCCAAATGGGAGAGGGTGGAAGTTGGAAAACCACGAGGGAGCAGAGCAACTGGTAATGGACTGGATTGAAGGGCGGCCAGCACCTGGCGCTGGGTTGGATCTACTAGCTTGAAACTGCATTGTCAACTGCAAACCGCCAACATGTGTCTGCAGTCTAAATGACCTCAAGTGCACTGACATTTGAAGACTTCCCACCTGTGAAAATCAAACAGATGCAGAAAATGATCATTTCTATTTAGAAAAAGATGATGACAAATGCGAATGGTAATATTGTGTTTATGTCCACTCATGATATACATTGCCTATTTAAGACAACTATTATTATTTAAAAATGTAAGAGAAAAGTTTGCATATAATCTATTTCAATAAATGAGGAATACAATGAAGTTTTATTGTTATTATTTTGGGGACTGTATTGTTATTAATGCAATTAATAATCATACTTATTTTTAAATTATATTGAATTTAACAAATCTGATGGTATTAGATTTATTTTTCCACATATTATTAGAAATGTGTATGCTATTTATCAAAAATATGAAAACCATTTTTTTTCCGCCTATAGTTGCTAATCCAATAATATTAGACTAAAGGCAAAGAGTGATAAATGCTAGCACATATTTTCCATCCCAAGGCAACCATAATTTTGGCCTAAATTTGGGGTCCTGGCTCATTGCCTAAATAGATGTAATAAACAAACAGTCTCAAATTGGTGTGCCTCATTAAGGAGAACATTATTGATCATCTAAACAATATTCATGTACGATGACTGAACAATTATTCATATACAACTCATTTTACAACTGTTTGACATGTGACAAGTGCACATTACGTGCCTAAATTCTTTTTGCATTCATGATCAAAATTGAGGCCTTGTTCAACAGAATGTAAACGCATAATCCAGCAGGCTTCACATTGCCTTAGTTGCAATTCTTGATTGCCCCCTCTCACATCATTTGCTACATCAATACCATGAAATTTAAAATTCAGATGCACACCTTATGATGTGCACTCCTTGCATTAAGTGTAATTGAATATTTTACATCCAATTGTTTTAATGCTGTTAAATGTTCAGAGTTGCAATTTCTTATGGGTCTAATGGTGCTTCCTAGATACACCTTGCCACATCTGCAAATAATCACATAAACAACAAATCTTGTACCGCAGTCTATATAGGTGCTTAGCTCATATTATTTGATATTATGGTAAAGGAACTTAATAACATTCAGAACCGACCATTTGAACATAGTACAATGCCTACATTTGTGAAAGCCTTTGGCTAACTGTGAAAGCCAAGACTCTTGAGTTTGGTGCATCGGATAGCTAGGGCAGATAATATTCCACAATGATCAACCTTAACGGTAAGTTATACTTGGATTCAAGGCCAAGTATGGTTGTAAGTCCTTGTTTTTAGTTAAAAGATACCAGTGTTTAGGCAAAACCTTACTTTGTTGGACATTGAATTGTAATTGGTAACCAGTCTGACGAGGTATAATTATACCTTTGTTTTGTTACGCTTGTCCTGTAATGTGCTATTGCAATCAATTTGATGAACTTTCATTTTGGCTTTAGTTACCACAGTCTTGTAATGTCCCTTTGTTAAGAATCTTTGCTCAATATCTCAGAATGTCTCTTGAAAGGTTATTTTTTCACTACAATTACGTCTTGCTCTTATTTCCCCATATGGGAAGGAACTGATTTGTGAATTGGGATGTGAATTCGAGGCATGCAACAGCATTACAAGCGGTCTTCTTCCTGTGCATTGTACTTTGTATCTTGCCATTATTTATATACAATTCCAAATCAAGAAAAATTATCTGCTCATTACTGCATTCATAGACAAAAGACATATTGTATATGTTTGAATTCAAATACGCCATAAACTCTTTAGGATCAACGGTGGTACCATTCCAAATCATGATATAATCGACAATGTAACAGCCCCATTAATGAATATAATGACTCCATTTCACACACTCTGTGTGCTAGACATGCACCTCCTCTAACCACCCCATAAAAAGGTTAACATAAGAAGACACAAATCTGGAACCCGACACTGTCCCGCAAAACTGTTTGTACTATTGGCCATTAAACAAAAAATCATTATCAAGAATAAGTCACGACTTACCAATCAACATTTCAGTATGTTCTAAGAACTCCACTGGTCTTTTGTTCAAGAAGTGTTACAATGTAGAAATGCCTAGCTCATGTACAAAATTACTATACAGAGAAAGTATGTCCATAGTAACCAACAACATGCCCTGTTCCCATGTAAAGTCACTTAAATTGAAAACATACTTTGTGTCCCGTATATGTGATGGTAAGTTATAGACAAAAGGGCGTAAGAAGACATCCACATATTCTGACACCTTTTCTGTTGGTCCACTAATGCCCAATATGATAGGCCTCCCTGGAGAGAATGGCTTGTCTTTATATATGTTGGGAAGCGTTTGCAAGCACAGGTCTCTTGGTCAGTCTATCAACAGATAATAGCATTCATCATCCATTAAAAGCCCTAGGCCATGCCACTGTTATAGTCTAGTATTGATAAGTTTAGAAATGTTTAGAACTGGGTTATAAGTCATTTTATAATAATATGTAGCATTGTCAAATTGTCCAAAGATCTCATTATCATAGTCTATTCTGTTCATTACCACCATGTTTGAAAGCTTCTCTGACAATCAAATCCTGGTCTTGAATTAAATATTTCATCATCACTTTCTTTACTGGGTAAGTTATCCCTGATCCGGCCATAGCACTTGGATGAATAGTCAAATTCCTATTTGTCAATCTCCTAGAGTACAGCTTTATAAAATAAATCTACATTGTTGCAACTGGTCAATTGAGGAGTCCACTTAGATTTCTGTCTAAGACCACTATCTTCACTAAGATTGAAGCACAATTCCAGGCCATCTAGGACCCTATGGGCCTGATTTAAGAATCTTGTGCCCCTTAGCCCCCCTAGCGCTGTATCTAAGATACAGTGCACCATGGTGGTAGGTAGAGGAACTAGCTTCAAAAAATGTCACGCTAGTTCGGAGCTTTGCAGGATTAGCGTAAAAAATGTTGACACTAATCCTGCAAAGCCCATTGTAAACAATGGTGTGCCTCCTCTTAACGCCTGCTCTGAGCAGGCATTAAAAGTGCCTGAAAAAATGATGCAAAGAAATCTCTTAGATTTCTTCGAGCAATTTTTTCCGCCCTTTAACGGGAGAATGCCCCCTTTGCATACATTATGCCTGGTGCAGCCATAATATAGCGCAAAGGGTTACAAAGTGGCGTAATGCATGCAGTGCGGCACTTTGTAAATTTGGCACTTCGATTTTGGCATGTTTGGGCCACATTAGCATAAACAAATGACACTAATATGGGGCAAGTAAGTGCTAGGGACTCTTAAATCCGATGGGTCATTTTTTCCTGCACTTTTAATGTGTCTTAGATACGGCTCACACATGGTGGAGTTAGGGGGGAGCTAAGGGTTGCAAGAAAAGTGGCACTGCACTGGGTGAAGCTCAGGGACATGGTGGAGGAAATCATCTGGGTAGAACCACAGCTATTCAGATCACAGGTGCAGCACACCACCATAGCTAGGAAGATGGAGCTATGGCGAAGAATCGTCGACAGGGTCAACGCAGTGGGACTGCACCCAAGAACTAGGGATGACATCAGGAAGAGGTGGAACGAACTACGGGGGAAGGTGTGTTCTGTGGTCTCAAGACACCACCTGGCTGTTCAGAGGACTGGCGGCGCACCCCCATCTCCTCCCCCAGAACTCACTACATGGGAGGAGCAGGTCTTGGCTATTCTGCATCCTGAGGGCCTCGCAGGAGTAGCAGGAGGAATGGACTCTGGTAAGTCAAATCTTTAACTACTTCATCCCCCACCCACCTGCATGCTATCACATACCCCCACCCTCGCCCTCACCCCCATCACTCCAACTCCTCACATACGTACCAATATCACAAACCGCACATCCCAAACCCAAGCCCTGCATGTAACACCAAAGCATGGACCCCCATCGCCAATGCATGTCCACTACACATACCCATACACCCCCCTAAACCATTATCACACAAGGTCCTACACAGGAATGCAAGCACTGGGGTACACGGTCACCCACCCATTGCACACCATGGCACACCAGATGCAATAATCATGTATTTACACCCCTGCAGGACCCCTACCCAACGTCACCGGACAGGAGGTTCCAGACGTGTCCACTCCACCCACAGAAGAGGCCCACAGTGATGACAGCAGCTCTGTTCAACTGGATCTAGATGACCAGCCCGGCCCATCAGGGGCCTCGGGACAGTCGGTTCCCCTAACACTGGCACATGCCACTACAGAGCTTGCCCCCTCTGGAAACACCAGCGCAGCACCCACCCAGCGGGCCCATACCTCTGTCCCCAGGACACGTCAAGCAGCAGTGTGTCCACCACTAAAGGAAACCCAGGCTAACCCACCACCCCAACAACACCAGGGACCTGGGGGCAGTGGTAGTGGGCACACGGTTCAGGAGACAGAGGTACAGGAACACAGGGGAACTGGGAGGACTGCTGTGCGACAGGGGGAGGACAGGCCCAGGGAACCCACTCTCCCCAAGGCCATCTCCAACATCATGTGAGCTTACCACCATTCCCAGGAGACGATGGCAACGGTATTGGCCAAGTTTCAGGAGACCCAGCGGCTGCAGGAGGAACAGTATTGGGCTTCAGAGAGGAACTCAAATCCATCAATACCACCCTGGGCACCATTGTAGGGGTGCTGAAGGAACTCGTCAATACCAGTAGGGACACTGTGGCACAACAAGGGGCCCCTGACACTAGCCTGGACGATGAACTGCCCACCACCTCCGCCAGCACTAGTGGACAGGAGGTACCGCCACAGGACCACCACACAAGCATCCCACCCCCTGCAGATGGAGAACCACCCTGCAAACAGTCCCTGAGATCCAGAACAAAGACAGAGAACAATGCCAAGACCCCCGCCAAGAAATGAGACTACCCTGATGGTCATCCTTCTGTCCCACTTTGTCACCCTGTCCATCCATCAACTGCCCCAGCTCCACTTACTATGGCCCTTTGGACAATGCACCTGTGAGACTAATAGACTGGACTCTGCCATGGACATTCCTCCACAATCACCCCTGACCATTTTACCCACCCATCCACTAATTAGCACTTCAATAAACACCCTTAAATCACAAATCAATCAGGAGTCTGTCTGTGCTTTCGAAAATGTGTATTAGCAATAATAGTGGAAAAATGGTATATCCAATGTAATGTCAACATACCTATGTCACTCAGCTCTAGTCCATGCGAAAAAAAAGCAGATGTTACACAGTGGGACCCACATCTCTGAAATCATAAGGGAAAGTGACAACACAGTGACCATACACTGGGTGAAAATGACAGACAGATGAGAGGTAGTAGATTTAAATCAGATGTAGCAGGCAGTGTTGTCTTCTTACCTGTGTCTCACTGGAAGTATTGATGAATAACTGTATTTCTGTTGTCGATATCATCTTCCTCAGCTTCCCTGTCTGCAATGTCCACAGGCTCCACAGCTGCCACAACACCTCCATCTGGACCATCCTCCTGCAGAAAAGGCAACTGTCGTCGCAAAGCCAAGTTGTGAAGAATACAGCAGGCAATGATGATCTGGAAAACACACCATCTGCACATTCATCGAATGCTAACTCTTCCAGTTTCTGTACACCTGTTCACTCCTGCGGGTGGACCAAGGCCACATGTGTACCATCAATGGCACCTATGATGTTGGGGATATGTCTCAGGGCATAGAAATCACCTTTCACTGTAGGCAAATCCTCCACCTGAAGGAAAACGATGTAGCTCCGCATGTGTTTCAGCAGGGCAGACAGCACTCTGGACAACACGTTGGAAAACATAGGCTGGGATATCCCTGATGCTATGGCCACTGTAGTTTGAAAAGACCCACTTTCTAGGAAATGGAGTACTGACAGCACCTGCACTTGAGGGGGGATTCCTGTGGGATGGCGGATGGCTGACATCAGGTTTGGCTCCAACTGGGCACACAGTTCCAGGATTGTGGTACGATCAACTCTATAGGTGATGATCACATGTCGCTCCTCCATTGTCGACAGGTCCACCAGCGGTCTGTACACCGGAGGATGCCGCCATCTCCTCACATGCCCCAGCGGACGGTGCCTATGGTGGAGAACAGCGAACACAGAGTCAACCAACTCTGAGGTACGTAAACACAGCTTAGTTAGAAAAATGTAGCACATTGACATATGCCTATATTAGTGTTTAAGCAAGGCCTAGATATGTGTGACGCAGTCCAAAATAATGCAATGTGGCCCCCTGAAATGGTGACTGCCTGACCTGTAAAGTGGGACAAGGGGATATGAGGTAACTGCGCTGGCGTTGTACACCATTGCGGTAGGCGGTCGAAGACCACGGTGCAATCCTGCATTGGTTACCAATGACGATGTACGCCGGCGGTGACGGTACGCACCGCCGCGGACGTGACTGCCATTTTCTCTCTGTTCAATCACTTGATACCTGATCTTCGACAGGAGAGGACCTACACTGCAAGTGCTGCTGTGACCTCGGTCTGGAAGAGACAATGGCTCGTGTGTCTGGGGAAAAGGGCCCCTGCCTTCAGCACGGAAGAGTTGGACAAACTAGTGAATGGGGTCCTCCCCCAGTACATGCTGCTATACGGTCCTCCAGACAAACAGGTAAGTACACTGTGAGCATGCTGTATGGGCAATGCCTGTGTGGAGTGGTTGAAAGATAGGGCGGGGTTAGAATGAGGCGTGCATGAAACGACGATGAGTGCATGTGCGTCATGGCAAGGGTCGGGATGCGGGCCACTGACTGTGACGTGCGGACGGTTATATCTTCTCCTTTTCCCCTGTACTATTCCTGTAGGTCAACGCCCACCATAAGAAGGACATTTGGATTGCCATCACTGAGGAAGTCCGGAGCCGGGGGGTCTACCACAGACGGAGCAACCACTGCCGGAAAAGATGGGAGGACATTTGCCGCTGGAGCAAGAAGACGGCGGAGGCCCAGCTAGGGATGGCCTCCCAACGTAGGAGGGATGCCCGTCGCACCATGTGCCCCCTGATGTTCCGGATCCTGGCGGTGGCGTACCCGGAGTTGGATGGGCGCTTGAGGGCATCACAGCAGCATCAAGGGGGTGAGTAAACTCTCATTCTGCTGATTCAGCGTGCATTGGAGGTGTCTGGGTCGGGGAGGTGGGCTGTGCGTTCCCCTAGGCCAGGGCGAGCTCACTAGGCAAGGTCCCTTCTTAAGGCAGGCCCTGTGGCACCCCACCCCACCTGTGTACAGTGCCAACTACACCTAGTCAGGCTCCTGTGACATCCATGTGTGCAGCAATCAGGCATAGCCTTGTAACCCATGTTCCTGGGATTGATTAGGAAACTCCAAGTGCACGGCGTAGTGCAGGGGGCTTCTGTGTCTGTAGTGTCCGCCAACGGTAGCGGTACACTGAACATGTCTTTCTTCTGTCTTCCCCCCCCTTTTTGTGGTCTCCTTGTTCTTGTGTGCATTAGCATCATCAGGCGGAGGAGCAGTGGCACCTGAGCAGGAGGGAGCTGCATCCCACATGGTCCTGGAGGGTGACACAACGGAGTCTGAATACACCAGTGGGACGGAGGGCGAGGGGAGCCCCACAGCGGGGACAGGAGCTGAGATCAGCGATACGGACTCCTCCTCTGATGGGATCTCCCTTGCGGTGGCGGGCCCTTCTGTGCCATCTTCATCTACAGGTACAGCTGCCACCCCCCCTACGAGCACCGCCCTCCCAGCAGCCCCTCAGCGTTTGCCCCGTTCCCGCTCACCCAGGAAGGTGGGCATCTCCTTCGCCCCAGGCACCTCAGGCCCTGCCCGAGTCACCCCTGCTGCCCTCAGTGAGGAGGCCATTGACTTCCTCAGGTTCCTCACTGTTGGGCAGTCTACCATTTTGAATGCCATCCAGGGTGTAGAGAGGCAGTTGCAACAAACCAATGCATACCTGGAGGGCATTCATTCTGGTCAGGCAGCCCATCAGCGAGCTTTTCAAACTCTGGCCTCAGCACTGAAGGCAGCCATTGTCCCTGTCTCTAGCCTCACCCCTCCAAGTTCCTCCACCCAGACCCAATCCCCTGTACCCCAGCCTATCCCAAGCACACCATCAGACCAGCATGCACACACCTCAACACACAAGGGAAGCTCCACACATCCCACAGGCACTCACGCAAGCATAATACACATGCAGAGACACCAACATCCACTGCCTCCACTGTGCCCCCCTCCTCCACGACTCCCTCCTCCCTCCCTGTCTCGTCTCCACTCACACCTGCATACACTACATCCTCAGCCACTACGTCCATCACCAGCACACCCACCACCACACCATGCCCACGTGCAGTCACCACCCCCACTACCATTCACACATCCCCTGTGTCCTCTACCAGTGTGTCTGTGAGCCATTCTCCCAAACTACACAAACGCAACCACACACCCACCCAACAGCCATCCACCTCACAACAGCCTCCAGCCCATGCACCTTCACCCAAAGTCAGGAAACGTACACCTCCTACAACCACTACCTCTTCCTCCACTCCCAAACCCCCTCCATCTACCCGTCCCTGTGCTCCCCCAAAACTTTTCCTGGCCAAACTTGACCTCTTCCTCTCACCTCCCCCACTCCTTCAGTCTCCTAGGGGCTGCCTCTCCAGGTCACAAGGTAGCACCTCAGCCACAACATCTGCGGGGCCAGTTGTGCCAGTAGTAACCGGCTTCTGGAGTATGCCAGGCAGCAGGGCAGCCAGTGTGGCAAGGAGCCAGAGCACGAACAGTCCCCCACCTGTAAAGCACAAAAAGTTGGCCAGTGCCCGGCGGGAGAGTGGAAAGAAATCAGCCACCAAAGCCGCTCCCAGGGGTACAGTTGGGAGTGTGGAGACAGCTGCGCCACCATCCAAGGTGGGGAAGGGGTACAGTAAAACCGGCAAGTCTGGGGAAATCTACATGGCGGACAAGACCGCCACCAGCACCGCTGCCCAGGACAAGACCGCCACCAGCACCGCTGCCCAGGACACCACCGCCACCAGCACTGCTGCCCAGGACACCACCGCCTCCAGCACCGCTGCCCAGGACACTACCACTACCAGCGCCGCAGGGCAGTGAGCGCCAAAGTTTCTGACGCTACTGAGGCCACCACAAGCTGGATGAAGCCAGAACCAGTGGAGAAAGGCATTCACTACCTCAGTCCTTGGCAGGATGAAGCACTCTGGGCACAAAGCCACCTCCAGAACCAGTGGAGAAAGGCATCCACTACCTCAGTCCTTGGCAGGATGAAGCACTCTGGGCACAAAGCCCCCTACAGAACCAGTGGAGAATGTTATCCACTTGAGAGACTGTGGCTTTGCACTCCCCAGGATTGAACAGCGGACAAACCACCCATTGTAGAGACTTGAGAGACTGTGGCTTTGCATTCCCCAAGATTGAACAGTCGGCAAACCACCCACTTGGGAGACTTGAGAGACTGTGGCTTTGCACTCCCCAGGATTGTACAGTGGGCAAACCACCCACTTGGGAGACTTGAGAGACTGTGGCTTTGCACTCCCCAGGATTGTACAGTGGGCAAACCACTCACTGCAGAGACTTGAGAGACTGTGGCTTTGCACTCCCCAGGATTGAACAGTGGGCAAACCACCCACTTGGGAGACTTGAGAGACTGTGGCTTTGCACTCCCCAAGATTGTACAGTGGGCAAACCACCCACTGTAGAGACTTGAGAGACTGTGGCTTTGCACTCCCCAGGATTGAACAGTGGGCAAACCACCCACTTGGGAGACTTGAGAGACTGTGGCTTTGCACTCCCCAGGATTGAACATTGAGCATGGAGCCCCCTCGTGGATCTGGCATCGTGCACTCATCAGGCTGAGGTGCCCCCCCTTCCCCCTGAGGTGCCTGTTTTATTTCTATCTAATGCCCCAGCAGTGTTCTCTCCGTCTTGTTCAGGTATTGAGTGTGGGCCTTGCCCATTCCTTTTGGGCCCAGTGGTCCACGGACAATGATAGTGGAATCCCTTGGACTTGTATTCTTGGTGTATATATTTGTTTATAGTGTGAATATCTTTATATATATATATTTTTTTGAATACTGACTTTGAATATATTACAATCATTCGACTCATTTCCTTTTGTCCTTGCATTCTTCCAGGGGGGGGTTGGGGCGTGTAACTGTGATGTATCATGATGTATTTGTGAGTGTGTTGTCGTGGGTGAGGGTGGGGGTGGGAGTGTTGCGTATTGCGTGTGTGTCGCTGTTTTTCCCTCCCCCCTCCCCTGTGTCGTAGTTGCAGTACTCACCGTGGTCTCCGCCGCCGGCGTTCGTGCTCCTGGTAGATGAGCAGGAAGGTAAAGGCTGGAAGAATCTGAAGTTTCGGTTCCATGGCGTCCTGGTTCCTCGTGGGATGTGTAGAGGTGAGCGTTTCCCCTTCCAAGTCCTGTTTCTGCCGTGTTTTTGTTTGCGGTGAATCCACCCCGGAAAAGAAGGCGGATTGGCCTGTTGTAATTCCGTGGGCGGTACATTGTGTTCCGCCTGTCTGTTGGCGGTTACTGCCACGGTGTTTGTTTGTACCGCCGTGACGGTCGGAGTGTTAAAGTGGCTGTCTATGTTGGCGGTTTCCGCCACTGTCGTAATTCCATTTTTTTTACAGCCGTCCTGTTGGTGGTTTTACTGCTGCTTTAACACTGACCGCCAGGGTTGTAATGAGGGCCAATGTTGTTAACTGTATATAGCCGGTCGGACAAGGTGTTAATCCCATTATCCACAACAGCCAATGCCTTTTTTAGTTTTCCTTATCTATTTGCCTTAACCGGGCAGCAGCATCTTGCTGGGAAAGTTTCCACATTTCATTGTATACTGCATATAAGAAACGCTTCCTACGTGGTGTTCTGGGGCCTGACAAGAAATCTTGTAAGTCAGTGGTGTTAGACGAGAGATTGAGGTGTTCTTTAACTGCGTTTAGTGAGGATGATTTTAGCCACTGTTGGCATAATTTTCCTACACTATATGTTGTAATGATATCTGCATGTTCTGGAGATATATAGCGAGGGTCTGGCCTACTCATCCTAAAACCCCAGAGGAGTTAATAAAACATTGATGACACCCATTGGTATCTATTGGCCACAATAACCACCCACCTGGATGTGTCAGTGAAGCATTAAACGTACCATTCTGGACCCACTCTTCGAGCTCATCTTTAGTTGCATTCGTGTATTTTTGCCATTTGTAAAATTTTGCAGGGGCTGGTATACTCTGATTGGTGCTAAGCCTAAACAACTTGTTTGTTGCACAGGTTCATTTAAAAAGATCATCTGAACAGGAACAAGACATGCTCTAAACAATGTTTCTTTTCCCTTAATTTGCCAATTATTTGTTCCCCAGACACTTTTCAGTTCAATTGATTTGGACCAATATTCATAGCCTTCTATTGATAATCGGGAAACAAAGGATTCCGAATATATAAATTTCGTATTGGTCAATAACATGTGGATATCCTCAGTAGGTGGAACCTTAAAGTAATTCGACTCAGCATTCTTTTGATTGTGCCCAGAAAAATATGCAAACTTTTCAGAATATGTTTTAGAACTCCCTTGCGGTGGAGTTGGACAATGTTCCCATTGCGTGTAATTAAATACCATTTTGGGACTGCTCGCTCTATGTATGAAGTGGTGCCCATAATAATTATAGCAAAACATATCACCATAATTTTCTTTCAATTGGTAAACATCTTCATTTTCAAAGACAGTATAATATTGCAATTCTGTCATCATAGAATCAACTGTTTTCACATCCCAATCATCAGATACAATGCCTGGTATTACTATATCATTCATTGATAATTTGAACACATACGGTATTTGAATAATTTCTGTAGGACCATATATATCAAACATTACTTTGTCCCAAACAATCCCATCAGGAATTGGCACTGCGGAAATGTTCACAAAGGATAAATCTCTTCGGACTTTGTGTGACGAAAAATGTGGTTTCAAAACCTCCTCCACCTGTTCAACTGTTGATCTTTCAGGAAGAAAATGACCATGTATTAATAAGAAAAAGGTAATAACAAAACCAATCCAAAGTAGAAAGGCTAGGACAGTCAGAGAAAGCCAAATATAGTTCCATGGAAAAATGAGATACGTTTCTTTAAGCCACTTTGTTAGCTTACGTGCACTTGACAAATCAGCTGTTGAAGAGGCGAATGAGTCCGAGAAATCATCGTTGAAGTCGGCAAAATAACCAGAGGCAGTTTGTTCAAATGGCGTAGCCGTTGTCAGTGGTGGAGTTGGTGTTTCCTGTGGTGGCACACTATAGACAGCACCGTCCGTTTGGCTTGTAGTCGAGCTGACTTGGTCAAATGTTTCTAAGTTAGTTGATTTTAGTGGAACTAATGCAAGATCGTCATCCACCGTCCCCAAGCTCGGAGAGGTTTCAGTGTTGGTATAAACAACTTATAGTGGAACTTCTTCGCCAGTAGTGAGAGGGATTCGGGAACTACTGGATGTTCCTCTTGGCCAGCTGTGCAGGATCGGCCACGTGGTGTAATTTGACATTGTCAATTGAGACAAAACAATTTTCTTTGGCACCTGCCAACGGTGGTAGAATAACAGTTCTGGTACCGTGTATCCCTAGTACAGGGACTGGTGCTCGATAAGAAGGGCCAAATTCCTTTTTCACTGTGACTTTTTCACGTACAAGATCCCTAACTCTGGGAATCCAGCCGGTACATGTTACTGGCACACCTTAATTCCTGTGGAGGTGGCACTTTTGGAAGAATTATCATTACGGAAGTGTAGCAATTCCGGTAAGACAGTGACACGTTCCTTTATGTCAAAATGTGTTTCTGCTGCCTCCACGCCAGGACCATCAAGATCTGAAACATACATTGAAGTTCAGAACAGGCACTCATATGAAGTACAACACCCCAGGGACCTCCTAGGCAGGTTATATAGTGCTCTCTGGACTCCATACAGGTGATTAAGCCAACTACAACCCATACCTAAGACTCTGGTTGTTAAGGATTGCTTTAAATCACGACACTGTTTCTCTCGGGATGAAATGGAGACCAGTACTGTAGTTGGACCCCCAATGAAGCCATGGTGTCCCTGAATGCCCTTGAGGCAAAAGCA
The DNA here is from genome assembly GCF_031143425.1 of Pleurodeles waltl. Lineage (NCBI taxonomy): Eukaryota > Metazoa > Chordata > Amphibia > Caudata > Salamandridae > Pleurodeles > Pleurodeles waltl. Next base: position 896,994,228 of record NC_090448.1, on the reverse strand, counting down.
GGGCCCAGGTTCGAATGGAAGGCCGCAACTGCATATGTACCGATAAAGACTCGCAAATCTTTAATAACAGTCCGAGTGTCAGCCGAGCGTTGTGGCCACACCCATACAAATCTGGAACATGAATCAACAGCGACTAATATGTATTTGTTTGCACTATCAGGTGATAGGGGACCGCAGTGGTCCAAGTACACACACTGTAATGGTTTGTTTGAAATTAAGAGGGGTGTCTGCGGCGGGCGCTTGGCCGTGGAAACTTTGATTTGTTGACAGATGACACAACAAAGGACATACTGCTTAGTCTCTTTGTAGAGACCTGGCCACCAATAACGGGCCTGTAAGATTGAAATTGTAGCCGCCACACCAGCATGTGCAGATGCCACCCCCTCATGCGCTGCTTTAATCAATTGTGGTCTTACATCTTTGTTAGGGATGTCTCATACGCCTACGCCTGGTATCTTAACTTCAGCGTTCAGCATACTTCCCATATGATAATGATATTTGTTAGGAAATCCTTTAGGATGGGGCGTACCATCAGCCGTAGCTTTCACGGCAGCCCAAATCTCTGTGTCTGGTTTAGAACTCGAGCGAGTCACTACAGCTACAGTGGCTACTGCAACTGCTGACTTTGCTGCTTCATCAGCCAATGTATTTCCAGCAACATGTACTCCAACGCGCTGGTGTCCAAGTGTATGTACAACATGGACATTCGGTAGCGTCTCTTTCAAGTCAGCTACTTTCCCCCACAGTAGTCTGTGTTTAATGGTGTTGCCTTTGGAGTCTCTGAACCCATTCTGGCGCCAATAATGCAGGTATTCATTAAAGGACTGGACACAATAATATGAATCACAAACAATCAGCGTAGGCTGTGCTGGATCCGTGTGTTCCAGTGCCATTAGCAGAGCTTTTAGCTCAGCCAATTGTGCTGTACAATCCGCTAGGGTCTGTGTAAAGGTATGTAGAGGACAAAATGTATCCCCTTCCATATAGCCACTTACGACTGCGCAAGCAGCAGAATATTGATGTTTAGTTCCAATTGCAGGTTGTGCAGAGCCATCGGTGTACATTACTCTATGATACTGATCAATAGGCAAGGTGTTTGCTGGAACTGGATATTCTACTTCATATTGTAGGAATTCCTGAGTTTGTAACTTTGGGTCGAAAATGTGGTCTACATCAGTGGCTGTTAGAGACGTAGCCCATTGTATCCAACGTGGATGTAGTGCTTTTGCGTTCGGAACGCTAGCTTTTGTAACAGCCTCTTGGGCTGGGATTGGAGAAACAACAATAATGTGTTTTCCTTGGGCAAGAGGTCTTTCTTTAATGACTGCCATCTGTATGGCAGTGAGAATTTTCTCTGTGGGAGCAAAGTGTTGTTCAGCTGCTGAATACAAATGTGATTTGTATGCAATCAGGACTGTCTCACCTTCATTAAATGTCACATAGGTGAAACCGATTACCCTGATGACCAAATGTGTTTTGTTTTCCTTTGTGTGTAAATGTTGTGCTGCAAGCATGTCTGTCTGCAATTCTCTAAGAATGCGTGTAAGTTCAGTTGTCCAGAATTTACTTGAAAAATCTGGACGTATTAAGTCATATAAAGGTTTCATGCGCGTAGCATAATCTGGAATGTAGGTTCTGCCAAAATTTAAGAAACCCAATAATGATTGGAGTTTTTTAATCGTATTCGGTGGTTGTAACTGTGCGCACTTTTCTAAGAATTGTGGCGCTAGGCTCTTCCCTTCACTTGACAGCTCGTATCCTAGAAACAGGACGGAGAGGAAGGCTATTTTTGTTTTTTTTAAGTTAAATCAGTAGCCAAATTCGGCAAACGCTACAACAATGCGGCCACCCATCTTAAATATTGTAGTAATTCATCATCCGTGAGATATATATCATCTACATAGGACAATGCTTCAGGGTTGATCTTGTGTAAAATGGCAGTGACACGAGCCGCGAACAGGCCTGGGCTGTTCTTATACCTCTGAGGTAAACAACAGAATTTTTTCTGAGAGCCTAGTGTGCTAAAGCTTGTTAAGTCTCTGCTTTCAGGCGCTATATTCTGGCAGAAAAATCCATTGGCAATCTCTAGTGTTGTTTTGTATTTTTTACGCACTATGTTGTACATTAGTGCAGTGCTATGTGTATTTTGTATAGCATAGGTGCGTGTATGATTATTTAGATGTCTGTAGTCTAAGACTATTCTGTATGAATGGTCTGGTTTAGCTAGGGGGAATAAAGAGTTATTCATTGGTGAGACACGGGGTTCAATCACACCCTGGTACTCTAATTGCGTGAGTATTTCTCTCACTGGTGTTTTTGCTTCATGTTTTATAGGATACTGCGGTTGTGGCTGAGGTTCACTTTTAATGGGAATTACATGGTAGGGAGAATCCTTATCCCATCCTATGTGATTTCTGTATAATGCAGGTGCTTGTGCTAGAACCCATTCAATGGAATACGATTCAGCTAGTTCCTCTGGAACAAGGGGCGAGAAAGAAGGCTTAATGACATCTTCTCCATATGGGCAGGTACGGACAAAGTCAGGCGGCCAATCTTGTTCGGCCAACAAGACATCATACACTTTTACTATGCGATCCCAAAAGATTGCGTTGATTGTGCGTTCAATGACATCTAATTGTAGCGTTACTTTGTACACCCTATCAGGCTTGGAGACACGCATGTCCGCTGTTTCTACTTGTATAAAGTCATCAGTTGCTTTCACCTCCAGATGCTCTAGAAGATTCCGGCGAACTATTATGACCTCTGCCGCGCTGTCTAGCAATGCTAGAGCCCAATTCTTGTTCTTCAAGAGGACCCTATTCCTGTGTGGCATGTCGGACTGCTGCCAATTTTTCTTTTTAAATTGTTGTTTTTGTTGGGCAGGTTTTTCTTCCTTTTTAACAGAAACCTCCGAAGACCGTTGTGATTCCTGTCTCGGTTTCACGTACTCTATTCTTCTCTCTGATCGCCCACCTCTCTCATTTCTCTTTTCCGATGAGTCCTGAAAGGAACGAGATTGGAGTGTATCAGTATATTGATATCTATCAGGCATTTTGATATTATCTCTATTTCTGAGATTATACCTATTCTGTGGGGTCTCCGTACGTGGAGATTCTCCCCTTTCTTTTTTAGGCGTTTGTTGCTTTATATCCCAGCGTTTCTTATTACCCTCAGGTTTTTGTTTGGGGTTATCTTTATTTGATTTACCCTGGAATTTAGGTTTTTGTGGTCTGGCCCTTAGGCTATCTCGACCGATACTTGAATAGGTTTCTGCAATTTTTTTAAGCATCTCTCGATCTTGATCTTGTCGCGGAACGTCACAAAGCTGCATGCGCACTGCATGTGCGACTGCTTCCCCTTTAAGGTTACTTAAAATGATTGAGGACACTGTGGCAAAATTGTCCATCAATTGCATCCTCAAATCTAGGGCCGGGGAAGCCCCATATTCATCTTGAATTTGTTTCAGCACTTCCGGTAAATTGGCAAGTGTTGGTGTACCGTGTGCGGTTGTGTAGAGCGCGACAAATATCGTACCCCAGGTATTACAGTTTTCTACTGTAGGGACCATCCCAAAAGGCAAGCACATCGTTAATATTCTATGTTTATCCTTAGGTCCCGTATGGGGAAATACTGCCTCCGGCGTATACATTTTTTGTACTAACCAAAACGGAGTTTCTTCTCGTTTGGCGGGTACTTTACCCATAATTGAATGTACAGTCGCAGGATTTATACCTGGCGTTACTGCATGTGGGTGTGCTGGAGCAGCATGTGCTGGGTTTGTATTTAATGTTTGCATCACGAATTGTACTAATCGTCTATATATTGCTGTTAACTCAATGTATAAGCGACGAACCTCAGCTACTGCTATATTTCCAACCGCAGGATGTGGTGTATAGGTGGCCCATAAAGGTCAGATAGGACCGTCATTACTTAGTGGACCTAACCTTACTGGTAATATCGTATGGGGTAGGGTGCCATCAAGCCAATTATTATGTTCTTGATAAGATAGAGGTATCTCTAAATATGTGTACGCTCTGTATTGTACAGGCGCGTATTGGTGAAATATATTTGTGTTCCCTTCAACTGCTGGAAATGTGACCCAAGAGTAAAAAAGTTCTGTTCTATAAGCTGTGCGGGCGTCCACCACTAATGTGATTGCACCTCCCTGGGCCGTTAGGCCATTTGCTAATAAGTGTGCTGTGAGAGGTTGTCTCATGTTAAGAGCTATTTGTACATGTTGGGGATTCGCCATGATAGTAACACTATGAGTTCAGAGAATGCACGCCAAAATGGGGTTTCCTTTTAAAGTTCAAGCTTGAACAACTGCCAGTTGTAATAGGATTACCTACACAGCTGTGGTGGAAATCCTCAGTACCACGGACGTCTCCGCATACGGCATTGAGGTGTCATTATATATAATGAGAGAGAGATACTCCGGAGGACCCGAAAATTAGAGCCTGACCAAACGTTGGCGGCGCCATGTCGCGTAGGCTCTCATTATTCTAATGATACTACTGGATTTTTAGCAGTCTCCCACAGTGTGGGAGACTGAGTCTGACCCACGGTGGGTGACACCCGTCACTCCAAATCCGGGTTTTGCTCCGGCTAACTAGCAGTGCCTCATCTCTCCCGAAAGGTAGAGATTATTGGGCAGCCGAGGGCATGACATATCATACTTCTCAGGGAAGTCGTGGTCACTCAGGTCACATCCGGTTCTCTCATTCACAATTCGGTCTCATATATACATGACAATGAAAGCAGTATAAGTTTTTGAAGACTGGTTTAATAAAACGACTGCACTTTAGATAGCAAAGCGTAAGCTGCAATAACCAGAACGACACAGCATAACAATATTAAAATGGTGACGATGAGAGTGAAGCATAAGAATAATGCTATCATATTGCCACTAAAGTTAATGGACTATTTTCTATCTGAATCATAATTTGAGCACAGCATGTTAAGCTCTAATTCTGCCTTTCAGGTTCCCCCGGGAGGACATCAACCCTCATACCTGAGCAAAGGCCTGTAGACTGTGTTAGCATCTGCAGCAAAGCATTCAGCATACCGTTGTGGTTCCCTGGCTGGAATCTCCCTCTTAACGTGTAATGGGACTAGGAAGTGGTTTTATAATAACACAGATGTTCTAAGAAAATGTCCCTACGTAAGGATGTGTAGTTCTACGAATGTTGAAGACTAAACTTCTACCACGTTCACCGGCAATGTATCAAACTGTAGCCTTGACTGAAGCACAAAGTGATCAAGAATGTGTTGTTTGAGAACACAGTGCTGGACTAAGCAAAACAGTTAGATAGAAGAAATTAAAACAAGACCGTAAAACTGGTTATTGCTAAAATAACAATGCAAAGCAGAATAAAACATATCTAGGTCAAAGTGCACAGCGGCCTAGTGTATTAAACTGACGTGCATGGAGCTATAACTAAAATGGCTACACAACAAGCTCAACATTTCATATTAATAAGCCATTAATAAGTACACTTTGTGAATAGTGGCGCCAACTCACGTGGGCACAACATCAAATGAGTGCATCATTTTTCTCTATGTTAATACATTTTCTATGCAAATTCAACACTCAAAAAACATCAATATTCATTAATAAACTCAGAGATAATAATCCCTCCTCTGGTGACTAAGGCGGTCATTCTGACCGCGGCGGTCGGCGGTCGCCGCCCGCCAAGCGGTTCCCGCCGAAAGACCGCACCGCGGTCAAAAGACCGCGGCGGCCATTCCGGCTTTCCCGCTAGGCCGGCGGCCGACCGCCAGAAAACCGCCGGCCGGCCCAGCGGGACAGCCCCTTCAACAATGAAGCCGGCTCGGAATGGAGCCGGCGGAGTTGAAGGGGTGCGACGGGTGCAGTGGCATGGGCAGTGCAGGGGCCCCCAGGGGTCCCACGGCACCCGTTCCCGCCATCCTGGTTCTGGCGGTGGACACCGCCAGAAACAGGCTGGCGGGAAGGGGGTCGGAATCCCCATGGCGGTGCTGCAAGCAGCGCGGCCAAGGCGGGTTCCCTGGGCCAGCGGGAAACCGGCGGGAAACCGGCGGGAAACCGCCGGCTCCCCTTTTCCGACCGCGGCTTTACCGCCGCGGTCAGAATCGCCCAGGACGCACCGCCAGCCTGTTGGCGGTGCTTCCGCCGCACTCCGCCATGGCAGTCATGGACCGCCAAGGTCAGAATGACCCCCTAAATGTGTCATCACACTAAGGCCCTCATTATGACATTGACAGTGAATCCAACTTACCGCCATGCTGACTGCCGCCAACATACCGCTCTGCGGCAGATATCCGTTCACCATATTATGACACACATACACAAATCCGTCACTATTCAGCCACAGACACAAGTCTGCCACACCAAAGGTCAGTGATAAACTGGCGTTATTCAAACCCACACCATTACGCCAACAGAACAATGCCCACCACATTATGATCCATGAATCTCCACAGCGGACATTCAATGGCAGTAAACAATTGGTTGTACATACCACTGTGTTCAAAATACACACACATACAAAACAACACCACATTGGACAATTCAAACTACACACACCTGACACCTATACACACACCACACCCACACACCCACACCACTATAAAACACACACCCACATTACCCACAACCCTTTACCATTACAAACCATTGGCACAAGACAGACATCACGACCACAGACAAGATCAGAGACACAAACCACCATCACCCATACACCAACCGCGCACCTCACAACACACACCCCAACACATCACCCTACACACCCTCAACCACACTACTCACACAACACCCATGGCACCACAACAAAACCCCAGATTCTCTGAGGAGGAGCTAAGGGTCATGGTGGAGGAAATCATCAGGGGAGAGCCACAGCTAATTGGAGCACAGGTACAGCAGATATCCATTGCTAGGAAGATGGAGATATGGCGGAGGATCGTGGGCAGGGTCAACGCCGTGGGACAGCACCCCAGAACAAGGGATGACATCAGTAAGAGGTGGAATGACCTACGGTTGTAAGACACTAGCTCACGGTACAGAGGACTGGCGGTGGACCCTCACCTTCTCCCCCACAACTAACAACATGGGAGGAGCAAGTCTTGGCAATACTGCATCCTGAGGGCCTAGCAGGAGTAGCAGGAGGACTGGACTTTGGTAAGTGAACTCTTCACTACTTTCACCCCCTACCTGCATGCCATCAAATACCCCCAACCTCACTCCCATCACTCTACCACTACCCACACGCCCCACCATCACAACCCACTCATCCCAATGCCAAGCCCTGCATGCCATACCAATGCATGGACACCACTCACAGACCTGCATGAACACCTATCACTAAAGCATGCACACTAGAGACAATCAGCTAGCCCACCACATAACAACTCACACAAGGTAAAGCTGCCAGGGCAATTACAACCATAGAGGGCAACCCACCCATGCACAAATGTCACACACAGAAACAATAACACTGCATTTACATCCCCACAGGTATCCCAGCCAATGTCACCGGGGAAGAGGTGCCAGCACTATCCAGTCCCCCCACAGATGAGGCCCACAGTGAAGACAGAGACTCTGCTAGCCTAGATCTGGATGACCAACCTGGCCCATCAGGGACCTCCGGACAGTCGGTTACCCAGGCACAGTCTCACACCACCACAGAGTCTCCCCACTCAGGAAACACCACCACAGCACCTACCCAGCGGACCCATACCTCTGTCCCCAGGACATGTCAATCAGCAGTGTGTCCACCACTACAGGGACCCCAGGGCACACCTCATACCCAAGACAATCAGGGACCTGGGATCAGTGGCTGTGGGCACACGGTTCAGGGGACAGAGGCACAGGCCAACAGGGAAGCTGGGAGGACTGCTGCCACTAGCCAGACTACTGAACTGCCCTCCACCTCCACTGCCGCTAGTGGACAGGAGGCCCCGTCACAGGGCCAATAGGCCACCAGCACCCCTCCCCCTGCAGAAGGAGAACCACCCCACAAATGTTCCCTGCGATCTAGGCAGAAGAAAGAGAGTGTTGCCAAGACCCCTGCCAGGAAATAAGACTCGCCTAATTGTCACCCTTGTGTCCCACTCAGTCACCCTGTCCACCTTGAACTGCCATTGTTCCCCTTCCTATGCCCCCTTGGACAATGCACCTGTGCTACAAATAGCCTGGAATTATACCCTGGACTTTCCTCCATCGTCACCCATCCCATTGCACTTCTCCCTTTTCTTCTTAGCACTGCAATAAACACGCAAGTATGGAGTATGTCAAATGATTTAAGTATGTAATCGTTTAACAAGGTTTAAACATTACAATTCAACTGTACAGTAATGTTTACATAGGAAAGACCTGTAGTTGGCTCAGTGAACACACCAGGAGCGATATTGGGGCACTAATATCTGCAAAAAGAGTTGCCATAGGGTACAGTGAGTGGGCATAGAAGTGGGAATTCACAGCATGCCAGTGACAATGTGAAACAAAAAAATGAGAATGGACTGTGAAGTTACACTGTCTTACCTGTGTGTCATTGGAAGTATTGTCTAATCACTGCAGTTCTGTTGTCCTCATCCTCATCCTCTGTCTCCTCATCTTCACTGTCCACAGGGTCCACTGCTGCCACACAGCCATCTCCAGCCTCCTCCTCCTCCTGCAGAAAAGGCACATGGCCTCTCAAGGCAAGGTTATGCAACATGCAGCATGCCACGGTTATCTGGCACACCTTCTTGGGTGAGTAGCTCAGTGATCCACCTGTTAGATGGAGGAACGAAACCTGGCCTTCAGGAGGCCAAAGGTACGTTCAATGATCCTTCTTGCTCGCCCATGTGCCTCATTGTAACGTTCCTCAGCCCTTGTCCTGGGATTCCTCACAGGGGTTAGTAGCCATGATAGGTTGGGGTAACCAGAGTCACCTGCAAGTATGGAGGGACAACAGTTAGCCACACACTATCCCTTATGGCACACACTATACCGATACACCAACATCCACTGGCTGGGAACCAGGGCTCACCTATTAGCCTCACCCTGTGCCTCTGTAGTTGGGCCATCACATTTGGGATGCTGCTATTCCTCAGGATAAAGGCATCATGCACAGATCTAGGATACTTCGCATTGAGGTGGGAGATGTACTGGTCCACCAGGCACACCATCTGGACATTCATCGAGTGAAACCTTTTTCGATTTCTGAAGACCTGTTCATTTTGCCAGAGGGAGGTTACAAATGAAATATGTGTTCCATCAATGATGTTGGGGATATGTCCCACTGCATAGAAGTCAGCCTTCACTGTGGTCGAATCCTCCACCTGGGGGAAAACAATGTGGCTGCACATATGTTTAATCAGGGCAGCCAACACTCTGGTCAGCAAGTTTGAGAACATTACCTGTGACTTTCCTGCTGCCAAGCCCACTGTCACTTGGAAAGAACCAGTTGCCAAGAAATGGAGCACAGAAAGCACTTGCACAAGAGGGCGATCCCAGTGGGGTGACTGATAGCAGATATCAGGTCAGGCTCCAGTTGGGCACACAGCTCCGTGATTGTTGCCCTGTCAAGTCTGTAGGTAAGGATAATGTGCCTGTCCTCTATTGTGGCCAAGTCTACCAGGGGTCTGTACACTGAGGGATGTCTCCATCGCCTATTGATCCTCAGCAGTTGCATTTCTGGAGGGCATTCACACAGGCTCTGGCCTCCTCTCTGATGGCAGCCATTGTCCCTGTTTCTAGCCTCCCCCCTCCAACTTCCTCTACTCAATCCCATTCCCCTGAACCCCAACCTATCGTAAGCACACAGGCAGACGAGCACGTACACAGGACAACACACAAGAGTGGCACAGGCAAACACAAGCACTCACACAAACACCATCCAGATGCAGACATTCCATCACCCATAATTTCCACTGTGTCCCCCTCCTCCTCCTCCACCTCCCTCCCAGTTCTGTCTACACTCACACCTGCATGCACTACATCCTAATCCACTACCGCCATCACCAGCACACCTATCAGAACACACACCTCATTGGCAGACACCACCCAAACAGCCATGTACACGTCCCCTGTGTCCTCTCCCACTATGTCTGTGCCCCCCCTCCCAAAGTACACAAACACAAGCACTCAGACACCCAACAGCCATCCACCTCACAACAGCATCCAGCCCATGCACCTGCACCTCCTACAACCACTCCCCCTTCCTCCACTCCCAAACCTTCTCCCTCTTCCCGTCCCAATGTCCCTAAGAAACTTTTCCTCTCCACCATTGACCTCTTCCCTATCCCTCCCCCATCCTTCATGCCTGGCCAGGTTGGCTAAAACCCAGGCAAGCACCTCAGCCACACAGTCCACGGGCCCAGTAGTGTCCACAGCAATTTGTGGTGGAAAAGGATCCTGGGCACCAGGCAGCTACACGGAAAGGATGCCTGCCCCAAGTGCTGCCAGGAAGGGCAAGGAGCCCTCTCCAGCTGCTGTCATAAAGGTCAAGGTGCCACCCCCAGCTGCTGCCAGGAAGGGCAAGGAGCAATCCCCAGCTGCTGCAAGGAAGGGCAAGGTGCAATCCCCAGCTGCTGCCAGGAAGGGCAAGGATCAATCCCCAGGTACTGCCAGGAAGGGCAAGGGGCCATCCCCCGCTGCTGCCAGGAACGGCAGTGAGCCATCCCCAGCTGCTGCCAGGAATGGCAAGGAGAATGCTCCAGCAGGCAGAAAGGACAAGGGGCCTGGTGCTGGGACTCAGTCAGAGCCCCAACTATGGTGGTGCAACCGTCCGAGGCTGCAGGGGACGGGCTGGAGCTTCCCCCCACCACCACCACCAGCTGCAGCAGCACCACCACCAGCAGTGGGCAGCCATCCAAGGCTGCAGTGGATGGGCTGGAGCTTCCACCCACCACCACCAGCAGCAGCAGCACTACCACCAGCACCACCACTGAGCAGCCGTCATCGTCGGTCGGACAATCTGTAGTCCTGCATCCATGGGCTGCTGTGCAGGATGCAAATCCTGTAGGTATGACACCTACCTGAGAGACTGTGACCCTGCACTCCCCATGATCTGCATCACGGAGCTGGATGCCGCCTCCAGAACCAGTGGGTATGGCACCCACTCACCTCATCCTCCCCAGGATGAAGATCACAGGGCACGATGCCCCTTCCAGAGCCAGTGGGGAAAACACCCACTCACCCCATCCTCCATAGGATGAAGCTCACAGGGCACGACGCCCCGTGCCCCACAAAGCCCCGTCCAGAACCAGTGGGGAAAACACCCACTCACCCCATCCTTCCCAGGATGAAGCTCACAGGGCACGATGCCCCGTCCAGAACCAGTGGGTATGGCAACCACTCACCCCATCATCCCCAGGATGAAGCTCACAGGGCACGATGCCCCCTCCAGAATCAGTGGGGAAAACACCCACTCACCCTATCCTCCCTAGGATGAAGCATTGTGGATATGGAGAACACACAATATTAAATGAATTCTTGTCGGTTGCTGGTCACTGTTCACCTACAGATGTGTGTGGGAAGGTCATTTAATGAAGGTCTGTCACAGTCTCTATCTTCTTCCTTTCCACTGACGTAGTATTTCAAACTTCTTCCTTTTTAAAAAGTAATGTTTAATTGTTTACCACATAAATCCAGTTTATCTAGACATTATACAAGATCACAAATACCCTTTGTATTAAATTATACACTCCGTAGACATAACGACAAACGGGTTTAGATAAGCGGCATCAAGTTGCATTGTCATATGTACTATGTTAACCTAATCACACAGGGTGGTTATAGGATCTTAGTATTCCAACACGTCTGCAGATTTTGTACAAGTGTCTTCTAACTGTTTAATGCTTTTTATAAAAGATTTTTTTCTCATGATGATCAGTTGTGTATGGTTCTTCGATTAAGGTATAACTATATATCATCCAAGGATGAAGATCACAGAGCACAATGCCCGATCCAGAACCAGTGGGGAAAACACCCACTCACCCCATCCTCCCTAGGATGAAGATCACAGGGCATCATGCCCCCTCCAGAACCAGTGGGGAAAACACCCACTCACCTCATCCTCCCCAGGATGAAGATCACAGGGCACGATGCTCCCTCCAGGCCCAGTAGGCAAGTCACCCACCAGAGAGACTGTGGCCTTGCACTCCCCAAGACAAAGGGCACAGGACATGTTGCCCCCTCCAGGACCAATGGTGGTTGTACCATCTTCCGGCTGAGGTGCCCACCCGTTCCCCGTCCCCCTGAGGTGCCTTCCTATTTTTGAAATGATGCCCCTGCAGTGATCCCTCAGTGTTCTTGCAGGAAACATGTGGGGCCTTGGACTTTGTAATGTGGCCCTGTGGCCCACCCACATTTAGGACTGGGCAGTGTCCCTTGATTTGTACATATGTATATACTTTTAGATTGGATTTATGTATTTTTGATGTCTTTATATTATTACATTCACTTTCATCTATTCGTGTTGTCCTTGCATTATTCCTGAGCGGTACGGGATAAATATGTTTTCTTACTGCATCTGATTGTGTGCATGGTGTTGGGGTGGGGGTGTGAGTGGTGCGTGTGTGAGTCAGTCTTTTCCCCCCCCCCTCCCTTGTGTGCTAGGCAGCTGTACTCACTGTGGTCGTCTTCACCATTGTTGGTGTTCGTGGTGGAGCAGGACGAAGAAAAGCATTGGGAAGATCTGCAGTTCAGGCTCCCCTTCTGTGCAGTGTTTCCACCAGGCTTTTGATGTCGTTGGTACCGCCCCAGAAAAGGTGGCAGATTGGGCTGTCATAATACAGTGGGCGGTACATTGTCTTTCGCCTGGCTGTAGGCGGCTACCGCCGTGGTGGCTGTTGATTCCGCCCTGGCGGTCGGTGTGGTAAAGTGGCTGTCTGTCTGCGTTCTTTCTTACATGGTCATAAATTTGTGGTATTTACCGCCAGCCTGTTGGCGGTATTACCGCCACTTTATCACCGACCACCAGGGTTGTAATGATGGCCTAAATCTTCCCACACAAAATTTTCTTTTGCTTCAGCTTAAAATTTTGTCATCTCTATCCCCTTAAATCTTCGTTCCCTTTTTTAATTTTCCCTAAACAACTTTTTCCTTTTCACTATTGACCTCCTCTGATAATTTTTCACTTTCTTCAATTTAATCATTTTACATAATTTACATTCTCCAGGCTCCAATTATGCAAATCACAATAATTAATATTCCTTGTATTATCTTCAATATTATCCCTTTCCCAATGTTGCTAAGCCAATTTCCCACTGAAGACAATCCTTTGCCAACTTTCTCCCAAACACCTGGTTCTTTCAACTCTTTCAAATCAGCACTCTCATTAGTCAGATTGTTGAGTAAGCTTCTAATGTCTTTACTATGATCAGGAATATACGAACAGCAATGCCTTGAATTAAGCATTTTGTAAACTCCGCCATCTTTTGCCAAAAGAATGTCTAATGCAAGGCAGTTCTGAAGAGTCATAGCTCTTTCTGCAGCTATTCTGTGTCTATCAGTATCATGGCTCCTGAAAAATTTGTCAGCATGTTATCCACAATAGTAGACAACTTACGAATCTTTATAGAATTCAGAACAACTCCTACTGAAGGAATCATTGCTCCAAATATATCTCCTACTATACCAGAAGGAGAATCTCTCCTTTCTCTACTGTAATGTAATTCAGTCAATTTCAGTAATCTCTTCAAGTCATCAAGTGAGAATATCTTTGGGAATACTATCCCCAAGTAACATGTGCCATACCATCGTCTTGGAAGACGGTAATAATCATTAGGTCCACAAATTTAATATAAACTAGGAATTGCTGGATCCTGTCTCTTGAACATAAATGTCGATTTACACTGAAACAAAAATGACATTCTCTCGTTCCCACAAACAAAGTGTCAGTACTAGATTTGGGTCTATAGACACAAAGCTTCCCTACGTGTTGCGCATATAAAGCTTATTTACATTGTGTTTTTCTTTCACTAAAAGCATAATTATTTCTAAAAGTCCTTTTTTTTAAACCTTTTTCTAACTTCTCCTTTAATGCCTTTCTCCTATCTTATGTCTGATCTAAGAAGCTCTTTACTAAAGGTGTAAGCAAGCATGTCAGATTAATCTTGTGCACATAGGCTGTCCAAAAAGTTAAGGTAGGTTCCAAGAAACCCCTTATTAATACTATTTTCCTTAGCTATTCTATTCAGATATCTAATTATGGGGACAAACGAAAAAACAACATCGTGGTTGGAATAGAAATACTGAATGTACTTCTGGTTATAAAATCTTGTTAGTAACAGACTACAACTTATCCCATAAGTAAGAGGCAAACTGTGATACGTAACTTCTTCTTCGACTGATGAAGGAATGTGTGTACACACAAAAAAATTGCTTGCATCCATTGTCTCAACATACTCACTCAATAGGTGATAGAAGACATTAGAAGAAAGTTCCCCTTGTGTATTGTCTACGTGCAAATACTTCTCATCGAACCTAAACGTCTCTATCGCAGTTAATGCAGTAGTCGTCCCTAAAGCTGAAGTATGGTTGGCTTTACTCTTGTCAAGAACAGTCATCTCACAATCAATATCACACACAATATCACACATATAATTGCCAAACTAATACTCATGTATTTACAGCACCAGTTCTTCCTACCCTGCTGGCTAATGTTATTCATGATCTGTAAAGAATCAGCAAGTAGAAGAGACAATTTAGAAATTATGCAGCAAAAATCAAAAACAAATAAATCTTCAATCTTCTTTCAGCTGTTATTTATAGCTCTCAGTCTCACTCCCAGGATCCTTTTTCTCAAAAAAACTGTTAAGTTTATCAAAAATCGGTTGAGCAGCTTGTCAAATCAGGTTATCAAAGATTTTTCCAGTTACTTTCAACAGGCTCTTTTTCTTTGTACTTTTTCTCAAATCAAATCTGTCTCAACAGTTCAGTTCATTTCTTTCCTTCAAGTGCCAAAATATTGACCTGGAATGTCTCGATCAAAACAAAAAGACAAAAACTCTCTTTGCCATTGTTTTGTTGTTGCATACGCCCATTCAGGATCTGCGTACCTTTGACTAGCTATTCTCTTTCTTTTCAACTTTCGATCTCCATTCAATTCTCCTTCACTCAAGTCTTCTCTGCTTGTCGTATCTACTTCTTCCTCGATTGTTGTCACAACAATTTCTTCCTTTCTCTTTGCTTGTGACTCCGGCCACTTATCTCCTTTCAGTGGACCCTTGGCCAATGCTATTTTCGGCATTCAACTTGAAATTTCTTCTTGCTCTGCATGATTTTCTCTTGACAGATCTGCAACTGGGTCAGGAGGAGTCAGACCACCTTGTCTTTGATCCGCCTCAACTCTTTCCTCCTCGGGGTCTGGCGTTTACTCTGTTTGTCCCTCGACTTCATCTACTTCTGGGAAAGCCCTCTCTGACTAGACTCTCCTGCTGCCTCAATCGAGATTGGCTCATTGTCACTCTCCTGGAGGTCTTCTTCGTCTCTCACAGGAGTGACTGAACCGCTCTCAGCTTGCTCAGATCCAGTCTCAGTTTCTCTTTCTTGTCCTTCTGGCTCTGAGGCTTGTCTGGTCGTTGTTGGTACTCTCAACAACTCCTCTTCATTGTCCAAAGAACATGCCACTTTTCTTGTGTGGCTGGTGTGTATCCAGTTCGGAACTCCAGCATACTTCACAGCTGTGGCAGTGATCAGCACCACCTGGAATGGGCCTTTCCACTGAGGTTCCAAATATGTCTTCCTCACATGTTTTTTAGGACCACAACCCAGTCACCAGCTCTCAAGTTGTGTCCTTGATCTTGTGATGGTTGCAGTGTGGTGGCCTCCACCTGCTGAGAGAAAGAGCGAACCACATCAGCCAGACCTTTGCAGTAGTCCAACACCATATAATCTATTATGTTCACAAGAGCGTATGTGGGGACCGCTGGCAACCGCAGTGCGCCAGGCCATTTCAGATTCGTGGACGCACACATTTTCGCCATTCTTGATTTCAAAGTACCATTCATCCATTACACTAGTCTTGATGCTTCAGGGCGGTAACTACAATGCATCTGCTGCTCAATGTTTAAGGCTGCACATAGTAATTTAATTACTTCATTGTTGAAGTGACTTCCTGTATCTGTTTCTAAAGAGATCGGAAACCCAAAATGTGCTATCAGTTCCCTAAGCAGTAGTTTCGCTACTGTGAGGCTGTCATTCCTCCATGTAGGTTAAGCTTCAATCCAATGACTAAAGATGCAGACAGTCACCAACATATATCACAAACCTCCACACACAGGCATCTCAACAAAATCCATTTGCATTCTGCTGAATGGACCTCCTGCTCTTCCAATGTGGCTCAAATTTACCACTGTCCCTTTTTCCACATTCATTTGCTGACAAATGACGCAATGAAGGCAAACTGCTTCAGCAACTTGTCTAAACCTCGGATTGAACCAGTTCTGCTTAAAAGTGCGAATCATTGCATCCCTCCCAACATGAGCTTGACCATGATAATACCTAGCCATTTTAAACAACAGACTGTTCAGTAACACCAATTTACCTTCTTCTGAAACCCACAATTCATCCTGTCACTGTAAACCTTCAACAAAGATAATTTGGTCATTTTCTTCCATTCGGGTGTCTCTAATACCAGGTCTCGGTTTTGTGCACAGGTTTGTGACTTCAAGACAATCATGCTCAATGACTTCCAACATTTCCACTTCAACATTTTCATTCGGAAGCAAGGTTGCGGGGTTAAGCAATGTATATCTTTTCAATTACATATTTGGTGACCCTAGAATACTTGTCTTAGAACTCATCAATCTTGCACCTGTCAGGTACTGGGTTTTGGTTCGGGTAAGTAAAACTTCAATCGAGTGAGGGACCATTATGGTTAAAGGGTGTCCCATCACAATACCTTCACACTTGGTGAGGCTCTGTCCAACTGCTGCAACTGCATGTAAACAGCCTGGTAAAGCTGCTGCAACTGGGTCCAAAGTAGCTGAAAAATATGCTACTGGGTGGTTTACGCCTCCATGAACTTGCGTTAAGACAGACAAAGAAGTTAGAAAAAGGTTTAAAAAAAAGGACTTTTAGAAATAATTATGCTTTTAGTGAAAGAAAAACACAATGTAAATAAGCTTTATATGCGCAACACGTAGGGAAGCTTTGTGTCTATAGACCCAAATCTAGTACTGACACTTTGTTTGTGGGAACGAGAGAATGTCATTTTTGTTTCAGTGTAAATCGACATTTATGTTCAAGAGACAGGATCCAGCAATTCCTAGTTTATATTAAATTTGTGGACCTAATGATTATTACCGTATTTTCAAGACGATGGTATGGCACATGTTACTTGGGGATAGTATTCCCAAAGACAATCGTGTCATACTTGCACTCGTCCCTCGTTTTGGATGCAATCAACAAGTCATCAATGTACTGTACCAATGTCGATTGGAAAGGCAATTCCAATGACTTCAGATTCTATTTCAATATCTGATTGAATATGAAAGGTGATTTTGGAAACCCTTGAGGAATTCGACACCAACAGTAAACTCGGCCTAAAAATTTGAAACAAAACAGAAATTGACTGTCCTCATGAAGAGGCACAGAAAAGAAGGCTTGTGACAAGTCTATGATGGTGAACCATTCAGCATCAAATGAATCTGAAACAGAATCACGGCTATATTTGGCACCATGGGGCAACATTTGATCACAATGTCTTTTATTTTTCTGAAATCCTGGACAATTCGAACCTTTCCACAGGGCTTCTTCAACCCCATTATTGGTGACTTACGTGGGCTGATCAACACCTCTTTCAAGACCCCTTGTTTTACAAATTCTGCAATTATGTGAGCAACCTTCATAAGGATATCCTGTGGTACTGGGGAATCTGGGGAAAAATTGCGTTCGGCTTTACAGGAACTTTAACTGGTTCAACTCTCATCAGGCCAATCTCTTTCCCTATCAGATCCCACAATCTCTCCTTAACCGTTTCCTGTAAATCAGGAGGAAGCTTCTTCACAGTGAACACTAGGAAAAATTAATCAGGGGTACTCCTCACTTATAGTCTCACACTCAGTCTCTGGAGCTAGGTCATCCTCATCATCACTATTTGCCTGTATCTCAATTCCATCATTTGAACAAGTAATCGAGCACCTGGTTTTACACAGCAAGTTTCTCCCCATTATGGATCTGTCAGCGAGACCGGATCCTCGGGGTTAGCGCCTTTTCCCAATATGTCCACCCCTTGGCAGTTAAGAACACAATAGCAAGGTCATTCACATTAATCTTTATGAACTTTGTTTCAATTCTTTATGCTCTAATAACATGAGAGATCAAGAACTTTTCAATAACGTGACCTTTTTATAATCATATAATCTGATTATTGAACTCTCTCAAGTTAATCCTTAGCATAGTAATTACATCACAACAAGAGTCAACGAGTACATTCATTCCCAAAGAATTAACTGCTATAGGATTCAAGAATGATACTGTAGAATTGGCAAACTGACTAAACTTGTTTTGTCTAGAAAGATCACACTCTGTTTGATCTAAATTTCAAGATTCAACTGGCCAGAAGTTATTGCGCACCTTATTGCCAGACTGCGCATCAAGACTCAAGTACCTGGAATGATCGTGCACTCTGCCGATCTGAACTGTAAAGATTAATTGCCTAGAAAGAATCGCGCACACTGTTGCAGATTCAACCATCAAGATTCAAATACCTTGAAATGATCGCGCACACTGCCGATCCGAACTGCAAGGGTTAATTGCCAAGAATGAATCGCGCACACTGTTGCAGATTCAACCATCAAGATTCAAATGCCTTGAAATGATCGTGCACTCTGCCGATCCGAACTGCAAGGGTTAATTGCCAAGAATGAATTGCGCACACTGTTGCTGATTAAACCATCAAGATTCAACTGCCTCGAAATGATCGCACACTCTGCCGAGCCGAACTGCAAGGGTTAGGTGCCAAGAATAAATCACACACACTGTAAATCACAAAGCCAAAAACTCAAATCTTTCTAGAAAAGGAGTTGAGGGCCTTCCCCGCCCTGCTTAAAGACCAGCAAGATAATGAGGACAGGTCCAGGAAATGTCCAAGTAGGCCTCCGGAACAGGAGCCCTGGAAAATGCTGCCGCTCTGCACCGGGACCTCTGAATAGTGTGCACGTGGAGCTGGGATGGGTTCCTTAAATAGACCCAAGCCCCGCCCACAAGCCACACCCAGCCAGGCTGCAGGAAAGGCTTGAAAATGAACAAGCTTGAAAATGAACAATACATTACAAACAGCATTAATGACATTTCAAGATAAATACCTGCAATGCAAAAAGTTAATATACAATATCAGCACACATTGCATAAGGTTTGTCATTTTGCATTATGTTGCCCGTAGAGCGCGCACTGTCCTGGTGTTGACAGTACTCCCCCCCTCCCGAACGTGCTCTAGGGCCTGGTTTGTCTGGGTTTAGGCAGTGAAAACGCCGCACTAGTCGTGGAGCATGAATGTCAGATGCTGAGACCCATGAGTCATTCTCTGGACCGTACCCTTTCCAAGATATTAGATACCAGAGAGCACTACCTCTAAATTTTGAATCCAGAACCTGTTTTACTTTGTATTCCAGTTCTCCTTGTACCAGTACTGGATTTGGTCGAGAGCGAGTTTTCTGGAATGCTCTTTTTAGGAGAGAAGTATGAAACACTGGATGAATACGTAGTGATTTAGGTAACTGTAGTTTGTAGGATACTGGATTGATCTGTTGAAGAACTGTGTAAGGACCTATATATTTGGTATTAAACATATGTCTTTTCTTAAAGTCAATGTGACGTGTGGAAAGCCACACTCTATCTCCTTCACAATGTTTTTTGTCATAATGTTTTTTATACTTTTGTTTTGCTTTGTTCAGATGTTGCTGGATTTGTTTCTGGGTTTGATGGAGTTGTCGTATTGTTTCTGACACTGCTTGTTTAAGTGAACTTTCTTGTGGAATTGTGATTGGCAAAGTATCTGGGTGATAACCAAATAAACCAAAAAAGGGTGTTGCTCCAGTAGAAGTATGATACGAGTTATTGTAGGCCAGCTCAGCTAACCAAAGCATTGATACCCAAGAATGGAGTGCTTTTTCAGCGTAAGCACGCAAATATTGATTCAATGTTTGATTGAGCCTCTCAGTTTGGCCATCTGTTTGAGGATGATGACTGGTAGATAATGTAGATGTAACTTATAGCGTTTTTCACCATGTTTTCCAGAAGTTAGAGGCAAATTGTGACCCTTGATCGGAAATAATTGTTTTTGGTAATCCATGATTTAAAAGTATTGTTGCCAATTCACTGGAGGTAGGCAATTTCCTGCAATCAATGAAATGTGCATATTTTGTGAGACTATCTACCACTATAAGGATTACTGAGTGATGTTGAACAACTGGCAGTCCTGTAATAAAGTCTATTGATATGTGTTCCCAAGGTCGGAGTGGAGTTGGGAGAGGATGTAACAGTCCTTTTGGTTTTGAATGACTTGTCTTAGTACGGGCACAAACTTCACAGTTAGTTACCATTTGCTTGACGTCTTTTGTCAAAGTAGGCCACCAAAAATATCGTTGGATTAGTTCAAGTATTTTAGGAATACCTGGATGACCTGCCGTAGGTATAACGTGCAACCAATGACACACTGATTTGCCCAACTTGGTAGTAGGAACAAATAAACATGCATCATGAAAAGGTAGGCCTTGTTTGATTGATCTTTTGGGGTCTGCTTGAGCCCATTTCTGCAATTTCTTGATGGTGAAAAAATTACGAATATTTTCAAAAAAATCTTCAGTTTTAAGGATACAAAGGATTTTGTCTGGAGCAGTGATAGCTCGTGGGGGCTGGATTGTGGGTAACATGGTAGAGTCTTGTCTGGACAAGGCATCCACTTTGCGATTGTCTTTACCGGGACGAAAGGTTACCACAAAATCAAACTCTGCAAAAAACTGCATCCATCGTAATTGTCGAAGAGTCAAAAGTCTAGCTGAACTCATGAACTGGAGATTACGATGATCTGTGTATACTGTAATAGTGTATCAGGCGCCTAGCAAATAGTGTCTCCACTCTTTAAAGGCATCACGGATTGCTAGAAGTTCTTTCTCAGCAATGACATAATTTTGTTCTGCTTCGTTTATTTTTCGGGACATGTAAGCTACAGGGTGTAGCTGACCAGTATCTTTGTTGCGTGGTGATAACACTGCACCAAATGCCACATCTGATGCATCTGCTTCTACTATGAATGGACATTCAGTATCTTGGTGAGTCAAAACTAGGGCGGTGGAGAAGGCTTTTTTTAGGATTGAAAAAGCCTTGTCAACTTCTGGAGACCATACAAATGGTTCTTTCTTTAGTAGTAACTTGGTGATTGGTGCCAATGTCTGCAAGAAGTGGTCTATGAACCTGCGATAGAAATTTGCAAAACCAAGGAAGCACTGAACATCTCGAACAGTTTTTGTGATTGGCCAATTGGCTACTGCTTGCACGTTTCTTTCTGCCATGACCATGCCTTGAGGGGTAAGGATGACCCCTAAAAATTCAACGGTGGTAACATGAAATTCACATTTGCTCAATTTGCAATATAAATGATGTTTCCGAAGGGCTGTGAGAATTTTTTGGACATGTTGTACATGTTCGACTTCGTTATTAGAATTGATTAGAATATCATCAATATAAACTATTGCAAATAGATCTAGATATTCTCTAAGGACATCATTCAGAAAGAATTGGAATGCTGCTGGAGCATTACAAAGTCCAAAGGGCATGACTGTGTATTCAAATAGACCATATCTAGTTTCAAAGGCGGTTTTCCACTCGTCGCCTTCTCTCATCCTGACTAGGTGTAAGCTCCTCTTAGGTCTAACTTGGTGTAAATGTTGGCTTTTTTAACTTGATCCAACAGGACAGGGATCAAGGGTAATGGGTATTTGTTCTTTATTGTGATTTTATTTAACCCTCTATAGTCTATACAAGCCCTAAGATCCCTATTAGCCTTGGGAACAAAAAAAAGAGGAGATGCTGCAGGAGACTTGGAAGGGCGGATAAATCCATTAGGTAGAAATTGGTCTAAGTAGTTTCTTAAATATTGATTTTTGTGTTCAGACAGGGTATATACACAACAACTAGGGAGTAAAGCACCAGGAGTCAGATCAATTTGACAGTCATAGGGTCTGTGAGGTGTCAAGGTTCCTGCTTTGTTTTCATCAAACACATCAAGGAAGGATGACTACTGTAAAGCAATGTTCCCTGCACCTTTCCTTCCCCCATCGCGCAGGCCCCTTTGGCAAGCGCACACGTTGTTCCACCATTCCTGTACTTTGTGGAAGTTTATATGTGTTATCACTTTCTGAGCCTAAATAAGCCTTTTAGAGCGATAGTCGTGCTCCCCTAAGGCAGATAATGCTCATATTTGAATCTGGATTGAAGTAAATGAAAACAGCGTTTAAAGGCCGCGGGGAGTGTTTTAAACATCATTTGCCGTACTTTAGCATACAAGCAAGCAAGTGATATTTTTGTTGAAAATGAATGGTTAATGAGCTAGGAAGTGCTTCAGAACAGTAGAAAATGTGCTGTTATCAACTTTTCCATCATTGTCGTACTTCATAGTTGTTTATATGCATTATTACTTTCTCAGCTCAAATAAGCCTTTTAGAGCGATAGTCGTGCTCTCCTGTTGCAGAAAATGTTCATATTTGAATCTGGATTGAAGTCAATGAAAACAGCGTTTAAAGGCCGCGTGGAGTGTTTTAAACATCATTTGACATACTTTAGCATACAAGCGAGCAAGTGATATTTATGTTGAAAATTAATGATTAATGAGCTAGGAAATGCTTCAGAACAGTAGAAAATGTGCTGTTCTCAACTTTTCCATCATTGCCGTACTTCATAGTTGTTTATATGCATTATCACTTTCTCAGCTCAAATAAGCCTTTTAGAGCGATAGTCGTGCTCTCCTATTGCAGAAAATGCTCATATTTGAATCTGGATTGAAGTCAATGAAAACAGCGTTTAAAGGCCACGGGGTGAGTTTTAAACATCATTTGCCGTACTTTAGCATACAAGCGAGGAAGTGATATTTATGTTGAAAATTAATGGTTAATGAACTAGGAAATGCTTCAGAACAGTAGAAAATGTGCTGTTATCAACTTTTCCATCATTGTCATACTTCATAGTTGTTTATATGCATTATCACTTTCTCAGCTCAAATAAGCCTTTTAGAGCGATAGTCGTGCTCTCCTATTGCAGAAAATGCTCATATTTGAATCTGGATTGAAGTCAATGAAAACAGCGTTTAAAGGCTGCGGGCAATGTTCCCTGTAAGGCGCGTGCGCACCTTTCCTTCCCCCTTCGCGCAGGCCCCTTTGGAAAGCACGCACGTTGCAACGTTCTTGCAACGTCGCTCCCTGCATCATGCACAGCAAATGTGACAAGACAACAACAAGACGTAAAGGCACCTTCATTGCTCATTTACCGTCTGAATGGACAGAACACTTTTTTTGTCCGCTTGCCAGAACGAGCCAGTAGGCCTATAAATGGCTCACCCTTATAAATCCGATTAGTCATAGCGAGTGGCTGAGCTTATAACTTGAGGCCTCTACTTCAAGTTCCGATCTGTAACATCAACAGAGCACAAAACAGTGTTTGGGGGAATTGTAACTCTGAGTGGATGCAATGCGGAGGCTATCACTACAGCTGTAAAAGAGTTCTACACTGACAATAAGCTGGACCTTATGAAAATGGTCATGTTTACATCAGATGGTGCATCAGTGATGCTGGGAAAGAACAATGGTGTTGCTACCCGCCTCAAACAATCCATTGCTCATCTAGTTGAGCAGCACTGTGTTGCGCACAGAGAAGATTTGGGAGTTGATGATGCCTGGAAAAAAGTGCCGATCATCAGGGAAATGGAAACATTACTGAGGACTGTCTACACTGTTTTCTCCCGCTCACCTTTAAGAAAGTCCAAGCTGGACGAAATTGCTTTGGTCACTGAATGTGAAGCGGTCTCCTTTCGGCCACTCAATGAGGTGCAGTGGCTTTCAAGGCATTTTGCTGTTGGTGCACTCTTGCGTAATTATGAGGTTGCTCTCAAATACTTTGATCATGAAAGAGTTGAGGAGAATGACCCAATTGCTAAATATTGCTACAAAAAACTATCGGATTCAAACTACCATATTTCCTTTGCAGCACTAAATGACATTCTGGGTGAACTTGCATCTTTGTGCAAGTTGTTTCAGAAAAGCTCTTTGACCACCGTTGAAGCTCTACAGTACGCAAGAGCAAAAATTACCCAAATAAAGGAACAGTACTTGGGCGACACTGTCTTTTGGAGCGACACAGTAAGAGATCTGATGGCTTTGTGCAGAGAGGACCGAGAGTATGATAGTGAGCCGATGTTATCTTTCATTAAACTTCTTTGTGAGCACATGGAAAGAAGGTTCCCAGAAGATGAATTGAAGGAATGGACAAGCTTTGATTTCCATACAGTAACAACACAATCACAGTTTTATTTTGGGACTGAGAATGTACAAAGACTTGTTGAGAAGTATAAGAAGGTCTTGGTCCTGGGAGATTGTGACACCCCTGGTGATGTTGTTCGGCAGTACAGAGATTATAAATATGTGGTGGCAGCGCATATAAAAAACGGATTGTTTAGGACCTTTCACGACATGGTGAATTTCACTCTGCGGAATGCTGCACAGTATGGTGTTGTATCTCAGCTTGTTGATATCTGTGCAACTTTCCAGGCTTCAAGTGCAGACTGCGAACGAGGATTCAGCCTCATTAACTCAATCAAGTCCAAATTAAGAAACAGACTAGAGGAGAGTCACCTAGATATGCAGATGAGGACAAAGGCTTATCTCTCAAATGGGAAAGTTGATTTAGACCGAGTTTATCAGCACTGGAAAAAAGGCAAGGACCGGCGAGAAAAACAAACATGTCACACATCTAACGTTGGCACCTGGCTTGTCTAATCTCTGATGCGGCTTCTCCTACAGTCCGTGTGTGGGTGGGGTAGGAACATTTCTCAGCCTGTATCTTGGCAGGGGCATCATGGCATTCATCAGCAGTGTGTTCATCAAACTGTAAATGTTAACCAATTGTACAACTGGCTGTATTTGATGTGCGGGGTCCTCTGCAGCACTCTGAGAGTATTCATTAAAGTTTCATAATGGTTCAACCTCCTGATTTCTGTTTTCTCTAACTGGGGTGTAGGTGGCACTTAACAGGTCATGTCCTTGGGGTGTGCAACCAGGTCACAAAACTGCCTTGATGCCCTATTGCATGGAGCAATGATATCCATTTTTTGCTTTAGTGGTATGGAGAGGCTAATGCCAAAGATCTTGGCTAGTTATGCGCTGCGTGCGCATGAATGGTCAATTTCTTGGCGCACGTATCCTTGGCTGCAGCGCACAGAGACCGCACACTGCCGCACACAGTGGGGAAAAATTAGAGGGAACATTGCTGTAAAGGCAGCATTACATCTTTTTCAGCAGCTGTGGCTATGTGGGATTTGTGGGAATCTGTGACACTTGATGTTTGGAGACATTTTTCTTTACACAGAAACGAAGAAAACGTGATTTTCCTTTCCTGCCAGTTTATTAAAGGATTATGGTAACTTAACCACGGCATTCCTAGAATAATTCCATACTGAGGAGCATGGATTACATTAAAGATTATTTTTTCTACATGTTTTGTGTCTTGATTTCCCCCTTTACAGATCACAGACAAGGGGAAGGTCTGCAGAGTCACCGGCCCTCCAGCTAGGAGTTTTCCATCTACAGCTTGTATTATTTCTGGTGTTTTCTTCTTCTTACATGGGATCCCCCATGTTTAAATCAATTGTGTATTGATAAAATTACCAGTAGCCCCGGAATCTACTAAGGCTTTCTTTAGATAAGTCTTTTGTTTTACCAGTACTTCTAGATCTAATTTTAAATGTCTTGACTCTAGTAAAACCTTTTTAGCATCTTGTGAAGGGTCCACGGTTACACCCCAGAGCAACCCGTCCTTACATCTTGGGTGTTCTAGTTTTCCTGATTGATCTGTGCATTTGCTACAGCCTTCTTGGTAGGGGTTTGTTTACTTTTTGGTTTTGCTTGACATTCTTTAGCGAAATGGCCCTTTCGACCACAATACAGACATTGTCCGTTCTTTCTATGTAGATCTTTCTCTTCTTTCATTACGGGCCACCTGATGGTTCCTATTTCCATTGGTTCATGAATGTGGTCTCCATGAACTTGTGATTCTCTATGCTCATGAACACGCCAGGAATTTTTCTCAGTCTTTTTACGTATTCCACGTCGTTCTGCAAGACGATGGTCTAATCTTAAAACAAAATTTATCAGATCTTGACAATCCGTGGGTTGAGGATCAATCTGTGCAAGAATGTCTTTTAACTCATCTTTGAGTCCTTGATAGAACAGGGCTGATCTCTTTTCCTCAGGCCAGGCCGTTTCTGCTACCAGCTGATTGAAGTTAGCCAAGTAAGAGACAAGATCCTTATTTCTTGTTGCAATTCTAACAGTTCTCGGTCCGCAGACAGAGTAACTGTTCTTCGATCAAAAACACTTTCAAATTCTCGGACAAAGTCTCTCCAGTTATAAAGCAAAGGATTATCTCGACGCACAAGAGGGATTGCCCAGGTGGCCGCGTCTCCCGTCAAATAAGAAATCAAGAAGGCCACCCAGGATTGGGGATCAGGGAAGGTGTTTGGTCTACAGGTGAAATACAATTCTACTTTAGTCAAAAAAGATTGTACCTTCTGAGGATCACCTGAAAACCTTTGAGTGATATGTTAGTTGGAGGGTTCCCTCCTGAACTTTGAGGAGGAGGATTAAGCCAACCCCCATCCAGAGGACCTTGCCCCTTCTTTCCCACTTTGTCTTATAACTGACAATACTGGACTTGAGTCACAGACTACGAATTTGTGCAATCCTTTAACGTTGCTAATTTTAACCAGAACTGGTTCTGCAATTGGATTGGTCAAATACAGATTTGCTACTCCTACAATCTGGACGGACTGTCTTTCCTGAAAGGGGCGAGTTTGGAACGTCTGCGGTTCTTACTGTACAGCATGTAGCTCCTGTGTCAACCAAGAATGAAACTTTGTGACCCACTACCTTCCCCTTCACATATGGGCCTTTCTGATCTACTTCTAAAGAAGCTGCAAGCACACATTCCTCCTCATCCGAACTCTTGCTCGCCCAATCATTGTTTATTCCATTCTCACTGTGTAACGGAATTGGTGTACTATGTTAGTTCTCTGGTTGGACCTCTAACCTGTGACCTGTTGAGGAAGCATCACCTGCTGCTGGTCCATTGGGGCTTGAGGTATTTGAATTTGCTTTCTAGGTACCATTGGAACCTTCTGTTGCATTGGCTGCAACTGTGTCATTTGTACACGTGGCATTTGCACCTGCTGCATGGGTTGAAAATTTTGCATTTGATTCACATTATTATGAAAATTCGGATTATGACCTCTCATTCTCGGTCCTCTCATGCTTTGGAACGAGTTGATGTCACTTGTTTGCTGAATGACACCAACCTGCACAATCATCGGGCACTCCCACTTCCAATTTCCAACCGCTCCGCAACCGTGACAAGGCAACACTCTCTTCATTCCCTGCACATCATTCTGGACCACTACAGTATTCAAATCGGGAATACAGTTTCCATTACCAATTTCTCCACAACCTCTACATCTCATCCGATTTTGAAACACCACATTTCCCTGCTGCTGTTATTGCTGCATCTCTGGAAAATTTCCCTGCATCCCTGTTCGTGCCGCTTTAATCCGCATCACCATTGCCTTTTCAAGGCAATCTCGTCACAACAGTACTTTGCATACTGCAACACCTCATCAATCGGTTTTGCTTGCCAGCAAATCAAATGACCCTTAATCATCTGGCTAATTTCATGTCTCAATCCTTCCACAAATCTGAACACAAAATTAATCATGTCTTTCGGCTCAGTTGTCTCTGTACCACTTTAATGCTTGAACGCATGCAACAATCTCTCATAATACGCATTTATTGACTGCTTTGCTTCCTGAACTGTCCTGTCTATTCGTTGTCAGACAATGTTTTGGGCGAAATTCTTGTTTTCAAAAATTCACTCACCTTGTAGTAATATTTCATTACTTCAGGAGATGGCTCACCTGTGTTCAGATATCTCTCTGATTCTTTTGTCGGCCAATCTATACTCCTCTTGCACTCCATCTACAAATCAGCTGGAACTATAATCTCTAGAGTGTTCAAGTCTTCCCACAGGCACTTTGCAAGTTTCACAAACCTGTCTGTCTGCTGGTACCATTCTATTGGCTTCTCTCTCAACCTGGGATAGTCATTTGTAAAAGACAGAATGTCGCTTCCGCTCCAAGGGACATGAACAAAATTACCTTCTGGAATCTCTCTCATTGGTAACATTTTCACAGGATCTTTGCCCTGCTGCACATTTGTAGTTAGTTCCGCAGAATCCCTTTTTCTTTTATCTCTTTTCTTTATCCATCTGCCTTCCCATTGTCTAAGGCTCCCCATGTCCGGACACTTTGGATTAACTCCCAAAGGTGTGCCTTCATTCCTGCAGATCTCATGTGTTCAAAGTCTTTTGTGTGAAAATCTAACCTGTTACTCCTTTTCAAATGCTTTATCTTCTCTATTTCTATGCCGTACTTTTCTGACAGGTCTGCTAACCTTTAATGCACATTGCTCACTTCCCTCATAATTTTCAGGCACAGATATCTCAATTCTGCTTCTGTGTAGTACTCTACTCTGTTCACACCCATAGTTCCTTCAATGAGCTCACCACTTCCATTCCTAGTCTCGTATAGTTCAAGTAGTCCTCTCCCTTAGGAGCACTTTGTGGGGTATTCAGCTTGTCTAACCATTCTGTCAATTGTTGGGCAGTCAAACCTTGCAGCGAAATGTTGTTAGCATGGGCATATGGCATTTGTTGCACAACTGTATTTGGGGACTGCAGTGTCAGTAATTTCAGACTCTGACTAACATTTGACCCTATCACAGTATCCGGAGGAACTCCAAATGGACTAAGGTCTAGCAATGATCTCGATCCGTCACAGGTCTGTCCCATAGGAGAGACTACTCAGATATTCTCATTAAGTCCTCCCCTCATTGAATTCTGACTCAGAACTTCCTGTCAATTTGCACTGTTCTTCTCTTGTGCAAACAAAGGTACAACTGGACCAATGGTAACAGGTACAGATACAGCATCCGGGCTTGATCTAACACTCAAGGTCTGTGGGTGCATAGTTCCCGCATGCTGGCTCATCAGTATGGACCTCTCTGTCTGGGTTCCTGTTATCAGAGTAAACTTTGGCATTGCGTGCAACTGCACTTGGGGCAGTAAATGTGAGGTTGTCTCTGTCTGAATCAACATCAGTTTAGGAAAAACCTGTCCTGTTGATACTAATAGGTAATGTGGCACCTGATTTTGTGCTATCAAAGTAATAGGTGCATTGAGACCTTCTCTGCATTGGGCTCTGTGTCATGTTCGGATTAATCTGCACTGGACTCGTTGTCACGTTAATCTGGGCCGGAGCTGAAGGATTTACACTGTTGGTTCTCCCTAACCGACCTATCCAAGCGTGGCTCCAATGACTTCACACTAACACGTACTGCGGCTGACAAAGTCTTGCGACTTGTCCTCCTAAACTCAGATTCTAACAAAACGAATGCAATTTATTGCGAGCACTAAACAAAATCAAAACCCAATTTGTCGATTTACTACAGGTAGGGTAATACAATCGCTTTAGAATCTTTACGGATTTTTCACTGACGACTTTTCGCTCTAGTAGCTACTCCTTTTTTCTCTGTTTCCCTGATTTACAAGCAAAATTCAACCGCCAAATGTCACTCTCAGCTGATCAGTGGGTTTGTCCTGGTGCATATAGGACTCGCCAAATCTCAGTTGAAAATGTATTTCACTCACTTTGACTCACACTTTGACTCGTCGACCATGTCTGATTGACCTATTAAACCAGACTCATTACAAGAAAAACCAAGTGTCTCATAAACTTTTCAATATACTCTGGAGTCTTAGACCATGCAGGGTCCGTATACCAACAACCATGTGGACAATTTTTTAGCACAAAGCTCCACACACATGTGAAGTTCAACGACTTCCCTACTCTCACACTTTGTAGCACGCACACTCCTTCTACAACTTCATTTGGAGTATGCAAACTCCATAAACCCTCACAAACATCACAATTCACTTGTGATTTGCATAAGCTATGCAAGCGTAATCCTACTTCATTCACACTGTCACTAGAAGGCCGAGAACATCCTCAAACAATCATCAGAAAGCTCTGAGATTCTGGGAAAGTCATTTTAAGTACTTAGGGGCACATTTCCTTTCCACTTTGTATCATCGAATTTAGAAAAATCCCCAAATTCTTCCAAATCTGCAAATCTTCTGCTCTTTGTATGATGTTAACCCATATCCCACTACCATCTCTGAGAACACCTGTTTTGCCTTGCTTACAATCTCTGGGACCAAATACTCTTCTACCTGTCTCTGGACTGCATGATGGGCTCTTAAGGAGACAAACCATGTACCGGGCATCTATGATGGGCTCTGAAGGAGACAAGCCGTCAATCTCTGCTACCAGCTCTGTTAGCTCGTCAGACCTTATTAAGTAAACTTACAAGGGAGATGAGTATAGGCAGATGGACCTTTTGACTGCGCTTCGAGTTGTTCCCACCATGTAAACCCGTACTAACATGAATCAATAAAAAATAACAATCTATGACATCAATAATCAATGGGAGAATGTTTTTTTCCCAATATTAACAATGCTAATGTCACGTAACTTAGTTTCAAAATCAAATGATAAACATACAAAAACAATACTGGCTGACCAAAGCGGCAAAAGAATTGCAATCTAATCACAGCTTGAGTTACTACACATTCTAAGGTTACAGTACAAATTAATATCACGAATAGCTGCGCAAATGAAATATCATACATTTAGATTCAGCAAAGAAAAGACATCAACTGTTAATACATGTAGTGAACTTCATAAGTGAGGAGCCTAACTAACATCAAATTAGATTAGCATGTTTGGGCTTCATGCGAAACAACTGAGTCACAAATTTGGAAAAACATCTAACTATGGCTCTGTCAAAATAGCGGTTGGTACCTAGAAACAAAAGCAAATAGACATAACAGTCAGTAATATCGTCATATACCTGTCCTCAATATGGTTCAGAAAGCTGTGACAGTCTTCGTCAATAGGACATCAGTTCGGTCAGAAGACATCAGGATTCAGCATCAAAGTTCAGGAAAAGCAAAGTTTCTTCATGCAGTTCGGAAAAGAATAGTAACTAAACACTCAAGAAGAATGGGGAGAATGGGCTCTCTCCACTCACTGCAGTCCGGCTAAGTTAGATTTCCTAAAAGTACTTCCTACGCCCTTGTTGTTCGAAGAATCGCAAGATTACATTTAGTCCAATGAAAATAAAACCCCAAATCTGCTAATTCCCTAGTACATGATTCACATGTCGATGATTGGTTCCTCTTCTCCTTTTCCCATCGTTCGGCTTGTCAGGTATCAATATTGTTGCAACTTATATTCCAGTCAGTGCATCCATTGTCTTCTCCTGGGAAGGTCAGTCTTACACACACTTCAATATACATTTATCTAGCTAGTACAGCATATTCTAGTGAGGACGCATAGTCTTATACTTAAAATTAATATGAAATGTTTATGAACTAATGTTGAATAAAGCCGCATAGAAAATGTATTAATGGGTTTTTGCTAAATGTGCTCTTGAAATGTGTCCACGGGGAGTGGCCACCAATGTATACAAGGACTAAAGAAATAGACTAATAATGGGAAAAATAATGTGTTAATGAATGTGTTTTAAACTAGTATTAACAGTAATAAGCTAAGGTTTTGCTAATAATTCATTGGTGTTTAGTTAGCCAGAGTCGAGGCCTAGCTGCCCGGTTTTCATATTAAATGTGTTTTTCTAACGTGCAGTGTGCTGACTTTCTGAAGGACATTTTACTTGTATTTTTCCAAAGCCAAGGGGATGAATGTAACCGTACTAGATCCGTTCTCATGAAATTCGACTTGCTCAGAGAAGACTTTTCTTGCAAATGCAACACTGTAGACTAGCATAGGTACAAGGTCGCCTGAACTGGTATAGAAAATGAAACTACTGACTAAAGATGCAAAAAGACCACGAGAGTATGCAATCATACCGGACATTCTGCTCGATGAAGACGTCAATCACAGGTACCAATAAACTATGTGAGAACTGTATGGGGTGACAACATTTGATAATATTACCGCTAAATTATTGGACGGAGATAATGGTGCATCAAAAGAACCAATAAGGAATTAGGGGATTGTACCACAGAAAAGGGATAAAAACCTCTGACACAAAGAGAGGAGTAGGAAATCGCGAACTGTTATGCTATTGCCCCGTCTCTACGTCACTTTGCCAAAGACTTTGCTGATTTATTCTTAAATTATCCTTATCCTTACTTTGCCCATTTTCATGCTTCTCCTCCCTAAGAGGGAAGTGTTTTTTCCTTCCCCATTTTACTGAACTTTGCTGATGGAGAACCAACTGAGGTCCTGAGGACGAAGACTGAATCTGTATGCTGACCCTAACGGAGGGTAACTATATGATGATGAATTGTAATTGTCTGTTTGCCTTTCCTTTCTAGGTACCAACTGCTTCTTTTGACAGACACCATAGTTAGATGTTTTACAAATTGATGTTACCAAATTATTTTGCATGAAGCCCAACATGCCAATGCTAATTCGAGGTTAGATTAGGGGTTCACTAAACTGACGCAAATAGACAAATGACTGAAACACTGCTTTGTTGAATAACGTTCTAATGATACTCTGCTGAGGTAAACCCATGTTGACGTCGTGCTATGTTCTAATATTTGTGATCTTTGCTTTGATGAAATCTTATTCGAGTTATCATATTACTACAATGTTGATGTGATTCATGATTTTGAGACTAATAAATCTGCTAGTAGAATTGTAATCAATAGGGAATAAATATCATAAATCGTACTAAACTGGTGTGGTTATTCATGACTGAAAGATCATGGTGGTTTCTGAGTCTTATTGATAATGTTATTGACATATTGATTGACGTGTTGATTAGCTATCTCGTCCTAAGGTGTCTTCAATCAGGGTCAGAACGTTCATCGGCCTAAAACGAGTCCCAGAGTCAACGTATTAGTTAGATTGGGATGCGTTAACACTAGCAAGCAGTTTCTCATGAGAACGAACTTCAACTACGAGCACATGGTCAGTACAGTGGAAAATCACAATTTAATTCTCTAAGCAGTCTTTTTATAAATCGCCTAAGAAATGCAGCTTGACAGGAGGCCGTGCAACTAGGCCAAGACCTCGCTAAGTTAAGGTCTACGATTAATAAAGCTAATACATAACGCATAACCCTCAATATGGCATATTACTACATTAATCAAACATAAGCTCAACATTCCATATTAATAAGCCATTAATAAGTACACTTTGCGAACATTGCCGGCCACTCACGTGGGCGCAACATCAAATGTGTGCATTATTTTTCTTAAAGTTAATACATTTTCTGTGCAAATTCAACACTCAAAATACACGAATATTCGTCAATAAACTCAGCTGTTGACATTTGCGCTCAACTTCACATTACTTGGAAGACTGCAACTGTCTTGTGCTGTTTGCTGTTGACCGCTTTGGTTTCTGATGAACAAGTTTCCCCTGCCGAGGATTTGGTAGACTGCATGTCCTGTATCTTGCTGGCATATACTCTAGCCCAATTGTAAACTTCTCCAAGTTTATAATCAATTGTGTCTCGTTTGAACTTTCTGAATTAAGTAAGCAGTAACAAGTAGTTTCAAACCCAGCTGTCTATAAAAAAGAGTTGTATGAGCTTTCCCGCGTGTCATGTCACCGCATTAAAGCATTAAGCGTTTTCATTAATGATTTTGTCAGTTGAATAATGTCGGAATTATAGGATCAACACACACGGCCATGTGGAACCAGCTGTGACTTGTTATTCTCACATGTACGCACATTTTTAATTGGTCTTCAGAGTCACGTTCTATCTTCCTTTGTCAGCTTCACTAAACTCTTTGGGCCATATTTATACTTTTTGCCGCAAAACTGCGCTAACGCAGTTTTGCGTCAAAAAAATTAGCGCCGGCTAACGCCATTCTGAAGCGCCATGCGGGTGCCGTATTTATTGAATGACGTTAGCCGGCGTTAGCCACCGGCGCCGTCTGGTTTGCGTTAAAAAAAATGACGTACACCAGGCAGCGCCGGCGTAGGGGGATATGGGGCTTGGGCATCAAGAAATGGGGCAAGTCAGGTTGAGGCAATTTTTTCGCCTCAACCCGATTTGCGCCATTTTTTTTCACTCCCAACCCCCATAGAAATGACTCCTGTCTTAGCAAAGACAGAAGTCATGCCCCCTTGCCCAATGGCCATGCCCAGGGGACTTCTGTCCCCTGGGCATGGTCATTGGGCATAGTGGCATGTAGGGGGGCACAAATCAGGCCCCCCTATGCCACAAAAAAAAAAAAAAACACTTACCTGAACTTACCTTAATGTCCCTGGGATGGGTCCCTCCAGCCGTGGGTGTCCTCCTGGGGTGGGCATGGGTGACAGGGGGTGTCCCTGGGGGCATGGGGAGGCACCTCTGGGCTCCTTCAGAGCCCACAGGTCCCTTAACGCCTGCCTTTTGCAGGCGCTAAAAAACGGCGCAAAAGCGGCCGTACGTCATTTTTTTTGACCCGCCCACTCCCGGGCATGATTTTTGCCCGGGAGTATAAATCCGACGCACATGCCTCGGAGTCGATTTTTTAGACGGGAACGCCTACCTTGCATATAATTAACGCAAAGTAGGTGTCCACGCTAAAAAATGACGCAAACTCCATAGACTTTGGCGCTAGACGCGTCTAACGCCAAAGTATAAATATGGAGTTAGTTTTGCGTCGAAATTGCGTCAAAAAAAACGACGCAATTCCGGCGCAAACGGAGTATAAATATGCCCCTCTGCATTTGGTTAAACGAGCATCAGTCACTAAGGAAGATAGCGTGTTTTTTACACTCAGTTCACGATTTTGACACAACCAGTGAGTAATAACAACCTGCTACGAAGCACAGTTGGTGATCATTGGCAGAATTTTAGATTTCACATTAGATTTTGTTTGGGGACTGCATCCCTCCGTAATAATGGATTGTATTGTTTGAATCATAGGATCACATATGCAGTGAAGAAGGGCAGGGACCCGAAATGTATCAGTATGGCTAGGTTTGTGTATAGAACCACGATCCTACGACGATACCTAATTGTATAGAGAATTCATCATTGTAACTATATATTGATTAGAAATAAAAGGTTGGAAAACGTTTCAAGAATGAAGTAATGAATATTATGGAACATTGATGGTTTTGTAAAAGAGGATGAACATTTTAAAACCCAGTGGAGGAGTAGGGAGTGCACAGAAGGGACACTCCTTCCATATAGGAGCCAGTGGTCTTTATGGACGTGTCTATCCACACCCACGCTCAGAAGGTGATGCCTTCGAGCACTCTGAAGAATTTAAAAGACTCACAGGCAAAAAACGGACCCCTTAGGGAGTAAGAAAGGAGTGTGGTGTCCATTTCCAATTCAAGCTACCATTATAGTATACATATTATGATAACAGTATCCTAGAAGCCCAATGAAATAGAGGACACATCTTTATACCATCATAGCACAGGAGAGTTTCAGTCCCCAGAATTCAGGGAGTTTGTGTTTTATATCCCCTCCATATCCATCAGCTTTGATATGTAATAGCAGGTGGGCCTGAAGAAGGTGGACATATTAACTATGAATTCCACCGAAACGTGCATTGACTGGTTCCGTGCAAGACCTTACAACACAACAACGGTTGAAAAAGGAGTGCTTTTCCCGTTGTATTTTTTAGTGTATGTGATTAATGGCTGGATCAGAATGGGATATGTAAGTCAATGAATGTTAAAGTGTGTAAGGGGTGAATGGAGTGTGCTGCTTTATTGTTGGGGTTAAAACAAGTATATCTACAATGAATATTCACATCTGTACAGTCCGTTATATATAAAATATGTATATGTTTTTGGTTATGATATAATGCAATTTTAAAGAACATGATGAAAAAAATAAATCAAGTAAATAGCGGAATTGCAGAATGAGATGCATTTTATTGTGAAAAGAAAAGTGTTTTGAGCATTAATATGTTTAAAAAAAAAGTAATACATCAATAATAATTATTATTTAAATTTAAAACTATAACGTCCCTGCAAAATTTGTTTTTTTAAGATAATTTCTAAGGTTTTTTTAATAATATTTCCTACTGAGTGTATGACTGTTAGTGTGTGTTTGAGTGGGTGTGTGAGTATCAGTGCGTCTGTGATTGGGTGCCTGAGTGTCTGGGTGGGCCTGTGAGTGGGTGTGTGAGAGTGTGAGTGGGTCTGGGAGTGGGTGTCTATGGGGTCCTTATGAACATGCGGTCCAGACCGCCATGCCGGCGGTGGCGGAAATTACCGCCACCGGCATGGCAGTCTGGACCACCAAATATTGTTCACACGGGAGACCGCCACAGGCGGAACTCCGCCCCTGCCAGGCTACTGCCGCCAGGCAGCCTGACGAGGGTGGAGTTCCTTATCCAACCGCTGGATAAAGAACGTGTGTTCCCCCAGCCTTTCCCTGGTGGTTTCCCCAGCCAGGGAAAGGCTGGTGGAAGGGGTGCTCTGGAGCCCCCCTGGTGGCCCCTGCACTGCCCATGCACTTGGCAGTGATGTGCGCGACGGGTGCTGCTGTACCCGCCGTACTGCGACATTGATGCGGCTCCATGTGGAGCCGTCGGGAAATTTCCAGGCCCAGAATTCCACTATGCCGGCTCGCGGAAACACTGTTTACGCCCGCCGGGCCAGCGGAATATTCATTATTGGGCCGACGGGGTCTTCCACGGTCTGCCGGTCTGTGTTTAGACCGCCAGCATGAACACGGCAGGAAATCCCGCCGTGTTCATAATGACCCTCTAAGTGTCTGAATGGGTCGGGAGTGGATGGCTGAGTGTTTGAATGGGTCTTTGAATGGTTGTCTGAATGTCAGTGCATCTATCAGTGGGTGCATGAGTGTCTCAGTGGGTATTTGAGTGGGTGTTTGAGTGTCACTGTGTGTGAGTGGGTACATGAGTGTGTGAGTGGGTCTGTGAGTGGGTGTATGAGTGACTGAATGGGTCTCTGAGTGGGTGTACAAGTGTCTGTCTGGGTCTGTGAGTGGGTGTGTGAGTGTCTGAGTGGGTCTAACAGTGTGTGCATTAGGGTATGAGTGACTGTGTGAACATTTTTTAAATATTTTTTATCACCAGAGTTCGCGACTCTGCCCAGGATGGGGAGCCATGCTGAGTGCCACTACATTGTCACAACTCTGCGCTCATGACAAAAAAGTGCTTGCAACCTTCTAAAACTAATAAAGCATCACTCAGACACCCATGAACAATCCCCATGGAGTCAGAGCACCTCTACCCTGATCCCCTTCTATTGTTTTCTGCCTTAAATTACATCCCCCTGCACCGTGGCCCAGATCATAAAATGGCAGGGACAACTTTCTGCACAGGTTGCGACCAGCCAATCACATTATTGCTTCTGGCATGCGGAGTGGCGATGCTCTGTGCAGGAGTCAGGACGGATCCGCGTCCCTATATATGCAAATTTGTTTTCCACTGCATGACAAGAAAACCACTGAACAGATTCACATCAAATTACAAAAAGATTACTTTCTGGACCAGGACCTAGCTTTCTGCCAAATTTGGTGTAATTCCGTCCAGTGGTTCGGGTGCTGTTTCTATTCAAAATCCCTATGGAAAAATGACTGAGGGAAAAAAAACTTTTGAGACCCCCCTTTTCTTGGCCCCCGCTTGATGGATCACCCTGAAACTTTCCAGACAGCAGCTCACGTGAGCTTCAAATGTTTTTGGCAAATTTTCTGAAAATGTGTCAATCGCCGCCAAAGGTATAGGCAAGTAAAAAATACTTTTTCTTTAGAAAAAAGCTCATTACTATAACTACCGTGTGGCAACCGACACTAGGTAGTTATGTATATATTAGGTAGTTATCATTCGAACCATGTTTCCATAGGCACTGTTTGACAAATCTTAATGAAATTTTCCCCCCCAAAAAGTGCCCCAGTGATTCTTTTTTCTCATGGAAATTTTCGGGGTGATCTGTTGAGCATGGGCGAAGGAAAAGGGGGTGGGGTAAGAAACCATGCGCTTCCCATGTTAATTCCTATAGGAGGATTGAACACAACTACAACCTGAACCACTGGACAGAATTACACCAAATTTGGCACAGATTGCATTTTTGCTTATTTGGTTTAAATCCATTCAGTAGAAACTAAATGTAGTCCAAATTTGTATTTCTCTGGCCGCAACAGCTTGGCGAATAATGACGAGCTTCTGCAGGGAAATGCAGAGCTCTGATTGGCTACCAACATTTCAACCAGGAAGTGTTGGCAGCCATCTTGAGATTCAGCTTCAGCCCCAGGATAGCCACCTGCTTGCAACTTTAAAGAAACATAGTGCGGGGGGCCGCGCAGCCCCAGTAGGGCTGTTGTAGGGGTTGGCCACATCACCTGGTGCAGCTGCGGTTAGATTAATGTTTAATAATGAAAATTACTTCACGGTAAAAAAAACATAGAAATTCACTGAAAAACACAAAGGTTACGAGGACGTTATCGTTAGGAAATAGATTTTTTTTAAAACATAGAAATTCACTTGAACAACCAAAGGTTATTGGGGCATTATAGTTAGGCTCAAATTTTACATTTACAAAACCATAGAAATTCACCTGTTATAGTTAGAGTTAGCTCAAGTAAATATAACTTGTGCCCTCAAATAACAATAACACATGCCCTTGCCATGCACTACTAATTACCCCACAAATTATGGCACTCATGTCATCTTTGATAGCATCATTGATAATCTCAATGTAATATCTGCAGTAAAACTTTGATGAAAAAACTGTGCATGGTGGGGGCACGAGATATAGCTACCTTAGGGCACAAGTTATAATTACTTGAGATAAATCTAACAATAACAGGTGAAATTCTATCATGAGGTTGCACACCGCCAATGTAACCATGGCAGTCCAACCACCACGTCCCAGCAGGCGGAAACGAAGAGTAGAAAGGGAGCAACTCACCCGTAGGCAGCTTTACACATCCTATGCTGTCATGGAGCCCATCACACATGTACAGCCGCAGCTCATCAATGGAGCCCAAAATCCACTCCGCTGTGGATGCAACTGACGGTAAGTACACATGATCTGTGTCATTATGCTCAACAACAGATCATCGCGAAATTAGGGACA
The DNA here is from genome assembly GCF_031143425.1 of Pleurodeles waltl. Lineage (NCBI taxonomy): Eukaryota > Metazoa > Chordata > Amphibia > Caudata > Salamandridae > Pleurodeles > Pleurodeles waltl. The sequence continues at coordinate 896,954,854 of NC_090448.1, read as the reverse complement.
TGCTACGGGAACCAAGTACACTTGTACATTTGTCATTGTGTACACAGTTGGAGTCATTCACAAAGAAGGACACGTTCACAGACAGTAATTGCCCCCTTTGGGCAGTCACTCACTTTGCGCAGCAACACTACACAAAAATACACATCTGCTTATCTTAGGCACAGGGTCAGTGAAGTGTACACAACATTGTGTCACACAACACCAACAACACAGCAACATCACATCTACAAATACAACTGACACCCTCACATTGCAGACATGCTATGGACGGCTGTCAGATTCAACACCCATATGAATGGATGTGTCATGGAACACAAACGCCACTCCCATTGAACATCCATGCAATGGACGCCTACATCACCAACATTGCAACACAATGGAAGGACAATAGGATGCACAATAGTCAGAGAGACAAATATACATGGTCACTATGCAAACAATACCTGCACAATAGGGATGGGGGCAGCAGGAGTACTCAGGGAAGGATGCTGCACTGGGACACATATCACTTTGCACATGCCCCTAAAACAACATTTGGGCAGGAACTGGCCCTACCTGTATCTCAGGGTCAAAAAATAGTAGAGCCAAGTGAGATGCTTATTTGCACAATGTGAAACTGCAAGTCAAGAAAGTACATACAACTGGAACAGCATGGGACATACATCTAGATGAAGTAGCTACAAGGTACACACAGCAAAATGGACATGTGCATAGTCAAATGCAAACAAAGGCAGCATAATTGAGCACCCTTCATGAGTGCACTAAGAAAACTCAAGCACCCACGCATGAGACAAATATTCAATCCGTATCAGGGGGACAAGTCTAACACCACACATGCTGACATTGGACAACACAAGATGAAATACCTGCCATACTAAACAGAACACAATGCAATGACTCCCCAATTACATTTACACCCACATATCCAAACAGTCAGCATCTACCTTTGTCTTGGGTGACACTAGCAGTGCCCACAAAGTCAGATATTGCAAACAACAGCAAATGGATCAGCAAGCAGGCTGAAACACACAGAACTGTAGTCAGACAACAGAAGTTACTCAGGAACAACATAAAGGTAGAAAAGGAATTGCAGGACAAATGTGTACCCATAATAACAACTGTTTGGGTTTATGAATAAGCAAATGCAAAATGTCAAGGGCCATTGATCAGTTCAGCAGTTTTTAAGTGCAAGCATTGTGCCCACACTTGACACCTATTACTGCCAGGGAACCTTTACAAGAAGGAACAGTGGGCAGGCAGTCAGCTCAGGGATCGGGGGTTCAGATTTGGGATGGGTGGGTTTGGGTTTGAGAGCGGTGGACTCTTTCCTAGGAGGGGTGGGCTTCTTCTTGGGGGAGGTGTATGAGTGCTTGCGGGGGGTAGGTGTGACAGGGGAGGGATTTATGTGGAAGGGATGGGTTGGGCTGTGGGACGGGCCTCAGGTTTGGGACAGAGGGTTGAGGGAACATGGGAATGGGCAAGTTTAAAAAACAAACTTTCCTTTGGAACACAGGATGGTCATCAGAAGGTGTTGGGGATTTGGAGATTGAGGGAGTGGTTGTCTGGTGTGTCAGTGTTGATGTCTTGGGTGTTTGTGTGTGTGAATTACTCTTATGTTTGGGTGGTGTCTGTTGCGTGTATGAGTATGGGCACTTGCGTGCCTTGAGTGGCTAGGAGGTGGAGGTGCTGGGTGATGTGGGAGTGGTGGATTTGCGCGTGTCTGCTGGGGTGGTGTCTGCAGGTATGCTTGTAGTGGTGGATGTTTGTGTGCTGTTGGGGTGGTATCTGCAGGTATGGTGGATGTGGTGGATGTCTGTGTCTGTTGGGGTGGTGTCTGCAGGAATGGTGGATGTGGTGGTTGTCTGTGGGTCTGTTGGGGTGGTGTCTGCTGGTTTGGTGGGTGCAGTGGTTGTGTCACTGCCTGTTGTCATGGTGTCTGTAGGTAATCTTGATGTGGTGTGTGGGCTGGTGGGGGTGTCTAGGGAAGTTGTGGCTGATATTGTGTGTGTGGGTGTATGTTGAGGGCTTGCATGCCAGTGTGTCTTGGGGTGTTTGTGTTTCTGTGTGCTGCTTGTGTGTGTTGAGGTGGGTGTGCTTGGAATTGATAGGGGAATGGGGGATTTTAATTGGGAAGAGGGAGGTAGAGTCAGTCTGACTCACAGATATGTTCCTCAGGAGGTCAATAGCCTCCTTACTCCAGGCAGCAGGGTAAAAGGGGCTGGAACAGAGGTGCCTGCGGCAAAGTAGATACCCACCCTCTTGGGTGAGGGGGCACGGCCAACTAGGTGGGGAGCAACAGGGAGAGTGGTGAAGGAAATGGGGGTGGAAGGCAAAGATGGTACTGGAGTATATCCCGATGGGTCTTCCACCACTGGAGGAAGAATCTGATGATGATGATGTAGATCTGGTCTCCTCTGTAGCACTCCCCTCACCCTCCGGGCCACTTGTTCACTCAGTGACTGTGGTGTCTTGACCCGAGGTACTATTGGCAGATGCTTCCCCATTTGGCTGTGTCCCGTCTCCTTCACTTTCCTGGGCGGATGCTGCAAATATAAAGATAAATAGGGTCCCCATATGGCCCTGATCACACTTAAACTACAGCTCTGATTAGCAAACATTACCATAATGTCAAGCAGGCCCCAGCAACAAACTCCACCTAAGTGGTCCCCACATGTACCATACCATATGCATGCATGCCACCTGAACTGTCAACAGTTGCCCAAAGGAAAATTAGGATCTCAGACACCTACAATTGCAGTGCTGATGTTGTGCAATCACAGTAGCCCTTTAACACGTAGGAGATGACATTACCTTCAATGCTTTGCCTCATGGAACATACCTCACTTACCTGTTGTCTTACAATAGTAGGCCAATGCCAACTGCATTCTCACAGTTTCCACAAAAGGTAATGTGGACATTTATTTGCCTCATACACAATAACACAACAATAAGAAATGATGCTCCCATAATGTGCCCTGTTGCTGACAACAGTACAGTATCCTGGAGAAGGTGACATGGAAATATGCATGTCGCACTGGAAACATATCGACCTTGTACACTTAACCAAGTGAAATTTGTCCCAATGGAGTCATGGAGGTAGTACCAATGTTGCTATGAAAGGCCACACATTTGGCATGGAAATGTACACCATAGACATCATGTGCAAATTGTCAGGGAGATATGCCCATAAAATCCACAACACAATGAATCAGAAAGCCCCTAGGAAATCACCACTACTGTCTAGCACCCCTTACAATTACATACTCTGATTGCATCTGTAGACACCATTAGTTATTTGTATGTTGGATAGGCTTACAAATTGGCAAGTACCTGTAGAAGGCCCTCAATATGTTGCCCAGTGGGAAGCTACATCACTGCCTCCATTTTGGTCCTGCAAACCCAGATGTCTGTGGATGAATGGTTGTACCCAAGCACATATGATTTCAACATAACTGCCAGACATCTCATGATGCATGCCAACAGTCAGGTAAAAAACCTTACCCATTACACATGTGCAGTGCACTTTACTACATGATGGCACATGGAAATGCACGTTGTGGCTAGAAATTCTAGTCACACACGTCTTATCCCTCATTGCTACTGCAGTTGTACATGCCAAATGACATGCAATGATGGCTGATGGTAGGTGTGAGGCAATAATCAATGGTGACACACTTGTGTCTGTGGCACCACATGAAATGTACTCCCATTGCACATGTCCTATTCCAAACACAGGTTGGCATTCACATTTATGTGAGGGAATACAGGAATCATCCCATGAACACAGGTAGACCATGCATGAAACAGCAGCGAACACATTTTGTCAAAAGAGAAAAGGACACATGCCAAAATGTAGGCACAAGGAATGTTGGAAACAGTGATGGCACACACATTATGTCCATGGACATTCCCCACTTACCAAGGGAAAGAATTGATCTGCAACTGCATCCAAAGATAAATGTATGTTCTGTCACATGTATGATGGCCATCTTCACATTACGGACAGTAGTGAGGCACCAGCATCTATCACATGCTGAATACAAGTAGCCTTTGGGTGGCAGATGCCAATATACTCATTTAATCAGACACATACCTGAGGACAGTGATCCATCACTTCTTTTCCTTTGGCCTGTAATACTGAGGAGTAGTGGTCTGTTGCATAGAATTTACAACCACTGTGACAACAAACAGTACATCATTCATCAATATACACCCCACTATGTTGTCCCTGGAAAGCAAATTGTTTGTGAATTGTACACAGTTGTGTCCTACGTCCCTGGGCCAATAGGCAAGGCACATCAGTATGCACCACATTACATATACACACAAACAGTCACTCATCTACTGTGTCACACATGGCATATCCCTAATCAACAGGGGGAAATGTCAGAACCTAACACAGCAACATGGCAATATGACAGGCAGGATTATGCACTGTTCTCACCCCATGTGTTTGCTGTGCTCCCCTCAAACGCCCATCAAGGTCTGGGTACACCACCACCAGGAAAAGTGACATTAGGGGAGTCATGGTCCGACATGCACTCCACCCATATTGAGAGTACAGCCCAAGCTGGACCTCCACGATCTTCTGGGCCCAGAGTCTCAGGCCCTCCCACATCTTGCGACAGTGGGTGCTCCGCCAGCTCAGGGTCCACACCTTCAAGGCGATGGCTCTCCATATCTCCTTCACCTGATGGGCGTTGACCTGCATGGATGCAAGTGACAAATCACGAGATTACAATCACATGTCACACACATGTCAGAAACACCAAGCTATAAATTTACAATTTGTTAACTCACCATAAGTGTAAAGCACACAAGCCAATTAGTACAGGGACATGACTGCACACCTTTGCACCCATCTGCAGACTAAACCACTACCCTGCTCATTGTGTACAATGCCTAAGCAAGCCTACTCACATCAGGTAGCCCATTCTCAAGCAAAATGTACTGTGATGTGAGCCACAATGAAACACTACACACATATGTGGCTTCTGAAGGGTAAACTCCTGAGGCCTGACTGGACCAACACTTTTTTGACTCACTGCATACAGTCCCTACAGGCAACTGCCAAAGTACAGACTTCACCCTTACACTTGACTGACAATGATGGGACTAGCATGGTGTGAACAGAAAGTGTCTTCCCTGTTCATGTGTGGACATGGGGCCTACCAAATGCAGACTTATGTCACTTCAGGGGGTGGGTTCTGTTGCAAAATGCATATAAGGACTGCTTCTGGGATGTACCTCAGTACTTATTCCTAATCTAGTCAAAGGACTGAGGCATTGAGGGCACGTTTTGCCATTATATCCTCATATTGGCCACATGACAGGATCTGCTGGTATACAGGGAGTGGGCACAGTGCCACAATTGCATAGCCACAGTGACTCTCCCACAGCCTGGACTATGTCCCATACTGGGAGATACATTTGACAAACCCTGGACTCTGCAGGCAGAGCATCCAGAACCTATACGACACACCATTTCCATCACTTCCATGCATGACAGTACATCATGTGGCCAACAGCAATTTGGCATGTGGTGTGTGTGGCAGCCTGAAGGGGATGGCGTCAGGAAATGCCTTCCCGACTACAGTTTGGCAATGGCAGATGTGGGGTGAAAGATATGTGGTACCATACACATTGCTTACAAGATCCTCAAATGCCTCATACAATATGCTCACACAGCTCATGCTGTCATGCACATGCATGTTGTCTAACATTTACAAACTTTGTAAAGAAAAAGATGTAAATGGATGACTGTAAAGTCTCCGTAACTAGTCATGTGCTTCCAACACAAGGAGGAGCTAGGACCCCGAAAACCTCACACAACACAATGTGACTGATCGTAACATATAGTACTGGCCACCAATAGCTGCACCATGTACATCCCATTGATGCCAGAGAGACTGCAACAACAGGCACACAAGAAGTATAAATGGCACACAGAGGCACATTGTGAGAAGGGAAAAATGGGGTCGAACAGTATCAACTGTGCTTATGACATTCTTATCTGCTCCTCTTGTGAGCCATAGAGCCGTTCATACAGGGGTAGAACCTCATTTACAAGCCTCTCCAGCTAGGAGCCCTATCACCTGCTGGACGTGGCATGATTTCTCCCAGAGGAGACACACAGTACCTCAGGTCATGGAGGTATTGCTGGCAGCAGTATCAAGAGTCAAGTGAGTGAATTTGCACAACATGGCCATCACATCTGCCACGTATGTGGTTGTCAACACCGGCAGATACAACCATTGGGCTGCGACCACCACAGGCAACAACGTTAGCCTGTGGCTTTGTCTGCGACAGCTGCAACTGCCTCCAGCCCTGACAACTTCCGCTGGCAGATGTGGGCGGTTCCTAATGTCCAGTGGAGTATGTCAGGAATCTGTCATTTTGGTAGCCTGAAATTCTGTATTTGGCTTTATAAGCTGCGTCACACATACAATATATGTTCAGTTGCATCACAAACATCCTTATTCTGTCTTGTCAGGTAGGTCCTTCTACTCAACCACCATTGCAGTTTGTTGCAGGGCACAGGTGACATTTAACAGCAGTGCACAGGCCACCACCACTGACGGTCTTTATGGCGGTTGGAACATACAGTCACATTTCGAGGAGCAAATGTGTAGCACATCTTAGAGTTTCATCCAAATCCATGTTGTGGACACATGTCTTGGAATACATGGGGGTCATATGTGACCCTTGTGTAGTTGTAAGCCGGGATGTGTACTGGGTGTCATGTCTATCTAGTCAGAAATGCTTTGTCACATGATATTGTTGGCATGCATAATGTATGCTGCTGTGGACACACTGATGTAAGTTACAAATCAAGTCTTGTCACACTTAGGTACCCGCGAGGAGGGAGGATGCGACAACCTCTTGTCTACCGTCCACTGCCAGACCTTCAGACCAGGGAAGAATGCCATGTCATACAGCTCTACCTTCTGAATAGGCAAACAATAGTGGTCTTATGCCGTAGGTTGGAGCCTGAGCTGATACCAGCTGTTAGTTATTCAACCACCGTACCACCTACTGTACAAGCCATGTCAGTATTACACTTCCTAACCACAGGGTGCTTCCAACATACAGTGGCCCTATCTGCTGGTGTATTCCAACCTATGTTCAGTCTGGTGTTGAAGGATTTCCTCTCAGCATTGGTGAAACACATTTGCAGCTATATCAGGTTCTCCCAACATGAGGATTAACCAATGTGAAGGCTTACTTTTATGATTTTGGTCGCCTCCCCCATGTGGAAGGGGCCACTGATGGCACACATGTTGGCTTGGTGCAACTGCAGGCCACTGAACAAGTCTATCACAACAGAAATAACTTCCATTCCATCAATGCACATGTTGTCTGTTTGGTGGACCTCTATATCTCACATGTGTGTGCCAATTATACAGGTTCGACCCATGATTCCTTCATAATGTGGAACAGTACCGTACTCCAGCTGATGTCACAACTGCACCCAGAGAGGGCTTGGCTGGTTGGTAAGTCACTCTGTCCCTATTGGGGGAATCCAATGTTAGGTGCTACTATCATGAAGTGAGTGACTCATTGTTGCAATTATGTCCCATTCCTTGGCAGGAGACTCTACATATCCGAACTGGCCTTGGTTGTTGATGCCGCTGAGGAATCCTCCTACTCCAGGGGAAGTCTGCTTCAATGAGGCCCATGATAGAACATGGCAGCCAGTTGAGCAGGCTTCTGGGCTCCTGAAGGCCAGATTTAGGTGCATGGACCGGAATGGCAGAGCCCTCCTCTACTCTCCTGGGAAAGTGTGTCAGATCACTGTGGCATAATCCATGTTCCACAACTTTGCCATGCAGAGGAATATCTCACACATCCTAGAGGATGGGGAGCCTGCAGTGCCATCCGATGAGATTCCTGAAGTGCCATGTGAGGATGACAGTGGTGAAGAGGAAACATCTGACTTGCGAGAAGACCTCTTCACATCTTCTTTTCATGAGTGTAAATATGTTATGTGATATCATGACTGTGACTGTACGATGAACTGTAGTTGTGAGAATGTGTGGAGCTGAGTGTTTTAGAAACAGCTAGGGAGCTGATACTCGTCAATATTCAGCCAAAGGCTGCTTGATAAGATAGCTTTTTACACATTTCTGCCTTGATGATGTTACTTTGTATGTGTCGATTTCCTTGCAATGTACTTTGTTTTCCATTTGCTTGTTATGTGACTTTTGTCATAGGTATAGTTTCAAGCCTATACTCCTTGTTTTGGTCTTTCTACAGGTACCTTCACCATGGCATCTTCATGTGATGTGGGCTTTTCAGAGTTGTGACATTGGCAGGTATCTGATGTTGTTCTGATATCCAAAGTGGGTATGAACTGCTCCTGTAATGTAGGTCTTAGAGTTTAGATGCATGAGACCTATACCAAGACAGTTTGCACAGTGTTTGGGTGGAGGTACAGAGGTGTGCATTGCACTTGTTGAATTGCATCGGAATTGGATTACGATGGGCCTGTGATCAGGAACTGTTGTACTGCCATTTGCCTGTATCTTGTTGTGCCAGGGGACAGGATTCAATGGGGGTCGGGCCGATCTCTGAGTCCCCCAGGGGGATTCACAAGAACCTAATGCTTGTAGGCACGACGGAACATGCTGACGTCATCCGTAATCACTGGGACGACAAAGAAAAAGTCGGAAGAGGCAAGACAGAGACGTAGATGGTGGAGTCGGAGGAGCACCAGCAGAAGAATTGACGCACACAGAAGATGGGAGGACAAGGAAGTGAGGAAGAAGACAGGCAGTGATCATGAAGGAACACCAAGGAGCCAGGAACCAGCCGCAGAGAAGGGGCAGAGCGGAAAAGCGAGCCACGTCCCCGGACGGACGTGGCTCTTGCAGGTACGGGACCGCTTATGCGGTCTATTTGCAACGTTGGTGGGGATGGCTGGGAGGGAGGGGGGGCTGAGCACCTCGGAGCATCGCACATAAGCATTTAAACAGGGCACAGCCATCATAGGAAAAGAGAAAACAAGAGCACTTTTACTTTTGAGCACTAGTATTTCGATTTTTGTATTTTTGTGTATTTTGTTCCATATAAAAAAAACTAACACGGGAGAAAGAAAAGAAATAAACATTTAAAAATAATAAAGTATTAGAGACTCGGAACAGAGGGACGTGGCTCTTTCAGCTCTTGGGAAGCACTAAGGAGGAGTTTCTTCCTGTCTTTTCTCCCCCCATCACTATAATCACACCCAATCTGAGTGCACAAATGGCATAATACTAAACTAAAAGGTGATACTAAAACAAAAGGAACACTTCCCTGATAGAGGCTCCTTGTCTTGTTTTTTCCCCTTCTCTCGCTGGCTATGTGGGAGTGGGCCAAAGACGAAGCCTTGACAACCTGTGAAAACAAACAGAGAAGAGATTACCAGGGGAAGGAAAATAGAGACGTGAAAAAAAAAACATATCCTCATAGAAGACTCTGAAAAATAGCTAAAACTCTTTTGAGAAATAAATAATCAACCTGTTCAAACACTTCCTAGTGTAAACCCTTTTATATTTGGAATAGAAGTACTAAAGACCTCCCTGGGTTGGTACTCTTCCTGTGACACTGGTGTCAGAAGTGGGATCAAGATGTACTATACAGGAGAGAGCCATGGAGGTAAAACCAACCCTTGCGGACATGGTAGCCCAGTAGGCCAAGGGACAGAGACACCTACAGCTTTTGTGGGAAGAACAGGTTAAGGAGGCTCGTTCTGATAGAGACTCTCTGCAGAATGCTTTGAAGAACCAAGCCACTATAATAACCAATAATCAGTTGTTTCATGAAACAGCCCTAGAGAAACTTATTGAGACAATAGCCAGTACTAGAGTACACCCCACAGTACCCAGCTCAGTCTTATAAAAATATCAGGAAGGAGAAGACCCCGATTCTTTCTTTATTAATTACGAGAGGGTCACCACATCCTTCAATTGGCCATGGGAGTGGTGGGGTCAGTACATCGCACCTCTGTTGACTGGTACTTTACAATCGGCCTACCAAGCTATCAATCCAGGAGGGGTGACTCCTTATAGCGATATAAAAAAGGCAAAAGACCTGTGGGACTAGATAAGGAGAGCTATTGACTTCGCTTTCGCCGGACCAAATGGAATCCGTCAGAGAATCCTTGAGCTCTGTTTTATAGAGAACAGGACGAGGGATGTAAATGGCTAAACCCCACAGAATGTACCAAGGAGGAACCCCCAAAGGCCATTCTATTAGAACAATATCTAGATGCTTAACCCACAACCACAAGAAATTGGATAAGGCAACATCCTGATGTTAACATTGCTTCTGCGATTGAGCTAGCCTGTGCATATCATAGAGCACCATACCTCTGAGGCACCAAGGGAAGAAGTGTACCACCAGTCACACCCTTCCCCACTCATGAAGAGTTCTGCTGGAGTTCCCACAGACAAAACCCCAGCCCTACGTTTCCCAATTAAGGAACCCCTTTCAACCCTGAAATGTTATAACTGTGCAGAGTGGGGTCACATAGCATGGTACTGTCCCCACAAATGTCCAACAGCTGAACCCATGGAGATAGGTCTGGCTAAAGGCAGGGTCTTCTGGGCAGGAGGTACAACTCCTAGATATATGACCAGCCTGACTGTAAACATTATATCCAAACAAGCCCTAGTAGATTCCGGATGCAGCCAGAGCATTGTTAATGAAAAACTAGTTAAGCGGGAACAATGATTACAGGAAGAAACTGTGGTCATACATGGGAGACAGGCAAGAACACTGTTAGATATGGCAGCAGAACAATGGGAAGAGACTGAGGAAGAATCCCAGGACATTCTAACGTATATCAGAGAACTAAAAGAAAACCTAAACTCAGTATGGGAAGAAGTGAGATCCCATCTCGAAGAGAGTCAGGGAAGACAAAGGAAGCAATATGATGTAGGCAAGAAACTATAAGACCTGACTATTAGTAGCAAAGTTCTGATTCTCTTATCCACAGTGGACAACAAACTTCTAGCTAAATGGCAAGGACCATACCGAGTTATAAAGAAAATAACCCAGGTTACTTATAGCATAGAAATTCCTGAAGGTTCAAACAAAAGTCAAATATGCCATATTAATTTGCTAAAAGAATGGAAAGAGAACGAGATCCCTGTCACTATGAACAACACAGCCTTATTCATTACCAAAACACAGCCCTTAGAGATTCCTATTCTCCCAACACTCGAGGAGGAAGAACAGGGAATAGAACCAACTTATGGGGTAGAATTGAGTGAAGACCAAAGAACCCAAGTAAAGTTGGTAGTGAAAAAAAAACTGAAAAGTATTTTCAAAACTCCCTGGTAGAACCAATTTAATTCAGCACCAAATTAGAACCTCCGAAGGGAAAGTTTCTAGGCAAAAACCCTATTGCCTTCCCGAAGCCCGAAGGCAGCTGGTAGAAAGAGGTGAAAGATATGCTAGAGGCAGTTATCGTAGAACCATCCTTTAGTCCATGGTGTTCCCCAGTGGCTTTGGTACCCAAACCAAATGGAAGTATCAGATTTTGTATCGACTTTCACCAGCTTAACTCCATGTCACAATTTGATACATATCCTATGCCTCGGGTAGATGACTTAATTGAGCGCCTGGGCCAAGCCCGGTTTCTAACTACCTTAAACCTGACAAAAGGGTACTGGCAAATCCCTCTAAACCACTCAGATGAAGACAAAACAGCCTTCTCTACACCTTCTGAGATGTACCAATTTACTGTGTTACCCTTCGGATTACACAGAGCCCCTGCTATGTTTCAAAGGTTAATGGATGTTGTGCCTCACCGAGAATACACAGCAGCATATCTGAATGACACTGGTATCTATAGTCACACGTGGATCAAGTGCCCAAAGTTCTGCAAGCTTTGCAAGAGGCAGGGTTAACCGCGAATGCAGAAAAGTGTAAAATAGGCCACACTTCTATCAATTATCTTGGCCATGTAATTGATGGTGGGAATATTAAACCTCAAGTAGATAAAGTCGAGGCCATAAAACAAATTCCCGTACCTAAAAGTAAACGAGACATAAGAGCCTTCTTGGGAACGATAGGGTATTATAGGTGATTTATTCCTCACTTTTTCGCCATAGCTGCACCATTAACAACACTTCTAGAAAAAGCTTGTCCCAACAATATAACAAGTTTGACCGAAGCTCGGTATCAAAGCTATCTGACCCTCAAAAACCTCACTACCGAACCCGTGTTACAATGTCCCAACGTTAAGAAACGGTTTTCCTTACAGACAGATGCGTCCGATCAAGGGCTAGGGGCTATTCTTTCGCAGGAAAACGATGAAGGACAACCACATCCTATTGTATACATTAGTCAGAAATTACTACCTAGAGAGAAGAACTATCCCACCTTGGAAAAAGAATGTTTGGCTATTAAATGTGCTATTGAGGCCCTGCGATATTACTTGTTAGAAAGTCTTTTTTTGATCCTCACAGATCATGCACCTTTAACTTGGTTGGCTAAACATAAGGATTCCAATTCAAGAGTTCTCCGGTGGTTCTTACCCCTTCAACCCTTTATGTTTCAGGTCAAACATACTCCGGGCTCTTTGTTGACCAATGCAGATTATTTATCCCGCTATCCTACGGACTTGTGGCTACAACAGCCAGTTAATAGTGAGAGCGAGTGTGCCAGGGCACAGGATTCGATGGGGGTCAGGTCGATCTCTGAGTCCCCCAGAGGAACTCACAAGAACCTAGTGCTTGTAGGCACGACGGAACGTGCTGACGTCATCCGGAATCACTGGGACAACGAAGAAAAAGCCAGACGAGGCAAGACAGAGAAGTTCATTTTAGAGTCGGCGGAGAAACGACGCAGACGGAAGACGGGATGACCGAAGGACAAGGAAGCGAGGAAGAAGACAAGCGGTGATCATGAAGGAACAATGAGGAGCCAGGGACCAGCCGCAGAGAAGGGGGAGAGCAGAAAAGCCAGCAACGTCCCCGGAGGGACGTGGCTTTTGCAGGTATGGGACCGCTTATGTGGTCCATTTGCAAGGTTGGTGGGAAAGGCCGGGAGGGAGGAGGGAGAGGGGCTGAGCACCTCGGAGCATTGCACATAAGCTTTTAAACAGGGCAAAGCCCTAAGTGGAAAAGCGAAAACAAGAGCACCTTTATTTTGAGCACTGGTATTCTTTTTGTATTTCTGTGTATTTTGTTCTTTCATATTAAAAAAAACTAACACATGAGAAAGAAAAGAAATAAACATTTTAAAATAATAAAGTATTAGAGACGCGGAACAAAGGGACGCAGTTCTTTCAGCTCTTGGGCAGCACTAATTCTCCTCGAGAGGGGCACAGAAGGAGTTTCTTCCTGTCTTTTTTCTCCCCTTCACTATAATCACACCCAATTTGAGTGCATAAATGGCATAATACTAAACTATAAGGTGATACTAAAACGAAAGGAACAGTAACTTGATAGAGGCTTCTTGTCTTGTTTTCTCCCCTTCTCTCGCTGGCTATGTGGGAGTGGACCAAAGGCAAAGCCTTGACAACCTGTGGAAACAAACGGAGAAGAGATTGACAGGGGACAGAAAATAGAGACATGGAAAAACAAAACATATCTACATAGAAGACTCTGAGAAATAACTAAAACTGTTTTGAGAAATAAAAAATTAACCTGTTCAAACACTTCCTAGTGTAAACCCTTTTATATATGGAATAGAAGTACTAAAGACCTCCCTGGTTCGGTACTCTTCCTGTGAGACTGGTGTCAGAAGTGGGATGAAGAGAGAGCCATAGAGGTAAAACCAACCATCCTGCGGACGTGATAGCCCAGTTGGCCGAGGAACAGAGACACCTACAGCTTTTATGAAAGTAAGAGGTTAAGGATGCTCATTTTGATAGAGATGCTCTGCAGAATGCATTGAAGAACCAAGCCACTATAATTGCCAGTAATCAGTTGGTTCATGAAACAGCCCTAGATAAACTCACTGAGATAATTGCTACTACTAGAGTACACCCAACAGTACCCAGCTCAGTCTTACAAAAATATCAGGAAGGAGAAGACTCTGAGAAATAACTAAAACTCTTTTGAGAAATAAAAAATCAACCTGTTCAAACACTTCCTAGTGTAAACCCTTTTATATATGTAATAGATGTACTAAAGACCTCCCTGGATCAATACTCTTCCTGTGATAATTGGATCATGAGGTGTTGGATTACTTTGGTGTGGTATGTGATAAGGCTCAAGCTGCTGACATCAACCACTTTAATGTTTGACTATTCTACAGGACAATGTCTGACAAGGCCCTTCCTTCTGTGGTCTGAGGGTCCGTTCCTTGAAATATGTGCTTCGACTCAGTACTAGTCACATCATTGTTCCTAAGAGTCCAGACATATTGACGGCCTGTGTGTTGTACACTGGAATACAATTTGTGGTTTAACCAGAAACTTGTGCTAAGGTGTTGGTGTGTAATGTATATAATCCTGAGCTGGACACTGTGTAGCTGTAACATGTCCATGCTTGCACAAGTAGATTGGGTCTTCATTGTGTGGTCCACATGGTCTTACATCTCTACATAGTGAAAAGTGAAAATTTAGCAAGCAGACAATTAATTTGTGATGAGTGTATTTATTACAACAGGAATTCTGAGAATAAAATGTGGACAGAAAGAAACAAAAATGTAAAGTGAAGGGGCCAGTCATGGTGAAAGAATTCATTGGAGTAGGTGTCACACCATTGGGAGTCCAAAGTCCAGAGTACTCCTCCCATTGGAATTGGTAGGTGGCTCATAATCAGTCAAAGGAGTTCATTTAGGAAGAAGTCACTTGCTGGCAGTGGTGGGTGTCTTGCCATCTGTACCTACTAGTTTCTTAGCTGGATGTACCCTCTTGCATTGGGGGGGGTTCCGCTGCTACAGAGGCAGTGGTGTCTGGGGCTAGTTCTTCCTCTGTCAGGGCCTCCCTTCCAGTGACTGGTACTGATGTTGGTGTGCCTGGTTTTGATAAGCCAAAGTAAGGGGTAGATTGCTGTTGAAAATCACTCCTCGGGGTATCATGAATGTCCCTCAGCACCTCTGTTAGGGAGGCCAGGTTGATATTGTGGGCCTCCATCCAGTCCCTCATGTTTCTGTGCATGCCCCTCTGTAGCTGCTTGATTTGGTGTAGTTCAATCAAGACCTGGCCCATCATGCCTTGGGACTCCTGATAGACTCCCAATACGTGGCTGATGGTTTCCTGCCCTAGATCAGCCCCAGTGGCCTCACCCCGTTGGCCCACAACAGTCCTGTCATGCACCCTACCCCCACATGCCTGTGCCCTTGCCACAGGATGCCCCCTCTAACGTGTTCCTGGACCCTCATTGTCAGAAGTGTTGCACTGAAACTCAAGATCCAGGACTGGGGGGCACGAGATGGTAGACACTGTGCTCAGGACACAGGTTGCAGGGTGAATGGCTGCCTGTGATGTGTTGGCCACATTGAGACTCACAGTTGCTGTCTGACCAGGTTTCCCAGATGGGCCAGAACTGTTCTCCATGTCCAGATGCCCAGGAATGTCTTTTTCTCTGAGGGCTTCATCCAAGGGGTAGTAGCAGTCTTTTTCTGTGACCTCTGTGCACCCAGTGGCAGCTCCATCTGCTGATGTAAAACATACAATGTCATTGATTATATTGTGACATTTATCTCCAAAGGTTTAGTCTTACAGTAAGCAGAGACTTTGCACAGAGTTAAGTTGCAGTTAATCCTATTGTGGCAAGTAACCATGGTATTGGATATATTGAAATGCCATGTGTAAAGCATGCCAAATCATTTTGACTCAAGGTGCTGCTGAAATGTGCTAATCAGTAGTACTTGGGAGGATGGCCTGAACATGACATCTTGCCACCAGTGCAGGCAAAACAGTGGCGAGGCAAGATATGGCTTTGCCCTTTAGAAGGCCTAGTTGACTGTGATGCAGGGAAACCTAGGACTTTGTTGTATATGTGATTGGAGTCATCATGCGCCTAATGCAGTGTGAATGTGTCTGCTGCCAATACCAAGTCTTAGGAATACTGGTTATTCATATCTTGGGTTAGCAAGTCAAGATGGAGCTATGTTGACAGATGCGTCTGTGATTTGTGCATGATTTGTGCTTGATCTGTCCCAGGTAAGTATACTTCAGTTGAGAGTTGACAAACAAGGACATTTAGACAAGTAGCCACTATGCTGGTGTTTGGCGTTTGAGTTAGAGGGCCTGTTGGTCCTTGCACTCATGTCACTCTCTCTACTTCCCAACACTTAGCAAATGGTATCCTCCCAGGTGAATACACTTCAATTGAGACTTGCCAAACAGTGGTATGTGGACAAGTGAACACTGGTCTGATGTTAGGAGTCAGGGAAACAGTGTCTCCTGGGAGTTGCAGTCAGGTTATTCCCTTTTCCCCACACACCTGACAAATGTTATCCTCCCAGGTGAGTACACTTAATTAGTGGTTTACCAAACAATAGTATTTGGACAAGAGAACACTAGGCTAGTGAGTTGAATAATAGTAACAGGGCCTCCTAGCCTCAGCAGTCATGTCTCACCCTATACTACACACACTATCCAAATGTGATTTCCCCAGGTAAGTACACTTCATTTGTGGTTTACCAAACAATGGTATTTGGACAAGAGAACACTGGGCTGGTGGTTGGATTAACAGACACTTCAATTGAGAGTTACCAAACAGGGATGATTGGGCAAGTGTATACTGGGCTGGTGGTTGGATTTACAAACACAGGGCCTCCTGGGAACTGCAGTCATGTCACCTCCTCTACTTCCCACACTTGGCAAATAGTATCTTACCAGGTGAGTACACTTCAATTGACAGTTACCAAGCATGCGGATGTAAACAAGTGAACACTGGTCTGGTGTTTGGAGTTGTTGAAACAGTGCCTCCTGGAGGTTAAAGTCAGGTCACTGTCTCTATTACAAACACTTGACAAATGATTTATCCCCAGACAGACGAGTAAACCTCATTTGAGAGTTTACTAACAGATGTAGTTGGGTATCTGTTAGTGAAACAATGCCTTCTGGGAGTTGCAGTCTGGCCACGTTCTCTAGTACACACACTAGACAAATATTGTCCTCCAAGTTGAGTACACTTCAATTGAGCGTTACTAAACAAGTGTATTTGGACAAGTGTACATTGGACTGATGTTTGGATTTACAGACACAGGGACTCCTGGGAGATGCAGTCATGTCACTCCCTCTACTTCCCACACTTGGCAAGTAGTATCCTACCGGGTGAGTGAAGTTCATTTGTGATTTACAAAACAGGGGTCTTTGGACAAGTGACCACTGGTTTTGTGTTTCAAGTTATAGAGACAGTGCCTCCTGCGAGTTGCAGTCAGGTAACTCTCTGTACTACAGACACTATACAATGTTATGTATTACATATCTGTGTGCAGACTGCATTTGGAGTTGGGCATACATTTAGCTGTTGAGACATACCATAAGTCCTGTCAATATTTTTTTATATTGAAAGACGTACAGGTCCCATTTTGACTTAGGGCATGCGATGGGCCTTGGTAGCTGTGCTGTTAGGTCCAACAATGCAGATTGACAGTGTTTGGACTCAGATACTCTGGGTATTGAATGTTGGTGGAATACCTGGACAGGACAGTGGCAAAGGGTAAGCTGTGAGCACGCATGACATTGGATTTTGGCAACTTTTTAATGTTGTAACTTACCAGACTGCACTCCCCATGTATTCCTGCCTTCCCTCAGAATGCAGGATGGCCAAGACCTTCTTCCCCCATGGAAAGAGATGTAATGGGGCACTGGAAGGGCCACCGCTAGTCTTCTTGGCCTGCAGCTAGTGCCTGGAGACCATGGAATAGACCTTGCCCCTGAGGTCGTTCCACCTCTTCCTGATGTCCTCCTTTGTGCGCACGGTGGTGGCTACAGCATTGACTCTGTTGATTATCCTGTCCCATATTTCCACTTTCCTACTGAGAGGAGTGTGTTGGACTTGTGCTTCAAACAATTATGGCTCTAGACTTATGATTTCATCCACCAGGACTCATAACTGATCTTCGGAAAAATGGGAATTTTTCGACTATGACATGGTTGAACAAAAATAAAATTGATAACAGTGACTTATTATACAGGGGAAGTGTAAAACGGGTGAATGGATAAAAGAGTGTGCACGGTGTTCTAAGGGATGCGTTTCGCTTTGAAAATGCAAAGGATTGTGGTCTGTGAAGCGGTGTGTTTTGTAGTGTCCTTTGCAGGTGTGTCCACTGTGGCAGTGTGTCAGCTGTGTTGTTTTTAAATTCATCTCATGTGTAGTCGTCTATAACTTTGCTGACAGCGAACCACCATGGTTCAGACCGCCATGAAGGATCCGCCACAGCGACTATGTGCTTTTAAGATGCTCGCTGGTTGGCCGTGGTGCAATCGGCGCTGGAGGTCGGACCACCTATTTCCAGGCTGCCGCACTGCTGGCAGTCTGCTAGTTTTGCTTGGCGGTCAGGTGTCCTGCCTGTGTAACTCATAATAGGGTGGTCTAACAGACCATCAGCATGGCGGCCTTTTCAGGAAAGCCAACATGGTGGCCTGGCAGTCTGACCACCAAACTTTTAATCGGGCCCTTAAACGTTTATCAAATATCACCAGAGTAGTTATTGCCCTTTCACAAAAACTCACAGCACTTCAGCCAGGTGTACTCATGCACTCGAGGGGAAATGTGAGAGATGGTGTAAATGAGCCCCAGTTAACCAACTTTATGAGCTTCACTTCCTTTGACACCATATCCCCTCTGTCTCCTGGGATGTGTCGCTAAGTGTACAAATATGGAGTGGTTAGGTTTTCTTTTCACTTTTTATCATGCTCCACCCATTACCGCTTCCCTTCTTCCCACCTCCTTGGAATTGAAATTATATCCCAGAAACCAAAAGTGTACAATCATGTATTCCACTTTCCCCGGCCCTCATTCAGAGGTCCCAGTCGCTCATCCAGTCTGCCACAACTCTCCTGAATTGTGGCTGACTTTCTCGCAACCACTGGCAGCATCCACTACGCCTCACACCACTTGTTTGCTTCCTCTGTGTTCCCCTAACTTTTTGCTTCCCTCCCTCCTTTCTTCTGATCCTGTGTATGCAGGTTTTAGGACTCTGCACACGTTACCACTGCTAACCAGTGCTAATGTGTGTGTGCTCTAGCCCCTAAACATGGCAATATTGGTTCCTACCCAATTGGCACATTTAATTTACTTATAAGTCCCTAGTAAAATGCATTATATGTGCTCAGGGCCTTTAAATAAATGCTTCTAGTGGGCCTGCATCACTGATTGTGCTACCCACTTCAGTAACCCTTAAACATGTCTCAGGCCTGCCAATGCATGGTCTGTCTGTGCAGGTTACTGCTACTTCAATGTGACATTTAAAACCACTTGCCAAGCCTTAAACTCTCCTTTTCCTACTTATAAGTCAACCCTATTGTAGGCCCTAGGTAACCCGTAGGGCAGGGTGCTATGTAGTTAAAAGGCAGGACATGTACTTTTATGTTTTACATGTCCTGGTAATGAAAAACTCCCAAAGTTGTTTCTCACTAATGTGAGGCATACTCCTATCATAGGGCAGCATTGGAACTGCCTTAATATACTTTTAAGCTGCAATTGCTGATCAGAAGAGAGTAGCTACATCATTTTTCATATCGTTGGAATGGAAATGATAAATCCTCTTTACTGATAAAGTCAGATTTAATATTACTATTTTAGAAATGCACCTTTCAGTTAGTAGGCATTTCTCTGCTCTTACTGCTCTGTGTGTCTTACAGACCACCTCCAATACATGTCTGGTCTGTGCTGGGTGACAGCTCCCTCTGTGCATTCCATCCAGACAGCAACAAACACTGGACACTCAACTGCATCTGTATTCATCTGCATACCAAAGGGTCTTTTTGGGCAGGAAGATTGGAGGGGCTCACACTTACACTTTAAAGGGTAGTGGCCTGACCTCACACAAAGGACTGATAAACCCCCACAGATAGCCTGTCTGACAAAACTGGGCTGAAAGAGAGCTGGTGCACTTCAAAGCCAATCTTTGAAGTCTCCCCACTTCAATAGGCAACTTTGGGAATAAGTACTGGGTCTCTGACCCGCTCAAACAGACACTTCTGGACCTGTAAATGGACCTCTATCATAAAAACTTCTGTGCTGCTCAAAGGACTCATCTTGACTGCTTTTCTGGAAGAACTGTTTTTCTGCTTGTTGCCCTTCAGTATGCTGCTTTCTCTCTGTTACACAGCCCAGCACGTTGTCTTGCTGCATTTGGTGACATTTTGATCAATTTGATCCCATTTTCACAGTGGAAGAGGCACAATTCAGTTGATGTGTGCCACTCACTTATTAAATTCACTCTTTGCACCAGAGTTTGTCTGCATCCTCTGCCTTTATTTCAAAGGAGTGGGCATGGAGAGTAGAGTAGCAGTATAATTGTGCTAAGCATCAATGAATAGGAAAAAGAAATGATTTAGGGTGGCGTGTGTAGGAGGAAATAGGATTGGTTAGTCACAGAGTAGAACACTTGAGTCCCCTTTTGTAGAAACTACTACATGATCATTTTTACTTTTCCTCCTTCCACAAGAACAGAAGAGAGAAAATTAGGCAAGAGGGGGAAAGCTGCTAGAAACAGTAGCAACATGGCCAGGGCCCAAGAAGCAGGCGATGAAGCTGGTGATGCCAGGGCCACAGAAGGTGTTCCTGTTGCTGCTGATAAGTAATGTTTTTAATTTATTTCTTACTTTAACAATTTCCACCTATTGTGTATTGTATTTTCATCATTGCATGTTTCAATTTCCCAACTTCCCTTAGTCTCTTTAAATGTTTATCATGCCCACATAGTTCTTTGTATTTTCTATATTCCTTCCCGCAGCTGACTTCCTCCTGTTGGTAGCTTTATTCTCCACCCCACTGTTATTGTGAAAGAAACCTTTACCTCTTCCCTCTAGTACATATTCAGCTCTGTGCGGCGCAGTACACGAAGGGAGAGTGACTTTCCCCATAGCTTTCACGGAGTCTAAATTTCAATACTGTATGAAGCAAAGGGAACGGACAATTTACTATTTTGTGTTTAGGGCTGACAAAAGGTAAAGTAAACGATTGCTTAGTTGGGCACTAGATTTGTTTGTCTCTGAAATGCCCCCTTTTTAAGAGTACATGCTATTTTATATCCTCAAGTTAGGGCAGTCCACTACTGCTGACCCCAACTTGCTCCGTATCACCGAAGTAGCCTCCACCCCTGTCATTCCTTCTGGTGCTGCTGGTAAGTCATGTTGAATATTTTCTCCCTATATATTTTAGTGTCTGCTTTAACCACACAAACCTGACTCTTTGGGGCATATTTATACTCCGTTTGCGCCGAAATTGCATCGTTTTTTTTGACGCAATTTCGACGCAAAACTAACTCCATATTTATACTTTGGCGTTAGACGCGTCTAGCGCCAAAGACCATGGAGTTAGCGTCATTTTTTAGCGTGGACACCTACTTTGCGTTAATTATATGCAAGGTAGGCGTTCCCGTCTAAAAAATAGACTCCGAGGCATGTGCGTCGGATTTATACTCCCGGGCAAAAATCACGCCCGGGAGTGGGCGGGTCAAAAAAAATGACGTACGGCCGCTTTTGCACCGTTTTTTAGCGCCTGCAAAAGGCAGGCGTTAAGGGACCTGTGGGCTCTGAAGGAGCCCAGAGGTGCCCCCCCATGCCCCCAGGGACACCCCCTGTCACCCATGCCCACCCCAGGAGGACACCCACGGCTGGAGGGACCCATCCCAGGGACATTAAGGTAAGTTCAGGTAAGTGTTTTTTTTGTTTTTTTTTGTGGCATAGGGGGGCCTGATTTGTGCCCCCCTACATGCCACTATGCCCAATGACCATGCCCAGGGGACAGAAGTCCCCTGGGCATGGCTATTGGGCAAGGGGGCATGACTCCTGTCTTTGCTAAGACAGGAGTCATTTCTATGGGGGTTGGGAGTGAAAAAAAATGGCGCAAATCGGGTTGAGGCGAAAAAATTGCCTCAACCTGACTTGCCCCATTTCTTGACGCCCAAGCCCCATATCCCCCTGCCTGGTGTACGTCGTTTTTTTTAACGCACACCAGACGGCGCCGGCGGCTAACGCCGGCTAACGTCATTCAATAAATACGGCGCCCGCATGGTGCTTCAGAATGGCGTTAGCCGGCGCTAATTTGTTTGACGCAAAACTGCGTTAGCGCAGTTTTGCGTCAAAAAGTATAAATATGGGCCTTTGTGTTTCCTTTTATATTGCCCCAGTTTCAGCTGCTGACTTTCTCCTGTCTGTCACTTTCTTCGCAGCCTTTTTAGTAACCTTTCTCCTGCCCCTCTTATATTTGTCTTCAATTAACAGAAGATTGCTGATAACATATAGAGGAACACATACTTAAGTATACTATATAATACTATTCACATACCACGTAGGTTGACAGAGGGTTTTATTGAGCACATAGTCCATAGTACAGGCTATCATGGACCAAAACAGGATGTCATGTCATACAAGGTTCCATGATGACATGAGTAATGATAGCACAGCAAGGCAGAGTACCTACCACCATACATCCTTCCCATGTCCTACCACTCGCCCACTGTTTGTTTTTCTGATCCTTCCTGACCTATGCCCAAATCCAATATGATGAAAAAAAAAATGTTATAGCCTTGAAAGGTTCATTACTGACTTGTTCCATAAAATTTTCAAAGTGATACTTTTGATTAATAGATGAGGCAGAGATAACCCAATATTAGTGATATACTACTTTGTAACTTGTGCAAAAACTGTGTTAGTTACTTACAGCATTGTATCTAAATATGTGCATTTTGTTTGTTTTTGTCTAGGACCGGAAGTACTGCAGGCTCCTGTTGAGGATGGCAGAGACTATCACCCAGCGGAGGGGGAAGTAGTGCCTGCTGGGACAAGTGATACATCACTTTCCTTTCCTCAATGACAATTACTTAATTTGTTAAGGTATTCCTCCCTTTCCTCCAAGCTCACTAAGCAATCTTTTTATGAATTATCCAGTCGCCTATGTTTGTCTCCTCCTCCCTACCATTCTGTTAGAAGAAAGGCTATGGTGGCCAGTGCCCACTCATCTATAACTTACCCCATTTTTCCTGTCCCATCCCGCCCATAATTTGCAATCCCATCTCGGTTTTTGCGATACTCTCCCATAGTTTCTGCCTAAGTGATTATTTTCTGACTTCATTACTTTTCTATCTTTTACCGTTCAATAACCATGCAAGCCTACTAGAGTATTGATCAATCATTCATTTGTAAAGAGTTTCGCTGTCACCCCTAGGGGTATCTGGGTGCTGGGGTGTGATGTCTCTGTCGAAGAGCCAGGTCTTGAGTCTCTTCCTGAAGTCTGCCTTTGAGAGTGCAGTTCGGGGGGGGAGGGAGTTTGTCATTCCAGGCTTTGGTGGCGATGTAGGAAAAAGAGCAGCAACTGCCATGGCTGTGCTGGATTCTGTGTGTGTGTGTGAGAGCCAGAGAGGAAGAGCGCAGGTGTCTGGTGGGTTGGTGGAAGTGAAGAGGGTGGTTGATGTAGTCTGGTACTTGATCTTGTATGGCTTTGGAGGCATCGATCAGGAGCTTGAGATTAAATCTTCTGGACGGGGAGCCAGTGGAGGTTTTTGAAGTGTGGAGGGGGGTGATATATGTGCACCTGGGAAGGTCCAAGATGAGTCTGGTGGTGGTGTTCTCTATTGTCTGGAGTCTCTTTTTAGGAGCCGGGAGGACATGGTGGCGTAGAGAACGTTACTGTAGTCGAGGTGGCTGGTGACGAGGTCCTGGGTGACGGTTTGTCTGGTGCTGGCTGGGATCCATCTGATGTTGAGGGTATGGAAGCAGGAGGAGGCTTCTGCGTTGATCTGTTGCTTCATAGTCAGCTCACTGTTGAGGATGATGCCAAGGTTGTGAGTGTGGGTCTGCGTTCGGCTGGCCACCAGCTATGGTCCCAAATGGAGGTGTTCTGCATGGAGATAAGGACTTCCGTCTTGTCGGAGTTGAGCTGCAGGCAGTTAGCTTTCATCCAGTCAGCTACGGTGGTCATGGCATTGCGGAAGTTAGCTCTGATAGTGGAGGGGTCTTCAGTAAGCAAGAGGATCAGTTGAGAATCATCTGCTTAGGAGATGATGTTGAATCCATGGGATCTAATGATGTCGGCCGGGGGGGTCATGTAGGTATTAAACAAAGTGGGGCTGAGGGATGAACCTTGGGGTACGTCGCAAATGACTCTCTTGGGTGCAGAGGTGAAAGGGGGTAGTCATGGATGACATTTTGGCTGAGATGGATTGAGTGGTTATCTGCGCCTATGTGGAGATACTATTGCTGGTATGTGCTGGGGGTTCAAGAGAGCTGAGGTAGGAGATCATGGGTTGGGGATCGTAGTTGTTGTCGATGGTGGCGATTTTGCTGTGGAAGTAGTCTGACAGGGTGTTACAGAGTTCTCGGGATGGGTGGATGGTGTTCTCTGTGGCTGCTGGGTTGGAATATTCTTTGCCTATTTTGAAAAGCTCTTTTATGTGGTTGGATGCTGATTCAATGTGGGTCGTGAGGTCGCTCTTGTGGCTTCCTTGAGTTGTCAGTGGTAGTTGCTGAGGTCTGCTTTTTGGGCTGTTGTATCGGAGGGATTCCTGGTGGATCGCCATTGTTTTTTCGCAGGGCAACTGAGTTGACGCATTCGGTGATCCAGGCAGAAAAGTTCAGGATGGCATAGTCGAAGTCAGATGAGGCCTTTTGTTAGGATGCACCGAGGTCCTGTGTCCACTGTGAATCAGTCACTCTGCTCCAGGTGCAATAGTGGGTTCTGAGGTTCTTAGTGGTGGTATGTTGGGCGTCTGTGATGGTGATGTGGACAATACTGTGGTCGAATCAGGAGAGTTTTGTGACATGACTAAATTTGACTCTGTCGCTGAGAGGATGGAGAGTGTGTCCGACCTTGTGTGTGGGTACGTTGACGAGTTGGGTGAGACCTATGTTACTCAAGTTCTCGAGGAGGGTGGCAGAGTTAGCGTCATTGGGGTCATTGATGTGGAAATTGAGGTCACCGAGTAGAATGTAGTGGTTGGAGTCGATGACCAGTGGTGCAATGATATTAGGGATGGTGTCGCAGAAGGCCGGGAGGGGTCCTGGGTGTCTGTATATGAGAGTGCCTCTTAAGGTAGTTTTGGAGTTGATTTTTTAGTTGAAAATAGAGGAGCTCCAAGAGGGGTGAGGTTCCGTCGTTGGTAGCGATGCATCGGATGGTGTTCTTAAATATGATGCTGATGTCCCCACCGTATTTGTTAGTAAGTTCTCGGTATATGATCTTTTAACTGTCAGATGTTAAAGTGGAGATGTCAGGGTTCGAGAAGGGATTTAGCCAGGTTTTGGTGATGAAGGCAACGTCTGATGAGATGGAGGTGATGTTGTCCCAGATTTCTGTTGCGTATTTGCATAGGGATCGGGCATTGAGCAGAAATCATCGGAGAGGTTCTGGGTTGATACTGGCCTTCCAGGTGGGTGTGGCATGAGGTCCTGTGTGGGCTGGCGGCTCGGAGCTGCAGGAGAAGCATCAGTTTTGGTGAAGGGAATGGTCCTTTGGCAGCACAAGGGGATGCGGTGCAGCAGTTCTTGTGGCAACCAGGATTCATGGCTCTGCGCTCCTATGTGGAGTAGCAGTGGGTGACTGGATGGCCAGGGTTCCTGGTTCTGGGCATGGTCCAGGTGTGGATGGGCACAGATGGGCTTGCTTTTGGCATAAATTTGGAGTGCCAGCGGCACACCCACTGTGCGTGCCAACTGTGCGGTTGCACTGCAGCCTCCATTAAGTAGGTCCTGAGGCAGGGCGCTGGGTGGCAGGAGGCAGAAAAACAGCAGGAGGAGGGAAATGGGGAAGAGAGGAGAAAGAGCACAAAGGCAAGCTGGGCAAAAAAAGCAGAAGAAAGAGGAAAAGGGAGCAGAAAACTACCAGAAAAGAGGAGAACAAACGTGTATAAAACAAGTAGAAAAGAGTGAAAACGGAGCAAAACATGAGCAGAGCAGAGGAAAAAAGGATCAGACAAACAAGCAGAAACCAGGCAGCAGAGCGTGTCAGTGCGCAAGCTGGAAAGGAGACTGTCACGGGGGAGCTGGCACAAAGACCAGCTCTATGGGGTCGTATTACAGAATTCATTAAGTAGGTTCTGGAGGGAGGGTGGGGTGCTGAGAGGTGGGAGACGGCGGGAGGAGGGAAATGGGGAAGAGGAGAGGAGAAAAAAAGGCAAGCAGGGCAAAAACAAGCAGAAAAGAGGGGAAGGTGCAGAAAATGAGCGGAAATCAGGGAAAAGAAGCAGAAAAGGGGAAAAAGGAGCAGAAAACAAGAAGAGAAGATGCGAAAAAGGTACAGAAAACTAGCAGCAAAGAGTGAAAACATAGCAAAACATTAGAAGAGAGGAAAAAAGGAGCAGACAAACGAGCAGAAACCAGGCAGCAGAGGGTGGCAGTGGGCCAGCTGGACAGAAGTCTGTCATGGGGGAGCTGACACGAGGGATATGACAGTCAACCAGTCCATAGCCAAACATAAATTTCCTCAGCCCAAGGCCTGCTGTTTATCTTACCAAACCTCACCCTACCCCGTCACTTACTTGGTCCATAGCCAATGAAAAAGTATTTGCAGAGTGGTATTTTGGATGAAGGATGTAGTGGGGAACTCCGTCTGGATGATCTAGAATTGCCCTTACAGTTTTATCTACTGGTCACTGGTAATACTTATTGATAGTGGGAATGGGAAACATTATTGATCATTAGGTGTGAAACTGCACCCTGGTGTATCTTTAATTAGCCAATATTGTATACAGCCCATTAATAATAAGTGATGTGTAACCAAGCTACACTCCTTGCCATATTGAGGTTGGTGAAAATCAAGGACCCCGATGTCTGACTTTAGGACCTGGTGAACAGCTATGTACAGACAGAAGTGGCAAGAGATCTGTCAAATCTCTTAGCAATACCAAGAGATATCTAGGTAGACATCCAGTGGTGCTCATCTCAGGAGAAGGGAATAGCCACAATGATCAATCCCGCACTATTGCAGCTGTAGATCTGACAAACTCAGCTGAGGTACTGCAAAACAATTATGTTATAAGAGCTGCATACCGGATGCAATATGCTGCTGCATATCTTAGAAAGTGTGTTGTTGTGTGCCAAAACGTATAAATGTAAGCTTGACAAATAAATTTAAGGAGACCATGTGCCTGTTGTTCAGGTCCATTCAAATAATTTGAAATAACAGAACACCATACTCTTAAAGCAAGCATGGGCAAGCACTAGATTTCAGCACCGGTTCGGTAACACAGTAGCTAAAAGAGCTGAGCTCTGGAGTGGTAAGACATTTATTGATTTATTCTTCAAACCTTGAGACTATGTTTACTGATCTGTGACATCTACATACACAAAAAGAACAGGTCAGCCTCTGCTTGGAACATCAGTAATCATTGGACAGGGACATAGAGAGGATTGCCCAGTGTCACCGCGATTTGAGCAATGTATACATTGTCCTTAGCTGTATCATGTGCTCTGCATACAGGTGCGCAATGGAGTGTGTGCACGCACTAACATGGAGCCTCTATAAGTTAGCAAATATGCCACAGACAGCACAACTGAATAGAGGGTGGGGTCGTTGCGGAAGTATGAAAATCATGCATTCTCTTACAGATTACCGTGTTAGTGACCGGCGCATGATGCACAGTAGACAGCATTGAATCACTGAAAACTGCTCACTCCTGTGCTGGTGTGAAAAATCCATGATGTGGTGCCCTGTTTTATTAATCGGTGTATGAAACAACTGGTTCAGACACTAAGAGTAACACATAAAAGGTTTCTAGTCAGTGTTTATTCTTGAGTTGCAAACATCACGACATCATACATAAGTGGATTAAATCTTGTGCATTAGAATGTTTTTCCTTGGCATTCATTGGTGCTTGAGTACGTACATCAGAAGTTTAAGTAATTGTGCTTTTTTATATGTAGGACTCTGGTGTCTGATGTCTGCATCCTAGGAACACTACACTAGCACTATGCATTCATTCTAGGAGTGCTAACACATTACACTCCATTTCAACCTACATATAGGGCCTCATTCCGACCCTGGCGGTCTCTGACCGCCAGGGCGGAGGGCAGCGGAAGCACCGCCAACAGGCTGGCGGTGCTTCCTGGGCTATTCTGCCCGGTCAGAAAAGGGGAACTGGCGGTTTCCCGCCGGTTTTCCCCTGGCCCAGGGAATCCTCCATGGCGGTGCTGCTTGCAGCGCCGCCATGGGGATTCCGACCCCCTTCCCGCCAGCCTGTTTCTGGCGGTTTTCACTGCCAGAACCAGGATGGCGGGAACGGGTGTTGTGGGGCCCCTGGGGGCCCCTGCACTGCCCATGCCACTGGCATGGGCAGTGCAGGGGCCCCCTAACAGGGCCCCATACAGATTTTCACTGTCTGCTTTGCAGACAGTGAAAATCGCGACGGGTGTCACTGCACCCGTCGCACCCCTGCAACTCCGCCGGCTCCATTCGGAGCCGGCTTCCTCGTTGCAGGGGCTTTCCCGCTGGGCCGACGGGCGGCCTTTTGGCGGTCGCCCGCCGGCTCAGCGGGAAAGTTGGAATGGCCGCCGCGGTCTTTTGACCGCGGGGCGGTCATTCGGCGGTAACCGCATGGCGGGCGGCGACCGACGCCCCCGCGGTCAGAATGACCGCCATAGTCTCGCCATGCTATATTGCATCTATGGGATACTGAGTTGCTTTGAACACTTCATTACACAACAATTACATGCCATCTTGTAGTGAGACATAGGAATTTAATCCACACAATGCATACAGGTCCACTAACGTGCAATTCTGCATTGCATTCAAGAGACACTATAACACTGACACAGCGCTACAAAAGTGGGAAGCGCCCACTCCACTACACTGCATCCGAGAAATGCCTACACACCACACTAGCTTCATCTTAGGTATTTAAACTCAACACCCCGCACCTTACGGACACTATTCCACCAGAGTATGGTACTTTTCCGTGATGTTTCCACTGATTGTTTGCAATTTGTGATGTTGACAGGTTTGAGAGGTAAGAATGAGAAAAACAGAGGAAAACTATTGAGATCTTTTGAATCAAAGTATAGTTTGGAATTTAATACCAAGCAGCCATTTGGACGTTACATGGATGAACAACTCTTGGTTCCTCTGAGTTGAAATTAGACACCTAATTATATTGATTGAAATTGCTAAAGCTATGTACTGTACATGATTTTGGGGTTTCTTTGAAAAATGGTATTGTTTCTTTTACGATGATGTCCTTAATGTACTATTTTTGTTATGATATTTGAACATAATTTAGACAGTTACAAGAAAGTATAAATTGAATTAAAATAATTTGTAACCTGTCCTGCTCTAAAGTAAACCCCTTGGGGTGGAACTGGCGCTATGCCAATAATAATTGATTGCTACACAGACATTCCTTCCGAGTGCAGAGAGAGAGCACAGACAGTCAATCTTAACTCAGGGGCAATTTGTAAAGTATTTGTGCATCAATTCAAACTTGAAAAACACCATAAAAAGGATCCTACACTACATTAGAAAAATAGAGTACATTTTAGTAAATAGAACAAGACCAAAATGACAAATCTGTAATCATTAGATATAGAGACTTAAAGATCATAAATAGCACCAAAAAGCACAAAGTGCCAACTGTGGTATCTGGGTTCCCTGAACCAGGACAAAGGCACACATTCAGGCAGACCGTGATGGAGTGCCAGCCGGCTACACGGGCCTAGTTAGGCCTGCTGAACAAGAGTACTTTAGATGCTGATTGTGAAGCATTGTGAGATCCCACACCGAAGATGTATCACACAGCTGAGGCAATGCGTCAATTCCGAGGAGCTTAGAAGTTGCAATGCGCAGTCCTGCATCATCATTGAGGATCATTTCAGTGAAGTCTTGTGATGCTAAGTCTGGCATCAAGGATGTTTCACGCAGCCAAGGCTATGCGTCAGGGGTGAGGAGCTGCGAGGCTTCTTAGCGAGAGCCTGATTGTCATAGAGGCTGCAGCCAACATGAGATTTGAGATGGGAGGGTCTGCATCTGGAAGGCATCATGAAGCAGCAGTTCCGATGTGGGCTGGGAAGTCAATGCAGAGTCATACTTTGAAAGAATCCTAAAAGCAGAGACGATGCATTGGTTCTGCTCGGGTTGTGCCGCACAGCAGAGGAGATGTATCAGTTCTGCTGGATTCACAGATGGGCTGGCAGAGTGGCTTCAGGCCTACTTCCCAGGGTCAAGGACTGGGGTGCCACTCACAGATGGCAGAGTCCAGGTGCTGGGTTCAAGGTCATTGGAGCCTTATGCCCCTGAGGCTGTAGTCAGAAGGCCAGTCAACTAGCCCTTGGAGTCACTCTGGGGTCCTTGGTTAAACAGATGCAGGTCCAGTCCTTTTCACCCAGGCAAGAGGGCAGCAGGCATTAGGTCAGCACAGCATGGCAGCAGTCTTTCAGGGCAGCAGTCCAGCTGAGTGGAAGCCCTTTCAGCAGCACAGCAATCCTTTTTCCTGCCAGAGACTTCACAGGAAGTGTACTGATGAGTTGGTGTCTGAAGTCCAATATTTATATTTGGACCTTCCTTTGAAGTGGGAGATAATTCTAGAGGTTTCCATTTAAAGTGCACAAGTTTCCTGTCTTCCCTGCTCTGGGTCCAGACTAACTGCAGGGGGCATGCTGTCCTATGTGTGGAGGCAGGGCACAGGTTATTCAAATGTAAGTAGGGCAGTACCCAGCTCCTTCCTACCATCCTGAAAGTGATGGCCCATCCAGGCACATGTAAGCTCTCTATTGTGTGAGGATATCCAGGAGAAATACACAAAGCCCAACTGTTAGCTACACCCATTCATGTGACCCATAAATATCCTGCACACACTAAACGGCTAAAGCAGGAAAATGACATACTTCTAAAAGTGACATTTTCAAAATTGCAATTTAAAATCTAAATTTACCATTAAAGAGGATTTTTCTTCACAATTCTAAAGACACCAAACATGAACTGCTTACCTGCCCCTAGTTGGTAATTAGCACTTTTTAAACATTATATTAAAACTCCAATATTAACCTACAGGTGAGGTATGTCTTGCATAATTAAAAAACACATTTTGGAGTTTTTCATTATCAGGACATGCAAGACATAGAAATACATGTCCAATTTCTTAAATACACCAGACACTGCCCTTTGGGCTGTCCAGTGCCTACTTGTATGTATTAAAATGGAAGGTTTGGGCCTGACAAAAGGTTTATTTGCCAAATCAAAATGGGAGGCTAAATCTGCACCCACAGAATGCAATGGCAGTTCTGAGACATGTTTAAAGGGATACTTAAGCGGCCAGTGCAATTAGTGCTGCAGACCCATTTATAGCATTTAATTTAAAGGCCCTGGATACATGCAGTACCAATTTATTAGAGACATACAAGTACATTACATTAAATATATTGGGTAAGCCAATGTTACTATGTTTTAAGGAGTGAGCACATGTACTTAGCACATGCACTTTAGCACATGTTAGCAGTGGTAAAGTGCAAAGAGTCTTAAGGCCAAAAAAACAAGATCATCAAACATAAGAGGGGTGAAGGCAAAAAGTTTGTGGGAGCCCTAAGGCTGATGGATCTAACAGATTCACTTGAAATAAACTGACAACCTACATTTTGTGGACCGGATAATCGTCCACTCAGTCACTTTACACAACTGGAATAAGTCTTGTCACATTGCATCCAGTACACTAGCAATATTGTCTAGAGGATTAATGTTGGAAAATGTCCCTCTCTGAAGGGTCACCCCAAACCTTATCTTTTTCTAACCTCATTTTTGTTAGCTTTAGGACTCTGGGTACTTTACCACTGCTAACCAGTGCTAAAGTGCATATGCTCTCTCCCTAAAACATGGCAACATTTGTTAATACCCAATTGCCATATTTAATTTACCTGTAACTCCCTAGTAAAGGGCACTAGATCTGCCCAGGGCCTGTAAGTTACTAGTGGGCCTGCAGCACTGATTGTAGTACCCACATAAGTAGCCCCTTAACCATGTCTCAGGCCTGTTATTGCAAGGCATGTGTGTGCAGTTTCGCTGCCACTTCGACTTGGCATTTAAAACTATTTGCCAAGCCTTAAACTACCCTTTTTCTACAGAAAAGTCACCCCCAAGGTAGGCCCTAGGTAACCCATAGGGCAGGGTGCTCTGTAAGTAAAAGGCAGGACATGTACTTATATGTTTTACATGTCCTTGTAGTTAAAATTAGTTTCTCACTACTTCGAGGCCTGCTCCTCTCATAGGCCAGCATCAGAACTGCCCTTACATACTGTTAAGTGGTAGATTCTGATCTGAACATAGTGGCCCTGTCATGTTTAGTTTGGCCAGAATTGTAATATAAAATCCTGCTTACTAGTGAACTTGGATTTAATATTACTATTTTAGAAATGACACTTTTAGAAAGTGGGCTTTTCTTTGCTCTTACTGCCATCTGTGCCTTATGGCCTGTCTCCAGTCCATATCTGGGCTGTGCTGGTTGACATCTCCCCTTGTGCATTCCACTCAGAGAGCCATAAACACTGGACACTCGGTCACATCTGCATTCGTCTGCATACTAAATGGACCTCCCTGGGCAGGAAGGGTAAAGGGGCTCTCTCTTACACTTCAAAGGCCAATGGCCTGCCCTCACAAAAAGGTCTGATAACCCCCCACAGTGATCTTGGCAGACAAGACTGGGTTGAAAGGGGTACCTGTGCACTTCAAAACCACTCTTTGAAGTTTCCCCCAATTCAAAGGCATTTTTGGGTGTATATACTGGGTCTGAGACCCTCCAAAATTAGATACTTCTGGACCTGCAACTGGACTCGGTCAGAGGGACTGCTTGGCTTCCCAGAGAACTCATCTGAACTGCTTTGCTGAGAAGGACGGCTGCCCTGCTTGTTGTCCAGCTCCCTGCTGCCCCAGACTCTGCTGGGAGGACTCTGCCTTCCCCACCAGTGCTCTCCAAGGGCTTCGATTGACCTTGCCTCCTGTTCTGAAGTCTCAGGGCCACAAAGCTTAACCAAAGAGAAGAAAGTCCCTGTGCATTGAAAAATCGATGCAACTCCTACAGAAATGGACTCAGTGCCTGCCTCACAGCTGAAAAATTGCCACATTGCTTACTGGATTGATGCAGGCATGCTCCTTCTTGCCAGAGCATCAAGGATTTTCAACGCTTCGTTTCTGGGTGTCAAAATATCCCCACACCACAGTGGGGAACCAAGGCTGCACTCCTGGAAATCGACGTATCACATTTAAGCGTGGTAAAAATAGTGCATCGTCTGTCCAATTGATTTATTTAAACATAACATTGAGCTATGGGCCCTGTTACTGACTAACGTCCTACATGCAGCCATTAAAGGCAACCTGAGGGATTCATGAAAAGAGGCCATTATCGTCCTGATTTTTAAAAAAGGTGATCGGAGTTTGCCCACCTGTTATTGTCCAACCTCCCTATTAGACTCCACAGTAAAGATTCTTGGCCTGGTAATTCTTAATAAACCAGAAATCTGTGCAGAAGCCACAGCTTTTTTTTCTCCGTTACAATATGGCTTCAGACCCAGTCTAGGGACAGTAGAGCAGGCACTAAATTTAAGTCTTAATTGGGTGCAAGTATGTGAAAGCCAGCAGAGGTGCACTTCACATGGCATTCATGGACCTCTCCTGTGCTTTTGACTTAGTGGACTGTGCGATTTTATGGGACTTAATGGATCAGGCTGGTATTGATCCTGCTTTGGTGGATCTAGTGAAAAGATTTCAAACAGACACAACTACCAATGTGCTTTATACACTTTCTGGGGAAGGCACAAGCCCAATTAGGGTGTCTAGAAGGGTAAGAGAAGGTTGTATCCTGGCCTCATTTTTATTTTTATTGTACATCAGCTCACTAGGCACTTATTTAGATTCATATAGTTTGGAGATTCCATGTCTCTGCCCACAAGCAGTCCCGGTACTTCTTTACGCAGATGATGCTGTCCTTTCAGCATTAACTGGTAATGGTTTACAAAATTTGTTGAATGGATTGTATAATTTTATGACCAAATTAAAGCTTAGGGTTAACTTCCAAAAATCATTTCTATTGACCAGTAGCCCTAAATTCATAAAAACAGAGGCTTTTCAGATAGGAGGAACCCAGTTAATAAAAGTACCTTTGTTTAACTATTTGGGTATCCTGTGTTATGGCTCTGGGTCTTGGGAGAGGCTGATCAGCCAAAGAGCATTTAAAATGGGGGCAGCATCTAATGCTCTTTTTAGATTTGCTAACAAGCTTGGCTGTAACCTTTTAAGGAATTGATCCAGTTGTATAAAAGCAAATGT
The DNA here is from genome assembly GCF_031143425.1 of Pleurodeles waltl. NCBI lineage: Eukaryota > Metazoa > Chordata > Amphibia > Caudata > Salamandridae > Pleurodeles > Pleurodeles waltl. Next base: position 896,920,493 of record NC_090448.1, on the reverse strand, counting down.
ATCTCTCTTGGGACCTATGGTGCAGACGTGTGGGGTTGCTCTTCTCCTGGGTGACACCAAGTCATAGAAAATACATTATCATCCCACCTGCTGGCTTTACCTCAAGGTACAGCTAGTCTGATTGTCCACCTTGAATGAGGAGTAGACTATATTGAGGACCTTATGAGTTTGGCCCCTTTGTTATTATGGATTACATTTTGTCCCATTTAGTTATTGCAGGCTGCTTAAAACTGGACAATTGGCATGCCATCCCTTGGTTGGCATATGTTAAAAATAAACTTCATGATCTTCAGTTAAATACCTTTTTTGATCGTCCTGGAGAGATTTGCATTCAAACTAAAGAACGTGTTAAAAAACGTTTTCTATCTCATAGGGAGGAAGGGCGTATAGTATGGGCCCTTAACATGGTTTCTGTGATGAATTTTATGCAGCTGGACAACATTTCAGGGGTGAACACTTATTTGTTATGGCTAACCATTTCCCAGCATAGATTTTACCTAACAAGGCTAAAGCTTAATTTAATCCATAATTTGGTAGCCTTTCCAGTGCTTGGGACAAGAACAACCACCTGTTCTTGTTGCCCATGCGATAAAACCTCAATCCAATATACGGTCAATTTTATGTTTTCTTGCAAATTCTATACTGTATGTCGGGCTGTTTTCTTTGCCCTATTTTTAAACAGATGCATTTTTCAGCATATAAAGACAGTTTGAGGTATTTGTAATCTGCTGCTTTACTGGAAACCTGTTATGCTGTTGTGAGCTTTAATAGATCGGCCATAAAATTACGAGGGCCTACAGTAATGAGATTTGATTTTTTAAGATTGTTTCATTTCTACATGTATGTGCTATCGTCTAACTAATTGCGCCTTGCACTTTATGTAGACAGAACTCGAATGTATTTTACTGTGAGTGGATTTTGCTAAAATTGTATTTTTAATGTTATCTAATTTTGTTTTATTTTTACATGTATGTACCATTGTCCAACTACATGCAAACTGCACTTTATGTAGATGGAATTGGAATGTATTTATTGTAATTTGATTTTGCTAAAATTGTGTTTTTTAATAATGTTCAATCACAATTACATTGGTCTTGAGGTAACATAATAGGGAGGTTTTTAGCTATTTTGCACAATTATATCGAGGAAACGGCTGTAATAGCTCATATTATCTGCTATTTTGCACATTTTGTATGTAATGTTGTTTTTATTGTACTTTTATGGTCTAAATGTAGACCGAATAAAGATATTTTTGATGATGATTTGAACTGAAGCCTCTGACCTATGGCCAAACCTTGTGTGCCAATTCCCAAATTCCAGTCTTTGCATCTTCTCTGATCATGTTTTATGAACAATGGTGCATTGTATTGCAGCTGCATGAGCAAGATTCCCATCAACTTCACAATTCTCAATTACAAATAATTTTTGGTTCTACACTCTCTTTTTCCATGGCTCCGAGGGACCCTTAGCGTTCCCCTGGGGTCAGTCTTCTCTCATAGTGCCTCCCCTTTTGTGGAATATTACTCCAACTGTGCTAAGTTCTCAATTATGTACAAATTCTAGATGTTCAATATTGAAAAAAGATGTTTTGATCCTCTTCAATTGACAATCATGTCTTGAAAAATTCAAATGTGATAGGCAAAATATTCAAACTTTGACAAACATGTAATTGTAAGCAACAATGTAGAAACAGATGATAACCACTTTAAACCCATCTGGCATTAATGTAAGCAAAAAAAACATGTTTCTGAGTAACGTTCTACATTTCATGTCAAGTTTGGCATAACTTTGTTCAGCTATTCTGTATGTAACAATAAATAAAACTTCTTATGGCAGCTATAATTGAAACACACATTTTGGGTCCAGATCTGGCTCTTTTGGACCTTCCTCGTGCTTCTAAGGCTTCCAGTCTCCCTATACCCTTTCTTCCACTTTTCTGTTTTAGTCATTTTTGCCTCTTTCTCCGATCTTTCTCACTCATTATTTGCCTTATTCTCCCAAAGTTTTCTCTCTTGTTTTTAGGGTCGAGCCTGCGTTGCATGCGCTCGTGCATGCTTATCGCAGCGAGACGCTTTAGTATTTAGAAAAGGGCTCGGAGCCCTGTCAACTTCACGTCAGTGTTTTTGATTGGTTCGTGGGCTTGCCTAATAAAATTTGCTTGCTTTCATTAGTCGAAGGCACGCATACGTCATGCCTTTTCCTGTGGCTAGCCCTCCTCGAGCGCAGTGACCAAGTACAGAAAACATGCGAGGCTTGCTGTTTTCCATCAGGCTTGTGGACTTCTTTTTCTCTAATTTACGAGCGCGATCTCGCTTGGCAGAGGTCGAGCGCTTTACATAGTTGATTTCACTTTTTCGTGTTAAGTACATAAATGCACTTTTGCCCGATAGGTGAAAAGTCGGGTTAGGAGTTCACAACGCGATCAGCTCTAACATGAGCAAACGCGAGACGAGACCCGTTGCATTGTAAATGCTTGTTTTGGCTTCTGTCCTGTTTTCTTCTTCCTCTATTTCTTCTTGTTGCTGTCATTTGTGTCTTCCCTTTCTGCTCCTCTCCTCTTGAGCACTTGCCCTGCCCTCCGGATCTCCACCCTCTCCTTAGGACTTTCAAAATGGAGACCCCAGTAGATGCATGCAGTGGGCATGCAAAAGGGAAGACTGTCCGTGCCCATCCCCGCTCCATCCACACCCGCAGCCCGAAACTCTGGCCCTTCTGCCAATCACCCTAGCCCCGAACGCAGCAATCAGCCCACACGCCCCTCTTTCTCAAATCTAGGAGCACACCCTCACTGCACTAGAGATTCACCCTAAAAAGACAGAAAAAGCCTTCTCCTGCCCCACATGCCACTTCTTATGCAAGACACCCATATCTCCTCCCTTGACATACATCACACACATTGCTCTCAGGGGCCCGCCATGAGAACCCCAGACCCCAAAACACACCACTCCCTAAAATGCCTCCTCCGCAACACTTACTCAATGGCCAAACACACCATCAAAGTCTGGTACCTCCGATCTTCTCTTCCTGAAATGCTGAGAGATCTGTTAAATCCATAAGCAAGAATAATAGATATCTAGGTAGACATCCACTTATACTCAGCTCAGAAGAAGAGAGAGAATAGCCACAATGAACAACCCCTTCAATATTGCAGCTGTGGATGTGCCAAACTCATATGACTTACTGCATACTGGATATAAGTCGACTCTGCATAATTCATAATGTGATTTGTTGTGTGCCAAGACTCATCAATGCAAGTTTAAGATCCCAAATCAGTTTAAGAGGGGCATGTGCCTGTTGTCCAGTACATTCAAATAATGCGAAAGAACAGAGCGGCTTACTCTTAAAGCAAGTGTGGGCAGTCACTAGATTTCAGAAACGATTTGGAAACACACCAGGGGAAAGACCTGTGTGCTGGAATGATACCGCACGCATTGATTTGCACTTCAAACCTTCATGCCGTGTTTACTGACCTATGACCTATTCTACACACACAATAAAGTATAGGTCAATCTCTGCTTTGAATGTCAACTGCCATGGTCAGAATATGCTGAAAATGTAACTTTAGAGTGGGCATAGAGGACTGTCCAGGGTGACCTTGATTTGAGCAATTTAGGTAATGTCCTTTGCTGTATCATGTACTCTGCACACAGGTGCACTAATAAAGTGTATGCCTACAGGCACACACTAATATGGATTCTTTACGAGTTAGCACATGAACTGCTGTATGAAGTTCATGCATTTACTACCAACCATGTTTATACATATGCATGATGCACTGCTAAATTCTGTGTTTGTGTGAAACAATCATGATGTGGTCCCCCGCCTTCTTAGTAGTGGGTGCATGGAAAAACTGGTTGGATTATACAAAAACAGCGAATATTTGAGATCTGGATGAAGAGAGCTTTATCTTTCACCATTGCTGCAATATTTTTACAGCTAAACGGAATCCAAATAAGAGGTGTTTTTATTAGGGTGCATTCTTGACTTGCAAACGGCATGCCATACACAATTAGATTAAATATCGTGCAGTAGAATGTTACTTCTTGGTATTTCATTGGGGCGAAAGCATGCGCATTGAAAGTTTAGGTAATGGTGCGTTGTTTGTTGGACTCAGGTGTCTGGTTTCAAATGCCTCCATCATAGGAAAACCACTCCAGAACTATGCACTCGTTCTAGTGGTACTAACCCATTACAATGCTTTCTATCCAACAAATACTAACTCACTACGTGATATTGCAGCCATGGGATATTGACTTGCTGCTTAACACTTCGTTACAGGACGCTAACATACCATGTTGCCATGTATCATGGGAATTTAATATGCATAATACCTGGGTTCACTAACCTGCAATGATGCATTCTAGAGACACTAACACATTGTGCTTCATTCTAGATATTCAAACTCGCCACTCCGCATCTCAGGGACTCTGATCCACCAGACTAGGCTTCTTTTCAGTGATGTTACACTGATGTTTGCAATTTTTGTATTGACAGAATTGAGGCGCCTTGGAGAGGAAAACAGAAAAGCTATGGAGGCATCTTGAATCAAAATATATTTCGGAACTTAATCTTAGGTAATCAAACTTGCCTCTCCGCACTTTAGGGAGGATGTATGTCGGAACGACGCCTGCCAGAACAACGAATGCCTGAACAACGAGGTCGAAACAACGACCTTGTTGTTACCACTAATACCATTACCACGAATGCCTTAACGATTTTTCATTGTAAAGGCATTCCTGGTAAAGGCATTAGTGATAGGCATCCATTGTTCCTGCATGCGTCCCCCACCGACCCACCATCACCCCTAAAAATTAACGTGACCCCCTGAACCTCCCCTAAAACCACACCAACCCCCCCACCCTTGCCCCTAAAACTACCCCCACCCCCTGCCCCGCCCATAAAACTGACCCCCACCCTAACTCCAAAACCTAAAACTACCCCAACCCCCACCCCATCCCTGAAACCTAAAGTACCCCCACCCCTAAAACTACTCGGAGCCCCCCACCCTGCCCAAAAACCTAAACCCCCCAATGCCCCATACCACCCCTAAAATTACCCGACCCCCCAACCCACCCCTAAACCCCCCCCAAAACCTAAAACCCCAATCCCCACCCCACCCCTAAAACTGACCCCCACCCTACCCTCAAAACCTAAAACAACCCCAACCCTGTCCCTGAAACCTAAGTACCCCAACCCCCACCCCTAAAACTACACCGAGCCCCCCACCCTGCCCCTAAACTCCCCCACCACACCCCTAAAATTACCCAACCCCCCAACCCACCCCTAAAACCTAAAACCCCAACCCCCCAACCCCCGCCCCTAAAACTGACCCCCTTCCTACCCCCAAAACCTAAAACAACCCAACCCCCACCCCATCCCTGAAACCTAAAGTACCCCAACCCCCACCCCTAAAACTACTCTTAGTCCCCCACCCTGCCCCTAAAGCTAAACCCCCCAACCCCCCACCCCATCCCTAAAATTACCCGACCCCCCAACCCACCCCTAAAACCTAAAACCCCAACCCCCCACCCCTCCCCTAAACCAGAAAATACCCCGACCCCCACACCCCCGGCCCTAAGCCTAAAACCCAACCCCCCACCCCACCCCTAAGCCAGAAAATACACCGACCCCTAACCCCCTGCCCTAAACCTAAAGGCCCGACCCCCCACCCTCGCCCCTAAAACAGAAAATACCCCGACCCCCGGCCCTAAACCTAAAACCCCCACCCTGCCATGCCCCTAAAACAGAAAATACCCCCCACCCCCAGCCCTAAACCTAAAACCCTGACCCCCCACCCCTGACCCCCGCCCCTAAAACAGAAAATACCCCTGACCCCCCTCCCCTGCACCCGCCCCTAAAACAGAAAATACCCCGTCCTCCCCACCCCCGAAACAGAAAATACCCCGACCCCCCACCCTGCCCCAAAAACTAAAATCCCGCCCCCCGCCCCCCCCGCCCCACTTACCTGAGTCGTCGCCTCGTTGCGTCGTCTCCTCAGCTGACTCCCTTGTTTGTGTCTTAACCACGCATGTGCGCTGTTCAGCACATGCGTGGTTAAGGCACAAAACAACAAAGTCGTGGTTAATGAAAGCATTGTTCCGCTTTCGTTAACCAAAATTTTGTTGTTCGGGAGTCAGCCTTAAGGCCGTTTCACCTTTAGGGACTCTAGTCCACCAGACTTCTCTGTCCCATAAGAAATGCTACCACTTCACAGTGGGATGGATTCTAACGGCCAGATGTGCATAGCTTTTATGTGCTTGCAAACAGCCCTATTGGCAGAATTGGGCTGTATGCGACAGCAAAAACTCTTTTTGAATGTACAAACCCTATCCTGCGATTCAGTAACCTATTATCAAATCACAAAATGGGTTTGCTAGTCAGTATTAATAAGGGGCATGTTAAGGGCGTCCCTTTCTAATAGTGACTCACAGGAGGATGTAAGAATGTTTTGCGACTGAAATGAGGTTGCAAAACATTTGCAGTTCACCATAAACTTCAAGCTGGTGGTAACCATTAAACGGGAAGGGGTTCACAAGGGAGCCCTTTCCCTTTGTGAATGTGGTTGCAATATTTTTTAAGAACCAGCAGTGGCCCCATGGACCACTTTCTACTCCTACAAAATGAAAAGAATATTTTTGTTTTTCTTTTGAGGAAAACGGGCTGCATTTAAAAAAAAAAAATTGCTGATTTAAAACTAAACACTGACATGGTGGTCTTCTGTCCCTGTTTTTTTAGCAGTTCCCAGCAGGTTGCATATTGTGACCTACCTGATGAGTATTAATGAGGTAGGTCAATTGTAACCCACTGGGTATCACAAACAGTATACACAGCTGTTTGCGATTTCCTAACAGCAAATCGCAAAAATTCGCTATGACGAGATTTCAAACCCAAAGCTACGTACATCAGGCCTTAAAACATTAACTACCATACTGCACATTATTGTTAATAATATACCACATCTCACTGCATTCTAGGGACATCAGCTTAAAAAATGTCACTGTCCACTAACCACTGCAATGCACTACAACAAAGAAACAATAATCAGGAAAGTGTACCCAAGGTACACTAAACCATCACGTTGCAATCAATGCTAAAGGCACCAAGCAAACACAATTCACTACACTTGACAGTCACTAATTGGCCTGGAGTACTGTCTCCTAAGAGAACCAACTCACCACCCCAAAATTGGAACAGAATAGAATAGAATAGAATACTAGCTAGAGCATTAATAAAGTTTTCCAATACAGCTATCACAGAAACTACACAGCAGTCTCAAAGCCATTTAAGATTGAGGAGCTAGGTATTTGCTGTCCCTTGTATGTACCTCTAGGAATGGCTGTCTGAACATGTAGGGACATCTTTATTTGGATTTTTGTGTAAACCTTATGCTGTTACATTTTGATTTTATCTTATGCATCCTTGGTGCCTTCAAAGATGGAGGTCAAATGGTAAGTTATGTCTTCTGACAAATTACTACTTATTATTTTAACATGAAGATTGTTTTTTATTTTTTTTCTCTGGCTGCAGAGTGTGAGGATTTTATAAAGTTAATTATTTAACAATATTGCTGATGTACAGGGAGTCTATTTTTTTAGCACACAACATTTAAATACCTGTAAATGAACTCTACTAGTATTTTGAGTTTGTTGGGAAAGCACAAACAAAGCACATTCTTTAGAATTCTGAAGTTGAAGTTTGATGGGACCAAAGATTTGAACATGATCAGAAAAAACAAGAGGCTGTATTCTGTGATGTTTATCACAGAATACAACCTCTTGGTTGGTATTCTGTGAACATTTGCTGAAACAACACATATTACCTGTCTTTGTGTCCTACATACCTTTATCAGCAAAACTGCATGGCTATGGTTAGTTAGTGGACTTTTCAATAGAACATTTGCTCTCTGTAAATTACAGCATGCTACCACACCATGCTTTAGTAAAGTATTTCTTACAGTGTGCTCCAAAATACACCACTGGCTACATACAAACCCTCTCATTTGCTGCACTTAATTTACGTGTGAATCTTGGATTTTTCACAGTCACGTAGACTTCAGTGATTTAAAACTGATGGCAGAAACCCCACTCTGAAATTTGATCCAGCACCACTGCAAGCCGTTAACATGAAACTTAATTTTGTGGAATAGATTCAGTGATATTTTCTTTTCACTGCCAAAGTATTAGTCAGTATCAATGCTGTCATGACTCTGCTACTGCTCATGTTTCTTTTAAACATTTGAACTACACACCAATACCATCCTAGAACACACCACTGCAGATAGAAAAGAATCTGAGAATTGTTTTGGGGAACTAAAAAGCAGGGTCACACAGCAGAGGGAGCTATAGGACCTCAAACGTAATCCCAGAAACCAATGGAACAAATTGACAGTTTCCAGTTTGGGTACTGGGAAGGAAAAGTCTTGACTGAAAAGTTAAGTAAAAGGAAGTGACTTAAGATCATAGAGGAATCAGAGAATAAAGAAACCAGAGGAAAAGAGCAGGCCCCAACTACCGATTCAGAAGAGACATGAAAGAGTTCTATAACTTAAGCATGGACCCAAATCAAGAAGGCATCCGGGATTGTTGGGGACCAAGAGAACCCTACCACCTTAAACATTTTTGAAAGCTAGACTCCCTTGGGACTCCAGGGTGCTAACAATTGTGTTTATCTCATTACAGTTTTCTTAACGCTGAATTTTAATGAGCCTTATTAATGAATAGTCATGTATTTTGAGTGTTGGATTTATGTAGAAAATGTATTAACTTAGAGAAAAATAATGCACACATTTGAAAGTGTGACCACTCGAGTGGTCACCAGTGTTCACGAAGTGTGCATATTAATGGCTTATTAATATGAAATGATGAGCTTTTGTTTGATTACTGTAGAAATATGTCATACTAAGGGTTGTGTATTATGTATTTGTTTTATTAATTGTAGGCCTTAACTTAGCCGAGGTCTTGTCCTAGTTACATGGCCTCATGTCAAGCTGCATTTCTTAAGCATTTAATCAAATGTCTGCTTAGAGAATTAAATTGTGATTTTCCTCTGTGCTGCCCTGATGTACTGGTAGCTATGTTTTTCTCATGAGAAATGCTTGCTAGAAGATGCTGTTCTTACTAATGCAACATGGTAAGTGTAATGTGTGTAAGACTGACTTTCCCATGAGAGTACAATGAAAACACTGACTGGAGTATAAGCTGCAACAATATTGTTACCTGACGAGCTGGATGAATGAGAACAGTACTAAAGGAGCCAATCATCGACATGTGAACTGTGTACTAGTAGAAATGTAGATTTGAAGTTGTAGTTTTATTGGACAAAGTGTGAACATGCGATCCCTTGACCGAAAGGGAGTTGGGAAATAGTTTTGGTAAATCTAACTTAGCCAGACCGCACTGAGAGAAGACAACGCATTTGCCCATTTCATATCTTGCAGAAGGGCTATTACTTTCTTGAGCATCTTGAGAATAGACATGCTTAACTTCCTTGCTTAAAGACTTTTCCTTTTCTGAACTTTGATGCTGAATCCTGGTGCTTCGCTGATCAGACTGATGTCCTGAGGACAAAGACTGTCACAGCTTGCTGATCCAAACTGAGGATAGGTAAATTGACTATGATGTGATTTGCTATGTATATCTGCTTTTGTTTCTAGGTACCAACCACGCTAATCTGATAGAGCCATAGTTAGAATTTTTCCAAATGTGTGTCGACTAAATCTTTTTGCATGAAGCCCAAACATGCTAATTCTAATCTGGTGTTAGTTAGGATCCTCACTAATGAAAACCAATACATAGAGTAACATTTGATGTCCTTTCTTTGCTGAATCTAAATGTATGTTATATTGTTTGCACAGTTATTCTTGCTATTAATCTGTACTGTAACTTTAGAATGTATAGTAGTTCAAGCTTTGATTAGATTGCGATTATTTCGCCGCTTTGGTCAGCCAGTGTTGTTTCTGTATGTTTATCATTTGATTTTGAGATTATCCTATGTGACATTAGCATTTTTAATATAGGGAAATAAATATTCTAAACTTTTACATAAGGTATGGTTATTCATGACTGCAGGGTCATGGTGTGTGACAATTACTAACTCCTATTGATTACTAATAATATTGATTGTCATTGAATATTGATCTGCAAGTACTGGATATATGGGGGAACATCTTAAGCACAGTCAAAAGGTTAATCGGCCTGTTTGCGCCCTCTTGTAAGTTTACTTATTAAGGTCAGACACGCCGACAGTTTCCTACCCAGAGTTCCTTGCAAATATCAAACTTTGACTAAAATCAGTTTTTCCTCATATTTATGTGAGAGCAAGTCTGAGTATCTGTGAGGATGCACAAAATCCCTATAACCCAGTATTCTCAGACTTCTCCCCAAAAAAAAGATTGACCCCTGCCAAAAGAAAACACCATGCAGTTACTCCTAAAGGGCAAAGGGCACAGATACAGATAAGAAGTCTATTAACTGGTGTGTAACCAAGGAAGTTTGAATTGGAAAAGAGAACCTACAAAACTCCACTGTGACTCCTTGGAGAAACCAGGGGAAAATTCAACAGTGCAAAATGTTATCATCCAATCAGAGAGGGCAAACTAATGCTGTGTACAGATTTTACTCATATTAATGACCACGATGGAGCATGTGTTGCATATGACTTAGGGCTTGATTTATCTGCAGATGGTGTGTATACTCTGTCTGATGTAACTGCAGGAGTACCTTAGGTTTGGCTACAGTCACGACTAATCCCTCACCACCATAGACAAACCTCTCTGATGGCTAGACTGAGCCATCAAAGAAATGTCTCCATGTCCACCCTCTCAATCAGGATGGGCGGACATGCAGTCATTTTCCAGCGGTGAAGGAAGCATTAGTTTTTTTTTTTTTCAAAAAGAAAATCCTGTTTTGGGATTTTCTCTTTTTTTAAAAAATTCTTTGGTGTAGAGTTGCGTCACCCTAATGCAGTCCTGCACCAAACAACGATATGCATTGACAGGAACCTTTATGACAATGGTTCTTGCTAATGCATTATGAGTTACCACCTCCTTGGTGGTCATTTATACGTTTCGTGGGCAGCCCGTATGCCATGCCGACTGAGTAATTTACTCTGTTCCCATGGCAGAAAGACAGGCCATCCTTTACAATATAAATCTGTCCCTTAGTCATTTAAGTCCCAACTAGCTACAGAAGTAAATTCCTAAGGCCTGCAGGACCACAGTGGAGGTACTTAGAGACTCAGAGTGTGCCAGACAGAGGCCAACAGCAGAATCCAGTCCTGGTCTAGTTGCCAATGGTCAGGTGGGTGCTTTCAGGAAAAAAAAACTTTTGTAGCTTGTTGTCTCCCTGTAGTCAAACAGGAGGTGAGCCCACTGTACCTTGGAGTCTACTTCCTGGTCCTGTGACACAAGAGGGAGCAGGTCCAGTCCTTTTGGGTCCTCTAAGGTCACAGACACAGCAGGCCCATTCCTCTTCCGATCTTCCACAAGTGCAGAAACTGTTCTGAAGTGGGGGCTTGAGATGCCATATTTATTCCAGTCATTCACTAGTGGGTGGGGGTTGCTCCTAATCTAATGAAATAAAAGTTCCCAGGTCCTGACTGGCCCACCTTTGCAGTAGCCCCTGTTTGCCTTACTGCAAGTAGGCCCAAAATGCAGTGTGTTATGGTGGATCCAAAATGGTGGAAGCCTTCAGCCACACTAACCTTAGGCAATGAGTGCTAGGTGTGTTTGTGGTGAGTATATTATGGTAATCCTACTGTACTCCCATACCTAACAATAAAATCCTATTTGAAGCAGATACTGTACCCTCAACAAGCCAGTAGTGTCTTTGATATCATGCGCGCTAAGGCCATTGCGGTCCTGGGTGGACTCTAAACAGGAATTACATAATTGGATGGTAGGTGTTAAGGTGTGATTATAAAAGTAATGATACAATGCTTGCAAAACGCGATATTGTTTTGAAGGATAAAAACATCTGTTACAGAGCTCCATGTGTGGCATATTCATTTACATGCACTTGAGCTGGGGGAGACGCTACAACTGGCAAAGAGGATGGGATGTGTGCCCCGAAGAAACAAAGGTGCTCTCCTTGAGAGTTTGCAAAAGTGCAGCAAACTACTCATACATGCCACATGCGCCCCAAATCAATACAAAGCGGTCTGCGAATGGCATATGTGTAGTCAAAGCCCTACTCCATCCCATACATAGTCATCAAAGAAGTTGAAGGCCCTGCAGAGGAGCCCATTCAAATAGCCTGCCAAAATCCTACAGTAAGGCTGAAAGAAGAGATGAGGCACTGTGCCATAACACAGAGTCCTCATCAATACAAAGCGAAGGCTAAAGGCAGTGACAACCAGGTAGGAAAACAGAAAATTAGTTTACCGGGACAAGTTTGTGAAGTGGCATACGATCTAGGAAATTGGGGGTGATGATCAGACCCAAGCAACAGGGTGTTGTGTAGAGAGGTTGTCAGTCCTGTTTTGTGAGAAAAACACTGCCTGAACAGCACATGCTCTCAATGACAACAGAAGGAAGTGCAAAGTACGACATAGCTATATTCCTGAAACAACCACCTTTTTTGAGTCTACTAAGAAACAGAACATTGGTGCCAGGTGGACTGCATGGATCGAAACTTTCAATGATTATGTAGGTGCTCTAGGAGAAGAAGACATTTAAAATGGTTAAATATTTGAAAAACCTTGCCAGTAATAGAGTGAAAGAAGTACTAAAGAAAGTCTAACAAGCTGATAAAACATCATACCAAAAGATAAGAAGTGTTTTATGGCAAGTCCAATCCAGTGCCGTATGTCAACCACAAGAGGTACATTTCAGCCAAGCATGACAACAAACTGTTGAAACAATGGATGAATCTTTGGAGAGACTCAATGCACTTCTCAAACACTACAAGTTCTGTGACTTCAATGATGAAGAAGCCATGCATCCCGATTCATTGATGGCTGCCTTTCAGATTCCTTCAGAAGACACATTTTGAGAGAGCCACTCAGTTTAGATAAAACACTAATGGTTGCAAAGTCAGAAGAATGTGCCGATCAAAAAGTTGCTGATTTGAAAGCAGGAATGGCCTGTAGTGAATCTGCGTTGATCAAGAAAAGTAAGCAAAAGCACTAAATTGATGCCCACAAATCGACATCTTGAAAGAAGTCAAAGTTATGATTCCAACGTGGGCTTTCATTGCCCCATGACGGTAAATTTTCAGCCATAGGACAGACATGAAAAGGTTGCGGGAAAGAGAACCCTTCATAACGGTCTGCAAAGTGAAAAAGAAAAAAAAAAATGTTTCACAGGGAGAAGAGAAAATGGACGCCAGAGTGTTCCGGAGCATTCTCACCATGCCCACAGGGCCAAAAGACAACATCAGTTACAGTAAGTAGAAAACAAGCACAGTTGATCATTGTCAAGTTCATTATATAAAGGCTCTTCAATGTCATCATCAAGCACTGGAGAAGAAGAATTATGTGCTTTGATGATATCAACTAAGGAATGACATGCACATCTAAGATTGGTTGCTTGCAAAGCAGATCACAAGTCAAAAAAGAATCAACAAACAAAGCAACAAAAGTTATTTGGACATTGTTCTAAAATTATATTAAACAGGAACAGTTGCCCCATAACCTTCATTATAGGCAGTGTTGCATCATGGCTGAAGAAAAATCCAACAGCCTGTCTCCTGTCAACAGCCTCTCTCCTGTGCCATGCCTTACTTCGTCAGACATGAAGGAATATGCGTGGGCTGCTTCTCAATGGTTACAGAGTCAAGGGTCATGAAAAGCAACCTTGCAACACAAAACAACATCAGTGCAAGCACCAATTCATGTCCTTCAGGGAACTTCATCTAGTGCATGCCTACTTAGCTTTGGCACTGCTGTTGATATGGGACTGATATCTCTCAACCACAAGATCCATGCTTGGGCTGAATGTGAGTCAAAACTCATTGTTGTTTCATGGCTTAGGAAGACTCAAAAAAAAGAAAGTGCAACCTCATATTAATGTGGACATTGGCCCTGTTGCCCAACAGCACAGCAAAAACGGCACAAGCAGCCATTAAGAAAGAACTAGAACCACTGTTGAAACATTACATTATTGAATGATTTTACCTTGTTGGGCCAAAACACAACAGTGGAGGTGCAGTGCACCTTTGTGTCCATATGTGCCAGGCCAACAAAGCAATTGAGGCAGAAGGTCATCATAGTCCCCACATAGCAGACATGATCTTGTGGCCATCTTGACCTGAACAAAGGATATCATCAACTCGAGCTGGAAGAGAGCTGTGGGTACATTGCTACTTTTTAGACTCATGTTGCTTTGTTCAAATACAAAAGATTGAGTTTGGAGTTTCTTCAATTGTGGAGATATTTCAGGACGTCAGTCGCTGACTAATTCAACCTGTTATGCATGCTTTCAATTACAGTGATACCATACTGGTATTTGGGGCAACACAAAAGTGGCATGACAAGGCTCTTACACAAGTGTGTCAATTACTTACTGATGCCAGGCTCAGTTTGAATGCAGCAAAGTGTGAGCTTTGTAAAACTAAACTTAAGTTTGTTGGGCACATATTTTCTGATGGGGGAATAACTTCCGACATGGATCAGGAGCAAGCTCTGTCATCTACTTGCCCCTTACAAGATGTAACCATGCTACAATCCTTCTTAGGCAGGGCCAGTTATTGCTCATGGTACATTTGTGACTTTGCTACAGTGAGAGCCCTTTTGAGAGACTTAACAAAACAGAAAGACCCATTTCAGTGGTCTCATGAATGAGATCACAGTGTTAAAGAAATAAAATGTGATTGAGAATGCAACTGAAAAGGCCTATTTTGACCTCAAGTTACATACTGAGATTACACTAGATGCAAGCCAGGTGGGGCTGGGGGCAATCCTTGCTCAATACAAGGGCCTTCTGAATGATACCAAGTGTTGATCACTATCTTTGGGAAACCTGAAAGCTAAGACGTCCCCTCATATCAAGAGGTGCAGGTTGCGACTACAAGAGTATGACTATGTGATTGTAGACAACCCAAGAAAAGGCAAAAACCCTGCAGATTAGTTTTCACAAGTGCCACTACAACATCACAGCTCGACAATTAAAGCAGCTAAAGAGTATCTCAATTTCATTGTGAAGTCCTGCATGCAAGCATCGCTATCCATTGAACAGAATATTGCTGCTCCCAAAGCAGATAAAGACATGCTCATTCTCAAAGACCTCATTACAATGCAATCTTGGAAGATAAGTATTCAAACTTTTGCTGATGATGTTAAATTCCAAAAATTCAAAAATGTACAGGATGAGGTATCCGTCACCCAAGAGGGTAAAATATTGAGAGGCTTGGGGATTGTTATACCTAAGAGCCTGAGACAGCAAGTAATTGAGCTAGATCATAAAGGAAATTGTGGCATTGTAGCCACCAAAAGAGCCCTAATACACCAAGTGTGGCTCCCTTGCCTAGATGAACGAGTTGAGAGAAAAGTAAATGAAAAGTAAAAGCATGTAATTGTTGTAACTGTATATCCCCCAAGGTGACACAGCATCCATTAACAATGCCTGACCATCCTGCAAATGTCTGGGACAGAGTTGCAGTTGATTTGTATGGGCCTCTAGAAAATGAACATCATCTCATGGTAGTCATTGATGAATACTTGTGTTTCCCTTTGGTGGAAGATTTATCATCAACAACCCATCATTAAGAAATTGAGGAGCTTGATGACATCTTTGTAGCATAGGGATTCCCACTAGTCTCAAATCTAATAATGGCCTGCCTTTAAATAACAAAAATTTCAAAGAGTTTCTTGGTCAACTCAAAGTTAAGCATCAAAAAAGTACATCTCTCTGGCCCCAAGCCAATGGTGTTGTGGAACAATTTATGGGACTCTGTAATTCAGCAAGCTCCTATGGACGGACCTAATCTAAATCAAAACCTGGGACAAACCGTTTGTGCCTATCGATCAACTCTTCACTCTACAACTGGTGAAATCCCAGCCACCTCACTATTTGGGAAAGCCATCAGATTCAAGCTACCACAATGGACATCAGATCAATCGATGAATGCTGATGAGGTTCATGTTACAGATACATAAAAGCGCAAAATGAAAAAATATGGCGATCAGTGCTGACATTCCCAGGAAACAGCCTTTAAGAAAGGGGACTTTGTACTTGTCAAAGAGAAACAGAAACGTAAAACAAAAATTCCATTTGCTGTTGACCGTTTGAGGGTCATGCATGCAAAGGACACACGGGGACAGCACATTGTCCTGGAAAATCCATCACACAGGACTCATCACACTTTAAACATCTAGCTCAATGTTCATCAGCTCCTGAGATCAGAAGTGAGGGGACCCCGTCTGAACTTCCAGAACGCATACCTGAACATATGTCATTAATCTATGATGATGGTGCATCTCAACAACCTCATACCACCTTATCTATTAGACCAGTGCAAGCACCTCGACAACTCGTTGAGGAAATATGTTACTAAGGCCTCATGATGGCATTGGCGGTAAATCATGCTTACCGCTGCGGTGATGGCTGCCAACATACTGCTGCGGTGGCAAATACCCGTTCGCCATATTATGACACACACACCAATCCAACAGAATACTGCCACATACACAAATCCGCCAGCCCAAAGGTCAGTGCTAAAGTGGCGGAACCAACACCCATACCGTTAAGCCAACAGAACAACGCCCACCACAATATGACCCACGATTCACCACAGCAGACATTCAATGGCGGTAAACCATTTGCAGTACATACTGCTGCGCTTAAAATGGACACCCACATATAAAACAACACCACATTGGCTAATGCTAAAAACACACACCTGACACTCATACACACTACATCACTATAAAACACACACCCACATTACCCACAGCCCTTTGCAAACAACAATTACTGCCAGGAGATTGCACGAACAGCACAGAGACAACTGGGCACACACACTACATACACCCAAACATCTCTCACGCACACCACATCACATACCCCACCACATTACTCAACAGACTCTCAGAATACACACGACACAACACCCATTTCACTGATGAGGAGTTAAGGGTCATGGTGGAGGAAATTGTCAGGGTAGAGCCACAGCTGTTTGGAGCACAGGTACAGCAGATCTCCATTACCAGGAAAATGGAACTATGGCAGAGAATCATGGACAGGGTGAACGCCGTGGGACAGCATCAAGAACAAGGGACGACATCAGGAAGAGGTGGAACGACCTACGGGGGAAGGTACGTTCCATAGCAGCAAGGCATCAGCTCGCCATACAGAGTACTGGCGGTGGACCCCACCTCCTGCCCCACAGCTCACAGTATGGGAGGAGCAAGTCTTGGCATTACTGCATCCTGATGGACTCGCTGGAGTAGCCGGAGGACTGGACACTGGTAAGTCAATATTTAAATCTTATCACCCCCCATGCATGCCATTGCACCCCCTCACCCTCACTCCCATCGCTCCACCCAATGCATGGACAGTCCTCTCAGCCCTACATGGACACCCATCACCAAAGCATGCACAGCATAAGAAAAACAACAAACCAACAATACATCTTCATACACAAACAAAGGTGACAGGGCAACAGCAACGATAGAGGGGAAGCCAGGGATGTACAAAATGTCACAGGCATGAAGCATAATATATCACTTACATCCCCACAGGTGCCACAGCCAATGTCAACGGAGAGGAGGTACCACAAATAACCAGTCTCCCAACAGAAGATGCCCCCACTGATGACAGAAACTCTGGACTTCAGGATCTCGACCAACAACCTGGCCCATCAGGGACCACTGGATATTCAGTCACCCCAGCCCACTCACAGTCCACCACAGAACCTCCCCCATCAGTATCCAACACTACAGCACCCACCCAGCATCCCCACACATCTGTCCCCAGGACACATCACTCAGCAACATGCCCACCTGTACGGGGACCCAAGCCCACACCTCACCCCCAACACAATCAGGGACCTGGGGTCAGTGGCAGTGGGCACATCATTCAGGAGACACAGGCACAGGGGAACAGGGACACTGGGAGGACCACTGTGCGCCAGGAGGAGGACAGGCCCAGGGAACTGACTCTCCAGGGGGCACTCACCGAGATCCTGGGAGCCTACCAACATTCCCAGGACATGATGGGCCAGATTCTTGACAACATGCAGGAGAACAGGCGGCTGCAGGAGGAACAGTATCAGGGCATCAGGGAGGACTTGCAGGCCATTAACACCACCTTAATCTCCATAGCAGGGGTGCTGGCAGACATGGCCAACATCATGAGGGAAGCAACAGCACAGCAGCGGGCCCCTAATACTAGCCAGTGCATTGACCAGCCCTCCATGTCTGCTGCAGCTAGTGGGCAGGAGGCCCACCACCAGACGTACAGGCCACCAGCACCCTTCCCCCTGCAGAAGGTAAACCACCCTGCAAATGTTCCGTGCGAACCAGACAGAAGCCAGAGACACTTGCCAAGACCACCGCCAGGAAATGAGACTCTCCTGATTGTCCCCCTTGTGTCCCACACAGTCATCCTGTCCACTTTGAACTGCCTTTGCTCCCCTTCCTATGGACCCCTTGGACACTGGACCTGTGCCACAAACAGACTGGAAGAATACCCTGGACTTTCCTCCATCATCACCACATTCCATTGCACCTTTCCCTCAATTTCATAGCACTACAATAAACACCCTTGAACACAATTTAACTACTAGTATTTTAAGTTTTGAAAATGTGCATTTATGGAAACAGTCACATCTTGTGCAAATGATCCAAACACTGTGAGAGCATGGAAATAATGACCTGTAGCTGTCTGTAGTCATCACATCAGTACACAGTTCTTATCTCACCAACGTCTGTAAAATGACAAGCCAGAGGTGACAGTAAGTTCTGATGCAATGGAAGTTAATGCCTTCATGCTACAGTCACACAGAATACATCAATAGTCAGTGGAATGGTCAGTTGCATTGTATCACCTGTGTGTCATTGGAAGTATTGATTAATAACTATGTTCTGTTGTCCTCATCCTCAGCCTCCTCATCCTCACTATCCTCAGGGTCCACTGCTGCCACAGGGGCAACTCCAGTCTCCTCCTCCTGCAGAAAGGGTACATGCCGTCTGAGGGCCAGGTTGTGCAACATGCAGCATGCCACTACTATCAGGCAGACCTTCCCGGGTAAGTAGCACAGGGATCCACCTGTCAGATGGAGGCACCTGAACCTGGCCTTCAGGAGCCCAGAGGTCCTCTTTTTCACCCCTGTGCCTCATTGTAACATTCCTCAGTCCCTGTCCTGGCATTCCTCACAGGGTTCAGCAGCCATGATAGGTTTGGGTAGCCAGAGTTACCTGCAAGTTTTGAGGGACAACATTTAGCCTCATACAATGATTTGGGGATGACACCGGAAGGCATACACTAACATACAGTGGGTGGGAACCATGGCTCACCTATTACCCATGCCCAGTGCCTCTGTAGTTGGGCCATCACAATTGGGATGCTGCTATTCCTCAGAGCAAAGACATCATGCACCGACCCAGGATACTTAGCATTGACGTGGGGGATGTACTGGTCCGCCAGGCACACCATTTACACATTCAGTGAGTGGAACCTCTTCCGATTCCTGAACACCTGTTCATTCTGGCGGGGGGGTATAACGCAAAAAGTGTACTGTGAATGGCCCCAATAATATTGGGTATATGACCCATTGCATAGAATCCGTCCTCCACAGTGGCCAGATCTTCCACCTGGGAGAAAACTATGTAGCAGCACATGTGTTTCACCAGGGCAGACAAAACTCTTGCCAGCACGATTGAGAACCTGGGCTGTGACATTACTGCTGCCAAGCCCACTGTCACTTGGAAAGAACCAGTTGCCAGGAAATGGAGCACGGATAGCACTTGCTTGGGGGGATCCCAGTCGGATGAGGGATAGCAGATACCAGGTCAGGCTCCAATTGGGCACACAGCTCTGTGATTGTGGCCCTGTCCAGGCTATAGGTGAGTATAATGTGCCTATCCTCCACTGTAGCCAAGTCCACAAGGGGTCTGTACACAGGGGAATGTCTCCTCTTCCTATTTATCCTCAGCAGTAGGTATCTAAGGGACACAAGAGTGAGTAGGCTGTCACAATTTGAACAATGGAACCACAACCTCAGTGTACATAGTGCATTTATGTGAAGGGACAGTGAGAATGGCGAGGCATGTGCTAATCTAGGCTGTGACGCAGTTAAGGTTGATATGACGGATGTCCGCCACCATGAAATGGCGACCGCCTGTCATGTATGTAGGGACAGGTGGAGGTGAGGTAACGCCGCCGACGTTGGGCGTTGTGGCGGAAGGCGGTCTTGCACCGCCGTGCAATTCCTCATTGGATAATATGGGGCACAATGGAGTACAGTGGCCAATGGAGATCTGCGCCAGGGGTGACGGTGTACACTGCTGCAGACGTGAACACCATTTTTTATCTGAGTTCTCACTTGTTTCCTGACCTTCAACAGAAGAACACCTACACTGTGTTTGCTGCTGTGACCTTTGTCTGGAACCTACCATGGCCCGTGTGACTGGGGAGAGGGCCCCTGCCTTCACTTTGGAACAGTTGGAGCAATTGGTGGATGGGGTCCTACCCCAGTACGGACTGCTGTATGGGCCTCCAGACCAATAGGTGAGTACACCTTGGGCACGATGCATGTGTGAAGGATGAATTGAGATGTGTGTGCAAGCAACGTGTCATCAGGGGATGTCTTGTGGTGGTGTACATGGTGTGTGCCGGCTAATGTGTGTGCCAGTGGTGACGGAAATGGCATTGTTGGGCCATATGTGTGACAGGCTGACTGTTCGTTTAATGGAGTTCTCCTGTATGTATTACCTCTGCAGGTCAGCGCCCATCAAAAAAGGGATTATTGCGTGCCATCGCCAAGAATGTGCAGACCCTGGGGATCTATGGCAGGCCGCGCACCCACTGTCGGAAACGGTGGGAGGACCTGAGACACTGGGCACAGAAGACCGTGGAGGCCCAACTGGGGATGGCCTCCCAACGAGGAAGGGGTGCCCGTTGGACCCTGACCCCCCTGATGGCCCGCATACTGCCGGTGGCCTACCCAGAGCTGGATGGGCGCTTGAGGGCATTACAGCAGCCACAAGGGGGTGAGTACAGCAGGTATCGTTACAAGTTATGGCTGGTGGGGTGGTATTCGGGTGGTGGTTGTATGTTAGTGGGTGCCCCTAAGGCCAGGCCAGATATAGCAGCGTAGGTTCTCTGAAGGGTAAGGGTTGCATGGCAAATACAGGTAACCCAGCTTGCTACTATTCACTTCTAGACAGGGCTGCGTGGGTCCCAGGTGTGCTGCAGTTAGCAGTGTGTGCTCCTCCTCATGCCTTGGTGACTAGCCATATCACTGGTAGTGCAATGCATAGTGCATTGGTGTGTTCCCTGTGTGTGAGGGTGCTGTGTACACCAACAGTGGTGTTGTTGCAGTCATTGACCCAGTGTATCCTTTGTCTCTCTCCCCCCCTTTCTTGTTTTGTCATCCTGTCCTTATGTGCATTAGCATCATCTGGTGGAGGAGCAGGGGCACCAGTGACAAAGGGAGCTGCATCCCACAGGACCCTGAAGACAGAGTCCACTGATGTTGAGAGAAGGGCGAGGGGAGCACCACAGAGGAGACTGGAGGGGAGAACACAGACTCTGATACCTCCTACGATGGGAGCTCCCCGGTGGTGGTGGACACCTCTGTGACCACCCCAGCTGCAAGTACAGCCACCACCTCCGTACCAGCAACGCCCTCCCAGTAGCCTCTCAGCGAGTTGCCAGTGCCCGCTCGTCCAGGAGGGTGGGCATCTCCTCCACCCCAGGCACCTCAGGCCCTGCCCCAGTGAGCCCTGCTGCCCTGAGTGAGGAGGCTATTGACCTCCTGATATCCATCTCTGTATGGCAGTCAACCATTGTGAGTGCTATCCAGGGGCTGGCATCCCAGATGCAGCAATGCAATGCATTCCTGGAGGGCATTCACGGTGGATTGGTGGATCAACAGAGATCAATTCAGGCTCTATCCTCTTCTCTGATGGCCGCCATTGTCCCTGTTTCTACCGTCCCCCTTCCAACTCCCCCTTCCCATTCCCATTCACCTCAACCCCAACCCATCCGAAGCACACAAACAGATGAGCATGCACACAAGGCAACACCCAAGAGTGTCACAGGCAAACACAAGGACCACACTTCATCCCACAGGCACTCACACAAACACCATACCGTTGCAGACAAGACAACATCCACAGCCTCCACTGTCTCTCCCTCCTCCTCCTCCTCCACCTCCCTCCCAGTTACGTCCACACACAAACCTGCATGCACCACATAAACATCCACTACCAGCATCACCACACCAAGCAAAACAGACACCTCACTGGCAGACACCTCCACAACATCAATGCACACGTCCCCTGTGTCCTCTCCCACTGTGTCTGATTCCCCCCTCCTAAAGGACGCAAACACTCAGATACCCAACAGCCATCCACCTCACATCAGCATTCAGCCCATGCACCTTCACCCAAATCCAGCAGACGCACACCTCCAACAAACACTCCCTCATCCTCCACTCCCATTACTCCTCCCTCCTCCCACCCCAACATCCCTAAAAGGCTTTTCCTTGCCCAAATTAACCCCTTCCCTACCCCTCCTACCACATCCTGCACGTATGGGCAGAGTACAAAGGACACAACCCAGCACCTCAGCCAAACACCCAACCTGGACAGTGGTAGCGCCACCTACTTGTGGTGGTAAGGATACAAGACCTATGACACTGAAGGAGAAGGAGCCAGCACCACCAGGGATGAAAGGGAAGAGTCCTGCACCAGCTGTGAGGAAGGGGAAGGGGCATGCAACAGCTGTGAGGAAGGGGAAGGAGCCTGCACCACCAGGCAGTGAGGGGAAAAGCCCATCCACCCCTGCCAGGAAGGGTAAGGGATCCCCGACCCATGACAGAATGAGAAGAGGCACTCTAGCAAGTGGAAGCTGTCAGGCTAACCCTGCCACCACCACCAGCTGTCATGGGGCCCCAACTGCCAGCTGTGGATGTGCAGCCAGCAGTGAGTGAAGGGGCTGCCCAGGAGCCTTCCCCAACCACCACAACCATGCAGCCATCAGTGAGTGCAGGGGCTGCCCAGGAGCCTCCCCCAACCACCACCATCATGCAGCCATCACCGCTGACAGATGCCATGTAGTCCACCCTCCAGGATCTACTGTGCAGCCTGCCCCCTCCAGAAGCAGTGGGCAAGTCACCGATCTGAGAGACTGTGGCTTTGCACTCCCCAGGACAAAGAACTGGGCATGTTGCCCCCTCCAGAAGCAGTGGGCAAGTCATCCACTTGAGAGACTGTGGCCTTGCACTCCCCAGGACACAGCAATGGGCATGTTGCCCGCTCCAGAACTAGTGGGCAAGACAACCACTCCAGAGACTGTGGCCTTGCACTCCCGAGGACAAAGCACTGGGTATGTTGCCCCCTACAGAACCAGTGGGCAAGACACCCACTTAAGAGACTGTGGCCTTGCACTCCCCAGGACAAATACCAGGGCATGTTGCCCCCTCCAGAACCAGTGGACAAGACACCCACTTGAGAGACTGTGGCCTTGCACTCCCCAGGACAAAGCAATGGGCATGTTGCCCCCCCCCCAGAACCACTGGGCTTGTTCCCTCAACTGGCTGAGGTGCCCCTCTTCCCCCTGAGGTGCCTGCCTATTTGCAAACTGATGCCCCTGCAGTGTTCTATCCAGATGTGCTCAGGATTCCAGTTGGGCCTTAGACTGTGCCCTGTGGCCATGTGGGCCCTTTGAACTTTGGACTGGGCAGTGTCCCTTTTTTGTACATGTATACATATCTGTTTCATTGCAAATCGATTTATTAATTTTGATGTTGATCTGATTACAATCACTTTAGTCAATTCCTGTTGTCCTTGCATTATTCTGCCAATTTTCGGGGACAAATTGTTTTTTGTCTGCAGCTGGTTTGGGTATGGTATGTGTGTGTGTTGGGTGTGTGTGGTGGATGTGTATGTCATTCTCCTTTTCCTCCATCCCTCCATTGTGTGCTAGGTGGCTGTACTCACTGTCGCCGTCTTCGTCGTCATTGGTGTTCCAGGTGGAGCATGACGTAGAAGATCATCAGGAAAACTTGCAGTTCGGGTTCCATGGCGGCATGGTTCTTCCCTGTGTCTCCAATGGTGAGTCTTTTCACTTCTGAACTCTGTTTCCTCCAGGGTTTCGTTGGCGTTGGTACCGCCCCAGAAAAGGCGTCGGTTTGCTGTGTCTTAATATTGTATGCGGTACTTTGTCTTCCGCCTGACTGTTGGCGGCTACCGCCGTGGTGGCTGTTGTTTCCACCATGGTGGTTGGTGTGGTACATTGGCTGTCTATGGAGTTATCACCGCCTTGGTCATAATTTGCTGGTACGTACCGCCAGCCTGTTGGTGGGATTATCGCCACTTTATCACCCACCACCAGGGTCGTAATGAGGGCCTATATCTCATTTTGATATATTTTATACAGGGCCAGCTTCCTACACCCAGTCACAATGCAATTTTTCCAACTCCACCTAGGAGAGGCGAGTCTCCTGCAACAAGGCCACATCAACACACTTTGAATGCAAGTAGGAAAATACTTTTTAGCATTTGATGAAATGCGCTAGGCCATTAACCTACCAAGAGACAACTTGCAGGGCCGAAAGGGGTTGGGGTTGCCTGCGGCCATTGCTACTCGGTGATGGCAGGGGGTGGGGGAGACTGGAAAAAAGGGCAAAGTAAGAGGGAGAGGGGTGAAGGCAAATAAGGGAAGAGGAAAGAAAAGAGAGAAAGAAAGAGAGAAACAAATAAAGAATCTCCAGAGTGTGGGGGCAGGCAGGCCAAAGTAGTGGGAAGGGTCAGGTGCAAACAAAACGGTAAAAGGAAAAGAAAAAATACCAGGAAGAATAGGGATGGGTGAAGAATAAAAGAGAAAGAAAAGGGAGACAAGCCGGTACAGGGCTGAGGAGAGAGGCCCCAGAGGTTACTGGAAACTGTGTTACGTGAATTGAAACCTTGGAACCAGACGTGCCAAGGTTCCATGGAAAGGGGCAAAGAGAGTAGGAAACGATGGGCCATGTCAATGGCAGAGCCATGGGGCCAAGTAGAATCAGGGTTGAAGTGTCAGGGCCAAAGTCTGTCGCACTCAAGCTTCCTCATGGAGGTGGGGGAGGGATCAACAGCAGATCAGCAGGTGAGTAGGGACAGGGAAGGGGGGCATTGGTGGGTGGAGAGGATAATCCAGGGGTGCTAGTATAGTGCCCAAGGGCAGTAATGAGGGCGCAATATAGGTGCAATGGCAACAATAATGAAAACAATGAGTTGCCCAACAGAGCAAAGCACTGCAAAACATGGCAAAATACAACTAGACATGAAATAGTAGAATGGGACACAGCACCAACAGAGTATAGGAGACAGTCATTCAGATAAAATTTATATACTCAGCAATCCACCCAAAGCTCGCTGTATGCCTCATCATGTAGCCGCGGAGCAGGAAAGCAGCGGTCGAGGGAGTGTATACTTCTCAGTCTGGTTAGACTTCAAAGGAGAACATGATTTGTCACTGCCCTGTCCCTGCGTAAGAGCAGCCACTGCTTTGAGGGCCACGTCCTTGTCATACTGTGACTGAACCAAGTGGCCCTGTTCTCTATCCCCCCAACATCTGCCGGGTGTTGGGGGGTTTTGTCTGACAGATGAGGCCAGACAAGAAGACCAAAGGTGCAATGTTCATCTTGTGCTCAGAGAGGCCATCAAGGAATTAGCATAGATCTGCTGGGTCGAAAACGTCCTTGGACCTGATATTCTTCCTGACCAATATTTGTGCAGACTAGAACAGTCCAACATTGATGTCCAGCTTCCTGAGTTGGGGCCACAGAGCCAGGAAGGCCTTCCTCTTGTTGGTCTCTCGAGAGAAGTTGGCGACTATGCGGATCTCATGTCCCTGAAAGGCATACAGATCATGGGAGCAGGCCGCAGTCAGGAGCTGTCGCACCTGCTCATCCCGGAGTAAATAGGCAGACAATGAGAGGGCATGCTCTCTCTCATGTCGCCAGTCACGGTGGCCCCAAATGATGAGGACGCTGTATCTGTCAGGTAGGGGGGTATAGAAAGCCTGACCCGTGAGTGTGAGGGGAAGAGCCATTAAAATTATCCTGATGTCTGAGCCCTTGATACATTCCTGGAAAGCCAACAAATGGCTTCTAGCTTCCAGGCCTGTAAGTTTATTCTGCAGGTGCCAGAGTTTGCTGTCCCGATCTGTGATGCAGTTGAGGTGCTCTATCCCTGTAGAGAGATGGTGCTCCATCCCCACCACTAGTGAGGTCTGAAATTTTGGAGTCCATGCCCGCCAGACAACAGTCGACTGTGGTGATCTCCTGCAGGATGCAGTCCATTGTAGGATCTGGAAGGGGGGCATAGCAGCTAAAGCGGCAGCCATCACTGGTTGTGCCACCATAGGCACACCTCTGATTCTTCTGGGTCCATTTCAAGAGTAAGGATATTGCCCCCATCGGGCAGCCCGCCAGTCCCTGGGGCCATGGCATGTAGTGTGGCGGGCCTCGGGTACAGACAGGTCCAGCCCCTGGATATACGATTCACCTCCCACCACTCTTCACAGGGTGTCCAAAGGGTGTATGAGCTCCATGCGAGAGTGCCAGAGGAGAGAACAAAGAGGGAGCGCTCCACCCTCACCAAGGTATGGGCCCAATGTCCAGTGTCCGTGCTGCAGCTGTACTGTCCATCATCCCACACTTCCTTCTTCCTTTATGCCCTTTTTCAGCCCCTGTGACTGACCAATGGGCCACGGGCATCGTCAGCGAGGGCCAGTGAGGGATGGGATCAGTGGCAATAAGGGCCACCAGGTGTCCTGCAGCACTTGGGGGTGGAAAGGAAGAGTAGTTCATCCACTGGGGACCCTCAGCTCCAACTGATAGGGGGCTCCTCCATCACAGCCTGTGCCAAAAGGAGGATGCAGGACACCAGTGCAGGGCAGGGCTGCGCTGTGTGCATTTAGATGGCCGCAAGCCATTTACATCAGGGATGATGCCTCGGGGAGCTTGTGGCTGATGCAGCCCAGGTCAGGGCAAGGTTTGTGCGGCAAATGGGGCCCGGGTGTTGTGGGGGGGGGCAGGATCACTGCACAGGAGTGAAGAATCACACGATGCAGGTTGTGATGGGGCCCTGCGGCCCACCCAGGATCAAAGGAGCTGCTTGTTTCGTTGTAGCATGCACTGTGACCAGCGAGGCCGCTGCAACAAAATCTGGCGTGCTGGCCCAGCTAGCTCACGGGCTGCTTCAAAATTGATGAGGGCTTGACTGGGCCCGCTGAGAGCTGCAGGGTTCCTAGCCACACCATTCAGTAGCACGAGTCCACTCGGCAGGGGTTGCGGTGCAGCCGCCCAGCCCAGCCGAAATCAGGGACGGTGCTCTGTATGATGCAGCAGGCCCTCTTACAAGAAAGCAGGGCTCCCGTGCACTGGAGGCCAGCTGGAAACCCACCAGGGAATTCAAAGCACAAAGATGTGGCCGGGGCTATGTCAGGGCATCGGGAGCCAGTTCAGGCAAGGCTCCCAAGGCATCCAGAACTCCGCCGCCTTCCCCAGGGTCACCCTGGCGCACGGAGCTCACTCAGCAGGCAACTATCTTCAGCAGTTGGCCAGACCACGCCCCCACTACTCATTTTCAGAGATAGCTCTAGCTGGTAATTAGGCTGAGTATTCTAAGATTCTGAACAAATATTGGCAGCTAGAGGACCTTTCACCACACCACCGTTGGAAACGACTTAGTATATAATAATAATTGCCTATCTCTGTAGGCCAGCTACTATAGTGCCTAATTTGCTTCTGATGTATATATTCTTTAAAGGATTTGCACAATTTTAGGTACATGTCTTAACTTACAAACCCATAAATAACGCTTTTAGATGGAACTAATGCCTGCATTTTAAAATCAATATGTTTAGATATATCTAAGTATTGTTATATGTTCATATTATTTCTTTGTGTTTCACATTTTATCAAAAATGTTTATTGGTTTAACGTTATATTCTTGTATCTTGTGTTTCCCTTAGCCAACTTACTTGATTATGATGATTTATATGTGACATGTTTAATTGTTTAATGGATTTTTAAATTATATTTTACGTCTTTATATTTGTTGTGTGAACCTGTTGATTTTTTATGTTGTGATGAGGACTTCAATGTTAGCCCGTGATAGGGCGAAACGCATTGGTTGCGCTATTGTACAAATTGAAAAAAGACCCAGACTAAAAAGACACAAAGGACAAAGGAGCTGCCTAATTTGCTTTGATTTGACTTTAACTGAATCCTTCTTAACGTACATCTTTAATTTAAGTTGCCTCTTTTATGTAAATAAATGAGTATTCTAGGATGACTTAAAGGTAATGCAGGGTTGTCACAATTTCTATAAAAATGGGGGCTAAGACTCAGGCTTCCGGGAAAATAAGTGTTAGGCTCGGAATTTAAACCACTAGTGCGTCAACAAGGGGGCTCCTAAAAGTATGCCAAATTTCTGAAAAGTTTTTGCCACTGGACACACAAAAGAAATAAAGTAATTTTAAAGTGATTTATTTAATAAAATACTCCAAGTAATCCGGTCAGCACTTGCCAGGGCACACAAGCATTGACTCCTTATTTACCTTAACAGATGTTCCTGGTATCTCGCCTGAGTGTGGGGTATTTTGGTTTTCTCGTACTTTTGTCGAGAGATCTGCCTTCTCCCAGGCTGAACTGCAGAGTAGCGGTTTTACTATATTGATTTTTTATGCATTGACCATTGATCATTTTCCTTTTCTTTTATTTATTTTCTCATCCCAGTAGGATCCACTTGGGGAATTTCCTGGTTGGACCAGGAATCGCTAGCCTCTGTCTGTTGTGTGTCCAACTACCTATAATTATTGCACTGCTTTGTCAGTGCTCCGGAGGTCTATTCCAGTAGACCTTGCCCTCTCCTTTACAGTGGCCTATATGTTGAACGCTGTGGCATATCTATTATGGATTCACTCAAGGTAATCCTGTCAGCTCTTGCCAGCGACCACTGGTGCTAGATTCATATCTTCCTTGCCAGAACTTGCAGATATCCCAACCAGTAAGGGGAGTAGTG
Source organism: Pleurodeles waltl (assembly GCF_031143425.1). NCBI lineage: Eukaryota > Metazoa > Chordata > Amphibia > Caudata > Salamandridae > Pleurodeles > Pleurodeles waltl. The sequence continues at coordinate 896,891,321 of NC_090448.1, read as the reverse complement.
GTTTTACTGTTTTCGTGTTATTGTTTGACCATTTTCTCAGTTTTCTTTTAATTATTTTGCATTGTTTTGATTGTCAGTGTAGGATCCATAAGAATCCATCAGGGCTGGAGCCCCCTCCTTGGCCTAAGAGTGGCTGGGCTCCAGTGGGTTGTTTGCTACCCCCGTTTTTATTATCATACTGCATGGCCAGCACTGTAGCGGTCTATTCAAGTAGGCAATACCTTCTCAGTATGCAGCCTATTTGTGGAACACTGCAGCACTTGTACAACAAAGAAGCCTCAATAGCAAGTCAGTCTGCACCCATTGCCACCTGTCCCTATGCGGTTCATACCCAAAACAAGCCCAGTGCCAGAAATACTCCAGGGCAGATTTACTTACATTTCATGTAACACAAAAAGGCAACTAACTGCATTGCATTGCATTAAAGGGAGACAGCAGAATTACTCCGTAGTTTCGAAAGTACAGCACATTCCTTCTGTCTCCTACTGCTGGTCCACTGTAAGCAGCCTAGCGCCGACACAGGCACCATTGCACCATGCTGCAAGGGTGCTTGTGTCACAACCCGGTTTGTTTTTGTGCAGAAAAACAATCCTTAGGGGAATATTCCTCTTTCCTTTTGTGCTGCAGAACGTAATGAGAAGGAATTCAGCCATTTCTCCTCATTACGCCTCACTGGGAATAAATAGCATTTTGACGTATTTCCAGGTTTACCACCTTTACTAGCTTTAGTAAATCTGGGAGGGTGCCAAAATCCATGGATGGATGCATGGGAACACACATGATCCACCCACAGATCACAAAGGAAACCAAGGCAGTGCTATGCACCACATTGCTTTACTTTGTATTTACCAAAATACGCAAAGTAGCTTTGCATGCTTTAGTCAATGTTAAAAACTATTTTGCGTTGGGGCTGTGCCACAAAAGTGATGAAACCCTAATGCAAAATCTCAGTACATCTGCTTCTACATCTTCGAAGTCAGGTGAGTTGTTATTTCCCAATACTTTGCCTGTCCTTTTTATGCTCAATAATCAACCAAATGTTGCTCACACACTTATTCTCCTATAGCTCACTTGAACTCAGGCGTCATCTATCCTCATTTTACCTTCTGTATTCCAGAGGCTACTAATATTCCTCCTCAATAAAAAATCATTCTCCCCTCCCCTCCTCCTAACACAATTTGCTCCATAGGGATTCAATGGGAAACCAACCCTAATCTTTCAGTAAAATGCTTTTTATCCAACATTAGTTTACCATCGAAAACTGTATAGAAATGTTTTATGTTATACCTTCCTACAATCCTGGCATGCTATTTCTTACCAAAACCTGGCTTTAGGACAGCTCAACCACATTAATAGCACAGGCTATGCAACATGATACTCCACAAACCACATCTAAATGTGGTGGTAGCCTTGCAATAATCAATATACCTACTCTTTTTTCCATGACTCTTGACTTCTCCTAGTGTCCTTTCACTGAGTGCCTTCTTTTCACCCATAAGATCACCCCTACAGTGACCATCTCTGGAGCTTTCATTTATCACCCCGAGCATTAGAAAGAATGTTATAACATCATTCATAGATTTCTCTCTCTCTCTCTCTCTCTCTCTATATATATATATATATATATAAAAATAAACATGCAAACGTCATTGCGTTATTTTACCTTCACTCTCATCTGGAGTCCACACCCCAAAGTAAGTCATTATAACTTATTCAAGCCTTTCATGTTCTCCATTAATGCAAAGCAGTTATGGATCTCACTCATGTAGCAGGACGTCTTCTTGATCCCATATTTTCTAATCTGAAAGCCCTCAAAGACTACACCACTGCACCACTGTGCATTAATTTGATCAGACCATTTAACAGCCCCATTCACTATTCCTAGTGACTCTCGTAGGCCATATTTGCAACTTCATTAGTCTGAATAACCTACACATAACTGGTCTTAAGTTATCTCTGCCAACTTGAGCTTGGACTAAATGCTTCAAGCCAAAACTCTTATCACTTCAGATGAAGTCAACACTGTGGTGGTCAAATTTAATACAAAAAAACCACCATGGTGCCACTTAGTACCTCTGTTACACACTGCTGAACTCTATTTGCACCCTCCGATATTCACAGACTCTCTGAGAATCTAAACACAGCTGCAAAGCACTAGAGAGAGTTTGGAGATACCCTTATACGCCCAAAACAAAAACTGTCTAGTGAGGAGCCCTGAAAAGGTTTAAAAATACTTGTACATACCATGCACACATCGTACTTTACCACAAAAATCTAAAACGCTAAGAATGCCTCTAGAGCTTTTTTCTCCATTGTTCTCTGGTAGCCTATAGTAATACTAACAAACCATTGCAGACCTCTGCGACAATATATCTTTTTTTATGGACAAAATTATGGACAGAATTTATGGACAATTCTAAGCTGGGTTCCCCCTTAAGTTACTGTAGATTCACTACACTTTCTGAATTCTTCCTCTCGGTCTCTAAATAAATGTCTGCTCCTTATGGCACTTTGACTCAATCACCAATTAAGTCCTGTATATCATTATTCATTTGATCAATTCAGGCTCTCCTTTGGATCTCCATCCATATCTTTATCCTCAGAGATCATTTTCCTTTGCGTTCACAACCTTCAAGCAGCTCTGGGTCCTCGGCAATTGTCTAGACGTCTGGAAACAAGCTATGATTTTTTCTACTCCATAAAAAAACACACTGCTGATCTCACACATAAAAATAATTGCCTATTTCATTGCTCTTTTTTCCTTTTATACTGCTCAAAAAAGCTGCAACTACCTACATATATTGAATCATACTCTCATTTTACCAGAATAATCTGGTTTTGTGCTGACCCACAGTATTGACCCTGACCTCATATCAGTTGGCAATGATCTAAGGAGAATCCTGGATCATTGGGGTTCTGCTGCCTTAGGTCTGGATCTCTGCGCAGCTTTCAATACCTTAATGTGCTCTCGTCTGATTTCAAAATTATTTAGTTAGGTGTCTGTCAGTCTGCACTGAAGTGACTTTGCTCTTTCTTATCAGTAATTCTCAAACAGTATCCCTACCCTATTTTGCTTCTGCTCTAAAACCAGTGACCTGTGCCGTTCTACCCTAACTGCTATCTCTCCCCTGTGGCAGCTCTTGTATGCACATACATCTTTGACAACCCAATTGTCAAGTCTATCTCTGACAACTTGGCTGTGACTCAAGAGAATAGACAGATATATGTACAGAGTCGCAGGCTGGATGCAAGACAATTGCTTTAAACTAAATCGAGATAAAGCTGAAGTTTTCTTATTCTACAAAAATCTTTCCACCTGCTCTTACTTCTGATGGCCAGCCGGGCTAGGATCCACCACCAAATCTGTTTTCTTTGTCAAGAAGCTAGGCTTTATCTCCAACCACAAGGTAGAAGCATGTTGTTTCCCTATCTTTAGAATGTTCTGCAAACGCCTCAATTGTTTCTCCAAGTCGGCAAGGAAACTATGATGCAGGCATTAATTATTTCACACCTGGCCTACAGGACCTCCCTTTGTTTCAGATCCCTCACCTCTTCTCCTACACAGATTGCAGATTGTGCAGAACGCTTCCCAACTGTTACTTCTTAGTCTTCTTTTCTGTTCTTCCATTAAGTTCAAGGAGCTCCATAGGCTTCCAGTCCAAAAGTGAGTTTCCTTCAAAGCCCCATATATCGTCACTAGAGCCATCCATAACGCTGGTCCTACATGTCTCAGAGAGAAGTTTCAAATTTCCTGTTCACTATGCATGACCCACTCTTCATCTGCCAAACTTTTAACGGTTAACCTCAGGGAGCTGAGGAAAGTGACCAGCAGCGGCACTCTGTTTTCAAAACGGGACTCCGGCAACTCCAGCTCACTATGGAAATGCCAGGTGAAGTAAAAGGCCAGTTGAACCCTTATCGTCAAAACAGTGCAGCGAAAATACTATGCTCCAATGCAGTGCACCATTTTTACTGTGTCTGCTATGCCAATTCCTTGCATTGCACATTATCCTGACCAGGAACAGCACAATTATGTCATTCACATAAATGCTCATAAATCTTACCAATTAGAACTCTTGGAGTGAGGTTTCCCCTTCATATCCTCTCGATTGGCTGCAAATGGAGAGATGGAGTCATAAAAAGGATAGCAGAATCACATCTGCACATTCATTCACAATGAGTTTTCACTCCATCCCCTGTGCCTTAAAGGGACAGAGTCTGCAATACCAAAGTATTGTGTCAGAAGGCGAAAAGGACATCAGTAAGAGAATGTAGCTGTCTGTGGAAGCACCATCTGCTCCATTGAATGCCTTGCAATGACATTCGCTCAAAGCTGTCACTGTGCAAATGGCCAAGGACTGCCATTAGCAAAGACTTTTCTAACTTAATGGCACTTTTGAACATCAAAAGTGAGTTTTTGCAGTAACAGAGCAAGCCAATTTGTGCACACAGGTGACTAGCACTTTTAACTGTAGGAAGGCTGAATGCCACATACAGAAACAATTGGAAAAATGTTAAATAATAATTTAAGGACTGTAGGCTCTTTTTAATATTTGTTAAACAAATAATTCAATGATGGAGTCGGATTCTTGATAATTATTAAAGAAAATGGACTTTTAGAAAGTTACATTTTCCCTACCTGAACCTCCCAGAGGCTAATTTACATTAGCCTCCAACTGCCACCCAGCTGCAAATAGCCATGATGAGGAGTGAACACTGTTCCCAGACTGGTGACACTGGTTTAGGTTTGGGAAGGTGTTTTTGTTCCTCTGCCAAGAAAACCAGTTGGGCTATTCCCAGGAAGTTAATTTAATTCAAAGGGGCTTCCCCTGTCACAATCAGAAGACAATAAGGTGACACCTGGACAGGCTGCTTCTTTTGTCCCCCCCAGTCAGGCAGGCACCAAACCCATTGGGGGAAAAGCTGCCACTCAGAACTGGTTAGAATTAGGCCATGGCATAGAAATCCATTCCACTGGCGGAGTTTGCAGAATTCTGGCACTTCATAGCTACATGGAGTAGTGTGGAGTTCCTGAATTCCGCAATCTCGTGCAGAGCGGAGTTTGTTAGTGTGCACAAGGTTGGGTTTTGGTGCTCTTTCGCAAGTGTCACAATACTCCCAGGCTCCTAGCTTGCGCAGAAGACTTTGCATTTGTTCGCGCTGTTATCAACCGCGTGCACGAGACTTTGTATTTACTCACGTTAGTTCTGGCAACAACAGCAGCCAAAACAGTCCAAAACACGAGCACGAATGCACCTGGAGTAGATTTTCAACTCCAGATACATCTTAATCTTGTCAAAAAGTGATTTTGATTAGATTTTCTTCTCCAATGGACGCTTCAAGTTGTTTGTTAGATTGAGAAGCCTTTTTTTTCTCAAACAGGAAGGAAGTGCCCCAGAGACTCCAACTTCCTGTTCCTGTCAAGCAGGCTCCTCCAAGTGGTTTGTCCAACTCCTTGTCACTTTTCACTTGGATTTTGAGGTGGAAGGGTCACTCTCTTTGTCTCCTAGACATACCTTTGGATTTGAGGACTTTGTTTTTGTGAAATTACACAGTAACTATTGAATAAGGGTGTTGTTTGTTTGCTTGAAATACAAGTATTTCTTTGTACTTTAATATGATTTTAATATTTTTATAGTAGTGGGTGGCCTTGAGTTTAAGTATGGGCCTTGTTAAGATTTATTTTGCATTTCATTGATTTTTCATCTTTTTAATGGGAAATTGTTGCACAGCTCAGTACCTGTCTTTTTCTACATGATTGTAACATTTTCAATACATTTTTACTATGTGGCCTAGATTTTCAAAGGGCCATCTAGCCAGTAGGCCCAGTACTAGTAGTCAGTGCATGAAATAAGTATGATATCTGTTTTTTAAACTTAATTTAGGGCAGGGACGGCTTTGGATTACATTTAAAATGTTGGTTATTTTATTAATTATTTTATTTTGTTGCAAAAAGTGTATATGTTGTGTGGTAATATTTACTGGCAAGGAGGATGTGTGTACTGTTGTTGTAAAATTGTTATCGCTCAGTTAATGTTCATGTTTTGCATTACTGAATTAATGTTAATGTTTTCCCACCATGCCTCATTATTATAGCCAGTGTGTGTTGTGTGTGTGTTAGTTTGTTTGTTATTGTCCACCAGTTGTCTTTGTCCTCCATTCCGTGTGGCCGGGGGCCATATTGTATAGTCTATGTCTATAGGCATGCATGTGTTCTTTGTTCTCCATGACTCCTTGTTCACAGTTGTTGTTTGACCATGTGTCTGGCTGCCATTTTCTGCATGCAGCCACTTTGTCTTTGTCAGAGGCTTACATGTGTTTTTCCTTATTTTCCTTGCTCCTTGTTGTTGTTATGGGACCATGTGGCTGGCAGCCATTTTGTGCATGGAGCCAGTGTTCTTATGCCAAAGGCTTGCATGTGTTCTTTCTTTGCTCCCCATGCCTCCTTGCTCCTTGTTGATGTTATTTGACCATGTGGCTGGCAGCCATTTTGTCTATCCAGCCAGTGTCCCTTTGCCATAGGCTTGCATGTGGTCTGTGCTTGCCATGCCTCCTTGCTCCTTGTTGTTGTTGTTGTTTGACCATGTGGCTGGCAGCCATTTTGTGCATGCAGCCAATGTTCTTTTGGTATAGGCTTGCATGTGTTCTTTTGTTGTTCCCCATGCTTCCTTGCTCCATGTTGCTCCATATGCACTCATATGGAGGCCGCGCTGCGGTAGAGAGAGTGACCTCTGACCCTGTTTACCAGGCAGGTCGCTTCCCTCACCGCCACGCAGCCCCTGTGAGACCGCTGACCGCTGCTTTATTCCTGCGTCCTTTTGCTGCCTTGTACTGCTCCCCTCACCTTTTTCTGCCCAGTTTGTGGTCCTAAATCTCTGTTTCCCTGCGCACCGCGTCTCCCCCTTGCCGCCCGTTTCCCGCCACCGCGTCCCGTAGCTCCGCCCCCCTCGCACCCCATTGGCCGCCCCGCTCCCACCTCCCAGCTGCTCCTCCCTCCCTCTCCCACTCATATGGAGGCCACGCTGCGGCCGCACAGCCCGTCTGCGCCCGTCCGCGCCTGGCCCGCGCCCAGCGCCAGACCCCCTGGCCCCCGCAGAGGCCAGCCCACCCGCAAGACCTGCAACACTGCCACTCTCATCGCAATCAACACCGGCCGGATCCCCGGCTGCTGCAGAGCCACCCCTAGACGCACCCACGGGCCCTTCACCTGCCAATACTGCAAGTTCTCCTGCATTCAGACACGGACCGCACCCGCCAAGCCAAGCACCAGCAGCAACCACCTGAAGTGCATCCTGCTCAACACCCGCTCTATCCACAGACACGCCGTGGAACTCTGGAACCTGCTCGACACCACATCTCCAGACGTCGCCTTCCTCACAGAAACCTGGATGAACGCCTCCTCAGCGCCCGACATCGCCATCGCCATCCCGGACGGATACAAGATCACCCGGAGGGACCGCGTCAACCAGACAGGAAGAGGCATCGCCATCGTCCACAAGAACACCATCCGCATCACGACCAACTCCGACGACACCCTCACAGCCGCCGAACATCTCCACTTCCAGATACACACCGACCCCAAGACCACACTCAGAGGCAGCCTCATCTACAGACCCCCAGGACCCCGCACACAATTCAGCGAAGACATTGCAGACTTCATCAGCCCACACGCCCTCCCCTCCGCTAACTACATCCTCCTAGGGGACCTCAACTTCCACCTGGAGAACAACAACAACAACAACACCACCACCCTGCTGGACAACCTCACCAACCTCGGACTCAAGCAACTGGTGAACACCCCAACCCACTACGCCGGACACACGCTTGACCCAGTCTTCTCCTCCAGCAAGTAAATCTCCTTCAGCCAATCCACCGGACTCCACTGGACAGACCACAGTTGGTCCACTTCAGCTTCAGAAGAACCACGACTCACCACCACCCACAACAGGCTCCCCGCAGGAGCTGGAACAAGATCACCAGAGACCAGCTCTCCACATCACTGAGCCAGAACCCTCCCACCAGCTCAGCGGACCCCAACCAAGCAGCCAACAACCTCACACAGTGGATCACCAACTGCGCTGGCAACCTCGCACCTCTGAAAACCCATCCCACCAGGCCCAACAGCAAGAAAGCCTCCTGGTGCAACAACGACCTCAAGAACTCCAAGAAGAACTGCCGCACCCTCAAGAAAGCCTGGCGAAAAAACCCGACCACAGACAACATGACCGCCCTCAAGCACGCCTCCCGCAAACACCACCAGCTGATCCACACCACCAAGAAGACAGCATTCAAAGAACGACTAGACAACAACGCACAAAACAGCAAGGAACTCTTCAGCATTGTCAAAGAGCTCTCCAACCCCAGCACCGGAAACAACAACATCACTCCCTCACAAGACCTCTGCGACTCACTCGCCTCATTCTTTCACCGCAAGATCGACGACATACACAACAGCTTCGGCGCACAGACCACGCACCCAACCACCAAACCGACGCCCCCCAACACCACCCTCCGCGCCTGGACCCCAGTCAGCACCGAAGACACCATCCAGATGATGAACACCATCCATTCCGGTTCTCCAACCGACCCATGCCCCCACCACGTCTTCAACAAAGCCGACTCAGTCATCGCACCCCATCTCCGGGACATCATCAACTGCTCCTTCAACACCGCCACCTTCCCGGAGAGCTGGAAACATGCCGAACTCAGCACCCTCCTGAAGAAACCATCAGCAGACCCCACCGACCTCAAGAACTACCGCCCCATCTCGCTCCTCCCGTTTCCTGCCAAAGTCATCGAGAAGACCGTCAACAGACAGCTAGCCGCCTTCCTCGAGACAAATGGATCCCTTGACCACTCGCAGTCCGGCTTCCGAGCCAACCACAGCACCGAGACCGCCCTCATCGCAGCCACCGACGACATCCGAGCCCTGCTCGACAACGGGGAGACAGCGGCCCTCATCCTCCTGGACCTCTCCGCAGCGTTCAACACTGTCTGCCACCGCACCCTAGTGCAGCGCCTCAGCAACATCGGAATCCAAGAGAAGGGACTAGAGTGGATCATCTCATTCCTCGCCGGAAGAACCCATAGAGTCCGCCTCCCCCCGTTCAGATCCGAGGCCACCGAAGTCAGCTGCGGCGTACCACAAGGATCATCACTCAGCCCCACCCTCTTCAACATCTACATGAGCCCCCTCGCAGCCATCGCACGCCAACACAATCTCAACATCATCTCCTACGCCGACGACACCCAGCTGATCCTCTCCCTCACCAACGACCCAGCCACCGCCAGAACCAACCTGCACGAAGGGATGAAAGACGTAGCCGAGTGGATGATGAACAGCCGCCTGAAACTGAACTCAGACAAGACGGAAGTCCTCATCCTTGGATCATCACCCTCTGCCTGGGACGACTCCTGGTGGCCCCCTGCCCTGGGCAGCGCACCCAAACCAACGGACCACGCACGCAACCTGGGCTTCATCCTGGACTCCTCCCTCTCGATGACAAGACAAGTCAACGCCGTCTCATCATCATGCTTCAACATCCTACGCATGCTCCGAAAGATCTTCCGATGGATCCCCATCGAAACCAGGAAGACGGTCACCCAGGCACTCGCCACCAGCCGACTGGACTACGGTAACACCCTCTACACCGGAACCACGGCCAAACTACAGAAAAGACTCCAACGCATCCAGAACGCCTCCGCACGCCTCATCCTTGACATCCCCCGTCACAGCCACATCTCCGGACACCTGAGAGACTTGCACTGGCTCCCCGTCAGCAAGAGAATCACGTTCCGTCTCCTCACCCACGCACACAAGGCCCTCCACGACCTGGGCCCCAGGTACCTCAACAACCGCCTGACTTTTTACACTCCCACCCGCCAGCTACGATCGACCAGCCACGCCCTCGCCGCCGTGCCACGCATTAGAAAAGCCACCATGGGAGGAAGATCCTTTTCCTACCTGGCAGCCAAGACTTAGAACTCCCTCCCCATCCACCTTCGCATTACCCAAGACCACCTCTCCTTCAGGAAGCAACTCAAGACCTGGCTGTTCGAGCAGTAGCGGTCCCCCCTCCCCCAGCGCCTTGAGACCCTCCGGGTGAGTAGCGCGCTATACAAATTTCTTGATTGATTGATTTATTGATTGATGTTGTTGTTGTTTGACCATGTCGCTGGCTGTCATGTTGTGCATGCAATCAGTGTTCCTTTGCAAAAGGCTTGCATGTGTTCCTTCTTCTTTTTCATGCCTCCTTGCTCATTGTTTATTTTTATTTTTTACCATGTGGCCAGTAGCTATTTTGTCCACCCAGCCAGTGTCCCTTTGCCACAGGCTTCCAAGTGTTCTTTCTTTGTTCCCCATGCCTCCGTGCTCCTTGTTGTTGTTGTTTGATCATGTGGCTTGCAGACATTTTGTGCATCCAGTCAGTGTCCCTCTGCCATAGGCTTGTATGTGTTCTTGGTTTGTCATGCCTCCTTGCTCCTTGTTGCTTGACTAAGTGGCTGGCAGCTATTTTAATATTTTCAGTTTTTATTTTAGTTTTGTATTTTGTTTTTTATTTTTATTTTTTATTTTTTTAAACTTATGTCTTTTAATTTGAATTTGAATTTTAGTATTTTTAATTTTTAATTTTAATTTTATTTAAATCTTCTTTTTGCCTTGATCCATCCTTCTACATCCATTCTTCCAACCATCTACCACAGATGGACAGCCCCAGTACAGCAGTCAGCTTCCTTATGTGTGTGATAATTCCTCCTGGGCATCCTGTTGTGGAGCACTGAGTACAAATCAGCACCATAATTCATTTTTTAATGATTATTACATTTCCCCCAGACCACCTTGCCACCATAGTGTTTTTAAGGGATTGTTCCATTTACCCATGCACCTCCCTCTGACTTCCCAATGTGTCCCCTTTAAAACAGATAGAGATAAAACAAAGAGCTATATCTGCATGTTGTGCTGCCTGATTTGAAATGAAACTTTATGGTGTGGTTTGAATTTAAAATGTATGATTAAATTGGTATTTATTACATAATTAACCAACCACACTAAGACTGCATTTTTCTGTACTATTTCAATCTGCAACAATGCCATATTTCACTAACTACATGTTTTTCTTGCTTGGTTGCTTTTAGGTGCCCAAGAGAGGGGACCTCATATCACCCACAGTACTGCCAAAGAGAAGGACTTATAGTTATTTCGGTCCTCCAGACTGTTCGTCTTGAGCATCTTAGTGCCACTGCCAACTTTCAGCTTAAGATGGCCCCAAATAAATTTGCTCTCAAGATAGTGGCCAGTGAGAAGAAGCAGCTTTCCACCAATGGCTGCCAAGCGCAACCTTTTTTGGAAGATGTGTGCCTGCCACACCGGCCTCCGGGTAAGAACCTAGGAGCAGCACTTCTGCATCAAGAGCACCACCGCAACCTAAGCGCAAGACCATGTCTGTCAGTGAGGCAGTCACTGCAATCATGGCGACGCAGATGAGCAGTGATGTTGAATTGGATTTTTCCCTTTTGCAAGGTAGTACACAATCGTATCAGGAAACAGAGGAAAGTGGACAGCAGCCCCAACCACAATTAGTAAATCTACATGAAGTTGGAGCAGAACAGGAGGTTGAGCTTCCTGGCGAGCAAGAACCTCCTCTTTTAGAATCAATGGCTCCCAGATCTCTAGCAAGAAAAATAAAGGGTATTACTCAACAATCTTCTCCAAGCACCACTTCTGATGACGATGATAGGGACATGGAGTGGCCCCTGGCAAAGTCCAGGAGATGACAGGAGAGGCAAGGGAATCATGGAAGGGGATGATAATGAGGAGGATGATGGCAACAAGCCAGTCATTGTGGAAGCTGGCACAGAGGAGTCTGACGTTACTATCCAACCTGCTCCGAGGAATGTGGCACAGGCAGCACCGCCAGCTCCAATATTTGTAAGGCCCCAGCAGAGACCTGCATCAACACATACCTCAGTAGATGTTTGCACTGCAGCGAGGCAATCAACACATCCACCTATCTCCAGCCTCATGTCTTGGTTGAGAGCCTAAGCTATCACTTGACTTATAATGCAAGGCTGCAAAATGAAATTATCGCATCCAAAGAGTACATCTGTGTCATCCTACTTGATCCACACTGCAAAAAAATCTTTCCTCTTTCATTCCTGTTTCTGAAGGTGATGTTTCAAAATTCAAGAGGTGGCTTAGTGAGCAAGCCAGAGAACTGGAAGAAGAATGGCTGGAACTTAGACTCCATCGCCAAAGTTCTGGGGTGCTGCCCTCTTCTTCCAGAGAGAACAGTCATGTCTCACTGCAGCTAACACAGGCTGGCAATAAAATATCTATCTTGTCCTGTAGCCAGTCTGTCTGCTGAACGAGTGTGCATTATAGATGCTGCAGTAGATTCAGTGAGAAAAAACAGTCTCTTGCCTCAAAACGTGGTGAGAGTAACCATGATTAACATGAACAAGCATTTGTCACCACCTGATTACACTGTTCCTGAAACACCATAGGAAGAGGAAGAAGATGACTGGTTAGAATCAAGTGTATTTGCTGACCAACTTCTGGGTGAACCACCTGAGTTTGAGGACGAACTCCACTTCCCTGACTACGTATGCCAGTGCCAACCTAGAACTTTTCAATGATTTCTCATTGAACTTCTTTCTTTCTTTCTTTCCTTCTTTCTTTCTTTCTTTCTTTCTTTCTTTCTTTCTTTCTTTCTTTCTTTCTTTCTTCCTGCCTTCCTGCCTTTCTATATTTATTTTTTAAAAAGCTAGTGGAACATTAAGTTTGTGTCGATTTATGTTTCCCCACTATTTTTTTAGCCACATATTATTATATGCCTGATTGGAGTTGGACCCGTGTGCAGTGAAGAAGCCTTCATATTCACTTCAGGACATTGGAGCCTAAGCCTGCCTCCCTCACATGCCATTGTCTATCCTTCTTTTTTACATCGCCTAGCAGGACTTCTCCAGGACATAAAGGGCTGCTAGTGCCAATGCCAAATTCCAATGTGTTGCTACTTGCTACCAGTCGAGGAGATTCTATTTTGTTCAACCACATGCTTTGATTGGATGCGGTAACTACTAACTATTGCACCAATAACTGGTGATATGTGGAGTGACTGTGAGTAATGCTTGTTGATGTATGTGGTGGCTGACAGTGAGGGAGGGAATTCAACAAATTTGTAAACTTGATTCTGATCATTTGCAATGTTTGGGGGCTGATGGGTGATATTTTTTTCCTGAATGTGATTGGTCTTTTAAACGTAGTGAAATTTACGTTCAGGGTCTACTCCTTTTTTCTGGTTCCTCAGACCGGTTACTTCAGTTACAAAACACAAATCGACAGAAAATACTCCAGTTCTATTTCTCTATTTGTTCCTCAACAGCAGTGCACTTGACTACACAGGTCTATCTCGCTCGGTCTGGGACTGGGACAAAGCTCCTCTGAATCCATAAGAGAAGGAGGATGGAAGGACTCAGGGTGAGACTACCTCAACAGCTAGAGGGAGAACGTTATCGACTTCAAAGAGAAACCATGATGATGGTGAAGACTCTGAGGCCTAGTACTCACTCAGCTCTGTGGAAAGGAGAGAGGTGTGTTGATTTGGGAAATGCGGCTGAGTGTATGTTTGCTGCATTGCTGACTCAAATGTATAACTCCTCTTTATGTTCTTGCTCTGCCTCTGAGTCTTCTTGGAACACTCCTGACTCCTCATGAAGCTTACCTTGCTTCACTTTGTCCTTCTCCTTTTCTTTATAATACAGCTACTGTTTTTTCAATACACAAGCCTTTTCCTATTTCTTTTCTGCACAAACAAAACTTGGTAAACACTCAAGACTCCTTCTTACCTACTGGACAGGTTCCGCCAGGCACCCAAGAGTAACAGCCGTTGCAAGAACAATGGAGAATCACCGCCTAATTTGGCAATACAGTACCACTTTTCTTTTAAAAATCATTATTTTTAGAAGTGGGTGGGCTAACTTAAATCCTCCATAATTTGTATTTTTCAAACATAACATTTAAAGATATACTATCTTGGGTCTCTCTGGGACAGAAGGGCTGTTTGCAGTGCATGTAACTGAACAGTGTCATACTTATCGTTTAATTTTTGTCCTTCCACAGCAGATTGATGATGGTGTGCTGCTCAGTGCCCAATGAATATTTGCATGGTTTCTTTTGTGTAGTGCTTGTCTTTGTCACACCTTTCCCCAAATCCCTTTTCCCATCCATTCATCGAGCCCCTAAACCTCTTACCCCGGGCTGTGTGAGTTATTGAGGTTTGACTTAATTTTGCACTACGAATGACTCACACGCTTGCTGGGGCGGATGTGGTAAAAGTGACACCAACTCACGGCATGACCTTCTACTACCTGAGCAATATTCCACACCAGCCTCATCAACATCATCATTGAAGCCTGTTGTGTTGTGTGCTTCTTAAATGTTTAACCTTGCCCAACCACTCTTGACTCTGAGCCGATTTCTCCTGCCTCTATGATTTAATTTCCTAAGTTTAGTTTTTAAATACTAGCTCCCCACCATTGCTCAGAAGATGGTAATATTGCTAGTTTTTATTATTTTATCAGGTCTTCTTTGTTGAGTGTAAAATACTGTCATTCTGGTAGACTGGTCTTACTCTTCTTTAAGTTATGATATCATATGACCCACTAACTCTCTGCTTTCTTTCAATCTAGGTGACAGTGATGGATAACCCTTTGATTATTCCTGCAGTTGGACTTTGCCTAGTTGGAAATGGCACCTTCATTCTTCCCTGGTAGTGTGCTAGCCTGCTACTACTACTATCTAACACCCCCTAAATGCCACCTTCAGCAAAACCCTGCAGTAAGAAGACTCCCTTGCTTCATCTATTCAGGTAAGAGAAGAACTATGGTATGAAGCTAACTTGTTTAGTTAGTAATTAACTCCTACTGAAGAAGATGTATGTGTGTAACTAGGTTTTTGTAGGCAAAATAGACAATGACAATCATGCCGTAGTGGTCAATATAGTCGTAGAGGGCATGTAGTGCAAGGGTATAAGTAAATGGCATACACCTTTTTAACAGATTCAGAAAACAGGCTATACTAAAAGACAACAGTGCAAACTAAAAAAACAAAATCAATATTTCAGGCATACATCAAGTAAAAAAATGTATCCCCTTCTTATTTTTAACAAACACAAAAACACACCTTTTCCACCCTGAACAGGCCCACCCCTATCCCCAAACAAATAGCTTGTCCCTGAAACATCCAACTACAGTCCAAAGTAAAGCCCAGTCCCAACTCTCCACCCACAACAAGTCCCTCCCACCAAAAGAAAAAAAAATGGGCTTAAAAGAGGGCATTGTCCATACAGGCCTGGATCTGGTCCAGGCTCTTCTTCATGCTCCCTAACCGTCTTTCAATGTGGTTGAGCCACTGCAGGGCACAAACCTGAAATATCCGGTCTGAGCGGGAGGGGGGCAGCAGTGGCAGTCAGGGAGCCTGACAGCTGGTGGCAGTGCCAGCAATGTACTGGCCAGGAGGCTGGTGCTGGAGTGCTGCTGAGCTGGGTCCTGGGTCAGGGGTAGCTATTTCATCTTCTTCCTCCTCCATAACCACCAGCCGCCAGTATTCTGCCTGGATGTTCTCCAGTCCCTTCCGCCACAGATGGGCTGCTATCTCCTACCTAGTTGGTGGCCGTCCAGCAGGAGTACCTATATCAAGAAAAACAAAAATAAAAAAGACAAATTGTAAACAATGGTCTGAACAAACACTTCTTCAAAAGTAGGTAGTGGGTGGCAGAGTAGAACTACACTGCTGGTGCCCTACGGATTCAAATTTGATGTCATTATGATTAGGAGATTCACAGGGCCAATTTATGTTGATTACCCTCCCATAAAAAGCACTGACTGTCTGGTAGAAAAGAGTTGAGGCAGAATAACACCAGATTTTAAAAAATAGTGATTTCATTTTCTATAAAGGCTTTTCTAGTAACTAAACAAACACTTCTCGTGAAAAACTAAAAGTGAATTACCTCTTATTTAAGAGTAAGGCATTATGCACCATTGAGTACAAGTTGTTGTGCCAAATTCATGGAGGTATGCTAGCCAGCAATTCCAGTACCTTGCTACTGTCTGCAGCTAGAGCAACTGTAGTTGACAATTATCTATCTTTAATCCCAATGACCCTGCTCTGCCCCAAATGCCTTTCACTTAGTTTCTGCCCTAACTCTAAAGAGACCGATGAATAAATAAGATAAGTCACACATGTCATGTATAAAATGTGGATATATTATTTATCCTATCTGACGTAAGTAGACAGTCTGGAAAATGATACACTGCACTACAGGGAAAGGAACAGGCTATAGAGATTGTATTTGGAACATTCGTCACAGACATTCCCTTACCCCAAACTTGAAATCAAATCGGGCCCTTACTACTCCCACTTTACTCACTGGCTTCGCCCACCACCACAAATTCTTTCCAACAAATTCATTTGTTGGAGAGTGAGTAAAGAAAACTTGACATACTCTTCTTCAGAGTAAGGCAGAGGGGTTAGTTAGGTAGGTGGAACTTTTTCTATTGAATAGATGGTTGTCAATGATTAGCGATTCATCATGTGCCTACGCTTTGGCTCACTTAGTCACTTTGTAGATGAAAGTCTAAAGGGAAAAATCTAAACAGTCGTAAAGTAAATTTTTTATGGGAAGCCATGAAATATAATTTGGATATACTTCACATAGCCATACAAATGTGGCAAATGCCAAGAATGGGTTTTTCAATTTGTTTGAGGTGACAGAGCAGCCAAAGGGAAAATAACCCACCTTATGTGTTTGGTTTGCAATGCATTGAAAACTTTGTAAATGCCGCATTAACTGAAGCAGATGCACGTTGCACAGCCAGCACTGCAGCCATGAATTGAACCATACTGCACTTCTTCGGTCATGGGTGGCGAAATGCCAAGGGCAAGGAGGGGGTTGATAATGGGTGGAATACATATCTGCCTTGTTTAACAAATACAGTGAGTGAAGGGATTAGAACACAAATTAAAATACCCTGCACTTTGAACCATAGCTTTGAAGCGAAGTAGCGAGCAGCATGCCCCTCTTTTGAAACGCTCCCTTATGTATTCATCCAAGCAATTATTCAATAATCCTTTCATTCGTCCAACTATATTATTCAACCAGAGCCACCATGATTTATGCTTTACTTTCTCTCATCCAGTCTTTCACCAAAACTCACAATCCATTATCCATCCATTAAGTATCCACTATCCACTCTTTCTTTCAATCATCATTTCACCTATTCATCCATTTACCCAATACTCACCCATGTATCATTTCATCCACCCACGCATATTTTCTTTTTGCTCATTTCACCTGTCACTTCTTTTAACCCTCCGTTCTTTCTTGTTTCCATCAAGCCATCATGTTTAGCATACTTTTGTTGAGTTTCAGATAGAAGGGGCCATAATTAACCTAGCCACCACTGTAGCTGTAACGCAGGGGTTCACAATCACACCGCCGCCCTTGTAGCTAGTGAGAAATAGCAATTGTCAATAAACAAGCAGTGTGACTTACCACCACCCATCCCTGCGGCCGCTTCTCCCCTTGCTCCATCTTGTCGCGCAGCAGAACTTGAGTTGGCTCCCCTGGGGGTTGGTGTGGCTAGGAAAAAAACATTATACAGATTTTAGATGCGAGGGACACCTTCCCTTAATTTTTTTTATGAAAGAAATGCAACCTCAATACATCATTACAGTTTGGCTAGCACTGCATTATCTTCTATCAAAAATATCACTCTGGGCATTTTGTTGGTCACAATGCTAGAAAAGTCAGGCAGTCAAGCTAACCAAAAACTTTGTGTAAATGAGAGCATAGGTATAGTCTATGATGATGATGACGCAGAATCATTGAAGCGCAATGTAAGGGTGGAATAAAAATGGTTAATTAAAGAGTGAAAGAATATAATGCAGGGATAACAAGAATTAAACAAAAATTGGATACGGGAAATGGAAAAATAGGAGACAGTATAAAATAAGTAAACACAGCAAAATTAAAAGTAGTATAATGGGGGCAGAGGTAACAGTTAAGGAAATAATAATAATATTTAATAATAGGACTTACTGGAATGAGCAGAGCCGGCAGCATTGGCGCTGGTGGTCGGTGCTTCCCCAGCTCCTACCGGACCCACCTTTGTGATGCCCCTCTTTTTGCCCTTGGTTGCGGGTGTAAGAAATAAAGAAGATACAAAATATAGATTAGAGGTACAGTTAATCTCCACAAAATTATGATAACAGGCAAATCCAGTAACATTGTATTTATCTAACTCAGATCGCTTATGGCACTAGTATGATCGACTATTGTTGAGTAGGCTATACTCCTAAAATCCCTACTCCAAATTTACTTTAACAAAATCTATATTTGGAACTAATGCATTGCAATGAATAATCTTTGATTCTATTCTCATTTCCCAACCCCTTGGATGGACTAACTCAGTCTCCCTTTTTAGAAATGCATAGATGCATACTAGTACTACATATCACTGTGAAATTGCTTGGGACTGTATGAGCTAGATAAAAAAGTCACAGTGACTGCTAACTCTCTGATGTCACTAATTCACTATGGTGGCCGGAGGACTGAGGAGTATGCACTGCAATGGCTTCTTAAATAAACAGTCAAAACGAGTGCTGATGAGTTTGATTAGGTAGTTCCAAGCACCTGCGTAGCTCAAACTGGATCACATAATAATATTCATAACGTTAAACTAAATGTAATTTACCTCTGAGTGTGAGCAGTATGCTATTTGAAAAAAAGTTAGAATTGTAGAACACAAACACAAGAAATATTATAATTAATACTCATGAGCCCCAGAATCTCAATGCCTAGCAGGTCGAGCAGGTCCTGCTTGCGGGCAATGACATCCGTCCTGTGGTGTATCAGTTGCTGGGTGGTGCGCTGGACCTGGGTGGTGCATCGGACACACCGGCACACCGTAGCCAAAACGCAGCTGATGCTCCTGTAGGGGGAAACCTTTATCAGGCCTGCTGCCTGCTGCCAGCATGGAGGGGAGGCAGCACTGTACTTAAAAAAACTGTGTTCCCACCTCCTCCTCCTCATTAAAGATGGGTTGAGGCTGCACACTAATACAATAAATAACAAGAATTTGCAATGCAATGGGTCTCGCATTTACTCGAGTTAAAGCTATTAGCGTTGTAAACTCATAAGTGTGGCTCAATGGTTAGAGCGGCAAACCCTGATGCAGAAATCTGGCCCGGGATCAGGGTTCAATTCCCGCCTTGGTGGGTCTTGGGCTCAATTTCCTCTGACCTGATAATTCTCGCATCGGTGCATAATCTAATTCATGGGTCCCACTCTGTAACTCTGGGCAATAGCTTGCTTAATCTCCACAACGGCCCCAACAGCGCTGGGAAGCCTGGCTTCACCTTGGAGGTTGCCCATGAGTAGGCACCTCACAGGGAAAAGCCAGGAGGGGTTCCACAGCGGTATGCGTACAGTGCCTTGAGATCCTAACGGGTGAGTAGTGTGCTATACAAGTAATAAGTTTACAGTTTTTATAACCAGACTTTTCTTGCCACATAAACTTGAAAAGTAAAACAGTTTCACATCAGTGAGGCAGCGGCTGCCATGAGTGCAAAGCAAGCACACAAAAGGAAATAGAAGTTAGCTTGCAGTGAAATGTATCAGCAAAAGTGCAATTATCCATGCTTCTGGATAAAGTGCAATTATCCATGTAACAGGGTCGATGCCATGCAAAGCGCTCTACTACTGCCCAGCGAGATAGCGCTGCCTACGAAATGAAGAGGAAAAAAATGCAGAAACCATACTGAAAACATGGAGCCTCGTAAGTTTTCAGTAGTTGGTTGGTGCGCTTGAGGAGTTCTAAACACCGGAAAAGGCATGACGTATGCATGCATTTCACTAATTAAATCAAGCTAATCTTAAAAGGCAAGCCCACAAACCAACCAGACTGATGGGCTTGACATGGGCGGGTTTAAAAGCCCACAGAGAGGTTACACCAGGAACACAGCACTCTGCACTCGACCCTAATAATGAGGCGTAGATTAATTAGAAGGGTGGAAGATTGAAAAGAATAATGAGGGATGATAAAACAGGCCCATAACCATAAAGACAATGGAAAACAAGATGAACACGCCCATGTGAACTAAGTGGTGTCATTTGTACACGATTTTGAATGTGAGAACGTACTTCACATTGCTCTTGACATAAAACGCAATGCGAACGGATGCAACAGGGAACTCCACCTACCCGTGGCACTCTGCATAATGCAGTGGAGTTTTTTTGCTACTTCGTGGAGTTTTGCGTAGCGTGACTCTGCATACTCTGCACACCTCTTTTTAGAATTACCATTGTGGGGTGCTCATATGCTGGCCACACCCCTGGGTGGGCGCACAGGCTTTGAACAAGGGAAGGAAGGTTTCTCTGTCTTGTATTTAGTGAGTAATGGGTAATGTGGGATCGCTTGCAGTGGGGCACAGGAACTGCTGCAAAAGTCAGTAGGGTTACCCTCTGGAACTTTTACACTATTCATTGTGAGTCAACCTAATGCACAAGCTAGTGCCAGGCATAAATGTGGAACCCAAGGACACCATCTGCTCAACATTACTAGACCTGTGAAAGATTAGAAGAATAAATGAACCTGCAGTTTGATACCTGTGTAGAAACCTAAAGGACTGGCTCTGCCCCCACTTGTACCTAGCATAAAGAAATATACTGCACGTCTCAGTTAGTTGATCTCCTGTGGGATGTATAACATTACAATGAATGTCATTATCACACATGCCTTTACCACACATCTTTAAAACGCAGTGCCTTTGCCACCCATTGCCTTTCCACACAAGTCTTTATCACGCATATGCCTTAAACATGCATGCATTTACAAAACAATATTAAGTAAAAACACACTTACCACCCAATACCCTTACCCACTCATGAACCCTAAAAATACCTTTACCACCCAATACCCTCACCCACTCCTAAACTCAAACATACTGTTACCACACAAGTATCTATACCCACTCTAACCCCTAAAGAACTCTAACTACCCAAATACTCTCACCCACCCTAAACCTTAAAAATACTCATACCACCAAAATACTCTTACCCACACTAAACCCTAAAAACACCCCTACCACCCAAATAACTTTACCCACCCTAAACCATAAAAACATCCTTAACCAACCAATGCCATCACTCAGTCCTGAACCCTAAAAATATCCTTCCTAATCCCTAAAAAACAATACCACTCAAATACCCTTACTCACTCCTAAACTCTAAAACACCCTTACCACAGAAAATCCCCACACCCATCCTAATCCCTAAAAATCCCCTTACCACTCAAATACCCTTACCCACCCCTAAACTGTAAAACACCCTTACCACCCAAACACCCCTAAAAATCCATAATCCTAAAAAACCCTTAGCAACCAAAAACCTTTACCCACCCATAAACCATAAAAATATCCTTCCCCCAATATACATTTTGCCTACTGGCAATAGATAGTAGGTAGTTATAGTTGAGACTAACTTTTCCCATAGATGAAACATTGTTTTTTTACTAATAACTTTGTGGCTGTTAGATAAATCTTTATGAAATTTTTAAAACTGGTTTGCCACTCACTTTAGGTGATGTGTGGAACGGTTTGGTGTGATTCATCACGTGGGAGCTGAGTAAAAGGATTTGTTCAAAACACTATCCCCGTGTAAGGTCTATGGGGCTTTTGCAATTTTTAGACACAACTACATCCCGCACCGCTGAACGGAATAACACCAAATTCAGCAGAAACATAGATTTTGGTCCAGCAAGAGCCTGTTTTTTGTAATTTAATGTAAATCTGTTGAGTAGTTTCAAAGTCATTAAGGGAAAAAAATAGAGATATCTAGGGTGCGGTTTCATGGGTACCCATGGGTACCTGTGGATCTGAACTCAAAAGCAAGACCCTGAGTGGCTGGCTGCATCCTGAAACGAAATTTGCACCCACTAATTTGTTTCTTGGCTGGGCCCGAGGAGAAACTATGAATAAAAAATCATGTAAGGGGTCAGGTTAGAAATATCCTGCCCCCCTAGGAAACATGGAGGGGTCACCGGGGAACCCCCTCATGGGCAAAAAATTGCCCAAACAATTTTTTGGGGGTGATCCATGGATCTGCAGATCTACTGCTGCGCTCTGCCCGATCCTCAGTGTAAAATTGTAAAAGATCCACAGGATTTGTAGGCTAAGGGGGAAAAAAACATGCACCGCTCACATAGAAAATTCCCTTTGACTGTGCGCTGCGGTCATTGTATAATGATAAATATATAGGGGCATATTTACAAGCCCCTTGTGCCTCCTTGCGCCACCTTAATGTAATTTTTTTTATTCTAATGTGGCGTTAAGGAGGGAGTTTTGTTGCGCCATATTTACAAAGTGGCACAATGCAAGCTTTGCGCCACTTTGTAACCCCTTCTGCCACACTTAAGCATGTGCCAGGCATATTGTATGCAAGGAGGGTGTTTCCTCGTTAGGAGGCCCAGCAAAGTGGCACAATGTAATTTACTAGATTTCACTGCGCCAATTTTAGCTAAATTTTTAATGCCTGCCTTAGGCAGGCGTTAAAGTGACACTCCCATTGTATTCAATGGGCCTCCCTTGACTTTAGTGGATTAGTGCAATATTTTTTGGCACTAATCAACCAAAGCGCCACAATAGCGCCAACAGTTTTTATGCTATTGGCCTAATGTACGCCATGGGGCACCTTATTGTAAATATGATGCACACATAGTTTTGTTAGGCGGGGCACAATGGGGCACAAGAAAAGTGCTGCATCATCTATGATGTAGCACTTTCTTGTAAATATGCCTCATAGTACTTTATGTTAAAAAAATAACAATTTAATGAAAAAATCAAAGGCTACAGGGATGTTATAGCTAGGGTCACATTTTACACACACAAAACCATGGATTTTTTCAGCAGTTATAGTTATACTTACAGTTATACTTATCAGGAAAAACTATAACTTGTCCAATTAAGTGACTTTAGGCCACGAGTTATAGTTTCTTAACATAAGTAAATACAAATGTTGGTGCCACACGGACACCCCCTGGACCCCGAGCACCACAACATCCCTGGGGCTACCTAATGAAAAGATTGTTCACGGGGCCACACGGACCCCCCCTCAGGCCCCAAGAACCATCACATCTCCGAAGCTACCTAAAAAAAACTGTTGGGGGCCATGCAGACCCCAACCAGGCAACTGGAGCACCACCTCCCCAGGGCAAAAATTCTAAATAGTTAGAGGGCCGCACAGACCGCAGGGACCACCACCTCCCTGGGGCCACCTACAAAAAATGTTTCACTGAAAAAAAAAAACGTTACAGGGACATTATGCTTAGGATCAGATTTTAAATATACCAAACCATAGAAATTCAGCTGTTGTACTTAGAGTTATTTCAAGTAACTATAGCTTGTCCCCTAAAGTAACTATAACTTGCACCCCCGCCATTCACAGTTTTTCCTCTAAAATAGTTACTGCAAATATTACATTGATATTATCAATGATGTTATCAAAAATGTCATGAGTGCTGTAAAATGTGGGGTAATTAGCAGAGCATGGTGAGGATGTCAGTTATATATATATCCTAGGGCATGAGTTACATTTACTTGAAACAACTCTAACTTCTGCATTTGAATGGTTTTGCATATTTAAAATGTGAGCCTAACTATAACATCCTTGAAATCTTTTGTTTTCTATGTGAATTTCTAAGTTTTTTAAATTGTATTTCCTAACTATAATGTTCCAGTAACCTTTGCTTTTTTCAGTGAATTTCCATGGCGTTTTTAACATAAAGTAATTTTAATTACTATACATTTATCCAACCACTGACTCACAAAGCCTTCAGCCATATGAGGCAGAAGTTGGCTGTAGGGCCTGCCCTGAGGTCAACCCCCTAGAACCACCCAACCCTGCGCCACACATGACCTTTGGTCGTGTGTGAAAGGGGTTGGCAGCAGGGCCTGGCCTCTTGCCACCAAGAACACCATCTCCCCAGAGCTACCTAATACAAAATGGTGGGGCCCAACGGACCCCTGGGACAGGATCACCACATCCCTAGGGTACCTAATAAAAATTGTTGGGGGCACACAGACTCCCCCAAGCCCCAGGGACTCTCGCATTTCTGGGTCTACCATAAAAAAAAATTGTTGGTGGGGCCACATGGACCCCAAATGGGCCCCTGGGACATCACCTCCCGGGAGCATTAAATTAAAAATTAACCCTCACCAGGGTTACATTTAATAAGTATATGGGGGGCTTTATGAACCCCAAAGGGCCCTGGTGACTACCATCTTCCCGGTGCTACATTTAATAAATATATGGGGGGCCTGCAGACCCCCCGGGCCACAGGGATTACCAACTCCCCCATGGGCAATAAATTAAAAATACTTAGGGAGGCCTCGCAGTCCCCCTCCCTAGGTAAATTTTGGTTCTTGGGCCACTTCCTCATGGGTGCCCCCGACCTACACAGGTCACCCATTTTCCTTGATAGGAACCTGGGGGGGGAGCCTAAAAGCCCCTGCGGTCCCAGCAGGCTATTCTCCTCCTGCATGAGCCAGCATTGCTTCCGCATGCAGGGAGCTGCTCAAAATCCAGCTCTCTGCATGCTGGAGCAATCTTTTTATCTCTTTCCCTGCTCGCATGACAGCTTTTTTCATCAAACATTTTAATGCAAATATTACATTGATATTAACAATTATGTTCTCAAGGATGTGAGGAGTGCTGTAATTTCTGGGGTAATTAGCAGTGCATGGCGAGGGCATGAGTTATAGTTACCTTAGGGCACAAGTTATAGTTACTTGAGATAACTCTAACTATAACAGTTGAATTTCTATGGTTTTGCAGGGTTAAACTGTGAGCCTAACTATAACATCCCTGTAACCTTTGGGTTTTTAAGTGAATTTCTGTGTTTCTCCATTATATTTCTTAATTACAAAATCCTGGAACCTTTGGTTTGTTCAGGGCCTCATTACAACTTTGGGGGCCTTTGCGGAACACCGCTGCGATGGTGGCTGCCAAAAGACCGTCATGTTGGCGGTCGTCCAACCACTGTAATAAGAGTCACACACTGGAGACCACCACTAAACAGCCACAAATCTAACTTCACCAGGACAAAGGTGGGTGGGAAAGAGGTGGTTCCAACACCAGCACCGCCAGCCCAAACAACTCACCGCCCACCAAATTATGACCCACAAATCACCACAGGGGTTCTACCATGGCGGATAACAATTGGTGGTGCAAACCGTCACGCACAAGAACTCACTTCAGACAGAACACAACACAAGATTGGCCAGTTTGAAAACCTCACATCTGACACACATACACACAGCAGACACACCTACTCACTGCACTATATAACACATCCCCACACAACCCACAATCCTTTGCAACTCAAACTACAATCGCATACACCGAAAGCAGTCAAAAACTGACAGACACCACCATTGCACTTTAGGCACACAATCACATCTCATTCAGCACACACCATACAACTGCACGAACAACACAATACACACAAATACCACAACCGACCATCACATACAACTAAATACTCCCACCCATCCAAGCACCCTACATTGCACCCTTGCACACAAAACACGCACCCGTACCCACAACACAATCACCACCATGTCCCCATGTCCCGACAAAAGCACGCATGCTTCACAGTCTATGAGTTGAGGGTCATGGTCGATTAAATTGTCAGGGTAGAGCCACAACTGTTTGGAGCATTGGTCCAGCAAATCTCCATTGCCAGGAAAATGGAGTTATGGCAGAGAATTATCACCAGAGTCAACTCAGTAGGCAACCATCCATACACAAAGGAGGAGATCAGGAAAGGTGGAATGACCTACCGGGGAAGGTGAGTTCCATTACATCATGCCATCAGATTGCTGTGCAGAAAACTGGTGGTGAGCCCCCACCTCCTCCCGTAGAGTTCACATCATGGGAGGAGTTGGTCTTGGACATCCTGCACCCAGAGGGCCTGACTGGACTACCCAGAGGACTGGACTCTGTTAAGTAACTACCACTCCTCTGGCTCACATTTGTTCTGTCCAGCATGCTTCCACACTACCCAAACACTCCCCAATTCACTCTATCTCCCACTACACCTCCCATCCAATCAACTAATGTCCCTCTCCTGCATGCCACACCACCACCCAGCCCCAGTACCCACACAGTTCCTGCCAAGTGCAGGAATAGCAGTGCCAAAATCAATCACTTCAACTCCCACAATGCACTAGCCCATCTACATCAAAACCTGCAATGTCCACTTCATAGCACTTCTCATGCGTGTATGACTATTGCACTAGCTACACCAAATGAATGCTTCAACTGAGGACCACTACTTGGCAATGACAGCAATGCAATGGCAGTGCACAATGGCAAACCAGGCCAAACACAGCTGCAGCACTGTACCAAACCTAATGGCCACTTATCCAGATCAACAACCCTGACATGGACAGAGCATGGGCTAGAAAGTAAGAAGATAAACCCAATGCACCAAATGCACAGAGAGGACAAGCTACCATGCATACGCACATACCCACCTCACACTTGGACACCATGCGGCAATGTTCAGCCATCCCCACTCACACCTAGCAAGCCTGATTTGCCATGAGCAAAAAGGGCACACCTGTCATGTGAACCATCACACAGGACTTGAAAAGTTACCTAGACTGATTGGTATCTACCTCAGTGGAGCATAGTACACATGTCACAATCCACTATCCACAAACAATGTTTGCAGTGCTGCATCTGTCATTGCCATTGCTGGGAATCATGTCAAGACACTGTGGCAGTCATTACAACACTGGCGGTAAAAGCCGCTTACCGCCGTGCAGAAGACCGCCAACACACCGCCACGGCATTCCACCACAGCTATTATGACCCACTTCTCGAAATTCGACAAAATTCAGACACTCACACAAGTCCGCCACACCAAAGGTTAGTGATAAACTGGCGAAAACAAAACCTCCACCGTCACGCCAACAGAAATACGCCCACACTATCACGACACACGAATCCACGCAGCGGTCTTTCAACTGCGGTATTCCATTGGCTGTACACACCGCCGCGCTCAAAATACACACACACATACAAAACACCGCCACATTGGACAATTCGAAATACACATACACACACCACTCCCACACACCCATTGCAATATAAAACACACACCCACATCACCCACAAACCCCTATGACCACAATTACAGAGAGAAGGCCAGAGAGAGATAACACCATCCACAAACTAGCAGCCACAGACACACAACACTATCACCCACACAACTTCCACGCACAAAACACCAAACACCACTACATATCACTACACTTATCACCACACACACCACCCCACACATCACCTAAACCACCCCATGGCACGGCAAAGAAACCCCAGGTTTTCGGAGGAGGAGCTCAGGGTCATGGTGGAGGTAATCGTCCGGGTAGAGCCACAGCTATTTGGAGCACAGGTGCAGCACACCTCAATTGCAAGGAAGATGGAGCTATGGCGAAGAATAGTCGACAGGGTCAACGCAGTGGGACAACACCCAAGAAATCGGGACGACATCAGGAAGAGGTGGAACGACCTACGGGGGAAGGTGCGTTCCATGGTCTCAAGACACCACCAGACGGTTCAGCGGACTGGCGGCGGACCCCCACCTCCTCACCCACAACTAACAACATGGGAGGAGCAGGTCTTAGCGATTCTGCATCCTGAGGGCCTCGCAGGAGTCGGTGGAGGAATGGACTCCGGTAAGTCAAACCTTTAACTACCATATCCCCCACCCTACCTGCATGCTATCACATACCCCCACCCTCGCCCCACCCCTATCACTCCAACTCCTCACAAATGTACCAATATCACAAACCACACATCCCAACACCAACCCCTGCATGCAACAACAACACATGGACACCCATCACTAAAGCATGCCCACTGCACATACCCATACACCCCCCTAAACCATCATCACACAAGCCCCCACACAGGAATGCCAACACTGGGGTACACGCTCACCCACCCATTGCACACCATGACACACACAGATGCAATAATCATGCTTTTCCACCCCTGCAGGACCACTACCCAATGTCACCAGACAGGAGGGTCCAGACATCTCCACCCCACCCACAGAAGAGGCCCACAGAGATGACAGCAGCTCTGTCCAACTGGATCTAGATGACCAGCCCGGACCATCGTGGGCCTCGGGACAGTCGGTTCCCCTCACACAGGCACAGGCCACCACAGACCTTCCCCCCTCTGGTAACACCAGCACAGCACCCACCCAGCGGGCCCATACCTCCGTTCCCAGGACACGTCAATCAGCTGTGTGTCCACCACTACAGGGAACCCAGGATAACCCACCACCCCAACAACAACAGGGACCTGGAGGCAGTGGTAGTGGGCACACGGTCTAGGGGACGGAGGCCCAGGAACACAGGGGAACTGGGAGGGCTGCTGTGCGACAGGGGGCGGACAGGCCAAGGGAACCCACTCTCCACGAGGCCCTCTCCTCCATCATGGGAGCATACCACCACTCCCAGGAGACGATGGCAAGGGTCCTGGCCAAGTTTCAGGAGACCCAGCGCATGCAGGAGGAACAGTATTTGGGGTTCAGGGAGGAACTCAGAACCATCAGCTCCACCCTGGGCACCATCGTAGGGGTGCTGAAGGAAATACACAACATCAGGAGGGACACTGTGGCACTACAAGGGGCCCCTGACACTAGCATGGACGATGAACTGCCCACCACCTCTGCCGGCGGTAGTGGACAGGAGGCACCGCCACAGGACCACCACACCAGCACCCCACCCCCTGCAGATGGAGAACCACCCCGCAAACGGTCCCTGAGATCCAGGAACAAGACAGAGCACTATGCCAAGACCCCGCCAAGAAATGAGACCACCCTAATTGTCAACCCACTGTCCCACTTAGTCACCCTGTCCATATTGAAACTGCCCCAGCTCCACTTCCTATGCCCATATGGGCAATGCACCCATGAGACAAATAGACTGGACTCTGCCATGGACACTCCTCCGCCATCACCCCTCACCATTTAACTTCCCCCACCAATATTTTGTATGTAAATAAACACACCTAAAGCACCAAAAGATCTGGAGTCTGTCTGTGATTTTGAAATAGTGTATTTGCAATTACAGTGACACATTTTTCTGGAAATAGTAATGTCAACATACCTATGTCACACAGCTCTAGTCCCTGAGGAATCTAAGCAGATGACACACGTTGGGACCCACACCTGTGAAACCGTAAGGGAAAGTGACAACTCAGTGACCATACACTGGGTGAAATCGACAGACAGGATAGAGGTAGAAGTGTAAAAGTACTTGTAGTAGGCAGGAATGTATTCTCACCTGTGTTTCACTGGAAATATTGCTGGATGACTGAGTCCCTGTTGTCAATGTCTTCTTCTTCTGTTTCCTCCTCATCACTGTCCACAGGCTCCACAGCTGCCACAACACCGCCATCTGGACCATCCTCCTGCAGAAAAGGCACCTGGCGTCGCAAAGCCAAGTTACGAAGCATACAGCAGGCCACGATGATCTGGCACACCTTCTTTGGTGAGTAGAATAGGGATCCACCTGTCATATGGAGACACCTTAACCTGGCCTTCAGGAGGCCGAAGGTCCGCTCGATCACCCTCCTAGTACGCCCATGGGCCTCATTGTAGCGTTCCTCTGCCCTGGTCCTGGGATTCCTCACTGGGGTCAGTAGCCATGACAGGTTGGGTAACCAGAGTCACCTAATAGCCACACACGGTGCCTCTGGAGTTGACCCATCACATAAGGAATGCTGCTATTCCGCAGGATGTAGGCGTCATGCACTGAGCCAGGGAACATGGCATTCACATGGGAGATGTACTGGTCGGCCAAACATACCATCTGTACATTCATGGAATGAGAACTCTTCCGGTTCCTGTACACCTGTTCACTCCTGTGGGGGGGGACCAAAGCCACATGGGTCCCATCAATGGCACCTATGATGTTGGGGATATGTCCAAGGGCATAGAAGTCACCTTTCACTGTAGGCAAGTCCTGCACCTGAGGGAAAACGATGTAGCTCTGCATGTGTTTCAGCAGGGCAGACAACACTCTGGACAATACGTTGGAAAACATAGGCTGGGACATCCCTGATGCCATGGCCACAGTTGTTTGAAAAGACCCACTTGCAAAGAATTGGAGCACTGATAGCACCTGCACTTGAGGGGGGATTCCTGTGGGATGGCGGATTGCTGACTTCAGGTTTGGCTCCAACTGGGTACAGAGTTCCTGGATTGTGGCACGGTCAAACCTGTAGGTGATTATCAGATTTCTTTCCTCCATTGTCGACAGGTCCACCAGCGGTCGGTACACCGGAGGATTCCGCCATCTCCTCACATGTCCCAGCGGACGGTGCCTATGAAGGACAACAGCGACCAGAGAGTCAAACAAGTTAGAGGTATGTACCCACAGTCTGCACAGAACACGATTCATACACAAAATCTGGCCTGTATGTGTGTTGAGAGTAGGCCTAGGTATGTTTGACGCAGTTGGTAATTAGGCCATGTGGGCCCCTGAAATGGCTGCTGCCTGACCTGTAAAGTGGGACAATGGGATGTGAGGTAACGGCGCTGGCGTTGTACACCGTCGCGGTAGGCGGTCAAAGACTGCGGCGCAATGCTGCATTGGTTAACATTGGACCCTATGGGTCCCAGGAGCCAATGACGATGTACGCCGGCGGGGATGGTACGCACCGCCGTGGACGTGACCGCCGCGGACGTGACCGCCATTTTCTAGCCGTTGAATCACTTGATACCTGATCTTCGACAGGAGAAGACCTACACTGCAAGTGCTGCTGTGACCTCGGTCTGGAAGAGACAATGGCTTGTGCGTCTGGGGAAAGGGCCCCTGCTTTCACATTGGAGGAGTTGGAGAAGCTCATCGACGGGGTCCTCCCCCAGTACAGGCTGCTCTACGGTCCTCCAGACCAACAGGTAAGTACACAGGGAGCATGCTGTATGGGCTATGCCTGTGTGGAGAGGGCTGGTTGTAAGAAGGAAGGGGGCAGAGTTCTGAGTGCATGAACGACGGTGGGTGCATGTGCCACATGGCAAGGGTAGGGATGGGGGCCACTCACTTTGACGGCGCAGTTGGTAATGACTTCTCTTCTTCCCCTGTACATTTCATGTAGGTCAGCGCCCACCAGAAGAAGGATATTTGGCGTGCCATTGCCAAGGACGTCCGGACCCTGGGGGTCCACCACGGATGGAGCACCTACTGCCGGAAGAGATGGGAGGACATTCGCCGCTGGAGCAAGAAGATGGCAGAGGCTCAGCTGGGGATGGCCTCTCAATGTGGGAGGGGTGCCCGTCGAACCATGACCCCCCTGATGTTCCAGATCCTGGCGGTGGCCTACCCGGAGTTGGATGGGCGCTTGAGGGCATCACAGCAGACACAAGGGGGTGAGTACACTCTCATTCAGCTGACTTTGTGGGCAGTGGAGGGGTCTGGGTGGGGGAGGAGGGCTCTGGGTTTCCCTAGGCCAGGGCGAGTTCTGTAGGCTAGGCCCCTTCATAAGGCATGGCCCTGTAGCCCCCCACCCCACCTCTGTAGAGTGCCAAGTACAGGTATTCATGCACCTTTGTCATCTATGTGTGCAGATGTCGCCCATAGCCTTGTAGGCCATTTCCCAGGAATTGCACTGTAGAGCCCAACAGCGTGACGTAGTGCAGGGGGCTGCTGTGTCTGTCTTGTCCGCCAACGGTAGCGGTAGCCATGCACTCAACCTGTCTTTCTTCTGTTCCCCCCCTTTTTTGCGGTCTCCCTGTTCTTGTGTCCTTTAGCATCATCAGGCAGAGGAGCAGTGGCACCGGAGTACGAGGGAGCTGCATCCCACATGGCCATGGAGGGCCACACTACGGACTCTGAATACACCAGTGGGACGGAGGGCGAGGGGAGCACCACGGCGGTGACAGGAGCTGAAACCAGTGACACAGACTCGTCCTCCGATGGGAGCTCCCTTGTGGTGGCGGCAACATCTGTGCCCCCCAATACTACAGGTACAGCTGCCACCGCCCCTACCAGCACCGCCTTCCCAGGAGCCCCTCAGCGTGTGCCCTGTGCCCGCTCACCCAGGAGTGTGGGCATCACCTTCGCCCCAGACACCTCACCCCCTGCCCCTGTCACCTTTGCTGCCCTCAGTGAGGAGGCCATTGACCTCCTGAGGTCCCTCACTGTTGGGCAGTCTACCATTTTGAATGCCATCCAGGGTGTAGAAAGGGAGTTGCAACAAACCAATGCATTCCGGGAGGGCATTCATTCTGGTCAGGCTGCCCTTCATCGAACCTTTCAAACTCTGGCCTCAGCACTGATGGCAGCCATTGTCCCTGTGTCTAGCCTCCCCCCTCCAACTTCCTCCACCCAGACCCAATCCCCTGTACCTCTGCCTATCCCAAGCACACCATCAGACCAGCCTGCAAACACCTCACCACACAAGGGAAGCTCAGGCAAACATAAGCACCACACATCACACAGGCACTCACGCAAGCATCACACACATACAGACACAACAACATCCACTGCCTCCACGGTGTCCCCCTCCTCCTTGTCTCCCTCCTCCCTCCCAGTCTCGTCTACACTCACACCTGCATGCACTACCACTACAGCCACTACGTCCCGCACCAGCACACCCACCAGCACACCCCGCTCACGTGCAGTCACCACCCCCACTACCATTCACACATACCCTGTGTCCTCTCCCATTGTGTCTGTGACGCCCCCTCCCAAGATACTCAAACACAGGCACACACCCACCCAAAATACATCCACCTCACAACAGCCTCCAGCGCATGCACCTGCACCCAAAGCCACAAAAGTTACACCTCCTACAACCACCACCTCTTCCTCCACTCCCAAACCCCCTCCAGCTACCCGTCCCAGTGTCTCCAAACAACTTTTCCTGTCCACTCTTAACCTATTTCCCAGCCCCCCCCTCCAACTCGTAGGACCCGTACTAGCACCTCAGCCACAAAATCACCGGTATCAGTGGTGCCTGTTGTCACAGGTATGTGGAATCCACCGGCCACCAGGCCAGCCAGTGTGTCACGGAGCCAGAGCACAGCCAGTCCCCCCCCTGTGAAGCACCAGAAGTTGGCCAGTGCCCAGCGGGAAAGGGGGAAGACTCCAGCCACCAAAGCCGCTCACAGGGGTCCCGGGGGGAGTGTGGACTCAGCTGTGACTCCTCCCAAGGTGGGGAAGGGGCAGAAGAAACCTGCAAAGTCTGGGAGGAGCAGAAGACCGCCATCATCCCCGCTGGCCAGGAGGCCACCGCCAGCCCCATCGTCGCTGCCAAGGAGGGCCCCGCCAGCCCCATCGTCGCTGGCCAGGAGGCCACCGCCAGCCCCATCGTCGCTGCCCAGGAGAGCCCTGCCAGCCCCATCGTCGCTGCCCAGGACACCACCGCCAGCCCCATTGTCGCTGTCCAGAGGACCCCGCCAGCCACAGCCCAGCTGCCCAGGAGGACCCCACCAGCCACAGCCCAGCTGCCCAGGAGAGCCCCGCCAGTCACAGCCCAGCTGCCCAGGAGAGCCCCGCCAGCCACAGCCCAGCTGCCCAGGAGGGCCCCCCAAGCCACAGTCCAGCTGCCCATGAGGGCCCCGCCAGCCACAGCCAAGCTGCCCAGGAGGGCCCCACCAGCCACAGCCCAGCTGCCCAGGAGGGCCCCGCCAGCCACAGCCCGGCTGGGCAATGAAGGACCGGCAAGTCAAGCACCGCTGAACAGGGCAACGACCGCCAATTCAAGCACTGCTGAACAGGGCAAGCACCGCTGAACAGGGCAAGGACTGTCAACTCAAGCACCGCTGAACAGGGCAAGGACCGCCAAGTCAAGCACCGCTGAACAGGGCAAGCACCGCTGAACAGAGAAAGGACCGCCAACTCAAGCACCGCTGAACAGGGCAAGGACCGCCAACTCAAGCACCGCTGAACAGGGCAAGGAACGCCAAGCCAAGCACCGCTGAACAGGGCAAGCACCGCTGAACAGGGCAAGGACCGCCAACTCAAGCACCGCTGAACAGGGCAAGGACCGCCAACTCAAGCACCGCTGAACAGGTCTAGGACCGCCAACTCAAGCACCGCTGAACAGGGCAAGGACCGCCAACTCAAGCACCACTGAACAGGGCAAGCACCGCTGAACAGGGCAAGGACCGCCAAGTCAAGCACCGCTGAACAGGGCCAGCACCGCCGAACAGGGCAAGGACCGCCAAATCAAGCACCGCTGAACAGGGTAAGCACCGCTGAACAGGGCAAGGACCGCCAAGTCAAGCACCGCTGAACAGGGCAAGCACCGCTGTACAGGGCAAGGACCGCCAACTCAAGCACCGCTGAACAGGGCAAGGACCGCCAACTCAAGCAACGCTAGCCCATGAGCGGCAGGGGCAGTGATGCAACTGGGACCGTCACCGGGTGAGTGATGCACTCTGGGCACCAGTCCCCCTCCAGAACCAGTGGAGACATGCATCCACTACCTCTGTCCTGCACAGGATGAAGCACTCTGGGCACCAGTCCCCCTCCAGAACCAGTGGGGACATGCATCCACTACCTCTGTCCTGCACAGGATGGAACACTCTGGGCACCAGTCCCCCTCCAGAGCCAGTGGAGACTGTTATCCACTTGAGAGACTGTGGCTTTGCACTCCCCAGGATGGTACAGTGGGCAAACCACCCACTGTAGGGACTTGAGAGACTGTGGCTTTGCACTCCCCAGGATGGTACAGTGGGCAAACCACCCACTGTAGGGACTTGAGAGACTGTGGCTTTGAACTCCCCAGGAAGGTGCAGTGGGCACACCACCCACTGTAGAGACTGTGGCTTTGCACTCCCCAGGGTGGTGCAGTGGGCAAACCACCCACTGTAGGGACTTGAGAGATTGTGGCTTTGCACTCCCCAGGATGGTGCAGTGGGCAAACCACCCACTGTAGGGACTTGCCAGACTGTGGCTTTGCACTCCCCAGGATGGTAGAGTGGGCAAACCACCCACTGTAGGGACTTGAGAGACTGTGGCTTTGCACTCCTCAGGATGGTAGAGTGGGCAAGCCACCCACTGTAGGGACTTGAGAGACTGTGGCTTTGCACTCCCCAGGATGGTAGAGTGGGCACACCACCCACTGTAGAGACTTGGGAGACTGTGGCTTTGCACTCCCCAGGATGGTACAGTGGGCAAACCACCCAATGTAGGTACTTGCGAGACTGTGGCTTTGCACTCCCCAGGATGGTACAGTGGGCAAACCACTCACTGTAGGGACTTGAGAGACTGCGGCTTTGCACTCCCCAGGATGGTACATTGGCCAACCACCCACTGTAGGGTTTTGTGGAACTGTGGCTTTGCACTCCCCAGCATACATCAATGGGCATGGAGCCCCCTCGTGGATCTGGCGTAGTGCACTCATCCGGCTGAGGTGCCCCCCTTCCCTTCCCCCTGAGGTGCCTGTTGTATTTCTATCTGATGCCCCAGCAGTGTTCTCTCCGTCATGTTTGGGTATCTTGTGTGGGCCTCGCCCATGCATTTTGGGCCCAGTGGTCCACGAACTATGAATGGTGCAATACCTGGACTACTGATAGTGGTGTATATTTTGTTATTAGTATATATATATATATATATATATATATATATATATATATATATATATACATTTTTGCTTACTGAATTTTGGTATATTACAATGGTTCCACTCATTTCCTTTTGTCTTTGCATTCTTCCTGGGGGGTTGGGGGGTGTTACTGTAATGTTTGGATATGCATTGGTGTGTGTGTTGTAGTGGGTGAGGGTGGGGGTGGGGGTTGGGGTGTTGCGTGTGAGTGTCCCTGTTTTTTGCCTCCCCCTCCCCTATGTTGTAGTTGCAGTACTCACTGTGGTCTTCGCTGCCGGCGTTGGTGCTCCTGGTACAGGAGCAGGAAGACTAGCGCAGGAAGAATATGGAGTTCCGGCTCCATGGTGTCCTCCTTCCTCGTGGAGTGTGTAGATGTGAGGGTTTTTCATTCGAAATGCCTGTTTCCGCCGTGTTTTTAGCCGCGGTGAATCCACCCCGTAAAAGGTGGCGGATTGGCCTGTCATGATAGTGTGGGCAGTACATTGTCCTCCGCCTGTCTGTTGGCGGTGACCGCTGAGCTGTTTGTTTGTACCACCGTGGCGGTCGAAGTGTTAAAGTGGCTGTCTTTGTTGGCGGTTTCTGCCACGGTCGTAATTAAAATTCCGCTGGCCAGTTGGCGGTCTGACCGCCGCTTTAACACCGTCCGCCAGGGTTGTAATGACCACCTGTATGTATTAGACAAAGAGATACCCAGTCACTGGTCCACCATTTAACTCTCTCTCACTCCATCCACAGGTACCCCTGCCACTGCTACCACCAAGAGGATTCCAGAGACTGCCAGTCCTCCTCAGGATGAAGGCCCCAGTGAGGACAACACCTCTGGATGTCTGGACATTGACGTCTTACCTGGCCCATCTAGGACACCTGGTCAGTCCACCACTCCCTGCCTCCCCCTTCCCACATCAATCCCCTGTGGCATCAACATCACAGCCAACCCTGCGTCCCCAAACCTGTGTCCCAAGGACAGTTCAATCAATAATATGTCCCACAGTACAAGGGCCTGAGTCGACCCCTCACACCCAAGACAATGAAGGTCCTGGTGACACTGGGAGTGGGCACACCGTGCCAGGGGCACAGGCCCATGGGGGCATGGTGTTTGAAGGTAGAGTTGGCATGTTGCACAGTCTGACAGGTGTGACTGCATATGTGGTGGCATTATAAGTGGACCATGATGTAATATGTGTGTTGCTGAAGTACATCTGATGTGACACTGCACTCACTGATTGAGTGTGCATGTGTCATATGTGATCTATGGGCTTTTGTAGATTAACTTACTGGTATGACCCGTTGTGATATATATATATATTTATATATAGATATATATACATATATATAAATATATACGTTTTGTGTCTGCTGATCTGGCACTATGATTGGGTCAGGCTACTCAAATGGCATTACCACAGACTCTTATTTTACACACCATATGTCAACTGTTTGGGTATCTGACTTGTGGTGGTCAATTCAGTGTTGATTTCCATATTGGCATCACTGTACAGAGTGTTTGGTCTGGCATGTAATGTGGCAGGTAGGTGCTGTGTGGTCTGTGAGTGGAGTTGTCTTTAATGTAATGGATATGTCACAGAGGGCATGGTCTGATCATGTATTGTAACTGTAGTGGGCAGAAGTGTTTTGTTCAGTCAGCTGGACATCCAATGGGTGATAGGGGCATGGAGAGGTATGATGTGTATTTAGACATATAATTGATACTGCATCCAGGGCATGCTGTGCAGGCAGAAATTGCTTTGGTAGTCATCATGTAGATGACTCCAGTTAGACTGTTCTACTTAGATATTGATATAGGTGTGAGGGTTGCAATTCAGTTGTGAATAGTTGTGACATGTTGTGTCATGATGTAGGTAATGTATATTGGCAACTGCAATGGCCTAGCCAGGATAAGTATTGTTACAGATGTGCTTGTTAACCAGTGAGTTTGAGAGCTATATGTTAACCCATTTTGCCCATTTCTCTCTCTCTCTCTCTCTCTCCCTCCCCCTCTCTCTATTTGTGTGCATCAGCTCATCAGGTGAAGGTTAAGGGGCGCAGGAGAGGGGGAAAGCAGCAGCTCACAGGACCCAGGAAGCTGCAAGCAGCGAGAGCGAGGGACCCAGAGGGACGGAGGATAAGGGGAGTGCCCTGGGGGAGACCGGATCTACCACCTCTTTTTCAGAATCCTCCTCCAGTGGACCCTTCTTGACTGTGGCGGACCCATCTGGGACCACCCCGGCACCATCTTTGTCCACCACCTCTCTTACTAGCACCGCCCTCCCTGTAGCTCCCCACCCAGTTGCCCATGACCGCCCACCAAGGAAGGTGGGCAGCT
Source organism: Pleurodeles waltl (assembly GCF_031143425.1). Taxonomy (NCBI): domain Eukaryota; kingdom Metazoa; phylum Chordata; class Amphibia; order Caudata; family Salamandridae; genus Pleurodeles; species Pleurodeles waltl. The sequence continues at coordinate 896,853,308 of NC_090448.1, read as the reverse complement.
TCTTTGCCTCAGGCACCTCTGCTGTTGCCCCAGTCAGCACTGCTGCCCTCAGTGAGGAGGCTATTGGCCTTCTGAGGTCCATCTCATTGTGAATGCCATCCAGGGACTGGCAGCTCAAGTCCAACAAAGCAATGTGTTCCTGGAGGGCATTCACTGTGCCCTGGCTGTCGTCCAGAGATCCTTTCAGGCTCTGGCCTCCACACTGATGGCAGCCAGTCTCCATTTGTCTACCGTACCCTCTCCACCTACCTCTTACCAATCCCAAACCCAGCCAAAGCACACATGCACACGGGCATGCATCTACCTCAAAAGACAAGGGTACCACTGACAAGCACAAGCACCACAAGACCTACCAACGGCTTGCACACAAACAACACCTAGCTGCAGATACACCAACATCCACTACCTACACAGACTCCCCCATCTCCCTCTCCTTCACAGACACTACACCTGACACCCCTGCAGCACCACCTGCAGCAACACACCATCATTCAAGGTTCCAGCCACAACACCTGTCTTACCTACAGTCACTACAATATCGGACCCACAGACATCCACCCCAGTCACCAAATCCACATCCACCACAACCACCAACATCCCCACATGCAGCACATCAATCGTACCTGCAGACAGCCCCCGACAGACAGTTACCCATCCAGCATGGCATCTCCCTACACCTCCTTCGCCCCCTCCCAAGACACCTAAACTCCCACATTCAAACACCCAACAGACACCCAGCAACCACAAACCTTCCACACATGCACTTGCACCCAAGACATCCACATCAACAAATCTTACAACCACTCACTCTCCCTCCACTCCCAAACCCTTTTGCCATGACCACCCCATGTGTCTTAGAAGCATTTCCTCTCTGAGTTTTCCTTGTTCCCTACTCCTCTCCCACCGGGTGATACCCTCAAGCTTTCTTCCTCTCTCTCCAATTCCAGCCCTTCCACCTCCAAGTCCTCTCCTGCCCCCAGTGCTAGTGCCCAAGCCCCTACCCCTGCCAAGAAGTCTTCCCCTCCCAAGCCCAGGCCCAAGGACCCCCATCCCAAACCCAAGACCCCCTCCCAAACCCAAGCACAAAGACCACTCTCCCAAGCCCAAACAGCCCTCTCCAACCCTTCCCCCTAATCCCTGAGATGCCAGCCTGCCCCCTTGATGCCCCTACCATTTGGAGGTCATTGTGTAAGATATGTTTGTTACATGGATGTATGTAGCAAAATTGTGTATTGTTTGTGTAGAGATGTGTAATGATGATGTTGTATGCCCTTGTGTGGTTGTTGTGTGTGCATCCGTGTGTGTGGTGATGGCTATGTCATATGTATTGTGTGTGGTGTTAGCGTGTTGTGATGCATGCTTCTTTCTATGGCAGTGTGATTGTATTTATTGGTTGTCTGGTACTGTGACATGTTGTTGTTAGTATGTGTTGTCATGTGGAGGTGTGCAATGACATTGATTGGTGTAGCTTCTGTGTGGTCTTGCTTGTGTTATTGGTGCTGTTGTGGACGGTTGTGTTAGACAGTGCCGGTGCTGTGTCTGTAGGTTGGTGTGTGTATGGCAAGTGCGCATTGGCTGTAGTGTGTGGGTAGTATGGGTGTGCATGTATATATGTAGGTGTGTGTATGTGCCTACGGGTGTGTGGTTCCGTTTGTGTGTTGTCATCGCAAGCTGTCGGAATGTGTCTGATGTGTGTGCTTGTGTAGTTTGGGTTTTCCCTCCTGTGTGAGGTAGGTTTGTGTACTCCCGGTTGTTGTCTTCATCGCTAATCGCTGGTTCCGGAGCCGTTGTGTGAGGAGTAGTGGGTGGACTTCCAATTCAGGTTCCTTGGTGGCTTCTACCAGGTATGTGTTCCAGACGGTGGGTGTTTCCTTTTATAGAGTTGGTTTCTGCCAGGGTTTTCGTGATGGTGTAAGCGCGGCGGAAACCTTGGCAGTGTGCAGCCTCATTATATGTCCAGCGGGAACATGGTACCCACCGGCCTGAAGGTGCGTACTGCCGTCAGTGACAGCATGTCCGTACTGGCGGTACTGGCAGTGGTTTGGCTGTGTTCTGTTGGGAAGACCGCTATGGTCATAATTTGTCAGTCTTCACCGCCTGCCTGTTGGCCTTATGACCGCCGCTGTCAAACTGGCAGTCCTGAGACCGCCAAACTCGTAATGACCCCCTATATGTTAATGTAACCCCTTCGGCCATGCAAGGTCACGGTTGGCTGCAGGGAGCGTCCTGTGGCCAGGCCTTGCGGCCGCCACCCTATAATCACCCAACCCTGCGTCATGCACAGTGAGAGTTGGCCGCAGAGCCTGGCCAGTGACCAGGCCCTGTATCCAACCCCATATAACCACCCAACCCGAGTCATACAGGGCCTTTGGTCATGCACAGCAGGGTTGGGTCTCCTCAGCAGTTGACAAGAAAGGGCCCACTTGTCACAGTCTCTACATGCGATATTGCACTTGAAAAAGGGAAGGATGCATAAGCCTCCATCAAGGATTACAGGAAGGATATGCATAGGAAACACACTTGCTTTGCCTTGGCCATGCGCATGAAGTTAGGATGATTAGTGCTTTACTGAAGTGGGTCTTCAACATGGAGGCATGCTTTATTTATATCTGTAAGCACTTCCCATTGAGTCTGTAAGATGAGCATCGTGCCTGAATGAATCCTGCCCTGCTTATTTTTCAAAGAAAGCCACCATTTTGTGCAAAATGTCTATCCAACTGTAATACTTTCTACTGGCTAAGTAAGTGCTACCTCCTTCGGTAAATGTACAGTGCATCTGCTACACTACAGCTGCACAAAGGTCATCAAGGAAATGCCTCCAGTGACCTTTTGTATTTGTGACTTTGCCAACATGATTGTTTCTTGAGTGTCTTCATCAGATAATTTTCAAGGTGGAACTGCAGATCTGCAGTTCCACCATAAAAACTATTATTATTTTTATTATTATTTTTATTTTTGTGGGACCGCGGGGGGAGGCTTAGGACTCTCGTGGTCCTAGCCAGATCCCCGCATCGTGTGGGAGTTGGCATTCCTCCCGCAGGCAGGGAGCTGTTTGAAATAGCAGCTCCTTGCTTGTAGGAGCAATGTTTTCATCGCTTTCCCTATTTGTGTGCACGTAAAGAGATAAAAACTCCTGCTGGCTGAAAGCAGAGTTATGTTTGCTTTCTTTCAGCTTCCACCAAGCAAAAGCAAACAGCTACCTCCTGTATCAGTGGTGGCTTTCCACAGGACCATCTATGGCTCCACAAGGGGGGACCACTCGGCCCCCCTCCATCATTTAAAAAGTGCCCTGGGTAAGAGGTGGTCACTGGGAGTGGGGGGCCACAATAGACCCCCTCTCACTATTGACTTTTAATAACATTCCACAGTGTTGAACAGTAAGTTATTGTTTTGCATAAACATTCACACAAATGTATTAATTTTAATACAGAGTGTGTCTGCGGTGATATACTCATCATTTACTTATAATAGCACTCCACATTGTTGAAGAGAGAGTTATTGTTTCACGTAAACACTCACCATATGTTTGAACATCACTTTTATTTAGTTTGTAATACTTTGGGATCATTTATAATACAAATGTAATTAAACAGGCATTTTCACTAAGTAGTTACATTGTTATTGTGGGATAAAAACATGTTATTGTTTTATTATCATTATTTAGTCAATCTAATATTTACACTCAATGATGTCTAGTATTGCTCCACCACCAGTTTTTTATTTTTTTTACAAAATACAGGGGATCCTCCACTTGAATGGGAATTGTGGCTCCCCATGATCCTGGCCTATGTTGATGTACTGGGGGAAGAATGCACTCCTCAAAGAAAGTTAACATTATTAAAACATACATTAGGTGGGGTGGGTCTCAAAGAATTTAAAACATTACCCCCCCGCCCCGTGAAAAATTCTGGTGATTTTAATGTTTTTGAATATTCTATGAAATAATTACCCAATAGATATGGAAAGGATTTGAGTTTTACTCAGGGGGCAAAAAGAAGAAGAAAGTATAGAAGAGTATGTATCAGCTCTTAGGGCGTTGGCATCATCATGTGAGTTTGAAACCATTACATATGGCCATGTTTTAAGGGACCAGGTCATGATGACGACTAAAAGCAAAAAAGTACAAGACTGGCTTTGGGGAAGAACTGGCATGATGTTGAATACCACTATTAGTATTCCTAAGAGTATTGAACAGCCGGAAAAGTGTGTACAAGGAATTAGAGGAGTTAGTGAAAATGGTAGTGGAGATTGGAAAAGATCTGAGTCTAATCCAACAGTAAATGTGGTTAAAGGTGACAAAGAAAAAAATAGTAAAGTATATAAAAGCAAACCAGAGACAAGTGTCAGTTGTGTGGTGAATGAAGAGGAGGCATGAATATTGAACCCTAACGCGATATTATGTATTATTGGTAAACGTATAGGCCATTTTCCTAAGTGTGTGGTAGAAGTAAAAAAGTTGAAGTAATGGTAGATTCTTGTGCATGGTATACCATTATCAACAGGGATTTATGGGAATTGAATTCCATGGATGAAAAATTAATTGAACCTTATGTACCTCCTGGAGGATATACCAGTTCCAGAATCGATTTGTTCGGTTATTTTTGGGTAGACATTTGCTTTGAGCAAAGAAAAATTTGAAGGAAAATTTAAGTGGCCGCCAAAAAGCTATTCTAATTTGGGGTGGCCTCATCAACAAGAACTTAAAATGAAATTAGATCCAAATGCAGTTCCACCAATTTATGCTGTAGGTAATGAGAAACGAGATAGGTTCATGGATGAAATAAGAGCAGAATTTTCGGAGTTTTTGTGACAAATTGGGCAGATTTGTGAGTTTCTAACACAAAATCAAATTGATGGAAAAAGTGGACCCATTCAGACATAAGGTTTGAAGTGTCCTTCTTACATGTAGAGAAAAATTAAAAGAAGTGCTGCAAGATTTATGTAATAAAGGAGTGATTCAGCCAATAGAATCATCACTTTGGGTTTCTGTATTCGTCATTGGTTTGAAACACTCAGGAGAGCTTTGTTTGTGTGTTGATCTGATAAGTCTTAACAATGAAATATGTATTGACAGGCATCCTCTGCCTAATCTGAATGAACAGGTTTAAAAGTTGACAAGGTCAACTGTCTTTTCTATTTTAGGTCCTGCCAGTGCCTAACATCAGATAGAGTTACAAGAAGAGTCACGCCAGTTGACTGCATTTGTCACCCTGAAAGGTATGTTTAAATTTAGCAGAATGCCTTTTGGTTTGACTAATGCAGCATCTGTATTCCAAAGACTGATGAAGTAAACATTAAAAGGAAAACAAGGTGCCATAGCATTTCAAGATGGCAGCTTGGTGTAAGGAAAGACTGAGGAAGAACATTTGTTTAATCTACGAAAAGTTCTCCGAAGTATGGGACATAAGGGTTTTACTTTGAAAGAGTCTTAGAGCCTTATTACGAGTTTGGCAGAGGGAATTACTCCATCACAAACGTGATGATGTCCCGCCCACGATATTACAAGTCCCATTATATGCAAAGGAACTTGTAGTACGGCGGGCGTGATATCTGTCACGTTTGTGATGAAGTAATCCCCTCTGCCAAACTTGTAATGAGGCCCTAAGTGTATTTTGAAATGTGAGGAAGTGGAATATCTTGGTCATCTTATTAGAAAGATGGTATCAAACCAAAGCAGGATCTTATTGAGGCAGTGGAAAATGCACCTGTTCCAAGAACGAAGGAACAGTGACAATCATTTTTAGGTTTAACAGATTTCTACTCAAACTTTAATGATAAATATCCTTCAAAAGTTAAGTGTTTGCACAAATTATTAAGATAGAAAAATGAATTTGTTTGGGATCTTGAACAGAACAATGCTTTTGTGGCACTAAAAAAATGATCCAGCAAATGCCCCATTTCTCAATTTGTTCAAATTGGGTAAATAGTGCATTGTGGCAGTAGTGGGCAGCGACTATGGTCTGGGTGCTATATTGCTACAAACAAAATATTATGTTGAGCATGTAGTATCATATGCATCTCGTGTTTTGAAAGAGTCAGAAAGGAATTATTCTTTGATTGAAAAAGAGTTAGAGACTTGTACCTGGATGGCAGATCACTTCAAGCAGTTCTTATGGGGAATGAGATGTGTAATAAGAACAGATCACAAACCAGTGGTGCATGTACTTTCTCCAGGAGGTGGCAGATGTCTAACTGCTAGGCTTCCACGGTTGGCTGCAAAATTGCAATGGTATCAATTAAGAATTGAGTATGTGCCTAAAAGACTGAGGCGGTCATTCCAACCGCGGCGGGCGGCGGTAGCCGCCCGCCATGCGGTTACCGCCGAATGACCGCACCGCGGCAGCCATTCTGGCTTTCCCGCTGGGCCGGCGGGTGACCGCCAAAAGGCTGCCCGCCGGCCCAGCGGGAAAGCCCCAGCAACGAAGAAGCTGGCTCCGAATGGAGCCGGCGGAGTTGCTGGTGTGCGACGGGTGCAGTGGCACCTGTCGCGATTTTCAGTGTCTGCTTTGCAGACACTGTAAATCATTATGGGGCCCCAAGGGGCCCCATGACACCCGTTCCCGCCATCCTGTTCCTGGCGGTATTTACCGCCAGGACCAGGATGGCGGGAAGGGGGTCGGAATCCCCATGGCGGTGCTGCAAGCAGCGCCGCCATGGCGGATTCCTTGGGCCAGGGGTAAACCGGCGGGAAACCGCCGGTTGCCCTTTTCTGACCGCGGCTTTACCGCCGCGGTCAGAATGGCCCTGGAAGCACCGCCAGCCTGTTGGCGGTGCTTCCGCAGTCCCCGGCCCTGGCGGTCATGGACCGCCAGGGTCGGAATGTCCCCTGAATGTACATGCTGATTTTATGTCACATTAACCTTGATGTAAAATCCCCTAAAGGTGAAGTAAAGGATGATTGTGAAGTGGTATATAGTATGAAAGATGTAAATGTGTGGAATTGTTCAAGTGATTAATCAGGAGTGAAGAAGGTTGGGAAAGCCATTCAAGAAATGATGTTGGCATGACTTTGGTGTGTGAATAGCTGAGGAAGTGTTGGTCAGAGGAGTGAAAGTTGAGTTGAGAAACAGCTATATTTTTGAAGATGAGAAATGGGTTGATGTATAATGGATTTTGTTTGTTTCATGGTGATAAAGTGGAGCCACCTGTGGGTTTGAGAAAATAGGTTTTTGTTAGGGCAAATAAGGGACACAAAGGAATGTCTCCTACTAAACAGCATTTTCGAAATTCTACTGGTGGGCCAAGTATTGATGGGATGGTAGAAGAAATGGTGAGAGGATGAAAATTGTGTGCTAGCAGTGATACATCTGCTAAGTCATATATTACAAAATTGTCTCCTATTGAGTTGGTCCCAGGTCCTTGGAAAAAGTAAGGAGTGGATATTTTGGGACCATTTTGTATGGTCCCTAAGAAAGAAGCTTTTGCCATTGTTCTGTCTGACTATTTTTCTAAGTGGCCTGAGATCAGGATGATGAAAAGTTCACCTCTGAGACAGCTATCAACTTTTTGGAGGATATTTGTTGCAGAGAAGGGCTGCCTGAAGAATTAGTCTTAGATAATGGCCCTCTGTTTGTCAGTAAAGAATTTGAGGGCTACTTGTCAGGATGTGGAGTGAAGCATAGGAGAACAGCCAATTATTATCCTTAATCAAATGGTTAGATGGAACAATTTAATCGTGTGGTTAGAGAGTCCATACAATTGGCATGTAAGGTGGTTTGCCTTGGAGAAAAGCTTAACAGGTCACTTTGTTCTCATATCGTACTATGCCTAATCCTGTTACTGGTTGTTCACCAGGGGCAGGATACCAGGAACCAAGTTGGCTCCATGATGGTTGAAGCATTGTAGAGGGGACAATTGTAGTGGCACACGCTAAATCAAATGATTAAAATAAATGTCAATGACACAAGTGAGTATTAAAGTCCACAATATATCCGCTCCTTAAGTTGAACACTGATCAGTATAGGGAAAGGTGCGGAAGACATTGTAACGCGAAGGGTTAATTAGCTTGAACAGTGTAGATGAGCGTGATGCCTGCTGAAGCCAGAGCAACGTGGAAAAAATTCACGATGTTCGCTTTCAAGCTTGTTTTTTTTGACATTCCGTTGATAAACTTATTCGCAGCTGCATGTGTGAGAAACAGGTTGTGAAGGAGATTCTGTCTCAACCTTGAGAATGAGAGCACAGTAAAAGATGGAATTAAAACAATGGCCAGGGAATGGCAAGGCAGCCAAGAGACATGTGCTGATAACATAGCTAGAAAATGCTAGAAAGGCATAGAATCTAAGCTTCAGGTTATTTAAGCACTGAAGTGCGGGTGAGGGGATTGAAGATTGCAGATGGGGTTGTGGAAGCTGCCATCGCCAGGCCCACAGCGCTGCCTCCCTGTTTTGCTGTTCAGAGACCGTGACGCTCGAGTGGGAGAGAGGTCCAAGCGGGTGGTAGAGGGCTTCCCAGCATTTCGTGGACTAAGTTAAGTTCCACCCAGGGATGAAAGGCCTTTGTTTCTCTGCTCTATTATTATGGTAGATTATTATGCTTGCACTGTGTTTATAATCTGAAGTATTCAGCTCGTTTATATTTTGCTTTCTAAACATCGTAGTGTGAGCCTGCTACAGTAATTGAAACATACATTTTGGTATGCAATTAAGCAAAGCTAATCTGAAGAATTCAGCTCGTTTATATTTTGGTTACTGAACATCGTAGTGTGAGCCTGCTGCAGTAATTGAAACATGCATTTTGGTGTGCAGTAAATCAAAGCTTATCTGAAGTATTCAACTTGCTTATATTTTACTTCCTGAACATCATAGTGTAACACATTTTGGTATACAGTTATTCCAAGCTTATATCTCTCAATGAACTCTTTGCTCATATGTATACATAGATGCTCTTTGTAGTGTACCTATATATAAATACAGTAGATGCTTTTCATTGCTATTCTTATTCCACTATTGTTAATGTGCTAAATGCCTACATTTACCTGAAATTCTAGTAAAGCTAAATTGTATTCATAATTGGCGTGTGGTCCTTCATTGAGCGTCCTTATTGACTTATACCGAACAGGTGTCAACCAGTCACCTGGATAAGACAAACACAAACTGTGTTATTCCTCTTAAGATACTGAATTCCAAAGAAAATTACAACTTCAACCGTCAAGAATGTTCACAGCTTCATTCGTCCATCGCTGGAGGTCGCATAACTAGTTAGCATGGAGGTGTCTCGTTCGTTATCGGAATTTTTACGTCCGCTATTTCAGTCTAACAGTATTAGAAGTAGCCAACTTGCTTACTCCCACTTACAGGATTTGGGAAATATGGACTTAATCCAGGCCGTGCTAAATTTTATACATGCTGCTATTGGTGTTCGGAAAATGTATTAACGTTTTTTTGAAAAATTTTATGACTGTGAAATTTGTATGTTATTTATTTATTTTATGTCTTTTATGGTCTTTTTGCACCGAATAAAGTATGATATGATGATGAATTAACCAGACAAATCGCTCCACCAACTAAGAACGGCCATGCACCACCACCCACAGAATCGAGAAAGAGCTGTCAATCTGTCAATCATTTCCGTGTTGACGGTTGAAGTTGTAATTTTCTTTGGAATTCAGTATCTCAAGAGGAATAAAACAGTTTATGTTCAACTTAAGGAGCGGATATATTGTGGACTTTAATACTCACTTGTGTCATTGACATTTATTTGAATCATTTGATTTAGTATGTGCCACTACAATTGTGCTAATTGGATAACACATTTGGTTATCGTACGGGGCTGACTTGGGGGTGAAGCCCTAGTTAGTGGCACCATAGAAAATCTAGGAAAATGAAAGAACAAATTTTCGAGGCAGAGCGTCGGGTACTCGTATTGAATCACCCCTAACTTGTTTGTGTTGCATTCCAGGGGAATCTGGTGTCAGCACTGATTTCAAGAAAATAAGGGAGAAGGTCAAAACTTATCAAAGACATTGAGGAGATAGAAGAATAAAAGTAGAGGAAAGCCTTTAGGATTTAGAATTTGATTGGATGACTAGGTTGCAAATCAGGAAGCCGATAGTTTGCAGAAAAGAGTTACTTAAGTGGTCAGATCCTGTTAAGGTGGTGGATGTTTATGATAAAGCTGTGAAGATACAAGGTGGTAAGATTTACAATTTGAACAGTGTCAGTATGTAGAGCTCCTTTAAGGGTGTAATCTAATCATGGTGAGTTGGATCACAAGATGAGTGGTGAGAGTAAGGTCTGATTGGGGTGCCTTCTGATGATGAGAGTAATGTCTTTAGGGATGTGCATTTGTGTGGAGAAACTATGGGGTGGAATGAATGAGAAGTCGCTTCTAGAAATAATTCTAGATGCAAATGTGTGCCTGCCAAATTCTCAGAATATGTAATTATTAACATGTACATATCTTTACTTATAATGTGTGCTTTTTTCAAAGTTTTCCTTTCAGGTTATATTACTTGTTTTTTTTAAAGAAGGAAGATGTGTTATATTTTGTATTTTGTTCCTTGAGTAGTTGAACAGAAAGTGAATGGAAAGTAGGGCTGGAATGTTTTGGGGAGAATGTTTGGAAGGTTTGAGGGAAGACAGTTAGAGGTGCAGAATCTCTCTTGTTGTGAACACTGTGATCGTTAGTTGCCCTTCTGGAGAAATAAACTTACCTTTCTGCAAGGAACCACAGTTGGTGTATTTCTCAACATAAACCAAGACCAAAGAGATAAAAATTCAATAAGTACAACTTGAGTTACAAGTTTTTACAGATTAAACCATAAAATTATGCTTAGAAGCAATAAGTGCTAATCGGGGATATCTGGTCGCATTGGACCAGGACAAAGTCAAAAGTTCAGGCCAACAGCCATGGAGCCTGTGACCCAGTTACGCCTGTTGGACAAGAGTATGCATCAGTTCCACTGGGGTAAACGCCTTAGGCTCCCTTACAAGGGTCCAGGACTAGGGTGGCACCACTTGGCAGAGCAGACTCACAGTTGGCAGAGTCCAGGTGTAGGAGCAGAGTGGGTGGAAGTCTTTATGTCCCTGAGACTTTGGATCAGGAGACCAGTCAGATAGCCCTTAGAGTCACTCTGGGTTCAAGTAATGTAGGTCCCGTCTTTCTCACCTAGGCAGGGGAACAGCAGGTCACAAGGCAGCACCGCAAGAGTCCAGCAAAGTAGCAGTCCAGCAGAGTGGCAGTCCTTCAGCAGCACATTAGTCCTTCTTCCTGGCAGAATATTCTCAAGTCCAGATGTTACTGAGTTGGTGTTGTCAGAGGCCGTGTTTTTAAATCCAGTAGTACCATTGAAATGGGGGAGACTTCCAAGACAGGCAGGAATTTGAAGTGTACAGAGGTCCTGCCCTTCGTGCCCTCGCTCCAGACTCACTACAGGGGGTTATGCAGCCCTTTGTGTGGGGACAGGACACAGTCTATTCAGGTGTAAACAAGGGTGTGCCAGCTTCTCCCTTCCATCGTTCCAGGATGGCCGATCAAGTCACTCCCAAGGTCCCATTGTGTGTGGCTGTCTAGAAGGAATACACAAAGCCCAACTGTCATCCACCCCAGACAAGTGATCAGAGACAGGCAGCAGGCACCAAACGGCTAAAGTCAGAAAATTCTCACTTTGTAAAAGGGCATTTTCAGAATTGCAAATTAAAATCTGACTTCACCATAAATTCTAAAGGCTTACCTCTTCCAGAATGTGAATTACACTTATAAAATTTAATAAGGTCATCTCAATGTTATCCTATGGCAGCCAATAGCCCTTGCTGTAGTGAAAAATTATTTTGGGAGTTTTCATTACCAGGAAATGTAAAACATCCTGCTTTACAGATGTACTTTTAGAGAGTAGTAAGGGTATACAAGTAAAGTGCAATTTAAATATCAAAACACCTATAGTAATAATGAAATTAAGTTACAAACACATTTGAGAAAAATAGCTACTTTGAACAAGCATTTGAAACAAAAACTTGAGGAAATAGGTTTGCCATTTTCATTTGAATGTAGATGGGAACAAAAGCTAACAATGCTTCCCATGGAGCTCAATAAATATCTATGTGAAAAGATAAAAGTGGCTAATCATTTAATGTGTTTTTTGTGTTTTGGTTTTCAGTGAGTCCTTGTGGGAAAAGTATCTGACTCATAAGAGTGGTCAAATAGAGATAATGAGTATGTCTACTGACGATGGCTGCCTTCTGACTGAGTCTCTTTTCTGGAGTAGTCCCTTCCCAGTGGGGTGATTTCAAGGATTGATTTAACAATAGCTCCACAAAACTGAATACAATGTTCAAGTCGTTACTGAGAAGAAGACAACCACAGGCAAAAAACTTTAGTCTTATGTTTGAGATAAGGTTTCTTGATGCACTTGATGGCTTTTGAAGGGGGTCCACATTTAATGACTCTCGGATCGTTATACTCTCCATTGGGCAGGATTGACAGGGTAATTTTTAGCAAGGCTTCATGAAAATTGTGCACATATTGCTGGAGTGTATTGTGGAGAAGTTTGCAAGGGTTGAAACATCTCTGGTAGAGGATGTTGGCGAGGAGATACTTTCATTGGATTGATATATACACTTATCCACACACCCTTTTGGTTGAATTTGAAATTCCCAGCTGCACTAAATGCTATCTAAGGAAATGTATAGTTAGTTTTGGAGGATTTCAGTTTCTGCAACAAGCAAGACTCACCCCCCTACACATACCCAGATACACAGAAGTTAAAGACACTCAGAAGTATATTAGCTTACTATAGTGTCCCACTGTAGTCTCATGTTTCTCTGTTTACCTTGAGTTTAACAATTATTAAGTCGGTCAACCCTCTAGGCCCAAGATTCTAACATAATTGATAAGTAGGGCAACAAAACAATCCACCTTACTGGTCCCAGGGGCAGGTTAGCAACTGGATGCAACACATTTGGTAGACTGGCTTAAACTAACAGGGAAGTGAGCATAAAAGTCTAAGGGGGTTATTACAACTTTGGAGGAGGTGTTAATCCGTCTCAAAAGTGACGGTAAAGTGACGGATATACCACCAGCCGTATTACAAGTCCATTATATCCTATGGAACTCGTAATACGGCTGGTGGTATATCTGTCACTTTTGGGACGGATTAACACCTCCTCCAAAGTTGTAATAACCCCCTATGTTTCTAATGGAGTGATTTTACAGCCCAGGGTGCGCCAATGGCAAGGAATACTTACAATAGTTGTATTTCTACTACAAACCATATGTAAAACTCAATATGTTTAAATCCATAGCCCTTACACAAACAGACAAACCTTCACAGCATCACCACCTTACTAGAATCCAAAGTTAGCTAGCTACATGTGTATGATCTTTGACATGAGACATACATGAAACCTCAAATGACAGAGGTCACTGTTTATTTGCAAGAAAACCTCAGTGCTTTGCTTTCCCTTCAGGTAACGCTATAAGGAACCCATGCTATGCAGCACAGCACAGATAAAGGATCTCTATGGCTGGACATGACTTCAGAGAGGCTGGTACACTCTCATTGAGGACAAATTGTTCATCTACATCCTAATCAGTGTGCAAAATGTGTGAGGTATACCCAGGGCTTATTTTGAGATGGTGGTTGCCGGTGGGCACAACAGATAACATTTCGCTTTCATCCAGCTATACTCTACCACTAGGAAGAGATACATTTATACTTTCATTAATAAAAGTTGTCTACCATTTGATAAGAACCAACATAACAGCTGAAACATAGAACGTGGAAACAGAGGATGTGTTCTGAATTTATTTCAACTTTAAACTACAAACGTACATGAGATGTTTGTTGCCATTCACTTGTCATATTTAATAGGAGTTTGGGTTTATGAAAATTATGGGGAATATTTATAAACAAGTTGCATCATGGATGAACCATTATTTTGCTCAGCCATGATGCAAAATGTTATTTGTGATTTACAAAGCCAAGCAAGTCATATTTATGTGGCTTTGTGTGGGATTTTCCCTAAAAAGTAATGCAAGGTAATGTATAGCTCTCCCTTGTGTGACTTTGCATTAGGGAGACGTTTTATGGTTGGAGCATGGGCTTTCCCATGCATCATCCATGGATGTTGGTGCATTCTCAAATTTACTAGTAAACCTGGGAAAGCATCAAAAATGTCTCCCTGAAGCAGGCGTAGCTACGAGAAATATCTTTATTTTTCCTCATTATGCAGCATGCATAGAAAGAGGGAAATACCTTTAAGGATTGTTTCCCTTCCTGCACAAAAACAATCCTGCCTGTATTGCACAAACCCTTGCGGTATGGGACAAGAGTGTCTGTGTTGGTGCTAGGAGACAGCAGAAATGTGCCACATCTTAGCTGAATCTGGCTGTGTCACATAGGAAATAATTTATGCAATGTAGGTGTTTCTGTGTAAATTTCAACTCGAAGGTAAGGCAGTGGTATTTATCATCATATCACTGCATCATGCATCGTGGCACAGTGTGAAGCAACAATAGAAATGCATCAGAATGCTGCACATCGCAAACGCAGGCACAGGACATGATACAGTGGTTATATTATAAAGCTCTCATTATCACAGTACATTTTGGCAAGCTCAACTATTTCATAGAGGTTGTCATATTACAATTGAAGGTAGGTTGGAGACAACCACAAAGGTAGTGAAGGAGCAGGGAATGTATATTTCATCAGCGTATATCCCTCATTGACCTCAGGGAAGAAGAGGTCATCCAGTTATCCAGACTGAAGAGGGAGAGTATTATGGAACTGTTGGAAAATATATCACCAAGTCTTCTGCCAGCACTTGCAAGGACCAATGCCATCCCAGCACATGTGAAGTTGATGTCTGTGCTACATATGTTGGCCTCAGGATCTTTTCAAATTATGTCTGAAAAACTGTCTGGCACTTCTCAGGCAGCATTTTCAGGACTTCTCTCATCTGTGTTGGATGTCATCATAAAACATACACTCCCAGTATCTTATCTTCCAAAAAAACAGCCAACAACAATTAGCTACTTAGCAAGGGTTCTACATCATTGCTGGATTCCTTCACATTCTTGGTGCAATTGATTGCTCACGTGCAATTTGTGCCCATGCAGCCACTTCACACCTGTTCAGAAACCGCAAACACAATTACACCAATACATATCCAGGCAATAGAGGATCTTTTTTTGTTTTGCAATTCTTTATTGAACAAATCTGTAAAACACAGGGTACAGCATTGTGAGGAATAACAAGCAAGGGTACATGGGGGGAAGTCTTTACTCACTCCAGGTTTGTGCTTGTGCATGGGATGTTGCAGCCACTGTCTTTTGGGTGGGGTGTATGAATCAGTTTCCTGATGGCGATGCTGGTCATGGTGTGTCTAAGAGGAGGGAATTCTGTGTGTGTGTGGGTTAAAATGAGACGGGGGTAGGGACTGGGGTATGATGGGACACGCAGGTGGATGAGGGCCAATGAACAGTGACAGATCAAGCGAACGCTGGACCATGTCAGTTGTGCAATCTTTAACCACGGTAAAGTGGGGAACCGAGAGTGGGATGAGGGGTGGAGGGTGTAGGTGGCAGGATGGGAGGTTGAAGATACGAGTCGTGGAGCCGAAGGTTCATGATGAGAGATGGAAAGAATAAGGTGGAGAGTGCAGAGATTGGGGTGGGGTGGGTGTAGTGAGATGGAATTCAGAGCGATAGGGGGAGGTGAAAGGCGACCAAGGGATATGGGGGGAAGAACTGAAGGGTGAGGAAGGAGGAGAGAGGGGGAGAGATGTAGGGTTGGTTGATTTCAGAGTCAGCATACTTCTGCCTGAAGAAAGGGTGCCCAGTTGTAAAGGAACATTTCAGTTTTGTCTTGTAGGTTGTAAATGGTGCGTTCATAAGAGGCTGTCTGGGAGCACCAATGTCGCAGAATGCAGATTTTGGCTGTTGTGAGACCTGTGTGGAGAAGGCAAGTCTGTGGACGTGTTAGGTCTGATGGATCCAGCAGTATCATGTAAAAAAAACAGAGGACATGGTAGCGGATTTTGGATAGGCAAGGTCTCTCATAATGTCCTGCCCACTGCATCCCAGTGGGGCGTGATGGAAGGGCATTCACATATATTATGCAAGAGGTCGCAGTGGTTATCAGGACTGTACCAATAGCTTGCATGAGGTAGGATGCCTGCCACCTTCAACTTCACAGGTGTCCAGTACCAATTGTGAAGCGTTTAGAAAAGGCAGAATTTCATCTGGGCTTCCCTTGCTCTGCAGTCGTGAGTCTCTAGGAGATCTGTCCAGTCTTCCATTACATATTCAACCTGTAGTTTTGTTTGCCAAGCAGCGCGCAAGTTGCTCAGGAGGGTCAGGGAGAAGAGTTTTCGGCCAAGAGGGCATTAAGGCTGGACATCATGCTGTGGAAGTGTTGACAGGCGCTAAGGTAAGAAACTACAAAGGAGGTTAAACCCATACAACAGGCAAAGCAGTGTTGAAGCTGTAGGCACCTCCACGCCTGTTGTGGGGAGAGGCTGAACTCATTGATTAGTGTAGTGAAAAGTTTGAGAGCTCCGTCAGTAATGACCTAGCCCAGGTGAGTGATGCCAGCTGCGCCCTACTCCCTCCAATCCAGCTTCCTCCCTCCAATCCGTAGTCTGGTGTTACCTCATAATGGTGCATGTTCATGGAGGTGAGCATCCACTCCTAGCAGGACTCATTGCCAGGATTTCACTATGGCTTGCACCATTGGGTTGGCCGTACATATTGTAGAGTCTCCATTCCCTTAAAGGGGGTTCAGTCCCTGAGTACAATGCAGCATCCTCCGTTGTGTCTGAACCCATTGTCGAGGGTCCTGTGCCCCAGGGAGCATGTAGGTGAGTTGGGAGAGGTTTCAGGAGAGCACGTATGTTTCTACGGATGATAGGCTGAGGCCGCCACAGGAATGGTGGGTGTCTTATCTCATCGATATAAGTCAATAAGGACGCTCAATGAAGGACCACACACCAAAAATGCACACAACTTAGCTTTAATAGAATCTTCAGTGAAATATATGCGTTTGTCACATCAACAAAGTAGAATGGGAAAAAAAGCAATAAAAG
Source organism: Pleurodeles waltl (assembly GCF_031143425.1). Lineage (NCBI taxonomy): Eukaryota > Metazoa > Chordata > Amphibia > Caudata > Salamandridae > Pleurodeles > Pleurodeles waltl. The sequence goes on along the minus strand of NC_090448.1, from coordinate 896,836,284 downwards.
GTATCTATTTATATGTGAGCAAAGAGTTCACCAACATGAACAAGGCATTGGTTGACTGTCTAAAAAATGCGTATTTCATCTACTGCATCATATTCACATTAAGGCGTTCAAGGAAAAAGCAAATATAAATGCGTAGAATTCATCAGATTATAAACATAGCACTAGTGTATTACTCAATCAGACTAAAGCAGAGAAACAAAGGCCTTTCATCCCTGGGTGGAACTTAACTTTATCCACAATGCTGGGAGGCCCTCTCCCGCTTGCTCTCTCCTCTCTCCTCCTCGAGCGTCACAGTCTAAGAACAGCACAGCCAGGGAGGCAATGATGTGGGCGATGGCAGCTTGCACAACTCCATCTGTGAGCTTCAATCCCCTCACCCACGCTTCAGTGCTTAAATAACCTGAAGCTTGGACTCTATCCCTTTCTCGTATTTTCTAGCTATGTTATAAGCACACGTCCCTCGGCTGCCCTGTTGTTCACTAGCCATTATTTTTCTGGCCTTTTCCTGGACTCCCTTTCTCAGGGTTAGAGCGACCTTCGCATCCCTCTCCCACACTTCCTGCTTCTTCTACATGCAGGCTGTGGATAATTTTATCTATGGAATGTTGGAAAACAAGCTTGAAAGCGGCATCGTGGACTTTTCCACGTATGGTTCAGGTTTCTGCAGGCATCACGCTCATCTACACTGCTCAGACTAATTAACCCTTCGCCTCACAATGTCTTCCCCACCTTTCCCTACACTGATCAGTGGGTCATCAGTTTGGCACTGGTCATGCAGGGACGTGTGGATCCCCAGATAAAGGAGCAAATACTCTTGTCAATAGAGCGCAATCTGGGAAGGGGGACCAGTAGAGGCAGCATGCCTAAGATGTATGCCAATCGTGGTAGCATCACCATACATACTGAATGTACTCTTCCCCACAAGGAGAGGCCTAACTGTGACCATTTTTCAAAGCCCTGCTTCATGCGTCCGAGTAAGGGGTCGAGGTTGTCTGCAAGTATATGGTGTAGGCCCCTGTTAATGTAGACCCCCCAGAATTTGAGACAGGATAGCATCCATCAGACGGGGAGGTCTGCTATAACTGCTCGGGTGATCATGCGGGAGATTGGTAGTGCCTCACTTTTGTCTCAATTCACCTTGTAACCGGACATCACCGTAAAGTCAGTGTGAAGGTCCGATAGAGTTGGAAGTGAGTTTGAAGACTTGTAAGGGCAAGCAGAATGTCATCTGAATAGAGCTAAATTGTGGATTTGTCCCCTGGGATGGGGATTCCCGAGATGAGCGGTGTGTGTCTGATGGAGGCCTCTAGTGGCTCCAGAAGGAACAGCATTGGGGATAGTGGACAGCCTTGCAGGTCCCACGCCTGATGGGGAATGGGTCTGACAGGAGTCCTCCACAGTTTACCTGCGTTGTGGGTGAGGTGTTGAGCCAGCAGATTTTAGCTATAAAATCATCACCTAGGCCAAAGCTTTGCAGGATTTCAAAGAGGTACCACCATTTAATCCTGTCAAATGCATTTTCAGTGTCCAGGGACAAGGCAAGGGTCTCCTCTAGTAGATCCTTGACCAACCACAGAATGTGTGCCAGGGTGAGAAGATGGTTCTTGGACATTCATCTGGGCACAAATCCCACATGTGTGTGTGTTGTATGAGGGACAGGATAACTTTCTGCAAGCAGGCCGCTAGTATCCCTCAAGAATTTTAATGTCTCCGTTCAGGAGGGAGATGTGTCTATAGCTTCAACAGAGCAGGGGTTCCCTACCTTGTTTAGGGAGGAGTGCTACAGTCGCTTGTTTTGGCATGGAGCCTAAAAAGCCATCACTCGCTATTTCCCAAAAAGCTTCGTATGAGGAGTCAACCACATCCTTACCTGCCCATTTGTAGAGTTCCGCAGGGAATCTGTCCTTCCCTGGTGCTTTATGATAGGGGAGTCTAGAGATGATCCCCTCTTAACTTAACTGATTTAGCCTTTAATAGGGCTGGGTAGGGATATGCCCTAACAGGAATGTGGAGAGTCGATCAGGATCTTCCACTGCCTCTTGGTGTAGAGGGTCCAATAAAAGTCTGAAAATTCACCAACTGTATCCTGGGGACGGGTGAGGATAACGCTGGCCAAGGATTGGATGGCTGGTATAGCTAGTGCTGCCTCCCGTTTCCGCAGCTGTTCTGCCAGGAGGTGGCCCGCTTTCTCTCCATGCTCATAATGGCGCCCGTTCAACCTCTGGAGAACGTACTCCGCTTTGGAGGTGTAGAGGGCATTGAGGTCCATTTCTGCCCTCTCGAGGAGATCACAGGTGGTGGGGAGGAGGCCATGGTGTATTGGTGGGTAAAGGTTGCAATTGTGGCCTCCAAGTCCTCCTGTTGGGGGTGCCGCTGGTCATTGGTGATAGCTGCATCTCTCATTAGCTGGCCATATATTGACACCTTCAAGGCAGCCAATTGGACTCCTTGGAACAACACCTAACCTTTATTGTGTTCCAGAAAAGTGGAGACATGGGAGCGCAGTTGCGATATTGTGAAATGTTCAGTCACCAAGGTTTGCATCCTGGGGTGGGAAGTCCAAGGTCTAGATCTAGGAGGACGGGAGAATGGCCCAAGAGTGCTGCCTCTAGGATGAGGGAGTCTCTGGTCAGGGTCGCCATTCTCTGGGAGATCAGGAAATAGTTTAACTGAGATTGAGTGCCATGGACCAGTGAAATAAAGGTGTAGTCTCTGTTTGTAGGGTGGGAAAGCCACCATTGGTCCACCAGTCCTTGGTCTGCCAGGATATCACCCAGGAGGGCCCTGTCAGCATTGTTACAATGATCTATGGGGCTGGTGCGGTCAAGCACGGCATCACTGGCCAGGTACCAATCTCCTTCCAAGAGGAAGTGTGTGGCTAAACTTTCAGTCAAAAGACAGCTGTGTTGGAGGAAGAAGGAACATTTAGCGGGCATAGGGGCATACAGGGAGACGATGCATGCAACATGGTCACCAAGTTTGACTTTGGTAAGAGCATAGCACCCATTCAGGTCCATCCAGGTTTTGAGGATGGTGACGGGTAATGACTTTCATAAAAGGATCGCGACCCCACATTTTTTAGAAGGGCCTGCGTCCACGGTTGAGGGCAGCCGGCAGCTGCTGTATATCGCCCGTCCCACCCAGTTGCAGCATAGTTTCTCGGATTCCAGATGGGAGGGATGGGTTTCCTGTAGTAAGACAACATCCATGTGCTGGGATAGTAAGTAAGCCATTACTTTTTCCGTTTAATGTAGTGCGTGAGGACGTTGATACTCCAGGAAATAGCAGTCAGGGCGGAGATCGCTTTGGCTCCTGTGTGGGACATCTGGGTTGTGGGTGGGACCGGTCTTAAGGGATGGTGAGTGACAGGTTATGAGACTAATGGCAGGGTGAGGAGTTAGGAGAAGAGGAGGAAGGGGTGGTGCGGGGGGACCCCCTTGTTCACTGAGAGGGTGGTCGTGTCTGCTATCTTGATTGACAAGGATGTGGGCACTGAGGGTGGGGGGCAATGAGATGACTGGAGGCGAAGATGCAGGTGAGAGGGAAGTGAGAGGAAAGAGAAGACAGGGAATCAACCTCAAGGCAAGGAGGAACCTTGGCAAGGGCTGGAAACTGTGAACTGTGGGTCTATGCCTGCAGGGCCTGCGTGCTGAAGACCACTAAAATAGGGGTGAAAGGGAGACAAACAGAGGGGAGGAGGGAAATATGGAACCAGGTCAGTGATGTGGTTGGAGGGTGTGGGGGAAGGGAGGGAGGGGTACAGAAGACCATTAAGGGGGTCATTATGACCCCGGCGGGTGGCGATAATGTGGCGGTAGTACCGCCAACATGCTGGCGGTACTTACAGCCACATTATGACCATGGCAGACCCACAACAGTAATACCGCTGATACTGCCAGGCTGCTGCCAGCCTGCAGCCAGGCGGTCCTGGCGGTTGTGATCCACCAGGGCAGCGCTGCAAGCCCCATTACTGGGATTACGAGCCCCCATCCGCCAGCCTATGCACAGCCCCATCGTGCATTCCACTGCCCGAATTACGGGCCTCAACATTGCCGCCGGCTTGATTACGAGCCGGCTTCAATGTTATGGTGACTTTTCTGCTGGGCCAGCGGGGGGAAACGCTGTTCCCATCCGCTGGCCCAGCGGAAGTGTCATAATAGGGTGCCAAACATACCGCCAGCACTGGTGGTATGTTGGCACCCGCGGCTTTGGCAGTCTTTTAAAAAGACCGCCGAAGTCGTAATGAGGGCCTAAATGTCTGACGGGGTGGATTGAATATGTTCTAAAACGCTAGAGCCCAGGTGAGCATCACGTTGTAGCTGGGGTGACGGGGAGTGTGTGGGTAGTCGGGTAGTATGGGATGGCAAACTGGTGGGGACAGCAGTAAGTCACAGGTCTGTTAGTGGTGGGCCTTGGAGCCCTCCATGGAGGGGGTGGGGGAAGTAAACAAGGGGGGTTGGGAAGGTTAGTGAGTGGCTGGGATTGGCCAGGTCTGGTTACTTGGAGGCATGATGGTATGACAGGGGATAGGCATTGCTTGCTGATCTGTGAGCCAGGCAGACACATGTACCTAGACACTGGGGGGCAATAGGACCCCTGTTGGTGCAGAGAGACCTTCCCACAGTGCCATGCATATTGGTGTGACCAGGGTGCCCTGATGGGCCAGGTTAGCCATGTTTTACTTGAACAAGTACAAATAGCGTGGATGAGTAGCACAAATTCAAACATGATAATGTTGCGGTGTTGTACCAGGGGCAGGTGGGAAGGAAGTGGGGGGCTAGACCCCATGTTTGTGCAGTACCAAATGAGATGCCCTATTATTTGAGGGCAACAGGCCCCATATCAGCATTAACAACACAAAGGCACTGTTGTATAATGCATTATATAGTGGCATGGGTAGAGAGTACATTAACAGGACATGTGGTGCGGAACATTAGAGTTCAAACTGGGACAGGATGGCAAGCATTGTCGGCCACAGTGGGGTTACATGGTGGGGGCGATCAGGGGAAGTAGCAACAAGAGACTACCTGTTCAGAATATGCTCCTTGAAGCCAAGATGCTTCCAGTATACCAGTAATTGTGAACCCAGCACCTCATTTTCAACCTCAACACTTTCATTTGGAAGCACAGTGCTGGGTTAAGCACTGTACATCTTTTCAACTATACATTTGGGGTTCCTAGAATACGCTTCTCATAACGCGTTAATCTTGCATCAGTCAGCTACTAGGTTTTTGTTCGGATAAGTAAAACTTCAACTGAGTGAGTTACCATTATTGTTAGGGAATGTCCCATCACAATGCCTTCACACTGTGTGAAGCTTTGTCCACCTGCTGCAACTGCACTCAAACTGAATGGTAAAGCTGCTGCAACTGGGTCCAAAGTGGCTGAAAAATATGCCACTGGGTGGTTTATACCTCCATAGACTTGCATCAAGACAGACAAAGAACACGCATCACTCTCATGACAAAACAACCTGAAGGACTTAGGCCCTCATTAAGACCCTGGTGGTAATGCCCGCCGACCGCCGTGCTGGCGGGTGCCAAATGACCGTTGGTAACCATACCACCGTATTATGACCCCAAAAACATACACCGCCAGTAAACAGGCAGTTTACACAAACCACCAGGGCCAACAATGATTGAAAATCGTCGGTCAGCGAAACAACACCGCCACGCCAGAAATATTCTGCCCACCAAAATATGACCCACACGTCAGCACAGTGGTGTGTCGACGGTGGAAACGCGTCAGCGGTGTGGGCCGGCCTATTCTCAACATAGGGATCCCTGCAGGGGTGACATCCGACCCCCGAGGAAGGTAGGGTAAATGTCATCAATGGGTGTGTGCGGGTTTCCCTGTGTGTGCCCTGTGTGTATGGGGTGTCTGTGTGTGTATCTGTATCGTCTGGGTGTGTGAATGTGGTCCATGATGACAAATAATTAATGTGTGTGTTTCTGTGTAAACGTGTGTGGGGGCATGCTGTTAGGGGTGTCGGGACATGTATGTGTGTTGGTGGTGTATGTGTGCATGGGAAGCGAATTTGGTGTTCAGCCCGAATCCCCCCTATTCCCATACTGTATGGTGTACTGTATTATTACTCTGGTTAGACCTGTGACCTGTTGAGGAAGCATCACCTGCTGTTCCATTGGGGCTTGAGGTATTTCAAATTGCTGTCTAGGTACCATCTAAACCTGCTGTTGCATTGGCTGCAACTGTGTCATTTGTACACGTGGAATTTGCACCTGTTGAAAATTTTGCATTTGATTCACATTATTAAGAAAATTCTGATTATGACCTCTCATTCCTGGTCCTCTTCTGTCCTGAAATGAGTTAATGTCACTTGTTTGCTGAACAACACCTTCCTGCACCATCATCGGACACTCCTGTTTCCAATGTCCGACCGCTCCGCAGGCGCGACAAGGCAACAATCTCTTTGCACATTCTGGACCTCTACAGCATTCAAATCAGGACTACAGTTTCCATTACCAATTCCTCCACGAGCTCTACCTCTCATATGATTTTGAAACACCACATTTCCCTGCTGCTGCTGTTCCTGTGGAAAATGTCCCTGCATTCCTGTCTGTGCTGCTTTAATCTGCATCACCATCGCCTTTTTATCCAACTTTCCCTGCTTCAACTCCATCTCATCACTACAGTACTTTGCATATTAAAACACCTCATCAATCGGCTTTGCTTGCCAGCAAATCAAATTACTCTTAATCATCTGGCTATTTTCAGGTCTCAATGCTTTCACAATTCTGAACACAAAATTTATTGTGTTTTTCGGCTCAGTTGTCTCTGTACCACTGTAATGCTTAAGCGCCTGCAACAATTTCTCATAATACGTACATATTGACTATTTTGCTTCCTGAGTTGTCCTGTCTGTTCTCTGCCAGAGATGTTTTTGGGTGAAATTCTCTTTTTAAAAAATTCAATCACTTTGTAATAATATTTCATTACTTCAGGAGATGGCGCACCCGTATTCGGATCTCTCTCTGGTTCTTTTGTCGGCCAATCTATACTTCTCTTGCACTCCATCCACAAATCAGTGGGGACTACTATCTCTAACAGAGTGTTCAAGCCTTCCTACAGGCACTTTGCAAGTTTCACAAACATGTCTGTCTGCTGGTACCATTCTACTGGCTTCTCTCTCAATCAGGGATAATCATTTGTAAAGTACGGAATATCACTTCTTCTCCAAGGGACATGCACAAAATTCCCTCCTAGAATCTCTCTCATTTGTAAGATTTTCACTGGATCCTTGCTCTGCTGCACATTTGCAGTCAGCTCCCCAGAATCACTTTTTCTTTCATCTCTTTTCTTTGCCCATCTGCCTTCCTATTTGTCTGATGCTCCCCATGTCAGGACACTTTGAAGTAACTTCCTAAGGTGTGCCTTCATCCCTGTAGATCTCATGTGTTCAAAGTCTTTTGTGTCAAAAGCTAACCTGTAACTCCTTTTCAAATGCTTTGTATTCTCTATTTCTATTCCGAACTTCTCCACCACGTCTGCTAACCTTTGATGCATGTTGCTCACTTCCCTCATAATTTTCGGGCACAGATATCTCAATTCTGCTTCTGTTTAGGACCCTAATCTGTTCACACCCACAGTTCCCTCAATGAGATCACCCGCTTCCATCCCTAGTCTCTTATAGTTCAAGTACTCGTCTCCCCTAGGAGCCCTCTGCGGGGTATTCAGCTTGTCTAACCATTCAGTCAATTGTTGGGCATTCAAACCTTGCAATGAAATGTTGTTGGCCTGGGCATGTGGCACCTGTTGTACCACTGTATTCCGGGACTGCGGTGTCAGTACTTTCACGCTCTAACATTCAACCCTACGTCAATATCCAGAGGAACACCAAATGGACTAAGGTCTAGCAATGATCTCGATCTGTCAAAGGTCTGTTCCACAGGAGAGACTACTCAGATATTTTAGATACTGTAGCTTTTGGGCAGCAATAAAAAAGTCAAGTAAGTATTGTGATTATGTTTCTGCTACAAAAGGACAAAGGGATCAGACTTTTGTCTAGTGGTAGTTTTAGTGCCATAAAGAAGCGCAGAAGGTTTATACGCCTACTGCAAAGAGCAAATCTGTATTTTATGTAAATAGCTGAGTACATTAGTAAAGTCATCCATTACCTGCGCTATAATACAAATGAAATGTATGTGCCGGGTGGGGGGCGGCTATGGAGAGATGAAGGGCACTTTTGCTGTGTGGTAATGAGGGAATCAGAGGAGGAGGGAGTGGGAGCACCAATAATGATTGTTGGACTGGGCGCAGGATGTGCTAATGATATGTGACAAGGTGTTTTTGAGTGTCTTGAAAGAATGTGCTGATTGAGGGAAGAAGCGCAGGTAAGGTGGCCTATACTGTTGCACGTATCTCACACACAACATCGATTTTGTGACTGTCTACGTAGGCTAGTGTTTTAGAGCAACAGTTTAGCCCATAGCAGAGATGGCATCTTGATGGATGACTGCTGCCGTCACTCGGGTTATAGAGGACAGCTCTGGCATAGGATCAGAGACTGAGACATCAGACACTGAGACAGCATCTGAGGGATAGGACAATGGCGCAGGCTCTGGGAGTGATCTTTCAGTCGGAGTAGTCCCATTCGAAAACTCCTCTTCCAGTAAATTATGAGGGAGGTGATGAAGACAGTCCTGCTGTCCCTTCGCAAGCACAGTCTGTGCAACGGGGTAATAGTGGGTTAGCCCAACCCAGAGAGCGGCGGCAAGCAGAGAGAGAGAGTGCTCTCTTGGGAGCTCCCCAATTTAGTTCAGCCCCAAATTCCACCACCCAAATCATATTGTGGAGACATCAAAATTATCTATCACAAAACAAACTGGTTTTGTAAGGCAGGCACCTGTGTTTTTGGTACTGGGTTGGGCGGCCATATAGAGAAACATACTAAACCCAAACATTTCTGGAAACTAGACATCCGGGGGAGTCCACAGAGGTGTGACTTGTGTGGATTACCCAAAGTTTTCTTACCCAGAATACCCTGCAAAGCTGAAATGTTGAATAAAAACTCAATTTTTCTCACATTTCTGTCGCACAAACTACAGGAATATGCTGGGATCCACAAAATTCCTACCACCCAGTGATTCCTCACCTGTCCTGCTAAAAACACTACCCCACTTGAGTGCCTATACCTAGTGCATGCGTCAGGAATGGATCACCCCAGGGTCAACAGCTGCCTCATGTAAGGACCAACATTGACCGTGGTGTCATCTCTTCCTGTCGCGGGCACCAGGCCTACCCACACAAGTGAGGTACCAATTAGTGGCTCCTCTCAGATTCCAGAACTTTCAGTCACCGAAATGTGAGGAAAAAGTGTTTTTTTAGCCACATTTTGAGGTTTGCAAAGGATTCTGGGTAACAGAACATGGTCAGAGCCCCACAAGTCACCCCATCTTGGATTCCCCTAGGTGTCTAGTTTTAAAAAATGCCAAGGTTTGCTAGGTTTCCCTAGGTGCCGGCTGAGCTAGAGGCCAAAATCCACAGCTAGGCACTTTGCAAAAAACAGGTCTGTTTTCTTTGGGAAAATGTGATGTGTCCACATTGTGTTTTGGGGCATAACCTTTCGTGGGTCGATAGGCCTACCCACACAAATGAGGTACCATTTTTATCAGGAGACTTGGGGGAACGCTGGGTGGAAGGAAATTTGTGACTCTTCTCAAATTCCATATCTTTCTGTCACCGAATTGTGAGGAAAAAGGGTTTTTTTGGCAAAAGTTTAAGGTTTGCAAAGGATTCTGGATTCCCCTAGGTGTCTAGTTTTAAAAAATGCACAGGTTTGGTAGCCTTCCCTAGGTGCCGGCTGAGATAGAGCCCAAAATCTACAGCTAGGCACTTTGCAAAAAACACGTCAGATTTCAATTTAAAAATGTGATGTGTCCATGTTGCGTTTCCTGTCGCGAGCATTCGGCCTACCCACACAAGTGAGGTACCATTTTTATTGGAAGACTTGCAGGAACACAGAATAGCAAAACAAGTGTTATTGCCCCTTGTCTTTCTCTACATTTTGTCCTTCCAAATGTAAGACAGTGTGTAAAAAAGATGTCTATTTGAGAAATGGCCTGTAATTCATATGCTAGTATGGGCACCCCGGAATTCAGAGATGTGCAAATAAGCACTGCTTCTCAACACCTTATCTTATGCCCATTTTGGAAATACAAAGGTTTTCTTGATACCTATTTTTCACTCTTTATATTTCAGCAAATGAATTGCTGTATACCCGGTATAGAATGAAAACCCATTGCAAGGTGCACCTCATTTATTGGCTCTGGGTGCCTCGGGATCTTGATGAACCTACAAGCCCTATATATCCTCGCAACCGGAAGAGTCCAGCACACGTAACGGTATGCTGCTTTAAAAAATCTGACATTGCAGGAAAAAGTTACAGAGTAAAACGTGGAGAAAAATGGCTGTTTTTTTAGCTCACTTTCAATACTTTTTTATTTCAGCTGTTATTTTCTGTAGGAAAACCTTGTAGGATCTACACAAATGACCCCTTGCTGAATTCAGAATTTTGTCTACTTTTCAAAAATGTTTAGCTTTCCGGGATCCAGCATTGGTTTCACACCGATTCCTGTCACTAACTGGAAGGAGGCCGAAAGCACCAAAAATAGTAAAACTGGGGTATGTCCCAGTAAAATGCCAAAATTGTGTTGAAAAATGTGGTTTTCTGATTCAAGTCTGCCCGTTCCTGAAAGGGGGGAACATGGTGATTTTAGCACCAGAAACCCTTTGTTGATGCCATTTTCAGGGGAAAAAAACCACAAGCCTTCTTCGGCAGCCCTTTTTTCCCATTTTTTTGAAAAAAACGAAATTTTCACTATATTTTGGCTAATTTCTTGGTCTCCTCTAGGGGAAACCACAAACTATGGGTACCATTAGAATCCCTAGGATGTTGTAAAAAAAAGGACGCAAATATGGCATGGATAGCTTATGTGGACAAAAAGTTATGAAGGCCTAAGCGCGAACTACCCCAAATAGCCAAAAAAGGGCTCAGCACTGGGGCGGGGAAAGGCCCAGCAGCTAAGAGGTTAACAATGCTGAAGTCACATAACTTGGTCTCAAAATCAAATGATAAACATACAGAAACAATATTGGCTGACTAAAGCGGTGAAAGAATCGCAATCTAATCAAAGCTTGAGCTACCACACATTCTAAGGTTACGTACAAATTAATAGCAGGAATAACTGCGCAAATGAAATAACATACATTTAGATTCAGCAAAGAACAGGCATCAACTGTTATTACATGAAGCGAACTTCGTTAGGGAGGACCCTAACTGTCATCAAATTATAATACCATGTTTGGGCTTCATGCAAAACAATTGAGTCAAAACAAATTTGGAAAAACATCTAACTATGGCTCTATCAAAATAGAAGCAAATAGATATAACAATCAGTAACATCGTATTATAACTGTCCACAATATGGTTTAGCAAGCTGGGACAGTCTTCATCAATTGGACATCAGTCTGGGCAGCAAGACGTCAGGATTCAGTATCAAAATGGAGAAAAAGCAAAGTCTCTTCATGCAGTTCAGAAAAGAATAATAACTAAACGCTCAAGAAGAATGGGGAGAATGGGTTCTCTCCACTCTGTGCAGTCCTGCTAAGTTAGATTTCCTAAAACTACTTCCCAAGTCCTTATTGGTCAAATAATCGCATGTTTACATTTAGTCCAATGAAAACAAAACCCCAAATCTACTAATTCCCTAGTACACAGTTCACTTGTCAATGATTGGCTCTTCTTCTCTTGTTCCCATTGTTCGGCTTGTCAGGTATCAATATTGTTGCAACTTATACTCCAGTCAGTGCATCCATTGTCTTCTCCTGGGAAGGTCAATCTTACACATTCTACATTGTACAATGTTTCCCTAGCTATTACAGCATCTTCTAACAAGCAGATCCTCATGCGAACAAACTTCAGCTACAAGCACATGGTCAGTACAGTGGAAAATCACAATTTAATCCTCTGAGCCACCATTTTATAAAACGTCAGAAATGCAGCTTGACATGAGGCTGTGAAACTAGTCCAATACCTCGCTAAGTTAAGGCCTACAATTAAATAAAGCTAATACATAATTCATAACCCTTAATATGACATATTACTACACTAATCAAACATAAGCTCAACATTTCATTTAATAAGCCATTAATAAGTACACTTTGTGAATATTGGCGGCCATTCCAAGTGGGGGCAACATCAAATGCGTGCATTATTTTTCTCTAAGTTAATACATTTTCTATGCAAATCCAACACTCTGAATACATGAATATTCATTTAAAAAAACTCAGCGGCAACAGTACCACTGTAGGTAAGGTGCCAGTATGTCGCTCGTGTATACTTGGGTAAGGTGTCAGCATGTTGCTCATGTAACCTCATTGGTTAGTATGCTGATACTGTCTGTTGTGCATTGGCATGAGCATTTAACTGGAGATGATCCAGTAGACGCTGCAAGTTGCGATGAGGTGATAGTGTTTGAGAGGCCAGGGGAGGGCTGGTTGCGTATAGTGAGACACATAGGGTTGTCACAACTCATGTGAGTTAAACAGGTTAAGCAGGCCCATGGGAACACCAAGCTCTGGCTTTGCGGTTCGATGTGCAGTCCCACCCCTGTGGGCTTTGCCAGCAAGATCTACAATATGTCACCATATACAATCAACCTAGTTTAATGATCTGGTCCATACAGGGCAATAGGGGCTATAGTCCTCATTGGGTCAACATTCATAAGGAGATGAAGGTCTGGAGCCTTGTTTGTTATAATGGTTGCAGAGACGTAGCCCTGTCATATAGCAGGGCATGGAGAAAGGCAATTGTTGGTCACCGCTGGTGGAGGAGTGTTAGACTGGCATCATTGGCATGGTCTCCCCTAACTTTTTGCCTCTACTTCCCAGGTTGTTTCTGTGTGCTGGACTCTGTTTTGCTGTTTTGGTTGCTCTGGACACTTTGTCACTGCTGACCAGTGCTAAAGTGTAAGTGTTCCCTGTATCAATTATATGTGTACATTGGCTTATCCATGATTGGCATATTTGATTTACTAGTAAGTTCCTAGGAAAGTGCACTAGAAGTGCCCAGGGCCTGTAAATCAAATGCTACTAGTGGGCCTGTGGCACTGGCTGTGCCACCCACCTCAGTAGCCCTGTAAACATGACTCAGACCTGCCACTGAAGTGTCTGTGGGTGCAGTTTCAAACTGCCAATTCGACTTGACAAGTGTCTAAACACTTGCCAGTCCTAAACTTTCCTTTTTCTTACATGTAAGACACCCCTAAGGCCCTAGGTAGCCCCATGGGCGGGTTGCAGTGCATCTATAAGGTAGGACGTATACTAATGTGTTTTATATGTCCTGACAGTGAAATACTGCCAAATTCGTTTTTTACTGTTGCAAGACCTATCTCTCTCATAGGTTAACATGGGGGCTGCCTTTAAATATTCTTAAAACGCAGATTCCCTTTGGGAGCAGATAGACATGTGGAGTTTGGGGTCTCTGAACTCACCAGTTAAAAATACATTTTTTAGTGAAGTTGGTTTTTAGATTGTGTGTTTCAAAATGCCACTTTTAGAAGAGGGGAATTGTCTTGCTTAAATCAATCTGTGACTCTGCTTGCTTGTGGATTCCCTGTCTGAGTCAGTTTGACAGTTGGGCTGGTTGCACCTCTCCTCTAGACTGTGACACAAAGGGAGCTGGGGTGTAGCCTGCATATCCTGATGGGCCATCTGCCTGAGGGGAGGGGAGAAGTGGTCACTTACACCTGAAAGGGCGGTGCCTGCCCTCACACAATGCAGTCTCTAACCCCCTGGTGTATGTCTGGGGTATGGCCTGGGCAAGGCAGGATCTTGAAAACAACAGAGACTTCTCTTTGAAGTAGGCCTACTTCAAAGGCAGACATGGATATAAGAAGAGCACCAAAACCCCTGGAAATTAGTTTACTTCTGAAGCCAAGAGGAACCTCTGCCAAGGAGAAGAGCTGGAGAAGCTGGAGGATGAGTACTGCCCCTTTACCTGTGACTGTGCTTTGCTAGGTTGGCCTGCAGTAGTTGCTTCTACCTGAGAGAGGACAAAGACTGACTTTTGTGTGACTTCCCATTGGTGAAGAATCTCCAAGGGCTTGAAACTGAGCTTGCCTCCTGTTGTTGAAGTCTCAGGGACAGCAAGGACTTCTCTCTGCCAGCACTGGGTCTTTCTGCTGAGAGTCCTGCCTGCCAAGTGGTGCTCTAACCTGTCTCTGGGCCCTTAAAAGGTGCAGCCTGTGGAAAAGGACAGAAATCCATGCAAAGACCGCCGTGTGGGGAAACTTTCAAAGCACCACCCGCTTCACGGCTGAAAAACGACGTGCCACCGGCCTCGCAGCTAAAATCGATGCTCCACCTGCATCGCGGCTGGGAGATCGACGGAACGTGGCTGGGGAAACGACGCGCAACACCCACAGCGGCTGCTGTTAACAACGCAAGGTCCACGTAGCGCGGTTTCTTGACACCGTGCGATGAGATTTCGATGCAACATCACTGGGTGCGGAAAATCAACTTAAAGCCTGCCCGGACCCAAGGTGCCTCTCCAGATCCACACATTGCTCTCTTGCAGAGAGGAAAAATGACGCACATAGACCTGAAAGGCGGAGGAACGAAACACGGTCCGGCTTGCGAGTATGAAATCAATGCATCGCTGGCATTTTCCAATGCACACTCGCCCATGCTGTGTTATTTTGATGCAACCTAGGTACTTTTGAACGCTAACAAAGTTCTTACGGTTTTCCAAAGGATTTAAGACTCTTTTTGCTTTTTATTTCGTAACTTGATTGTGTATGTTGGATTTTTGTTGTTTTGGTCTTGTTTTGTTTAGACAAATATTACCTATTTTTCTCAACCTGTGTTGTGTCATTTGGTTGTGTTTTTACTGAGTTACTGTGTGTGTTGCTACAAATACTTTACACCTTGCTTCTGAAGTTCAGCCTGCCTGCTTGTGCCAAGCTACCAAGGGGGTGAGCGGGGGTTAACTGAGGGTGATTCTACTTTACTCTGACTAGAGTGAGGGTCCTTGCTTGGACAGGAAGTAACCTGACTGCCAACCAAAGACCCCATTTCTAACAAGGAACATGGAAGGGGTTGAGTACTGAGATCGAGTAAGCAGTGTTTGCTCTGTGTGTAGTGGTTATACTTATCCAACCATCAGTGGCTGTCTAGAGATTCCTGCTGCAGTGGCAGTTTCAGTATGTCAGCTCAGTAAGATGAAGAAAGACCCTCAGTCCCCCTGGGAGAGGGTTTTAGCAGGGATCTGGACTTGTCTCTGTTCTGGTCTTGGATGAGTACTGCTACCATTTGTAGAGCCATGGCTTTGCCTACTTGCTTCCTGGAGGGACATTCCGTGGCTCTACCTTGCTTCTGGTTTGAGCCAGCACCCCAGCGGCTACTGGGGATGGGGACAGGGAGGAAGTGCCTAGCGAGGAAAAGGCAGTCAGTGTGTCCACTGGTGTATGTTCCATTGGGTGGATGAGTAGGTAATCCAGGAAATGGCATAGGTCTATTGGGTCATAGAAGTGTCTGCATCTACTGCCCTTTGTTATTCACATTCGGGCTTGTTCAAACAGGCCAAATTTTAATGTCTAGGTGCTGTAATTGTGGCTGGTGGGCCAGGTTTGTCATTGGTGTCACGGGAAAAGTCAGGAGCAATGTGTATTTCATGGCCATCATAATTGTGCAATCCATGGTTGTAGGCAGCAGTCAATAGTTGCCACACTTGTTCGTGTAATAGGAAGCTAGCTATACCTGGGTGTATTCTCCCTGGTTAATTCTTGCCTGTGAAGCCCATACTGTGTGCCCACTGGAACTCCAAGAGAAGGGATAAGGTGAAACCAGTGAGGGTGGGAAGAATGCTTTGAAGGAAGGCTTTGTGGTCTATGCTTTCTGCCTGCTCCGGGAACCCAAAGAAACGGACATTGTTTCTGTGACTTCTATCTTCGAGATCTGTTGGTCTGGTCCCAGAGGTACTGGAGTTCTTGGTCTTGTCCGGCATATTGTTGAACTTTTCCTCCATGGTCATGAGGCGCTGTTCCATGCCTGTCACCCTGTCATGGAATCCAGCGATGTCAGTCTGGATCGAGCAGGATTCTGCAGCGAGATCCGGGATCTTCGGGTCCATGCACTCTGGCCGCTTGCCGACTGCTGTTATTTCCTGCAAGATTTGCTCCATCGTAATGTCTGACTTTGATGTTGTAGGGGCATCTGGGGGGCTTGTGGTGGGCAGTGCCTGTTTGGAGGATCTGGACCATTTTTGGGAGAGAGCCTCTGAGAAAAGTAGTTGTCAGGCAGGTTTGCCAGTAGGTTTGTATCCTGGAATCGTTGAGTTGGGCTTCCGGCTTCAATGGAAATGTTTATTTTTCTGAAATGGGGGATGAGAGGGTGACTTGGTGGGTCACATACTGCCTGGCTGTAGTTAGTAGGGAGCGTAGTCCTGTCGGGCACAGAGGCGTGTCCCCTATGTTTGGGGATTAGTATTAAGTCTCTGTCTTCGGGACGATCTCCTCAGTATGTCTGGGGTCCTCCTGGTGATCTCAATGGAAGTCAGCACTCCGGAATGTGGCATCAGCGAGTAGAAAGCAGATAGAGTAGCTGGTCAGAGCTCCAACTATCTTGTTTCCTGGTCCCAAAGGCCAACGGTGTGGGAGTTAATTAAGCAATGGCCCACTGTTGGAAATGGGGTCTTTGGTTGACAGTCAGGTTACCCCCTGTTCAAGCAAGGACCCTCACTCTAGTCAGGGTGAAAGAGAATCACCCTCAGCTAACCCCTGCTAACCCCCTAGTTAGCTTGGCAGAGCAGTAGGCTTAACTTCAGAGTGCTAGGTGTAAAGTATTTGTACCAACACACACACAGTAACTTAATGAAAACACTACAAAATGACACAACACCAGTTTAGAAAAATAGAAAATATTTCTCTAAACAAAACAAGACCAAAATGACAAAAATCCCCAATACACAAGTCAAGTTATTAATACAAATGCAAAACACGTCTTTAAGTAGTTTTAAACACACACCAACACTGTCAGCGTGAAAAAGTACCTTGGGCGCGTAAAAAATAACCCTGCACAGGTCAGTGCGCGTCAAAAAGGGCTTGCGATGCGTTCATTCCACTCACGAGCGGGACCGTGCGTTGTTTCTCCTTTTGCCAGGTCGGGCGCGTCGTTTCTTCTCTCCGCAGGAGAGCGATGCATCGATCCGGTCAGCACTCTCGGGTCCGGGCAGGCCTTGCGTTGTTTTTCCACTACAGCGGTACTTGAGTCAGAAATCCAGCCACACGATGATCCGAAAACCCCGCAGCGCTGTGTGATGGAACTCACCTCAGGATCTCCAGTGAGACATGGCTAGGAGGTCGTATTTCACAGTGGCTTCTCCTGGAAGTGAAAGAGGAACAGGCCCTATTCCCCCATCCGTGTCCTTGTTGTTGTGGGTGAGTTTGGGGGGGCCATTATTAAGCCCTTCTTAGATCTGGACCGGGGGTAGCAGTAGGTCTTGCTACAGCGATGTTAGGCCTAGGCAAGCAAGGTACCCGGCACTCAGCAGAGTCTTAATATACGATGGGGGGCCCCTGTGCTCAGTGTGTGCCTGTGGTAACCTTCCTCCTTCGCCTGCTGTGATCCGTCACACTCCAGATCCTCCCCACAGGTAGATGAGGTGAGGTGGGGCAGTATGGACCCCGGTGCTCCCCCTGGTAATCTTTGAGAGGTGTGAAGTAGGTTGTGTGGCACCTGGTGATCTTCTGTGTTGGGCCGGAGGCCAGTGTAGATGCAGACAGTATTGTGGTCGCACCCTGTAGGTTCTAGCTGGGAGCCCTTCAGCCGTGGCAGGGGTTAGGGCTGCAACATCTTTTACTGCCATCAGATCAGGCCCCAGATGACGGTCATTGGTGTCGTGGTGGGGGCAGTGGTGCTGCAGCGGCCCAGGCTTGGTGGTCGGGACTCCTCCATGCCTCCAAGGGGTTTGGAGAGGTGAGCCGGAGGCCATGAGTTCCCCCAGTGTCAGTCATGGCGGGGAATGGAGCTGGCGGGTGATCATCCCTTCTTCTCTTCCTGGGGCAGCCCGCAGCTCTGGGTCACGCTCTCTAAGGAAGGAGCGAGGGCCTTTCGGCCACAGTGAAAATTGAGCTCATGGTTGTCCCACTGCCGAAGGCCCGGGTTCAGATGGCAGTCGGCGGGATCGCGTCAGAAGCTGCAGAGTTACTGAAAGCATGTCTGTGAGTCTGGAGCATGGCCGCTGTCATAGGAGTTGCACGGGGTGGATGAGGGTGTCCCCCTGCTCTGAAAGTTCCACATCATCCCTTGTTACTCTCTGGCATGAGGAGCTTCTCTTTCAGACAGCCATCATCAATCGTGGCCAGACCACATCCCCGCTATAAAGGATCTTGATGGACTGTTCATTAATGCTCTTGCCAAGTATCCATTAAGTGCTCATGATGAATACATGTTTTGGTTCAGTACCATCAATGAGTAGTTTGATAATGGTAGATATGGAAGTGGCCTATTTACTGGTAAGGAAATCAGATTTTTCAATATATCAACTAAGTTGAAAATTATAACATAATAGAATTATCTATGTTTGGTTCGGGGTCTTGTGTCATGCATATTTTGATATAATTTCACTGAAACATATAACCACTGCTGTACCATTACTTCACTGATTAGGCAATGAAAGTAGAGTGAGAAGTACTATGTCATGTCACACTGTGAGAGAGGACAGAATCACAGTACCTGCAATGTCATAGACATCAACTGGCACGTAATGTGGTCAATGAATATTTATAATATAAGAACAATTGATAAATTAAATAAATGTTGGAGATGTGTGTTTGTTCAGTGGTGTGGCAAGTCAGTAATAGCTGAAATGCTAAAAAATAAAGCAATGTTGTCTAACAAATCTTGTTATCCTAAGCCATTGTGCTGCACATGGCAGTATATATAGGCTGATAAAAGTACGAGGAGAACAGTAGGAAAGTGCACATCAAAAATCAATGTCTGTCATGCACTGAAAGTGTGTTATCAAATGAGAAAATAAATAAGGACTCTAGGTACATAGGTGATACAAAAAGAGCAAAGAGCAGTAAACTTCCAGTTATTACAACATTCAAAGTCAAAATATATGCAAAGCTAATAAGCCACATTGGAATTGAACATTTATGGGATAGATAACTAAAATCCTTGCTCAGATTTCTTACTTTCGCTGCTTCTCAGTTAACAAAGTAATAGACACTTAATTAATATATTAGCTTACAGAGATGTGAGACGGCAGGAAAAAATCTAGGTATCATAAACATAACATATTTTTCATGACTAAAAACATATTGTAGGAAGCAAGGCATAGAAATGCATTGTCACAAACACGGAAAATCCACATACATACATATATATATAAAAATGTTTAGGGCATGTCTTTAGATCGATGTTACTCATTCCACACATTAATCAGCCTCATACGAAATTGGGCTATATTGCAATACCTATGGATTATTCTTAGTTCTTCAAGACCATTTACTAGTTTTAGCTCATGTATGAAGAGTCCCAAATAAAATTACCGGTTAACATGTTAAATAACGCTTAATTTTACTAGACATCTGTTCATACAAATTTATGTTAATTAATCTAAGACTGTACAATAGTTATGTATACATGCAAATACATCGTAGGTAAAAAAGGCCAGTTGCATCCGTGAGTCCTAAAGTATCAGTCACTGACCCTACCTAAATAGCTCACAATTTAAGCAATGTGATATGATCCAAAGTTGGCAACATTGCATGCATATTGTGTACAATTCCCATATAGCTGAGACACATATTCTAACTTACTTGCAATACTGATCTGCTGTATAAACATCAATATTGGTACATTGATGTATTGTATGTCATGTACTCTGTACAATATGTGAAATTAACCATATATGTTGAACATTCATGGGTAAAGCAATGATCAACAATATATACAAATTACCAGCTTTAATTAAAAACAAATGTGTAGGAAGTTGCCAAAATACACATTTAACATAGCTTTATGTAGAAGGAACAACAAATCAATAATTGGCATTGCCTTTTTACTAATTTCAGGTGATTAAGGATATGGATTGCTTGCCTGAATTATGACCCAAAATCAAAATGTACATATGAATGGACAGAAAACATATAGGCCCGATTACGACTTCGGCGGAGGGGATTACTCAGTCCCAAATGTGACGGATATCCCACCCGCGGAATTACGAGTCCATTATATCCTATGGAACTCGTAACACGGCGGGCGGGATATCCGTCACATTTGGGATGGAGTAATCCCCCCACCAAAGTCGTAACCAGGCCCATAATTCTGCTCTGACAGAAACAAGAAATGTTGTTGAACTCCTATTTGGTGTCCCAAAGCCCTGTTTCATATGCCTGGATCAATCTGGTGGTAGGATACTGTACTCACGAGCAATGGTTTGCAAGATAATATTATATTAATGTGTACAATATTGCACAGCATGTGTCTGAAGACCAATGTATCATGGGAGTATGACTGTGCAATGCCACTTGAAAATGCTAAGGCTGACAAATCAGAAGCAGATGTTGAGTGTTCATTGGCAGGTCATGTCAGACCAAATTGTAGCAAATCTTTTTACTTCATAGTTGTTAAATCAATTTAACTTATTTGGGATTTGGGATCTGTAACAATAAGCATGTTTTTACACAACTAAGTATCTTAAGGCTTGTAGTATTTAACATTTTAAAACAATGTGAGCATAATAACTGTGACAGTTATCTAAATTATGTAAAGATATATCACATGCAAATGTGACATATCAAATTATTTTGTATGGACAAAAATGTGAACTTCTGAAATATGCATGTGTGACATCAGATACACTAACAACAGCATCTGTTTGAAATGGCCTTATTTAGCCCACATAAATACATGACCCTTAATGTTAAAATTGTAAAACAGTTTATTGAATATAAAATATAACCCCCTAACTTCACTGATAAGCTGACAAAGCTTTACCCTATAAGTAGCATTTCAATCATTAAACTTCACACTGCATAATAACTGTGCAATGACTAATACTCTGTCAAAGGGTGATGTGTGTATATCAAGTCCGCATGTGGACTATCAAACATATGTAACTCATAGAAATGTATGTGTCAGATTGTGATGCGCAAGAATCAGCTGCGTACTGTAGCAATTCTCATAAAGATGCTAGATGAGAAGGCCTTTCACCCAATGAGCAATGTAGATGTAATTGGAACAATCTGTACATATACATGTTGAAGGTGGTCGTACTATTGAACCCACAGTAATGAATGAGGGCCATGTATGGTGGAACGTTAATACGACTGGTGGAGCCCTCATCACCTTTACAGACAAAATAAAAAGTGCAACTACATCTGTAGCATTCAAATCAACTACTAATCAGTGTAATTGTAAAAAAAATGTATCTGTACAAAGTTTTACATCATTTTGTGCATACAAATGAAATCTCAATCAATGCCAATCGTATACTGAAAATCACATTTAAATAAAAATGTATTGTCGCCATCACAGGCATAACATATAATATCAGTAATGAGAAAGGTTGGAAACTCACAGAACAAACCAAAGCATTATCTCATTTGCAACTGTCAACAAGATAATTTTGTGGAACTTAATTATACCACCATACAGGTACATCATCACCAATATGACAACAAATCACACAAAAAAGGTCCAGATTGATGTTTGAGTGAAAGGGAGTTTGATGTCTAATGGATGAAGCTATCTAAGGCAAACATAACAATCTTCACACATTCAAATTCAAAGATATGGCTCATAAAAGTTCCCATAAATCTCTAGTGTTTCATGCATAGGCCTGGGTTTAACAATCCATTCAGACATGTAAATGTCACACATTTTCTCATGTTTTGCACAGGTAACAGTAGGACACTGCATGAAAGCCAAGGGACTCATCTGTGAGTTCTCAATATAGAAAGCCTTGTCTTTGTGAATGTTGTGAGGTCCTCTTGTGCCACGTGAGGTGATGGAGGTTGCTGCCACCCTTACAGTGAGAAAGAAGTAGACACGTAGACACAAAGGGGCAAATTTATGAGGAGTTCTGCATCACGTTTTCACCACACAATGTGGTGTATGTGCATGCAAACCCCAAATGCAATTTATGGAGCCATGCAAGGCCACTTTGCATGGCCCTGAGTGGTTTCATGAATCTGGAGTAAAGCAACGCAGCACTACTCACTGCATTGTCTTACTCTGCCCTGGGAAGACATTCCTTGGGCATTGTGTGGGTTTTCCCATCCAACTCCCATAGATTTTGATGTATATCCAGATTTATCAGAACTGGTAAACCTGGATATGTGCCAAAATGCTATGCCTTACCAGAGGAGGCATACTGAGGAGAAATATCTTTATTTCTCCTTTTTGCTTCTGCTTTGAATATGTGCTGCATTCTGCAGCACACATGGACAGAGAAATATGCCCAGGGGATTGTTTTTATTCCGGAAGGTGTCCCTTCCTGCACAAAAACAATCCTGCATGCAACGCAGGCACCCTTGCACCATCGAAAGCACCCTCACACCATGGTGCAAGAGTGCCTGCGTTGATGCTATGCAGTGAAAAGGGCTGAAGTGGTGGGGAAAAGGCTGGAATGCACCATACTGACTTAAATACCACACAATCCTGCCCTTTCCCTGTCATGCAGTGGAGCACAGCAAGGTGACTTGCTGTACTGGTTTGCATGTTTTTCTCATTATTATGCCCCCAAATAAACCATGTGTGAGTTTGCAAGTAAAGTGAACATTTGAAAGTGCCTTTAGTACCTTTGTTACAAAGTCCTTGCAAAGTGATAACAGTGCGGGGAGTGTAAAATATAACACATTTCCATACATTGTCAGAATTACATTTGCATCACTAAAAATACCTGTAATCAGGTAACAATCAGCTACATGCACACCAGTGTATGATAAATGCACTTGTGCACAAAGTTAGGCAATACTTTGGGGCAGCTTCATTAGCTCTCACTTGCTTCACACAAGGGGACACAAGGGCAATGTCAAAACTAAATGAAGATTTTCAAGTCATGCAAGGCCACCTTGCGGGCCCTGAGTGGCTTGCTGAATCCAGAGTAATCCAAGGCTACACAGAATGTTGGCTTGTGTTACTCTGCAGCAGGGAGGTGTGTGCCGTGGGTGGAGTGTGGCTGTTCCCATGCATCCACCCATCTATTATGACCCATTGCTAGATTTACACATATTGGTAGACCATGGAATGCATAATAGTTGTAAGACTGCTCACCAGAGGTGCATACAGGAAAAGTATTCCCCTTTCAAAGTGTGCTGCATTCAAACAGTACAAAGGTAAAATGCCTCAGGATTGTGTATGTGCCAAAAGGTGTGCCTTCCTGCACAAAACAAGCCTACCTGTAAGGCAGGTGCCCTTGCAGCACGATGGAAGGGTGACTTTGATAGCGCAAGGTAGCTAAAAGTGTGCCAGTGCTAGGAAAGGGGGAAATGCTGCATATAAGGATGAATATGGAGAATTCTGGTCCTTTCACGCACCACAGGCCATCAGGGTGATTTGCTGTGTTGTGTTGCATGGCTTTTTGATACATTTGGCTCTTTGTGTGCATTACTGTGCTTTGTCACATGTACATTTGTCATATGTGGGTCTTCACATATATGTATTAATTAGTAACATTACTGCTGAACTATAATGCTTAAAGCCACCATCAC
The DNA here is from genome assembly GCF_031143425.1 of Pleurodeles waltl. Lineage (NCBI taxonomy): Eukaryota > Metazoa > Chordata > Amphibia > Caudata > Salamandridae > Pleurodeles > Pleurodeles waltl. The sequence goes on along the minus strand of NC_090448.1, from coordinate 896,812,543 downwards.
ATGCTTTTAACATTTCGTGATGGTTAATAGGACACAATTAACATATGAATTGTGTGGCCCTTTGCATTGTTGTAGAAGGGCCACTGCGTGGCCCTTTGTGTTGCTTCATGTGTGCCACTGTGTGGCTATGTGTATAGCTCTATATAGGCCACTGCATAGGAAATATATGAGTTGTGGGGACCTTTAAGTTGTGTAGAAGGGACACTGCATGGCCTTTGCATTGCTCCAAATGTGCCTCTGTGTGGCCTTCTGCATAGCGCTATAAAATACACTGCAGAAGAAACACATGAGTTACATGGCCCTTTGTGTTGCTGTACATGGGCCACTGCATTGCCCTTTGCTCTGCTCCATATGTGCCACTGTGGTCATTTGCGTAGTGAGTACACCACTGCATAGTAACAATAAGAGTTGCATGGCCCTTTGGTTGCGCTATATAGCCCACTCCGTAGGTACATAGGTTTACAGTGGACTCTTGCATTGTTAGGGAGAGAGTAGTGCATCACAAAATGTTCATTTGCATAGAAATGCATAAAAAAACTGACACAAAAAATGACAGCCTGCTTGTCACACCCAGGAAATGATGCAAAAGATGTAGTTGCATACAAGGCAGTATATAGGTTATTTTCACTTTCTCTTTGAGGCTGTTGTTTGTTGCTGGTGTTGAGAGGATATTGGAGAGAGTGTTTGGTTGATTTTGTAGTGGATCTTGTTGAGTCTGTGTCCTTATCAAATAGTTTTGTCATGTTTTTGTGCTTAAGCGTTGTGCTTTGTACTTTTTGTGTCTGAGTATTGTGGGGTGTCTACTTTAGGGTATGTATTTGTTAGTTATAGTTAGGGGTTTAAGGAGTCTGTTATTAGTTAGGATCACAAGGAATGGGGCTTGTGCCACAATTTCAATGAGGGGTAGTTAGGTGCACTTATATGGCTTATAGTGCACTACCTTTTATGTATGCTTGCTGCTGGAGGGACGGTCAGTAAAGGCTACTCTACAAAGAAGCTCAGTGACAGATGGGAGCGTGTGTGGATGCACATGTCAAAAGTATCCAATAAAGAGAGGTCCATCAACCAACTCAAGCATTGATATGCGGACGTTGTTTCACACGAGGCAGATGCGCCTGACCTACTGGAGTTGGAGGTTGGAGGTCCTGTAAGTATATATCCATTTACCATCAGCTTGTAGTCATGTAAATTAATTATTTTATCTATATTTCTTTTTCTATATCTAGTAGTGATGTGTTGGTGCCTTGTGACACACAAGGCAAGAGAAAGTGACACTTCTCCTACTTTTTCGGTGTGCTGTACGATGCAGAACACAGGCAAAGTCAGAAAAGAAAGGTAGAATGGAAACGTTTTGTTAAGAGAGCCCACACACACTGCGAAATTGTACCAGTTCTCTTTATTGCATCCACCACAGATATCACAGCCTCCTCTAGACAAGTCATCAACAAACTGATCAATTGATTGTCTAAGACACCCCACAGTTCCATTTGATGCGCCCAAGACTCCACAAGTTTCGTCAGAGTTAAAGGGGCGGAGACAGGTTACAACACCCCTCCCCCCATCATACAAAACTAGCAAACTGTATTAATGAAAGAATAGTTAAATTTACAAATACATAACAAAAAATATGACCTACAAATGGCATTGGGGTTAAGAGTTAAAGACTAAAATCTTTTCAGGAGATAAAGAAATACATAGGGATGGGATAATGTAATATAAACAACAAATAAAAGTTAAGAGTGAAGCTATATTCCTATGTTGGCTTTCTGTAGTGGAAAACAGATTACACCTAGGGCATAAAAGGTGCATCAATAGGTTTAAAACTTTAAAGCATAATCCTTAAGGTAAGCGGTTAGCTTCTTTAGTCTAGGGTTTTCTGCAAACAACTTGCACCCCTATTCTCATGATCCTTTGGTTCATGACTCTCTTTTACATTGATCATGTCAGTGTTATGGTTGCACTTCTTTCCTCCACTTAGCACAATAAAATATTTCTTGACCTCAATTATTTGCTTGGGTCCCATGAACTTTGTTTCTCCCTTTGGAGTAAAAACTGGTTTCTTCACATAAACCACTTTGCCTACCTCCCATGTATTTTGCATCACACCATGTTTTTCATCAGAACTCCTCTTATATGCCTCCTGATATTTCTTGATCCTAAGTGATGACATGGTCTCCACGCCTTGTTACCACTTAAACATGCTGAGTTTAGTTTGGAACCAGCAATTCTACCTTTAAGTTTCTGGAAAGGAGAGATTCCCATCACACAATTAGGTGTATGCAATGTGCCCACAACTTCTCACTCAGGATCCCTCCCAATGGTATTCCGCTTCCTACTGCAGTTTTCACACATGCTCTCACCAAACGGTTCATTCTTGCCACTAAACTGTTTGCTTGTGGTGCATATAGGTAAGTGCGATGATGCATGTTTGACAAATCCCCAAGAAACCCCTTCATCTCCTGTGAAGTAAACTGGACAACAATGTCAATCACAATGATTTTGGGGATACCTTTGCATGCAAAGACATCCCTCAAGAATTCTAATCATTTTTTTGTCATGATTGAACTCACACAACATGCTGAGACCCATTTGAAAGTGTAGTCTAACCAGCACTAATACAAACCTCTTGCTTGTTGAAAATACCTAAAATGGGCTCATGATGTCTAGCGCCAGCTTGCACCATCGTTCACTAGAAACTTCCACAGCAGGTAAAGGAGTTGTTCAGACTGACCTGGATTTATTATTCCCAGTACAAAGTATACAATCTCTGAATACCTCCTCTACTTGTCTATCCACCACCAGTACAGTTCTCTCCCTCTGGCTTTGGTAAGGTTCCGGCCTAGAAGTCCTTCATAGCCAAGGGTGATGATTTTATGTCATAGCCCCACCTGGGAACCAACCTCTCACCGTGATAAAGTTTGCTACTGATAATACTAAATTCATCACGTTCATTCCAAATTGCCCTGCCCCTCCCTTCACTTTACTGATGATTGGCCAACCTCCTACCACAAATTCCAATACCTGCTTGTGTGTACCATCGTTGGATACCTCTGTTTGCTCAGGGCTGTTTTATGATATTCGTCACTGAAGTCTCAGCAACAGAAACCACCTCTTTGTCTAATGGCATCCTAGACAAATTGACACCAGGTATGTTCCTTGTACCACCTTAAAATTGATGAGTCCATTCATCCACCTTTTAATTATGTGGGTGGTATTTTCTGCATGCCTGCATGCAAATATCTGGACCAAAGGCCTGTGACATGCTTTTACAGTAAATTATAGACCTCATAAAAATAATTTAAATTAAAGTGGTTTATGGCCCACGTGCAGGCTAATGCCTCACACTTGATCACTGAGTAGCAGTCTTAGGCCCCCTTCAGTGAAAGTGAGGTGTGGTATTCTGTTTGTTGGGGAAACATTTATGTATGCAAAATGTATTTCAAGGTTTAGGTTATTATACCTTGTCTCTTTACCCTTTGTTTATGTTTGTTATGTGAAATGGTATCTTCCTGCTCTCCCTGCTATTAGAACGGTACTGCCTGGAATGTTGATTGGAGGCAGTTGAAGAAGGAGCAGAGCAGGAGTGGCTGGAGTTTTTATTCTTCCAGACTTGAATAAATAAGCAAATATTTTTACTCTTTGAATTTGTATTTTTCTTCTGGATTTACTTCATTTTTGGCGATGAGGATGGGATACGTCCTTTGAAATTCCAGCCCTCTAGATTTTAGATTTTTCTTTATTCTTTCCTGGATACTACTTTGTGGATATTTTTTTTTTTTATATTTGTTGTGGACTTCTATCTTTCTGAGGTTACCTTCAGGACTTTGTGACCCCAGGACCCCAGGACCTCCTCTCATCTGAGCTTTTAATCCCTTTTTGCGTTTAAACCCAGCACGATTTATGCTGTTCAGCATTGCCTGTTTCCTAGGCAACGGCTGGAGCTGAAGGGATTTAGGGGCATATTTATACTCTGTTTGCGCCGGAATTGCGTCGTTTTTTTTTACCCAATTCCGACGCAAAACTAACTCCATATTTATACTTTGGCGTTAGACGCGTCTAGCGCCAAAGTCCATGGAGTTTGCGTCATTTTTTTAGCGTGGACACCTACTTTGCGTTAATGAGATGCAAGGTAGGCGTTCCCGTCTAAAAAATTGACTCCGAGGCATGTGCGCCGTATTTACACTCCCGGGCAAAATTCACGCCCGGGAGTGGGAGGGTCAAAAGAAATGACGTACGCCCACTTTTGCGCCGTTTTTTAGCGCCTGGAAAAGGCAGGCGTTAAGGGACCTGTGGGCTCTGAAGGAGCCCAGAGGTGCCCTCCCATGCCCTCAGGGACACCCCCTGTCACCCTTGCCCACCCCAGGAGGACACCCAAGGCTGGAGGGACCCATCCCAGGGACATTAAGGTAAGTTCAGGTAGTTTTTTTTTTTTTTTTTTTTTTTGTGGCATAGGGGGGACTGATTTGTGCCCCCCTACATGCCACTATGCCCAATGACCATGCCCAGGGGACAGAAGTCCCCTGGGCATGGCCATTGGGCAAGGGGGCATGACTCCTGTCTTTGCTAAGACAGGAGTCATTTCTATGGGGATTGGGAGTCGAAAAAAATGGCGCAAATCGGGTTGAGGCAAAAAATTTGCCTCAGCCTGACTTGCCCCATTTTTTGGCGCCCAAGCTCCATATCCCCCTACGCCGGCGCTGCCTGGTGTACGTCGTTTTTTTCCACGCACACCAGGCAGCGCCGGCGGCTAACGCCGGCTAACGTCATTGATTAAATACGGCGCTCGCATGGTGCTTCAGAATGGCGTTAGCCGGCGCTAATTTTTTTGACGCAAAACTGCGTTAGCGCAGTTTTGCGTCAAAAAGTATAAGTATGGCCCTTACTCTTTTAAGACCGTTGGATCTGGAGGATCTGTGTTCACTGTAGGCTGATGGGTCTTTGCCCTTTGCCTATTTATTGACAGCCCACAGGACAAGGAATTCATAAGAGTTTCACTTCATCTTGGCCGCCTGCCAATGTTTACTTTGGAGCTTCTTAAGCCACAGGTTGTGGGCTATCCCTGCTTCAAACTGTGGCGTCAACACAAGCAGGATTAGCTCATTAGTGTAAGGGAAAAAGTTAGAAAGGAACTTCAGAGATTAGAATCAGAAAGTATCATTGAAAAAGTTGAGGCTGCAGAATGGATTGCACCCATTGTGGTTGCTTCTAAGGCCAATGGAGACATAAGATTGTGTGTGGACTTGCGCAATTTAAATAAGGCAGTAGTTGAAGACAGGTTTCCCTTACCCAACATAACTGAAATGATAAGTTCGTTAGGCAATGCTAGATTTTACACCACCTTAGATCCCAGCTCGGCTTATCACCAGGTTCAGCTTTGTGAATAATCTAAAGTGTTGACTTCTTTTATCACTCCCTTTGGTGTTTATAAATTCAACCGGATGCCTTTTGGTCTATGTTCTACGGCTTCGGTCTTCCAAAGGCTCATGAATGAGCTTCTTGATGAGTTGCCGTTCGTGAAATTTTTTCAAGATGATGTTCTCATTTTCTCCAGTACTCTTGAACAACACAGAACATCTGTGAGGAGTGGGCTCAACATTTTCCGGAACAAAGGTATAACTCTTAAAGGGGATAAGTGTAAGTTTAAAAAAAATTAAATCTCTTACCTTGGACACATGATTACTGGAGAAGGTGTAAAGCCCAAAGATGATCTAGTGAAATCTATTATCAAGCTTACTGTACCTGAAAGTAAGTCTGATGTGCAGACGTTCTTGGGAATGGTGGAATTTTATTCTAGATTCATTCCTGATCTAGCTAAAAGAACTTGTGCTATCAGAAACTTACTTAAAAGTCGATCTGTATTCATGTGGGACTCAGAATGTCAAAGGGAATTTGATGACTTGAAAGAGGGTTTGTCATCGGCTCAATCCCTAAATAGTTTCCAACCTGGTCTTCCGTGCTCTATTACTACTGATGCATCTGAGAAAGGGTTAGGTTGTGTTTTGAAACAACTTAATGGTGATGAGAACAATGCCATTGCTTTTGCGTCACAGAGTTTACGTGGGGCGGAGTATAAATATTCTACCATTGAAAAAGAGGCCTTGACAATTTTTTGGGCTATAAAGAAGTTCAAACAATTTCTGTGGGGAACTAAATTTGAAGTGTGCACTGATCACAAACCCCTACGTGAGATTTTTTAGAAGAAGGGGTTGGATAATGTTTCAGGTCGTATTTGTAAATGGATTGTTGGCCTACAGGATTACTATTTTGATGTAAAGTATGTGCCAGGTGGTGAGAATAAGGCTGCAGACTGTTTATCCAGACTCAGAAATAAAGGATTGGGAGAAGTTGACTCTGAAAGTTCCTGGTGGGTAGATGAGGAGGTGAAAGTATGTGCTGTAATGGATATATGTGTTACTGAGGAGGAATGGAGACAAGGAGTGGATGATGATGTTGAACTTTCCTGCGTGAGAGATTTACTTTCTGTTGGTAAGGTTTTAGATAAAAGTGAGAGTATAGGTGATGGTTATGGTAAGATTTGGCATGAATTGTCCATTCAGAACGGAATCGTATTAAGAGGGGAAAGGTTGATCCCGCCGTGCAATTTGCATGAGCGTATTATGGATCTTGCTCACAGTGGTCACCATGGGATCTGCAAAACTAAAGAAAGACTTAGGGGAGTGTATTGGTGGCCAGGGATGGATTTATCTATCGAGAGAAGGGTGCGAGATTGTGTGGAGTGTAATGTTACGGATAAATCGTTGAAAGTCAGAACTCAACCCATGATACTAAAAAAAAATCCCAGTGAGGTGTGGGATTCAGTATCCATTGACATTTTGGGGCCTTTGAATTATAAATCTCATTCGAAGTATGTGGTGGTCCTCATGGATGAGTTATCTAGATGGCCGGAAGTCAAGATTGTCTCTGAGGTGTCTTCTTTGACTGTTTTAGAGTTCCTCACTGATGTATTTAGTATAGAGGGCAATCCTAAGTCTATATTGACCGATAATGGAGTTCAATTCACATCCAAACTTATGTGTGAGTTTTTGAGGAAAAGAGGGATTTTACACAAAAAGAGGGCATTATATCATCCAGAAACCAATGGCATGGTAGAACGCTTCAACAGAACTATAAAGAGACTATCCAGTTAGCTAATCATTTAAATTGTGATTGGGAGTATATGGTCAAGAAGAAGGTTGAGGAATATAGATTCACTCCGCACACTAGCACTGGTCAATCTCCTTTCATCATGTTCAGGAAACGTATACCTCACACTGTGATAAATCCACCGTGGGTTAAAAATTATACCAAGGAACATCTCAATTATGAGGGCAGGAGAGTTTCAGCAATGAGTAAGCATTTGTCTTGTCAGGAGAAAAGAAAGCTTGTGTATGTTGCGAGAAAAGCTGTAAAGGAGATGCATTTTGTTGTAGGGGAGTTAGTTAAGTCAAATTACCAGGGAGAACTGGTGGAGGGCAGTCTCACTTTAGTAGAGTCTTTAAAATTATTAAAGTCTACAAAGGAGCGGTTAAATTGGATGATGGATGTGTATGGAATCTCAATAAAATTGTCAAAATAAAATGATGTACATATGTCTGTAGTTATTTGGGAATCTCAATAGATTTGTCAAAACAATTTTATGTGTATATATATGTATATAGTTATTTGTTTGAAGGGGAAAGATGGTGTGGTATTCTGTTTGTTGGGGAAACATTCATGTATGCAAAATGTATTTCAAGGTTTAGGTTATTATACCTTGTCTCTTTACCCTTTGTTTATGTTTGTTATGAGAAATGGTATCTTCCTGCTCTCCCTGCTCTTAGAACGGTACCACCTGGAATGTTGATTGGAGGCAGTTGAAAAAGGAGCAGAGCAGGAGTGGCTGGAGTTATTATTCTTCCAGACTTAAATAAATAAGCAAATATTTTTACTCTTTGAATTGGTATTTTTCTTCTGGATTTACTTCATGAGGACAATGCTACAACTAATTCCTTCATGCTGACATCTCTGGTTGGTACTGTTTTCCCAGATCTTGTCAAAATGCCCTAGGGTAGGCATCCAAGCTATAACAGCCTCCTCACACTCTGGGGACCATGCAAACTCCACTCCATTTCTAAGTAACAGTCTCAAAGGTTGCACCACACTGGCAAAGTTAAAAATTAACTTTGAGGAATATTCTGAGAAAAAATTTGCCTCAGCCTGACTTGCCCCATTTTTTGGCGCCCAAGCTCCATATCCCCCTACGCCGGCGCTGCCTGGTGTACGTTGTTTTTTTCCACGCACACCAGGCAGCGCCGGCGGCTAACGCCGGCTAACGTCATTGATTAAATACGGCGCTCGCATGGTGCTTCAGAATGGCGTTAGCCGGCGCTAATTTTTTTGACGCAAAACTGCGTTAGCGCAGTTTTGCGTCAAAAAGTATAAGTATGGCCCTTACTCTTTTAAGACCGTTGGATCTGGAGGATCTGTGTTCACTGTAGGCTGATGGGTCTTTGCCCTTTGCCTATTTATTGACAGCCCACAGGACAAGGAATTCATAAGAGTTTCACTTCATCTTGGCCGCCTGCCAATGTTTACTTTGGAGCTTCTTAAGCCACAGGTTGTGGGCTATCCCTGCTTCAAACTGTGGCGTCAACACAAGCAGGATTAGCTCATCGGAGCTCTGTATTTACTTTGGCTGCCTGCCAACAAAAGAGTGTTCAGCTGACATTATCGGAAGAAAGGATTTAACGCAGAGATATTGTTTTGGCTCCCAGCCAATGTTTACATTTCAAAGTTATTAGAGCTGCGCGTACCTTAGGAGATTGCCGTTTCAATTTGTGGCATCAGCGCACATGTTGGATAAGCTCATCGGAGCTTGGTATTTACTTTGGATGCCTGCCAACATGAGTCTCCAAGTGTTCAGCTGAACTTGATATGTACATTGAAGGAAAAATATATATTCCTGTTGTGGGTGACACAATTTTGGGATGGGCTCATCAAACATTACTTAAAATTGTATTGAATCCTAATGCTAATCCTCAAGTTCAAGTTCAGAAGGTATGTACGGAGGGTGAAGATCTCAAGAATGATTTTCCTGAAGTATTTTCCAACAAAATTGGGTGTGTTAAGGGCTACAAGCATTGCATTGTACTTAAGAAAGGAGCAATACCTGTAATGTGCAAAGTTAGAAGTATACCCTTTAGTGTAAGGGAAAAAGTTAGAAAGGAACTTCAGAGATTAGAATCAGAAAGTATCATTGAAAAAGTTGAGGCTGCGGAATGGATTGCACCCATTGTGGTTGCTTCTAAGGCCAATGGAGACATAAGATTGTGTGTGGACTTGCGCAATTTAAATAAGGCAGTAGTTGAAGACAGGTTTCCCTTACCCAACATAACTGAAATGATAAGTTTGTTAGGCAATGCTAGATTTTACACCACCTTAGATCCCAGCTCGGCTTATCACCAGGTTCAGCTTTGTGAATAATCTAAAGTGTTGACTTCTTTTATCACTCCCTTTGGTGTTTATAAATTCAACCGGATGCCTTTTGGTCTATGTTCTACGGCTTCGGTCTTCCAAAGGCTCATGAATGAGCTTCTTGATGAGTTGCCGTTCGTGAAATTTTTTCAAGATGATGTTCTCATTTTCTCCAGTACTCTTGAACAACACAGAACATCTGTGAGGAGTGGGCTCAACATTTTCCGGAACAAAGGTATAACTCTTAAAGGGGATATGTGTAAGTTTAAAAAAAATGAAATCTCTTACCTTGGACACATGATTACTGGAGAAGGTGTAAAGCCCAAAGATGATCTAGTGAAATCTATTATCAAGCTTACTGTACCTGAAAGTAAGTCTGATGTGCAGACGTTCTTGGGAATGGTGGAATTTTATTCTAGATTCATTCCTGATCTAGCTAAAAGAACTTGTGCTATCAGAAACTTACTTAAAAGTCGATCTGTATTCATGTGGGACTCAGAATGTCAAAGGGAATTTGATGACTTGAAAGAGGGTTTGTCATCGGCTCAATCCCTAAATAGTTTCCAACCTGGTCTTCCGTGCTCTATTACTACTGATGCATCTGAGAAAGGGTTAGGTTGTGTTTTGAAACAACTTAATGGTGATGAGAACAATGCCATTGCTTTTGCGTCACAGAGTTTACGTGGGGCGGAGTATAAATATTCTACCATTGAAAAAGAGGCCTTGACAATTTTTTGGGCTATAAAGAAGTTCAAACTATTTCTGTGGGGAACTAAATTTGAAGTGTGCACTGATCACAAACCCCTACGTGAGATTTTTTAGAAGAAGGGGTTGGATAATGTTTCCGGTCGTATTTGTAAATGGATTGTTGGCCTACAGGATTACTATTTTGATGTAAAGTATGTGCCAGGTGGTGAGAATAAGGCTGCAGACTGTTTATCCAGACTCAGAAATAAAGGATTGGGAGAAGTTGACTCTGAAAGTTCCTGGTGGGTAGATGAGGAGGTGAAAGTATGTGCTGTAATGGATATATGTGTTACTGAGGAGGAATGGAGACAAGGAGTGGATGATGATGTTGAACTTTCCTGCGTGAGAGATTTACTTTCTGTTGGTAAGGTTTTAGATAAAAGTGAGAGTATAGGTGATGGTTATGGTAAGATTTGGCATGAATTGTCCATTCAGAATGGAATCGTATTAAGAGGGGAAAGGTTGATCCCGCCGTGCAATTTGCATGAGCGTATTATGGATCTTGCTCACAGTGGTCACCATGGGATCTGCAAAACTAAAGAAAGACTTAGGGGAGTGTATTGGTGGCCAGGGATGGATTTATCTATCGAGAGAAGGGTGCGAGATTGTGTGGAGTGTAATGTTACGGATAAATCGTTGAAAGTCAGAACTCAACCCATGATACTAAAAAAAAATCCCAGTGAGGTGTGGGATTCAGTATCCATTGACATTTTGGGGCCTTTGAATTATAAATCTCATTCGAAGTATGTGGTGGTCCTCATGGATGAGTTATCTAGATGGCCGGAAGTCAAGATTGTCTCTGAGGTGTCTTCTTTGACTGTTTTAGAGTTCCTCACTGATGTATTTAGTATAGAGGGCAATCCTAAGTCTATATTGACCGATAATGGAGTTCAATTCACATCCAAACTTATGTGTGAGTTTTTGAGGAAAAGAGGGATTTTACACAAAAAGAGGGCATTATATCATCCAGAAACCAATGGCATGGTAGAACGCTTCAACAGAACATTAAAAGAGACTATCCAGTTAGCTAATCATTTAAATTGTGATTGGGAGTATATGGTCAAGAAGAAGGTTGAGGAATATAGATTCACTCCGCACACTAGCACTGGTCAATCTCCGTTCATCATGTTCAGGAAACGTATACCTCACACTGTGATAAATCCACCGTGGGTTAAAAATTATACCAAGGAACATCTCAATTATGAGGGCAGGAGAGTTTCAGCAATGAGTAAGCATTTGTCTTGTCAGGAGAAAAGAAAACTTGTGTATGATGCGAGAAAATCTGTAAAGGAGATGCATTTTGTTGTAGGGGAGTTAGTTAAAGTCAAATTACCAGGGAGAACTGGTGGAGGGCAGTCTCACTTTAGTAGAGTCTTTAAAATTATTAAAGTCTACAAAGGAGCGGTTAAATTGGATGATGGACGTGTATGGAATCTCAATAAAATTGTCAAAATAAAATGATGTACATATGTCTGTAGTTATTTGGGAATCTCAATAGATTTGTCAAAACAATTTTAGGTATATATATGTATATAGTTATTTGTTTGAAGGGGAAAGATGGTGTGGTATTCTGTTTGTTGGGGAAACATTCATGTATGCAAAATGTATTTCAAGGTTTATGTTATTATACCTTGTCTCTTTACCCTTTGTTTATGTTTGTTATGAGAAATGGTATCTTCCTTCTCTCCCTGCTCTTAGAACGGTACCATCTGGAATGTTGATTGGAGGCAGTTGAAAAAGGAGCAGAGCAGGAGTGGCTGGAGTTATTATTCTTCCAGACTTAAATAAATAAGCAAATATTTTTACTCTTTGAATTGGTATTTTTCTTCTGGATTTACTTCATGAGGACAATGCTACAACTAATTCCTTCATGCTGACATCTGTGGTTGGTACTGTTTTCCCAGATCTTGTCAAAATGCCCTAGGGTAGGCATCCAAGCTATAACAGCCTCCTCACACTCTGGGGACCACGCAAACTCCACTCCTTTTCTAAGTAACAGTCTCAAAGGTTGCACCACACTGGCAAAGTTAAAAATTAACTTTGAGGAATATTCTGAGAGACCAAAAAATTAACCTGGTCTTTGTTGTCACCAGAAGGAGGCGTCTGTGATATAGCATTTGCCAACTCGAACTGGGGGCCAATACCATCACCTGAGATGTTGTGTCCTATTTAAGAGACTGTTCCTACCCTTAATTTGTTCCTGTCCCACAAGAGTCCCATTTCTTTAACCTGGACAGTACCTTCTTCAGTATGGCATCATGACTTCGTCTGTCTTTACCATATACCATGATGTCATCCTGGAAGGACATGAACAAATTGATCCCTGACAAAACCTTTTTCATCAACCTCTGGAAGCAGGCGCCAGCCGAGGCGAACCCAAATGGCATCCTGAGAAATCTAAATGCTCCCATAGGTGTAACAAAGGAAGTTAATGCCCTTAATTCCTCAAGCAGCAACACCTGATGGTTGCCAGCTGACAGATCCATTAAGTTGCAAATGTTTGCCCCACCCAGCATTGCCAGTGCTTCATTAATGTTTGGTAGGAGTTGGCAGTCAACCCAAACACATTAGTCTAAAGACATCCTTATTTTGTTTATATTGTCTTTAGGGGCAAAAACTATTGGGGCCAATCACTCTGAGGACTCTATTTCCTCTATTACACCTAAGCTTTGTAATCTGTCTAACTCTTCTTATAGGGGTTTCAGCATGAGAATAGATATTCTTGTGCACTACTGGTTTGGCCATTACTTTCAAGATGATCTTCTGCTTGAATCCCATCAACAAGCCCAAATCCACTTTAAAATCTTCAGTAAATTCATATCCATGTCTGAATCATCATTGATGTCTGACACTAACAGACCCTGACTAGGTGAATTGGAATTTAAAGTAATCCCTAAATCTCTCTGGTGGAGCCAACCCATTTGGCCACATAGAGCATACCGGTGGTCTCTCTTCTCTTGAAATTTATAGTCAGAATGGTGTCACCAACCAGATCAATTCCTTGTCCCCCACAGCCTTTTGGATTGATGACGCATGGACATAATTTAATAGCCCCTGTACCAAAAACTGATCCCAATTCTTGTCACCTTTCAAGGTAAATGGAGGCCCTGAGTCAGTTAAGACATGCACTATCTGACCACCAATGACAACATCACATTTGTACATGAGTATGCTATCACCATCTACATCCCCCACTTGTTCAGCCATACAATCAGGGTTTGTCACATGTGATATTGCATGTTGGGTAATATCAGTGCCCTTTACAACACAGTTCACTTTGGCACTCTTGCAAACCAGTGCGAACTGCCCTCTTTTTCCACAGTTTCTACAATTGGCATTACGGGCATAAAAGATTTGGGTAGTTTGACATGTGGTTTGGACCACATTTGTAAAATTTGAACTTAAAATCCTTTGACACCCCCGGATTTGATTTAGACTTCTCTGTCACCTTTTGTACTGCCCTTGGATAAGCATCAAAATCTTTACATTTATATTCCCGTTCTGTTACTTCTTAAAAACTGGGAGTGGAAACAACAGTGGGGATATCACACATTTCCTTGAACTAGCTTGATGTGTGCTCCATTCTCTCTATGATGTAGATATCCTCCTTCAATTAAGGCTTTTTAGCCAGTAGCTTCTCTTGTACCTCAGGATCATTGGCACATTGCACCAGTTGATTCTGTGATAAGTGAATCTGTCAGGTCAGCAAAAAACACGTTTGGGCGAAGGATTTCTATGCGGATATGTAATTCCCTACTCTTTCTCCCTTAGCCTGTACCCTCATGAAAAATGTATGCCTTTTCAAAACTACATTTATGTCTGGCCCAGAGTGTGTCTGTAGCATCTCTTAAAGATCTCTAGGTTTTCCTTTGCCATTTCTGACCGTCACAGAATCCGGGCTTTCATAAATATTACTTCCCTCTATGCCCAGATTAACGAGGACTGCTTGTTTTCTGTCCGAGGAAGACATTTCCTCACCTATCGCTATCAGGCAAGAGCCAAAGAGGTGCTTCAACTTTTTCCAAGCAAATAAAGGTTCACTTCATTTTGACAAGAATTCAAGAGGTTGACGCATGCTGGCTGTCATCCATGAAACTCAAATTAAAATAATAAACTAAAACAACAATGCAAAATAATAAATCAATTTAAGAAATTAAAATAATTTATTTTCAAGTATTAAATGTTCAATTTCTGATCCTCTGTACTCTCATGAGAGGATATGGTGGTTGGCTGTTCTATTATGTACAACGTTTCAACTTTCAATTTAATGAATGAGGCAAGAATGTCTGCACCTTACCCCAAAATAGTCATTTGTTCAAAGTTTTTTGGTGTGTCGGGAAAAATCACCTTTTAAACAAAGCGCTGAGTGCGTGTCTCACATGTAGCTTAGTTTGAGGGGAAAATTCACTTGTTGCTTCACACACGTCTCAAATACAGCTCCTTCTGATGTTCCAGAATGCACCACTTTGAAGCGCATCTTGCTGCTGAGCACTTTGCTGATTACACGCGTGTGCGCGTCCTGCTGCCAGTACCTGCTTCAAACAATGGCAGTCATATTCTAGCCATTCTCCAGTTGTGACGTAACTGTAGGTTGCATGTGCATACCACACAAGCACTTGGGGCTTGCGTTCTTTGGCAGAATGTACACCGCACACCCTGAATTCCTTCCCACAGCACACACCATCCTCTTAGGTTGTTTGAAATACAAATGCACTGCATCTGAATGCTCATGCTCCTAACATTCTTCGAATGGGGTAAGAGTTAAGAATAATCATTTTAGGGCCACACACTACAACCCAAAGAGCAAATTCAGTTGAAACCCAGCCTGTTGAGTGCCCAGAGCAATTCACTCACTGCCAGTTATTTCTTCAAAATGAAGGCAAAGGCCAAATTAAAATACATGCTCAATTCCGTGGCAACATCTGGATCCTGTAGATATTGCACGCAGGGATCAATAGTGGATGCGCCAACTCGTCGCCAATGTTAAGAGAGTCCACACACACTGTTAAATTGTACCAGCTCTCTTTATTGCATTCACCACATACAGCACAGCCTTCTCTGGACAAGCCACAAACCAACTGATCCACTGGTTTTCCAGGACACCCCACAGTTCTGGATATGATGCCCCTAAGACTCTACAAGTTACATCAGAGTTAAAGGGGCTGAGACAGGTTACAACACAGCACTCCAGCAAATGTATGTAGAACAGTAATTAATAGTTATTCAGAAATTAAATAGTTTTTAGATTAGTCTTTGAAGAAACCCCAACGGGATCAGTTGTCCTACTATACATCTTAAACGCAGGTAATTCTTTCACATTACCATATATATTTTGGCTCACGTCTTCTACACGATCGATGAGCAATGTACACTTCATACTTTTTATCTTTCTTAACACATTGACCTTCAGTTACATCATTATATTTCAGCTTTCTCGTTTGACTGATTTGAAACATGTACAGCACCCATCATTCTAACTTTTCTGGTAGGTTGACAAGTCGAAACAGTGTTTTTGCCATCTTCTTACCTTTTTACTTGTTTTGGATACAGGGTCTCTTGTCTACATCGTTCGGTTGCGGTTTTAATATTCTCACACACAACTACTGCATGTTTACCTAAGCAGTCTGTTTTTGCACTTATATGACTCACCCTGGTGGTGTTTGTGGCTTCTCTGGAATAATTAAAATATGGCACCATTTCTCACCTATGCACCATTGTGGATATCTTTTCACATTTGGCAACTGAGCTCCATTTGACTTTGTCATGTCCTTATGCATTTGTTAACCATGCTCTCCAATAAGTACATACATTCGTCTCTTCGCAGCCTTGAAAAAGTCACTGTGTGATGAAAAAGATGCTGGCTGTTATTGCAAAGATTGACTGCGTGTTGTTACCATATGGACTGACTAGATGTGAATAATCTAAGTTAAGGAGGACATTTCTTTTATATAAATAAATCACGAGGTTACTACTAAAGAGGATCTTCATGGGAGTTTCTTCAAAGACTAATTTAAAAACTGTTTAACTTCTGAATAACTATTAATTACTGTTCTACACACATTTGTTGGAGTGCTGTGGTCTTAAGTAAAAGTGTAATGTGTATGGGAAGGTATTCATCACCTGGAAGCATATCACTCTAATGTAAAAAGCAAATACAAGAGCACCTGTTTAGGCGTGTGGTGTAACAAACAAGGAGCCCTGTGTATGTGAATAAAGTGTCAATATAGGTGTTGGGACATTTTTCAGATTTACACCACTTGAAATACAGGGATGGTATAACTCAACAGAACCTGCGTGTCATACCAAACTTCACTTTGCATATACATTAGGCACAGTGCAACAAGTTTGGCCATCACATTACAATCATTGCACAAAAGATTGATGCAGGAAATGTGGTGCCCCAACTTTAGGTGTATCTTGATTACAACCTAAAAAAACAATTGGCATCTCTCCATGTGGCAGTGCAGGGCAGTCCTCCCCCTGCACCAACATCCAATACCATTTGGACACTTTTTTCTTCTGCAGAGAAGTGCTCAGCAATTTTTCTTTCCATTCAGCGTGCCCATCCCCAAAGTTTCTGTGCTCCTGCCCAACTAATTAACTGATAATATTTGAACCTAGAAATCTTTATTCCCGTGAGCGGGAATAGTTTGTCCCAATTTATCAAAGTTCAGTCTTCTCGCAATTGGCCCCACTTTGTAATTCCAGCATCCCTTGAAGGTCTAGCTAATATGTCCTGTAAACATTCTGGCGTAACAGGGGAATGCCATATCAGGGCAAATTCACTGTAGTATAAAACTTTTAACACTCTCCTACCCTTCCCTGCATCTTCGCTGCATCTATGCTTTGCATGCCAGCCTCAAAGTCTTTAGCCTAATATTCTTAATAAAGTTTGGATGGCAGACTTTAAATAGAATATGTGCCCCTTTTTCCTCCAAATATTTTGTAAAGCCAGATAGAGGGGGGAAATCTGATGAAAGTCACCCCTTAATAGCAGCATTTACATTTTTCAATTGGAAGGCCCAATGATACAATTGGAAATCTGGCAAAGCAACCCCTCCATCTATTTTGCGCTTAAGCAGCTTTTTCCAAGCAATCCGCACCCCCTTATAAGTCCAGAAAAAAATACTCACTTCTCATTGGAGCTGGTTAAACCATTGTTCCTTTCTTGCCACTTATATATCGTATAGGAAAGGCTATCCTACATCAGGGGCATCTGACCCTCCATCAGAGGTGTCCAACTCAGACCTATGCAGAATGGAGTTGCAGTGAACCCATAAGAATGATTCCTTGGAAGCTGCTGGCATGTAGGGTAGATAATTATTTGAATGCAAAATTGTTACAAAACAATAGCTTTCAGCCAGTCTTGTGATCATTGTGAGGGCATATGTCCTCATGGCAGGGAAATTGCACTGTGGCCGAGCAGTTGTCAATCTGCATATCTCAAATGTTATTTATTGGATAGAGCACAGAATGCCTATATAATTTACGAGGAACCTATATAGCTCCAGTAGGTCTCAGGGCATGGATGCAAATGCATTGACCTATGTTTGGTCAGCAGGACATAAACACTAGAATTGCCATAATTTGACAACTCAATGCCAGCCTCATGGGCAGTTTCTTAACTACGGCGCATATTTCTCGCTCTTTCCAGCAGCGCAACTCAGCAAGCTACCTTTCTGCACTACATGAAAGGGAAAATGAAAGAGCAGGAATGCGCCATCATTTCCAATATACAACTCATTCTTGTCCCTTCCTAGTGGTGATGAACTTTTGGCTGCCTAGTACCAATGCAGGCTCCCTTGCGTCATGGGACAAGGGAGGCCGGCATGTAGGCAGAATAATGTTTGGGCAAAAAGGTGCACTTTCCTGCTCAGTCACAATCCTGAGAGGCATTTTCCTCTTTATTTGTGTGCTGCTGAATGCAGCATAGGTAGAAAGAGGTAAAACAAGGACAACTAAGAATTTACCTCCTGGTTAAGCCTCACCCAGGGAGTTGTAGCATTTTGAAATATTTCCAGGGTTGCCACCAAAGCTAAATCTGGGAAGTTGTCTAAATTAATGGGTCTGTGCATAGGGACACATACCCTACACCCATGGAATTTCTCCCTACTGCAGCCTAAGTCAAAGCAGCTGTTTGTGCTGCCTTGCATTACTCTAGCTTACCCAAGTTGTGCAGAGCCATACAAGGTGGCCTTGTGTATCTTAACAAAGCTCACTTTTGGCATTCCTTTGCCCCCTCTAGCATGGTGCAAACCCAACACAAAAACTTCATATATCATGCCCATGTTTTTTTTTTTTGCAATCAGATATCTGTATAAGTGGGGATCAATGTTTGATTTAAATGTGCAGTTGTATAACATGACCAAAGAGATTAAAATCACCCTATAGTGACCTCCATCTTGTAAGACTGGCATATTGTAATAGGAAATGTCATTGTAAGGAAGGCATATTGAACGTCCGTCTATACCACTAATAGGTGTACATATTTTTCTTTCTTTCATAACAATGTAAGTTATGTAAATAAGAGATGTCCATACAAAACATGGCCTAGTATGACATTAATTTTCTTACCCATCTTGCTGTTGCCTTGAAACGTTCAAGATATGGGTGCATCAAGAAAATAGCTGGTGGATTCAGGAAATTGGTGCGTACATACAAATTTGATAGGACAGCAGGACATGGGCTGCCTTTTCCATGCCCAAGGCTAAAACACACAACACCAGCAATGTCTGCCACTCAATTACCCACTCAGGCGTCCTCATAGACATTTACTTCTTTCTAAGCGTGTTGCATTATGCAGCACACTTCAAAAGAGGACACAACAAGAAGATTCATACATATGTCTCCTTGTTAGCCCTTCCCTGGGAAGCACAGCATTTTTGAAGGTTCCCTGGTCTATCCCCAATGCTAAATCTGTGAATGCAACTTAATTAAGGTGTGGATGTGTGGGAATACACATGCTGTACACATGTACTGCCTCTCTAGGCCAAAGCTGCTATTTTGACCTTACTTGCATTACTCAACATTTAAAAAGACGCAGAGGTCCATGCAAGTTGGCCTTGCACAGCTTGGTAAATGTAATTTAAGGTATTGTGTTGCCCTTGTGCCCCTTTGCATGGCACATGTGCAATGCAAATCAATTATAAATATGGGCATTAGTATGTGGCTAGTATTGGTTCCACAACCTGAGTCATGTAGTGATGAATTACATGTGTGGGAGCAGTGAGGTATACAATTATATAATTATGCTGAGGTTAGTATTTTGCAACACAGAAATGGATCAAAGGGGGAGTGAGTTGGTGTCACATACCTCACACATCCTTTTTGGAGGTGGTAAGCCTGTGTTATTTTGAATCATCTCAATGTGTGTCCATGAAGAAGAGGTTGCTTGTTGATTTACTCTGATGTCCAATAGAGGTACTATACATTGCTCAATCTACCATTGCAACAAATGTAATTGTAGTAGTTGCCCATTCAGTTTGATGTATTCCCCTCTGCTTTAAACTAAAGAATATTTCATTGTATTTTTGTAAGGTAAGTAAGAAGAGTTTAGAGATTGGACCATACAAATCTAGTCATCGTGTCAACATTGTTTATCATGAACCAAGTTCAGATTCTCATGTTTCATCATGTGATAAATATACCTTCAGCAAAGCATTAAATAGTGCCAAATCTCAATTTGAAATGATTCACAATACATTTAGCTAGAAATTACACTTCACATTTACATGTGTTACACATCAAAAGTGGTGATGAAGACATTGCCATTATCAAATATGGAGCTATTTGATGAGAACAGCTGGACAAGATCAAATACTTAACAAAAATAGGGTACTGTAGTGGGTTGCAAAGGAGGTGACTTGATGTCCCACAAAGGACAGATCATAAATTTGGCATGATTCAAAAATTGGGGAACTTCATCTTCCTCCTCAGATGAGTGTTCTGCTTCCAATGGATGCTGTGGTGTTGGAATAGGAGACAGATGGTACTTGCCTCTGAAATGCAAACACCCAAGGAAATAGATGTTATTCACAATTTATCAATGAGGTTTATGATGCCAATAAGACAGCATTGTAGTCCCGGACAAGGCTTACTGGTTGGACAACACAGTTACGACATTGCCAATGAAGGCACCTGTTGATGCTATGAAGGACTCCGTCTTGTCCTCCAAATGACTATCTAAGGTCTCCAGTCCTCTAACAGTGACTGGATGGATGAACTGATGGCTCCGAAACTGGCTAACAGATGTCTGGTGTCAGATGTTGAATGCTAGTGTTGTTGGTTCTTCTGCATCTTGACCCAGCAATGCCATCTAAGGAGACATCAATTACATGTATCCAAGAGCAGTTGTCAACATAGCCTTTACAACACCTTAATGGGGTTGAGACACCAACAGACTCCTTTGTGAGTGCCCACTATAGTCTGCACCCTCAACATGACTTCATCAACCATTCACTGCTGGACTCCTACCACTCACTATTGAAATGTAACTAGGGGGTCCTCAGAGTCCTGACTTGTAATATAATATGTTGATGGTCCATGTCTAGTCTGGGTTGGTTCATCTGGAGATCCAACAATGTTGTCTTCCCTTACCAAAACCAGAGGAGATGTTTCAGTGGTGTCCAGGAGTTGGTGGAAGATGTCTTTATCCATGGGGGGCAAGAGGGTGTCAACAACAGGTTGATCATCACAGACAGGCTGATCTTCAGGAGACGTTGTCTGTCCTCCTAGAAAGAATTAGGGATATGTTATAAATATTCCATGATTGGATCTGAAATAAGTGATCTGTCACACTTTAACATTATTTTCCTTCACTTTGAAATACACAGGGATATGAAGAACATTTGTTTCCTCCATTGAATATGCCCATGTTGTACTTTTGTCACTTTTCACATGTCAATACATCTACATTGATCTCACATGATCATTATTCACTAGGGGACATATTTCAGATATTTTCACGCAGGTCAACAAGCCACCTTGTAGCGACGCCCTTCGTGAACGGGAGAGGGCAGAAAGAGGCCCTTTGTAAAATGACATGGTGTATTCCTGCTCTCTGCCTGCACTGACACAAAAGGTGCTGCCTAGCACCAACACTAGCACCCTTGCACCATGTTGCGAGGGTGCCTGCATTTGCTTTAGGCATCGATTTTGGCACCAGTGCTGGTCGAGAGCTGTAGTGCACTATATATTGTCAAAAAATCCACATTAATTAATGCCCTCTAGCTTTCACAAAGCACAACACACCAAGCTGCCTTGCTGCACTATCTTGTATGCCGTTTGTGAATTTTAGCTCCTTAGGGCTCATATTTAACAAACATGCACACAACACTACATAGCAAGCCACCTTGGAAAGAGTATGAGTGTGGCATATTTTGCTTATTCATGGGACAATCCTTTACTTTCCTAGCGCAGTTTTGCCCGCCTAGCCCCATCGCAGGTACCCTTGCGTCATGGTGCAGTGGTGACAGTGCTGTAGGCAGGATTGTGTTGTGTGTATACAGGAGCACCTTCCTGCACAAAATCTCTCATGAGAGGCATTCTCCTCTTTCTATGTTTGCTTCAGAATGTAGCACACTTCAAAAGAGGAAATAACAAGGAGAGATATTGAGCTGTCTCATCATACCACCTCTAGTGGGGTGGCATACTATTCTGGTGCATTCCCAGGTCTAACTATATATGAAAATCTGGGTATGAGTCATAATTCATGAGTGGATGATAGGGAACACCCGTTCTTCATCCACGGCACAACTACCTGCTGCAAAGTAAAGCAAGGGAGAGATTTCTGCAGCCTTATGATATTATAGGGGCCATATTTATCAAGGTTTTGTGTCACCCATGTGGCACGCAAGGAGACACAAGAGTGACAAAAAACCTAAGTGAGATGTAGCAGCCCAAGCAAGGCCACCCTGCAAAGCTTGATAAATCTAGAGTGGAGCAAGGCAGCACAAATCACAAACAGCAGGGAGGTGTTCCATGGGTGGAGCATGGGTGATTCCCGCACATAAAATGTGGAAAATGCCTCTCAGGGTTGTTTTTGTGCAGGAAAGTGTCCCTTCCTGCACAAAACAACTTGAAAAATGACGCAAGGGTACCTGAATTAGCGCTGGGCTGCAAAACTGCACCAGTGCTAGGGAAGGACAAAAATATGCCATATAATGTTAAATAAGGCACATTCCTGCCCTTTCCCTTTTCGCAGAGCAGCAAGGTGGCTTGCTGCATTGTACTGAGTGAAAGTTTGATAAATTTGCCCCTCAGTTTCCAAAGCCACTCAGGGCCACGTAAGGTGGCCCTGCCTGTCCTGATGTAACAATTTATATTTTGTCTTGCACTTGAATCTCCCTGCATGGCACAAGAGCAATGCTAAAGACGGATAAATGTGCCCCTAAATTGTTGTCACAGCATTCAGATAGTTATTCCATGTATCTGCCTCTTATTTGGCAATTTATCAATTTGTCCTTGTACACTTCTCTGTGAAATTACACCCCTTCTTTCACTCACTCTATTCTTCTTGCTGGTCCTGTATTTCAGCACTGTCCTGACCTTTCAACTCCGGTACCACCTCTCTTGGAATGAGGGATGCCACCTGCTCCTCCAAAGGGTCCAAATCCTCCTGGACATTGGATCTTTCCCCAGTCCACATGGTCTTTAGATTCCGGGCCAATTTTTCCTTTGTCCTACATTCGTAGTTGTGCCACCTCTTAGATTGCCACATAGCATCCTTCTTTGCTAATGGCTATTTGGGGTTGACAAATAATAGATGTTTATTCTTTTTCATTCAAGCAACCTATTTCAGAAAAATCAAAGAAATCAATGGAAATAAAACAGACTAGGTAGAGAGACTGTAGATGGAAATCCTACTATCAGTATCCCCAATGATGTAGTCGCAGATCATCTTGGGGTGATATAGACCAGTGCACGGGGCCGTTGCTCTAAAAATGTGTGGTAGAAGAATTTTTGGTGAGCTTTTCTGGTGGGCTGTAAAACCAACATCTACCCTTTAAGAACCTTCAGTTCCTTAGAAATGCTGAAGGGTTTTTCATTCTTACAAAAAAAACAGCTTCTGCAGCATTTTGTGGAAAAATTGAGGTGGTTATTTAATGCCGATTAATTATTGTGTCTTGTACATTACTATGCTCTCTACAGTAATATACAGAAGAAACCTGGATATATGCATCTCTATACATACATATCTCCTAGTGGCTAGGTATGTGAAAAATCGCGAATGATTTTCAGTTGTTAATTTTGTGAAATCCTGAGAACATTTTCCACAATTATGCTTTCTGAGCAAAATGCTGCTTACTAATGCCTCATGTAAGTTTAGTAAGGTCTTTCGAAGTACTGGTAGCAGATTGGTTCAACAAGAACCTTTCTCTGAGCAAGACATTTTCTCACAACCATGTTTATTACGGGCAAACATTATATATGGAAATGGTTTAGTTCAAACCAATAAATTTCTCAAGTTTCGTGCTAAACAGAATACGGAAATTTCACAAATTTCACCAGCATAATTAAATTGTCAACCATTCCTCATTCTTATTCATTTATTGGCTGACATGCTTGACACAGGTGAGACTATTGTTTATTCAACGGTCTCACAACTTTCAATTTACGGTTTCACAAAATCAAATGCCCATTAATAGGAATCAAAAAAACTCTGCTCATTAAAACTCTGCCATTGTGCTATTCAATGTATTTTTCTATTCTACTTCTGCCTCCAGTGAAGGAAAAAGTACTCAATAACTTGCCTCACTGCCTACCATTCTTACCGGGATTTTGTTCTTGTGATGCATTGTTTTAACATCACCGAGCTAATTCCATAGAAGAGCAGATGTATGGACTAACTTTCAGTTCCATACTATCTTTTGCTACTGTAGAATTTCCCTGTCCAGAGAGACATAATGCATATGGTACCTCATATAATGAAAATGAGTGAAGTGTTCCTCTGTCCCTCTACAAATGAAATGAATGTCTTCTTCAGTGGGTGGTCTAGCAACAGCAGTCTTGAAATTGGTGCCCTACGGAAGCTGAACATTCATGCTGTAGCTTGGTGCACAATAAAGACACTGACAAATAGGATGATGACAGGCTTAGTTGAGATCCACTGGTGCACCACCAGGATACCGCATAGTACAATGGAAAGAGCCAACAGTTTGAGTGAGGAAAGTATTTGTCTGGTTTCATGAAGCGAGTGGTGGATGAATGCCCAAATTATAACCAGCAAAAGGGAAAAGTCCTAATTTATTTCAGTTAGCTTTATAACAATCTATGAGATGTGGTACCAGAATTTTATTGCCAGAATATCATCTGACATAAATATTTGTGTTCCAAATAGTGTCTAGATAGATACAGTCCCATTTCAGTAAATAAAAGAAAATCTGCACACAACAAAACACATTTTTTTGCAAATTATGTTTAGGACACAATATTTGTACCAAAAGTTATTTCCATGTACAACATTCTGATATGCAACTGCAAGTGTGTGGATTTTACAAAGAAAGCAAATAGAGGCACCAGCATTTTTTTTAAAAAAGGTGAGCGTTACTGAGAAGAGTGTTACTTCTAGTGTGATGTAACTTTCGAGGAAAAAGGTTTAGTGAGCAAATTCAAAAATAATGCAGGCTAAGCAATTCTGCATTGCTACACTATTTATTCTGGCATGCATTTTCAGCACATAGGGGTTTGGTTCTCATCTGAATGTTACCCAATCACCTGCAAGCTTTAATTCTGAAGCCCTTTTCTGACACTATAAATAGCCTAACTATAGGGGAACACTGCATCTGTGCACAACAGAGGACAAAGAGAAGGTAATTATTTACGTTACTTTCATTTATAAAATGTTTAATTTTCTTTGGATGCTTTATGTACATAATGCCTTCATATTACATAGGACAGTACTAGGTATGCCTACATTAATATTAGTACAGCAATGACTCAATTGATGTAAGCATGAAATGAAGATTCATCTCTGAAGGTGATAACCACTTGAGATTCAGTAACTCTATGTTGGATTTTAGGTGGATCTTTGGACTTTGGCATCTTATAAAACACACCTACACCATAATAGTTACATTAGAAAGAAGAACAACAGCCCCAACACCAGTTGGGTACTGTTAATCTATATACGGAACCCTGTGAGAAACGATGGTCAGTCCATCAGATAGTCAGATGTCTCCCAGAGGGGAATAGCGGTGGCATAGCTTAGTCAATAATGTTAGGGGAGGAGTGTACGATTTCCCAACAATTAAAGAGGTGGACACAACTAAAAAGGATAGAGCTGGCTGGGGACAGTGGATAGTGGGAATGGAGGTTATTAGGGATACCAGTTTTCTGCCCATACCCAAGTTCAGCAGACCAGGCTTAGGGTGGGTAGTGAGAGCCTGCCTTTAAGTAAGACAGGCCCAGTGGCAGACCATGCTTAAAGAAGAGACAAATCAGAAGGAATAGGCAAAGTGAAAGCTGCAAAATAGTAAAATTGCTGCAGAATACCTAGCAGTGTGCAGTGGTGATCTGCACACCAAGAAATCAGTTATTCATCGACCATTCTCCCTTTTAGTAGAAAATATAGGGGTGTTATCATAAATCTGAATTTCTAAAGGTTTTAGCCATATATTTATGTGCTAAGGATATTGCAGTTTGTTCTGTTTTATTGACGTATACAGTTGTCCATTATTTGGCTATATATGGTTGTTTCGTTTTGTGCTACATTTCCTAATTATTCAGCTGCATTTAGTAGGCATAACCTAATGTTTTCACAATGGGTATGTGGCTTGAAAACATGATGTCATTTGTCAGTAGAACTTGAAAGGATGTTGAACTGAGATAGCACAATGCAGACAACTGTATGGCTTTGACTATGCATAGTACATGTGAAGGTGACAAAACTGTGTCTAATGCGTACTGTTGTTGTAGGATGATGTGTGATTGTGGCTCGAGCTGGATAAACCACTGATCTGGAAAAAACGTTACCATCAGGGTGGCTTTTAGCTAATTGGCTGGCCTAGGAGTTGTCTCCTAACGAATGACATGAGAGAGGATACCACGATGCAATGACTTGAAGGGTGATAACAGAAAAAGTAGATGGAACCAGACTGACAATTGAGAAGAACAGAGACATACATACAATTTAAAACCCTCACTACCACCCCACCCCATGTGCTAAAGATGATGAGGGGCCTTTAGGTATACACAAAAGGAAAGGAGCAAGTAAGCGTGAAGGTGACACAAGGATATCTGTGACAGAGACTTTAACCACTAAACTATCATAATTAAAAGTGTAATATTACATGTAATACTCTAGTGCTGGTACATTAAACATCCATACTACTTTAAGAGGATTGAAACTGTGGTCAATGGTCTGGAACAGTATTTTGATGCCACAGTAGAAGGGAAAATAATGAAAATCATCACAATCCAATATGTTTCTCCTTTGAAATGTAAACATACACTAGCAAAAACAAGATGAAAACATGCCTAAAGTATTTAATAGTTTAGACTAATCCTAAATATTTTTTTTAAAGAAATAGAGGCAGAATTGCTATATTAAAGAGCAATTATACAGTGGATTGTACACATATTTTTATTTAAGTACCATATCTTGGTCTTTCCATAACCTCAGAGTACCTAGAACCTAGAAGTGTCCAGTATTTTTATATGAGAAAGGAGGCAGCCCATCTTGTAATTCCTCAAAAAACTGGGTACACTCACTGAATGCTCACAGTCATGGTTAGGACTCACAGCCAGATGCACCTCCATGGCACCAACAGACAGGAATGCAACAGTCAGGAACACAACAGTAGGTGTGATTAATACTTCTGAAATATGAGTACGGTAGCTTCACTACAAACCTTCCTTCCTCACAAAATAGGTATAGCACACCATCAGCAGTGCAAGCGTGTGTATGAATGTGGGTAAGCATGGATGGTTCTTCGGTGGAAGTGTGCATGTGTGTCCAGATAGCTGTGTATCTACATGGGTGTGTATAAATGACCTTGATGCTGCTGCATTTGGTGCTGCTCTCCATCTATACATATTTAGCTTTAAAAGGGGACTATTGAGTTTGAAAAGCAAGTACATCTACCTGCTAGGCAATGAAGCAAGATAAACCTCTGTAGTGGGGGAGCATCATTACAGAATCTCATCAAGATTCCTGATACTGCACAGTGACTTAGGGTTGCCTCATGTGCACTTACAAATCATGCCGTAGTAACGGAAGATTCTACAATGACCAATACGATGTCTCTGATATAACACTGTAATGTGTCACTACTGGCTGTAGAAGAAGATCATAACGGAAAGAATAACAGTCATCTCAGAATGATGTACGACATGCGTTTAACACATATGTTTGAGTTTGAAGGTCACATATGCAACTGTAACTCCAGCAATTGTGCTAACCATGTGCCTTGATTTGTCAGAACATATATATTATTTACAGCTCTTCAGAATGATACAACATAAAGCGCCATGGAGCTAATCATTGGGATGCTAATTAATGCATTAATTGGGGTCAGTAAAAACATCAGCTTTGTGCTGCTCTTTTCAGAGAAGATACAGACCCGCCAAAAACATTGGCCTTATGATCCACTGTTACACTCCGGAGACAGCTGCGTGACACTCCATGCAGAGCCTAAGAGAACTGGGTTATGAAGTGCGGGGTGCTTTAAAGACCTGACTTGGTATGCTGATACTACGCCTGATATTTCTCATACACACAGGAAGATTCAGAGAGAGGAAACCTGTGGCTGTAGTGAGGTACACAAAATTTAAGAGCTGAGTTTATTTGCTGAAGCACTGTATCGCAAGTGTCCAAGCAACACACACAAGGCCTGAGAGGGGCAGGAAACTCCAATGTTATGTGCTGATTGGATCACTCTGGTCATCATCTCAGGCAGCCAGTGGTTTAAGTAGTGACTTGGAGGTCTTATAAAGAGGCATGGCCTACGAAGTTAAGGGTGTGACCTAACATATGAAAACTAAAATCCTGTGCTTTGCAAAGCATGCCACCTGACCAGTATTTGAATGTCTTGTTATGAGTTTTATGTTGTTGCATTCAGACATATAACACAACATCGAACATACGCCTAAAACAAGCCTCGTCTATTGGCCGTGCAAATGGTAGTTAGCAGTATCAACACAATCATTTTGATTTGAATAATTTCGAATAATTAGAAATTAAAATTCTACAATCCTGAAAACGTGAGACTGAGACTTGATAAACATTAAGATCTGAGGAAGGTGAGGAGTTTCAATCACTTCTCTTTTTTTCATGCCAGTGTCCTCTGCCATCTCTCACTATGTGAGACACTTAGGGGCATATTTAAAAAAAGTGGTGCTGCACTGTGAGCAGCGTCACTTTTCTTGCGTCCTTTATCGCCCCCCCCCAACACCACCTTGCGTGTGCCGTATTTAAAATATGGCGCACCATGGCATAGGGTAAGGGGTAATTGCACTATTTTTCATGACGCTATTGATGTACTCTGCAGGAGTAGCGCCAAAATATAGGGGCCCATTATGACAATGGCATAATGTGCAGCGCCAGGCATAATGTATGCATAGGGAGCGTTCCCTCATTAGGGGGGCCGGAAAAGTGGCGCAAGGAAATCTAACAGATTTCCTTGCGTCATTTTGTATGGCACTTGTAATGCCTGTTCAGAGCAGGCGTTAAAGGGGGGCTCCCATTATTCATAATGGGCCCCTATGTACTCTGCAGGAGTAGAGCCAATACTTTGGCACTACTCCTGTAGAGTACATCAATAGAATCAATAAAAATGACGCTATTGTCCCCTACTCTGTGCCATGGGGAGCCGTATCTTAGATACGGCGCACACATGGTAGCGGTAGGGGGACGCTAAAGGGTGCAAGGAAAGTGGTGTTGCGCTGAGTGCAGTGCCATTTTCCTTAAATATGCTCCTAAAAAAAGTGATAACACAAACATGGTGGTCGAGCTCAGAGATCAGGACAAGTGAGAGCAGCCCACAGTATGCAACCGTGTATCAAAGTTTGTACTTTGTGGGACAATATATCGGAGGTAAGTACATCAGAGTCTTTACACCACATGTAGGTTTTCCAGATGTTTACTTTGCAGATAAGTAGATTTTTATTTGTTTAACTTCATCTATTTTATAAGTGTATAGGTGTATGTGCTGACATATGTTTATGTATGCAAATCTATACATACAAGATGAAGGAAATGACCATTGTTACTTGTTGTATCCCCAGATGTTTGCACTATCTGGTTTTGTTTTCTGTAGAACCCTGTGCACTTTATCCCTGCTAACCAGTTGTAATGTACCCGTGCTCTCCCTTTTAACGTGGTTGAATTGGTTGAATTGACATAACCCTCATTGGCATGTTTATCTTACCTATACGTTCTGGGTATATGGTACAATTGAACCTGTCAAGATAAATCCTTATGATAGGTCTAAGCTTTCATCTTAAATATAAATAGGTCCCATTTAAGTAGGCCTTACTGTCAATAAGGCAGAGTGGTATTTAAAAGAAGGACACCAAGAAATTAAATGTTAAACATTTACTTACAATAACTAGCACCTACATACTATTTTGACTGTATTCAAGGTCAGTTTTTCATAGAGAAACACTGGGATGCACTACTACATTTAATAAAGCCATTTGCAGATGGAGAACACCTAGAAATGCCATTCTTGGACTCTTTGTAATATTTCTTAAAAGCTCAATTTAAATATTGAGGAAAAGAAAGTTACATTTTCTTAAAGCCTCTGAAGGCTAATTTGCATTATGAACCAGTTGCAGCCTTCTGAGTGGTCAAACAATAAATGAGGTGTGAACATTGCTACCAGAGCACAGAGCAAAGAATAATGCTGGACTTGGAGAGGTGTTTCAGTTACTTTAACAAAATGTCAATTTGATCAGTGCCCAGGAATTTAATTGATTTCAAAAGGGTCGCTACTGACAAAGGCAGATGTCAAATGACATCTGCACAGGCTTTTTCTTTGCTCCCCCAGTCAGGCAGTCACTAATCCAAGTGGTGGGGAGGGAACTGCCAGAGCTAGTTTGAAGTGATGACAGAGGGGGGCAGTTGGTTTTTTTCCTGGCCACGCCTCTGGGGCGAGCACACAGGCTCTACACAAGGGGAGAAGGGTTTCACATCTTGGATTTAGACAGACAGGGCCACTGTAGGACAGTTTCCAGTATGGCACACAGAAAATGCTGAAAAGGTGGTAGCATAACCCCTCGGAACATTTACACCATTGGTTAGGGATGAGCCAGGATTTAACCACAAGCCACAATCAGGCATAAATGTGGCATCCTCTGTACCCTCCTCAGAATACTACCAGACCTGAGAAAGATCAGAAAAGGAATTAATCTGCTGTTTGAGACCAGAGAAGAGTGCTGAAGGGCTGGACAAATTGTTTCTTGTACCCAGAAGAAAGAAGTGGACTCCAGGGGTCATAGTTTTGACCTCCTGTTCAAGCTACAGAGACCTTTACTGAAGATTTCCAACTGACCCCTTTCACCTGGACCTGCTCTCGACCCTTGAGTGGTCTCTGCTGAAGTGAGTCCTTACCACCTAGTGCTATTCCTGAGATCCTGGGACCTGCGGCTCAGCCTGGGTAAACTTCTCCTACCACCTTCAAAAAGACAAACTTGCCAAACTAATCTGACCAAGATGAGCTGTCACTGGGCTGAAGATTCACAATTTTCACACTGCAGCAAATCAGTAGGACCTGGTGGAGAAGGTATCTGGCCATGTGGACCCCTTTTTGGCTACAGACTGGAGCCTTTCCCTGCTGAAGTAATCAGAGCTCCAAAAATGTTATGAAGTGTGTATGAAGGAATCTTGATCAGATGAATCTGTCAAAAGTATCTGGCCAGCAGGGGACATTCCTTGGGCATGAAATTTGAGTTTCTCCCATTCTCAGCTTTCCTGGCAAAAACCTTCACAGAGACTCAGTTTGAGGGCTAGCTGACCTCCTCAGCTGCTCTCGCCAACTAAAGATTTTTTACTTAAATTCTGAGACTAAGGGCCTCATTTACAAGGAACTGGCACATTGGCTCTGATACACCAGTTTCCTTGTGTACCCCGCACCCCCTAACAACACCATGGGAGAAATGTATTTATAATACAGCACACCATGGCACTCGTACTCGTTAGTACAACTGCATCACAATATTTGATGCAGTTATGGTGCTTTGCTGGACTAGCATCAAAAGTTTTGACATTAGTCCAGTCGAATCTGGTCCCTCTAGCCAACCACAGTCGCAGCTGGCCCCAAATTGCACCTAGGTCCTGGCCAACAACGACTAGTTGACTGTGTTTAGCCTTTAACACTATTTGGTGATATTCAAATTCAAAATTGTGAAAAATTCATAACACCGATTCCCCTTATTGGAAATTAGTTTTTTTAGTGTCTTTTTATTTATTACAATTTATGAAATTTTTCTAAATTGCTTTGGAATTCCTATAGTGCTGTGGTTTGACTTTAATATGGTCTTGGTACTGCATAAAAACTTTTACATTGCCTCTAAGCTTGTCTGCTTTGTTCCATAATTACCTGGGATTGAGGTCAAGTTAATTTCATGATTTTAGTGGTTCACCATAAAGGGTTGTGTTTATTGTTTAAGGTGGGTAGTCACCTGACATTAGCTAACAACCGAATTTCTTACATATATACATATACATAATTACAAAACATATACACATATATAATGATGAGAGAAGGTTATTTTTTTAAATGAATATGTTTGAATCAATTAAATTATTATAATTAATACTCGTAAATGTAGGATTGCCAGTAACCTCCTTGGAACACTACATTAAAATAAAATGTGTGTTATAGAATAAATATTAGATTAGGTAATACAAGATGGTAATATTCATTAATATGAACTATACATTAATGTAAAATTGTAAAATATTTAATTTAAACTCTGGGTATATGGTATTAAAAATGAAACTCTCCGTTTTAAAGAGTAGTAAGGAAGTTTTATGGTTCAGGTAGATTCTATGGGTGGATTGGGGTTTTTAGGGTTCAGAGATGGTTAGTTTTTTGGAGTGAAACAGAGTTCTTAGGATTGAAGGATATGTAATGTCTGGGTAGTAAGGAGTTCCTAGGGTTCAAGGGTGGGTAATGTATAGTTATAATAAGGCATTTTTAGGGTTCAGGGTTGGATAAAATTAAAGAGTAGAAAAGAGTATTTAGGGGTTAGTGATGCGTAGAGTTAAAGGCTAATAAGGATCTGTTAGGATTCTGGGATGGGTAGAGATAAGGAATACAAAAGTGTGTTTAAAATTCATGAAGGGGTAGTATATAGGGATTGTAAAAGTTTATAGGGTTTAGATATCTACAACTATACTATAGGAGGTTAAAAAATACTACCATACCTGCGTTGTACAGGCTGCACAGATGTAAGATCATGTAATGCAAAGGCGCTCCCAATGTAATGACCTTGATGTAATGTCATCACCTTAAAAATAGCGACTGATATTCACGAGCTAGAATTATGGCTCTAAACTTATTTCATTTGTGGCGCATAGAGATCAGATATGTATGCGATGTGACATTGGAGGGCATAATTTCAATCTTTCACGCAATACAGGACAGCAAGCAAAGTTGCTGCACTGAGTTGTGTGAAAGGGAGATAGCAGAAATGTTCAACATTTGCAAAGATATGGAGTATTTCTGCTCTTTCTTTGCACTAGCCCAGTGTTGAAACTTAGATGCCAATCAATGATCAACTTTAAGAAGAGTCCTGAGTGAAACATGTGTTGTACTTTAACATGAATAACCTGAAGCAATGTTGTTATCCCCCTGAAAAGACATTTCAGAACCTTTGCTTCCTTCACTTCCATCCATAGTAGTATTGGCCACCTGATGTGTTCTGGTTGAGAAGTAGCTTCCGAATTAGCTTGTTTGGAATCCCCATATGAAAAGCATAAATTTACACAATCCAAGTTAATGGCTCCTTTTATCAGAAATACATTTTGGGAAAAACAAGTAGAGAGATACTTTAGTTAGTATTGAAATCTGTGAACCAACCCTTTGCATGAGTCACAAACAATAGACCCCATGCTGAGATCTGAATCAACAAGGAGCCACTTAGTAGCTACTTTTCTCAGATGTTTTGTTCTTGTTCACTAATCGTTTCCCTTGGTCCCAATTACAAGAATCTGAAAGTGTTAGTCATGTTATGGGAATCTCCTGAGCAATCATTATTGCAAAGGAGTAGAGACATTTAGTTATATTCATAGATTTCTTAACAACAACTGCATTGTTTAATTTGTGTGGGTGATTGCATGTGGTGGGCACCGGCACTCTTCGCTGAAGAGCCAGACTTATTTTTATCATCAATCTTTGACCCAAAGAAAGAGCGAGAGAAAGGCAGAGAAGAGAAATATAGGAAAATAGTGATAAAAGGAGAAAACTGGAGTGGAAAAGCACATGCAAATTTGAGTTGATTAGACAGGATTTCTATGCTGGTGTAAGAAAAAGGCATCAGATAAAATCAAGATTAGTCAGCCCTCATACTCAGCAACCCCAAACATTCAGCAGTTATAGCAGTGGACTACTAAGTGAAAGTTTGTGAACCTGCAGGCCTAAATGTCTAAATGTACAAATTTGTCATGCAACAGTAGCATCTAAATTTGCTCTGCTGCATTCTGAAAAAGTGAAAGCAAATTGCAAGCCATAAATTCTAAAATTGGCCTGCTGCTGCTGTCATACTCTGTGCTGGTGAACAAACAGATTGCCTGGGATAAGATAACTCAACAGATTCACAATACTGTGCAGAAATTAGTGTGCACTGTCCACTACAGGATTTTTACAGTACGTACACTCATCCAATACAAAGTCCTATGAATAGACAATTTCACAAGATTTCCAGGCATCGGATGAGTGAAATGGCACTGCAACACTCATAAAAAGAGACTTTTTATGAGAACCAAACACATTTCCCTTTATGTGCACCTTCTTAAGTAGGCAATATCCCATCTGGATACCTTAGAAGACTGGCTTTGTGTCAAAACCCATGGGTGTTTGTGATGCCCCCGTCCCAGTAATTCCCCTTTGACACAAATCAACACAAAGCAACACAAAGATGTTTTGCACTAAAAAAGGGCCCTTTTCCAGTGCCAAGCACCTTTTATACTGGGTAGAAAATATCATGCACTGCTTTCTGCTGCTTTGTATAGCTTTGCATTAGTACCAACCTTTAGTAAATTTAGGCCACAGTATGAATACCATGAATGGGATTGGTGATCCGTGAAGGGATCGTGAAGGGATCGTTAACAGCTTTGACCTACTCAGTTGAAAACCTTGTGATGAAAAAAGGTAAAACTTTTAAAATGACTTCACTATTTCTTACTCATGGAGTACAAAGGGATGATTAGTTGCATTTCATTCAGCAGAAAAGTTGTTGTCTCCTATTTTACGTTTGGGCTGGTACCTAAGTACTCTCTGCTCTTCCTCCAGCTCCAATTACCCTACTCCAAAGTGCACACTAACTGTGATTTAAATCACCCAGGTGGTCTAGAAGCGATGCTTTGATTTTCTTCCAACTTACCATGGACTGTGCATCAGCCTAGGTTTTGTGTATAGAATTCATCTTATTTAAGGAGCAGGGACTAAGGTGGCAAATCATTAGTACAGTTTGTGTTTCCACTATTTTATATAACATATAAATTGGGTTATTGTTCACTTAAATCTCTGGAATTAGTCTCCCTTACCAGATCAGTTCATTTGTTTGTTAACTCCCAGCTTCTGTCACCTCGAAGTATATGACTGATTTCTCTGTCTGGCATGTTAAAACTATCAACACAGGTATACATGGCAAGTCTGTTCCAAAGGACATTAGGTACCAGAAAATGGATAGTAATAACTATAATATATAACACTAGGAAAGAACAAAACACAATGGTATCTAGCGCCATATTATAAAACATGTTATGATTATACTATTGAAACTAGAGTATCTACCCATTATATTATAGCGTTATTCTTCACGGGTGCAGTTAACGATTTTCTCTTATTCACAGCACTCAGAAGCACCACCAAAGTTGCAACTTTCCATTAATTTTTTTATTTTTATTTCTTTATTGCATTTATATTTCAAAAGTAGCATATTTCAGAAAAAAGGTACGTGCAAACTACACGTATACAGTCAACTACAATTCGCAACAGATAACATATGGGGAAGATTCGTAGGCAAGGAATACCCGTGTACTCACATTACAGAATTAGTGTAACAATTATGTATAGGCGCTCAGTAGTCTATTCCCATACACACATTTCTGATCTACATGCGCATACAGGAATGTGGCATGTCATGCGAAGTACTTTACGCTACGGACATTCACCACCCACAGCAGGGGAATTAGAGCTGAGCGGCGCATGCATCAGCGGATTTTAGAGGTCGATCAACATTAGCTCCCATTGTGACGTAAGAGGGTATTTGCGTAACCCCAACACATCTTCACGTCGAAGAGCAGTACGCTCCGCTCTTGCCCAGTCAGCGACTGCACCCATGCTTCATATGACGGTGGATCAGGGGATCACCATTTTCAGGTTATAAGGCATTTAGCTAATAAAAACCCTAGGTCCAGACAACGAGAAGTGGCCTTCACCTTTTTACCCCTTAGGGAACAGTCCCAGTATGCATGTCTCCCACGTCTGTGGTAAGGACCGGTCCACACAGTGCACCAAGCGCGCCAGACCAGAGTTGCGCAGAGTTGGGCACGACCACAGCATATCCAAGAAATCCGCTCCCAGACTCCAGCAGAGCAGGCAGGTGGGATCTGTGCTATTAAAGTGTCTGTTGATCTTCTCATGTGTGAAGTAGGCTCTCTGAATAACAATAGTATTGAAAGGGTGGAATCACATATTGTGAGGAATACACATGGGGGTTTCCAGCAGTCACCCATTCCTTGTCAGTGAAAGGCCTCCTCCTGTCCCTCTTCCATCGTCTGCAAAGGGCCACAAGGATACCAGATGTGAGCAGTTGAAGAGAGTCAGCCATCCAGTGTATCAAATGTCTCTTGTCTCCAAATACATGTAAGTACTGCAGTGTGAGGTGTATTTGGGGCTCCCTTGTGAGGTCGCCCCATGCACGTAGTAAGACATGCTCTAGGGAGCTATACAAGAGAAAGGTACCCGGGTGCAGACCAGTGGCCTCCATCAGCGTGTCATGGGTGTGGAGTGTACCATCCGTGTATAGGTCCCCCAGTGTGTGGCTCTGCGCCTCATGCCAGGGAGCCAACTCTGCAGGCGATGTGATACATGCGCCACGAGGTGTCCCCAATAGTGGTATAGCCAGTGCATAGGGTGTGATGTCCCTTGAGAGGTAGCAGCATCTACGGTAGCAGCGGTATGCTAGGTTTAGTAACATGGGCACTGGAGCGGGGGACTTGGTACAAGGGGGAATAAGTGAAGCAATTTATAGCGCGACTATGCAGGCAAGTCGGTAGCAGTGTCTGCTAGCTGTCGGGATGAGAACCAATGAGCCACCCATTGTAGCTGTGCAGCCATATAGTAGTGTTCCAAGTTGGGCGGCGACAACCCTCCCTGGTTTGTTGGGCGATAATGTTTAGAGAGGGCCACTCTACAGCGGGATGTATTCCAAATGAAATTATGCACATCCCGCTCTATGGAGCGAAAGAAGGAGGCCGAGATATATAGAGGCAGATTCACAAATTAATATGGTAATCGAGGTAGTTTTATCATCTTGATAAGGGCTACTCTGCCCATGACTTTCAATGGTAATGTCTGCCAGAACAACATCTGACGACGCAAACCCGACACGGCACGCGTCAGGTTCCCATCAAACAGATCAGATTCCCTATGGTATATCTGTATGTCAAGGTACCTGAATGTGCTAGATTGCCACACAAGTCCACGGGCAAAGATGTGAGGTCAGGAGCAGAAGCAAGTGGCGACCACAGAAAAACACAGGACAGAGACCTTCGCATGCACACTCCACAACAATATTATATCACTGGGAAAATCCGCTAGGTCTCTAATATACACTAGAAGGTCATCTGCGTATGAAGAGACCGCATGTGTACCATCGCCCTTTGGTATCCCCAAAACATGCCCCATCCTGCAGAGCGCCACTGCTATCGGTTCCACTGCAAGAGCAAAAAGCAGAGGGGACAAAGGGCATTCCTGCCGCGCACCCCTCTTAATACAAATTGGTGATGATATGTGATGCCCTGTTTTGGTACCGGCTGATGTGGGCGTGTATAATAATTTCACCAGCTGTATAAAATGAGGACCGAAGCAGTATTTTGACAGAACCGCAAATAGGTAGGGTTATTCCAGCCAAATGCCTTCTCCAGATATATCACTATGCAGCCCGCACGTGGCCAGTGATGGGGGGGCATAGCACAGCAGATGGAAAAAGTGACGTATGTTAAGGGAAGTCCTGCAGCCAGGCACAAATCCAGTTTGATCCTCATGTACTATTGCAGGCACCAGAGGAGTCAGTCGCATTGCAACGACTTTGGCCAGTATCTTATAGTCTGTGTTTAGTAGTGCCAACGGCCTGTATGGGTGTAGACTAGTGGGATCTTAATGGGTTTTGAGAAGGGAGACCAGGGTGGCCTCACGTAAAGTAGGAGGTAGATGGGCTAGAGTCAGGGCCTCATCATATAAAGTAAGCAGTTTGGGTGCAAGTTGAGTGGAGTATGTCTTATAAAATTCAGCCGGTAGTCTGTCAGTACCGGGTACTTTGCCATTAGCGAGGGAACGGATGGCCTCCTGTATCTCGGACAATAATGGAGGGCCATCAACCTCCGAACAGTGCTCAGCCATGATCTGGGGCAGAGGCAACTCTGAGAGGATTGAGTCGATATCATTTAGGGGAGGATGCTAGGCAGTGCTGTACAGCGACTCATAATGAGCATGAAATGCCTCATGAATAGAATCCTGCGTATACAGCAAGTCGCCCGACTGCGCACGAATAGACATTACCAAAGTAGGGGAAGTCTCCTGTCTTATCAACCAGGTGATTAGGACCCTAGCTCTGTCCGCTTTCGCATGTACATTAGCCGAGTGAGCTGCATAGTTAAGACATCGCAGGCGTTCAAGGAGTTCTGAATGGGTTTTACACATGGCCTGTAATTGAGGTAGAGAGCTGGGATCCCGCACCACCTCCAACTCTTGCTGCATCAGTTGCTGCTCCACAGCAGATACCTCCCTTGACCTCGCAATGTAGCCTTAAACGCGTCCCATTCCACTGACAAGACGAGGCAGTGTCTGCATTAAGATAAAAATAGTTTGTGACCTGCTGGCCAGTTGACTCATAGAACGCTGAATCTTCCAGTGTCGCAGGCTGCAGCCTCGACGTGGGAGCAGGAGGCTGGGCGGTCGCACCCTAGTCGAGTTGAAGGTATTGGGTGTTGTGATCAGAATGAGTACGCCCCAGGTAGCCAGTCTGCACAACCACTGGAATCAGGCTAGCCGTGCTCAGCAGCCTGTCAAGTCGAACATGCAGATCATGAGGGGCCGAATAAAAGGAATATACTCTTGTGGCAGCTTTATGATGGCACCAAATATCTGTCAACTGCCAATGGTGTAGCCAGGTTGCGAAAAAGCGGGCATTCGAAATAGCAGGGGTGCGCTCCAAGGGCGGAAAGGACCTGTCCAGATGGCTATCTAACACACAATTAAAATCCTCTCCTATCAACCAAGGAACATCGCTCCAGCCCGCCAAAAACCACTTGCGTGCGCTCAAAAAGGAAGCCTGATCCACATTAGGGGCGTAGATATTACCAATGAGGATATGGTGCCCACCCAGTTTCCCACAGATGAACACATACTGGCCGTCAGCATCTGCAACCTGCTCCATCAGATCAAATGGGACATCCGGGCGGACCCATATCAGCACCCCCGCATATGATGAGTAATTTGTGGAGTAAACCTGACATTGCCATTTTCTTCTAAGCGTGTCTACCTCTGAACTCGTTAGGTGGGACTCTTGTAACAAAGAGACATGAGCTTTGCAACGATTCAAATAGGCATATATGGCATGTCTGCGCACTGGGGTGTGCATGCAACGGGTATTCCATGTCATTACCTTAACGTGCGCTATCATATGTAGTGCTTTGCGCGTAATTGCCACAGAACTGACAGCGTCACTGATGCGCACGCAGGAGCAGAGCAATGTGTGGTGAGTGACATCATGGATTGCCTAGTGGGGAACAGGTTGTTGGGAGTGGAACAACAAGGAGCAGATTGTAACATTAACATAACAAATACCAAAAGAGTAGCACACTAGAACAAGTGGCAGCCCAAACCTAGTAATTGTAACTAAAACAGCAAAATAGTTGGCGTTAGAGTGGGGAGGACCAGATGAGGATCTACAGTATGTATCAGTAAGGGAACCACATTGTGCACCGCCTTACTGAGAGTCCAGCATTGCGACCACATAAGGAGCAGTTTGGCCTAACAATAACTGCAATTGCATGAAAACAAGTGTGGAAATCGAAATACTTGAATTCAGATAAAAGTGTCTGATGTCTGCGGGGTTATCTCCTGGGGAATATGTGAATTGTGCACAGATGGCCACGTGGCAATAGAACTCCCTCCATCGGAGGAGGGGGAGCCTGGGATGTCGGGGCTGGAGCAACGATCCGCTACCGAAAGTGCGGCGGCCTGCCGCAGAGTGCTACGTCGCTCCTGAATTCTTTGCTCCAAGTCTGGAACTGTGGAAAGGTCTCTGTCAATTTGCAGCTTCAGTCCTCGCTGCCCCCTATGATTCTGCCGCGCAGTGTCCACCCCTGATGATTCCAGTCTCACAGCAAGGTTGGTGCTTTCATCGGCATTCTCAATCCAGTGCCATGCTTCCTCAGGAGTGACAAAGAAGTGTGTGGTGTTGGTGGTTTAGCTGGGAAGAGGAGAGAGTAAGTGAATCCCATCTCCCTGAGTCACCGCTTTACTGCTAGAAAGTTATTACGTTGTTTCTGCACCGTGATCGTGTAGTCGGGGAAAAACATCACTTTGGTGTTGCCCACCTGCATATCTGCCATTGAGAGGGTCTCCTTTAACACTATGGGCCTCATTCCGACCGTGGCGGTCATAGACCGCCAGGGTGGAGGCCGGAGGTAGCACCGCCAACAGGCTGGCGGTGCTACATGGGCAATTCTGACCGCGGCAGTAAAGCCGCGGTCAGAAAAGGGCAACCGGTGGTTTCCCGCCGGTTTACCCCTGCCCAAGGGAATCCTCCATGGCGGCGCTGCTTGCAGCGCCGCCATGGGGATTCCGACCCCCTTCCCGCCATCCTGTTCCTGGTGGTTGTTACCACCAGGAACAGGATGGCGGGAACAGGTGTCGTGGGGCCCCTGGGGGCCCCTGCACTGCCCATGCCACTGGCATGGGCAGTGCAGGGGCCCCCTAACAGGGCCCCATTAAGATTTTCATTGTCTGCCTTGCAGACACTGAAAATCGCGACGGGTACCACTGCACCCGTCGCACCCCTTCAACTCCGCCGGCTCCATTCGGAGCCAGGCTTCATTGTTGAAGAGGCCAAACCCGCTGGGCCGGCGGGCGGCCTTCTGGCGGTCGCCCGCCGGCCCAGCGGGAAAGTCGGAATGACCGTCGCGGTCTGTTGACCGCGGAGCGGTCTTCCGACGGGGTTACTTTGGCGGGCGGCCTCCGCCGCCCGCCAAAGTCGTAATGACCCCCTATGTCTCTGTCATGATAATGCAGGAAACCTATCATGATTGGTCGTGGGTTGGCCCCCGCTGGAGGTCGCCGACCCGGCACCCTATGCACCTGCTTGATGAAGAACACGGGAAAGCGTGTCCAGGGGGAGCACACTGCGCAGCCAGTCCTCAACATACTTCACTGGGTCCTGTCCCTCAGTTGCCGCTGGTAGGTCTACCAAGCGAACATTATTTCTGCGAGATCTGCCCTCTGCGTCCTCTGCACGCTGCTCCAGGTTTCATACTCTGTCCGTTAGCACCTTCAGGTAGGTTTCCAGATTGTTCACTCTGGGCGGCAGTGTCGTGACAGTTTGCTCTATTAATGCCACCCTATTTGCCAGCTTTCTGTGATCCACATGTAGTAGACTCAAATTCGAGGTAACCGTGTCTATCTTGGACTCCAAAGAGGTCCGCGTGCTGTCAATGGCCAGCAATACAGCATCTAACTTGTCCTCCAATGTGCTGGGACTTTCTGTGCTGGCCATAGCAGTCGTTGCTTGTGGTGGGAATCCCCGGGTTTGAGATGCAGGCGGCTCCCCCCCAGTTTGTTGCCGACCCATGACGTGCCACGTATTACCTTTGGGGTGCAATGAAGTAGTACACAAAGACCGATGCCCACCAGCCAGGTCACTAGATGGGCACAGCACTTGTTAGGGTGCCCAAGTAGGAGGGCCAGGCTGTCACTGATGTTCTCCACCAACCAGGGTTGGAAATATAGGATTGTTACCACCACACCTCACATCCAGGTGCAGTTGCTCACCTCAACCACCACAGTACCACGTCTCAAGTATCCCCACGAGTGCCGCACTGCTACACCAAGCAGCATGTTGTTGGCAGTGTCAGGTAAGTCGAACCATGTGGTGCTCGCAAAATCAGCTGGCCCAGCAGATCACAGCCAATGCCCTTATTATAATGTCCAGGACCACTACATCTCACACGAACATCAGTGTGTCCCCGGTAGGGCAGTGCAAGTTAGCCAGGTCACCTACGGTCACCAACCCAGGACACAGGTTGGGATTCTGCACGAGCAGCTCCGCATCTAGGAGCTGCCTTGATGACCCCAGTATTAGGCCACGATCGGTGTCACCATGCAGATCACAGCCAATGCCCGTATTATAATGTCCAGGACCACTACATCTCACACGAACATCAGTGTGTCCCCGGTAGGGCAGTGCAAGTTAGCCAGGTCACCTACGGTCACCAACCCAGGACACAGGTTGGGATTCTGCACGAGCAGCTCCGCGTCTAGGAGCTGACTTGGTGACCCCAGTATTAGGCCAGGATCGGTGTCACCATGCAGGCAGAATCCCATGCCCCGGTTTCAGGCATCTCTGGGAGTCGCTCATCTTTCACCACCGCAGCAGTGCTATCACTGCCAATGTTGCGTTTCCAGGCCCGGCGCGGCTCTTTCTCTGCACGTGCCGCTAGTTCCGTGAGGGCCTCACCGTTCATGCCGATGCACTACTGCGTGACACAAGTAGACCCGCACAGCCTCACACCTGATGCACACTGTTTACTACCGCAGGCGGCCTCAGTACGGGTCCACACAGCTATCAGGCGTCATCACGGGCCTAATTTAGTCTTCCGGTGGTTCAGCGCTCAGCACGCCATTTTACCGCCCCAGGGTGCCACCATCGTTGCTGGTGGCCAAAAAACAGAGACAGCACGAGGCGCTTCAGTTCCTCAGCGCTTCATGCTCATCTGTTGTGGCAGGCACCCCCTTGCCTAACGGTCGTCTTGAAGCAGGATTAATTGGCAGTGCAGCGGAGCTACCCTAGCTTGCGTCCGCCATGTTGGCTCTTCTCGCAACTTTCCAGTGATGTTGTTAATTAGTGAGTCATTACTTTTTTTAAAGGCTGCTATTTCTCCACTGTGGAATTGTACACACTATATACCTCCACAGTATTGAAAGGCAGTCGGATGTGCGAGAGAACACTTCTTTCATTTTTTTCCAAGGGGAAAACCAGTTTCCTTGTGTTTTTTTTCAATTGACACCTGAAGGGGATGACATTCTATCCCTTCACTGGAGTAAAATTGCAACAGCTTCCAGGTAGGAAAAAAGTCATACAGGAGAATGTGAATGCCCATATTCACAATGTAGTGGTATTTCACAAACTTACAAGACAAATCGGTTCTAGTAACAAGGCCTGGGAAAATTGTTAATTGTGGTGCCATAATTTGCAAATTTCACATCACCCTTGTTAAATGAAATTCCCAAAATGACAGGCCTACACCATGTTGCGTAATTACACTGCATCTGGAGCAAAATTATAGCATAGACAGACACACAGAAACAACTCGAACCACTAGAATGTGAGCATCTGTTGCTTGCAGCACGCAAGTTTTTTGCCCTGTTCTTGAGGGTGAAAGATACATTTTGCACTAAAGTATAGCGCTAAACGCTGGATTTGCATTTCATGTGATTTTGCGGACCTTTTGCGAAATTTCATGTAAAAGAATAAACATATCAGGGGATTTTTGACCAGCTTTATTTGTAAGGCCACCCCCCACCGCCCTCATAGTCTTTATTAATGCAAAATTGTAACCTCTCATTAAGAACAATTATGCCCTAATAAATGAATTTATGGCTGCTAAATCATAATT
Source organism: Pleurodeles waltl (assembly GCF_031143425.1). Lineage (NCBI taxonomy): Eukaryota > Metazoa > Chordata > Amphibia > Caudata > Salamandridae > Pleurodeles > Pleurodeles waltl. Next base: position 896,769,057 of record NC_090448.1, on the reverse strand, counting down.
TTATTAAACTCTGGCTTTGTTCACGGGCCTTACATCTTGTATATTGAAGGATGTGAAGACGCTACCAACTAACCACATTAGCCACAATTACAAAAGCACTCCCATTAGTTCAGTACTTCTAAATAACCCAGACACAAAATCCAATCCAAATCTTTAGTACAAGACATCGCCTCCCATATAAACTTAGGGCCAGATGTAAGTAGCCTTTTGCGCCTCGCAAACGGCGAAAAACGCCGTTTGCGAGGCGCAAAAGGCCTCACACGATGCAGAAACACATTTTGCGAGTTGGTACCGACTCGCAAATAGGAAGGGGTGTGCCCTTCCTATTTGTGAGTCGCACCGCAATGTAGAGTTGATTTGTGACCGCGAAAGCGGTCGCAAATCAACTCGCAGTTACCATCCACTTGAAGTGGATGGTAACTCATTCGCAAACGGGAAGGGGTCCCCATGGGACCCCTTCCCCTTTGTCAATGCTCACAAAATTATTTTTTCAGAGCAGGCAGTGGTCCTATGGACCACTGCCTAATCTGAAAAAAAACTAAACAAAAAGGTTTCGGTATTTTTTTCTATTTGCAGCTCGTTTTCCTTTAAGGAAAACGGGCTGCAAAGAGAAAAAAAAAACTGCTTTATTTAAAAGCAGTCACGGACATGGTGGTCTGCTGTCTCCAGCAGGCCACCATCCCCGTGAGTGCCTAGACTCGCTATGGGGTCGCAAACTGCGACCCACCTCATAAATATTTATGAGGTGGGTCTTTGCGACCCCATAGCGATTCGCAGAAGGTGTCTGAGATACCTTTCTGCATTCCCTTTTGCGAGTTGCAAATTGCGAGTCGCTGAGACTCGCAATTTGCAACTCGCAAAAGGGAACCTTCCTACATCTGGCCCTAAATTCCTCCGTAATGCTCAAACTCATAGCAAAACATGCATAAGTCACATATATAAAACACAGGTAATATCTGCAGCTTGACGTATCTGTTACTGATAAGAATGCGCAACATGGAAGACGTAGGACCGAATCGTGATGGGCTCACTCAGCTCTACAACCTTCTACGATCAATAGTTTTATTAGACATTAGTAACAACTGATGTCAGTGCTTTCACATAAGACTGATTCAGCTGTATGCTTAACTTCCCTTCTGCCAAAGAAAAACTTCACCTGTATTCAGTTCAACACACCTCTTCTCAGTTAGGGCACAATGCAAGTGGTGCTTGTGGACAAACCAGAATGTACCTATGTGGGGTGTTCTGTAGTACCAGTACTTTACCCCAAATGCTTTAAGTAGTAAAATAGAATGGAGTTGGCAAATATAAACTGTTATTATAAATATGCAATGTAAATAATAAAAAAGCGCTACCAATTTTCGTAAAAAAAGTTGCCTTTCCAGTAAGGCTCCAACGGGGTAATAAATGTATGCAGCCGGATAGGATAGTAGCTGAAGTTGATTGTTATGGGTGGTGCAACCAATCCACTGCAGGGTTGTCTACAGTTAATGTACATGTTTTGCCGCTCATACGCTCACCCCATGTCTGGGTCACAGTTAATGCAACTGTATCCTTGAGGATTCTGGGGCATATTTAAGAGTCCCTAGAGCCACCGAGCATCACTTTTCGTGACGCTCCGGTTGGCAATGCTCTGCGCTGTATTTACAAGGCGGCGTTACGCCACTTTTTGTGGCTCAATGCCACCTTGTTAATACAGCCCCTTCACATGCAATACTTTGTGTGGAAGGGACGTGCAATGGGTGTTGCTGTGGGCGTGCCACAGAAACACCCATGACATTTCGACGCTGCCTCAGAGTTTCAATATTTCATAAACCTAAGTCAGTGCCAAAATCTAACGCCACCTCAGAGGTGGCATTAGCATGGTGCAACGAGGAGAAATGTTTCAAATGTTTTCATTTCTCCTCGTTTTTTCTCTTTCTATGTGTACTAGAAAGAGCAAATTGCCATTTAAGCTTGTTTTTGTGCAGGAAGGTGTTCCTCCCTGCACAAAAAACAATCTCCCCCTCAACGCAGTCATTCTTGCACTATGGTGCAAGGGTTGCTGCGTTGGCGCACGGCAGCAAATTTAGCGCCGGTGCAGGGGGAAACACAGGGGTGCACCGTATTCTAGTAAATACGGTGCATCCCTGCATTTTGAAAATGGTGGTGCGCAGCGCTGCCAAATTTAGCACAGCGACGCACACCATCATTTTCTGTTAAATCTGACCCTCTGTTCCGTTTTGCAGGACATCTATAGAACATGTTGCAGGAATTAAAGTCCTTCAAAAAGAATGTTACTGGCAGTTCTATCCTCTGGTGTGTTTTGGTAGGGTGGTGCACACTATACAGATCTAAATATTGCTGCATCAGACTCAGTATTGATTTGAAGGAAAAATACAACTGCTTAAAACTGATTATAATGAACCCTGTGGAAAGATGCTTGGGAGGAATCACCTATTGGGTGGCCAAGAAAGATGCCCACTATCTAGGCAGTATCTGGCATCCATATAGACTCCCTTAAGTGTCTAAATTCGAATGCATGGTCTTCTGTGTTAGAGGTCACAGAGAGGCTAAACAGGGTCATTGTTGCATTTGTTTGTTTTGGCAGTTTCATTTTCACCAGTGGAAGTGAAACCGGTTGATTGGTATGAACAAATGATTTTTCCTGAAAGCCATGAACCTGCTTAGTGACTCGCTTCTCTAGTAGTTTATAGGCATATGGGTGGTCTGAAATTTGTTTGTAGAGGGAAAAGATGTAGGGCCCGATTCACAAAGGTACTTATGTGTAGTAAAGTTACGACTACCGAGTCTCTGCACTCGGGGTGGATTCTCGCTCAGGGTGGAATCTTTAGCAGTACTCAGTGCTGAGATTTCACTTTGAGCGCAGAGATTCTGCCACAAGTGCAGAGACTCTGCACTCGTAACTTTACTATACATAATTACTTTCGTGAAACGGACCCTAGAACTCTAATACTGAATTTGAACTTGGCCAAAAAAATCAGAATCGTGATATTGGGCAAGTCATTGAATCCCCTTCGCCACAAACTGCATGTATGTACGGGCCTGATTTACAAAGATAAACTTAAATATATGTGTGTAAATTTACTCTTTTTCAGTGTTTACAATAGTGCAATGTGATACTAAGTTTATGAGTGTGGAGACTCTGCAGTCAGGGCAGAGAACTCACACATAAAACGATAGGTAAGGCCTATCTCTCAGTATTCACAAACTTACTATTAAATGGCAGTTTTGTGAATACTGAAAGAAAGATTAAACTAACACAAACATGTAAGTTTGTCTGTGTGAATCAGGCCAACAGTGTAATGTAAATAGACGTGGTGAACAAGTGACCTAGGAAGTGAGTTCAATGTACAGCACTGCCTATTTCAGATGCCATAATTACTGCACAATTAAAGCATGCGAAGGACTCTACCGTTCCTGGTAGTAAGGGCTGAGCTCTCTAAAAAACTAAATGAAGTTTTGGTGTGTCTGCACCGTGGGGGATATAACTAGAGGATGGGTTGAGTGTTATAATCCCATTCTACATAATCCCGCTTCTGTTACCAATTTTTGGTAGCATTGTTCCGAAGGGTTCTAGTTCACTATGTGGTTTAGTTCGCAATGGAAGGTATCATGCTACTCTTTATTAATCCTGCCTGATGCTCCATGACAGACTTTTGTGCTCCATGTTCTGTTGTCTTCGCTGTTGGCTTTCCACCATTGTCATACTCAATTTGAATTGCCCTCTTCAAAATGCAAAGTTATAAATTGTACCATTTGCTCACTGATTTTTTACATTATTCCAGTTATTTGCCTTTAGAGTGGGGTGCCAGTTGTTTTCGTTGATTTCCTTTAGTTTCCTCCACCTGATAACCTTTGGTTGTGGCTTGATATGAGTGCCAATGCCTTGCCCCATGATTCCCATATAACAGGTGACCAGCATGTGGACTGATCACAACAGAGGCTGGTCTGTTGCCTTTAATGTTTCTTTAGATGTGTGAAGATAAGGGTCTGCTTTGGTGAGAAGGCGGTGGGGAAGAAGTTGAATAATTCAGTTAATTCCTAAGGATTTTTTTTTTTTAAATACCTCTGGAGTGAACTTGTTCACAGAAAACGTTCTGGAATAATACTAGCAAAGGGAAATAATTTTAAAGAACTCAACCGAGAAGTTGTCGTAACCAGGTCTTAACCTTCTGTGTAGTGAAGGTTATCAACACACCAAAAAAAACACCCATTTTCGTTATGTCACCCAATAGCTGTACTCAGAACTTGACAGCTCTTCTACACACTCATTCATAACCCTACCTCCTCTCCCAGTTACTGATAACGGTAATTTTGTTCTCAACTGGTGATCTAAGGCTGTGCAGCATACTTACCAGCCTTCAGATACTTACAATCAGTGAACACTTCGAAATATGTTGTGGGTGCCAGAAAACTGGACAACGCTGAGCCCTTCATTAATATGAAACGTAGGCTGCTTTTTGGATACACCTGACAATATTTAAAACAATTATGGAATACAATAAATATGCTGATGGAAACCCGATGACAGACAAATTGCAAATTAGCCTATCGAGGGAGATAGTTAAACTAATACTGTATTAAAAGGGATTATTTTCAAATATTTGAAAAGCAACTGTGTTAACGTCTGCCAAGTGTTTCAATCTTATCATCTAAGAAAATTATGCCCCGGGCTTTTATCTGTTTAAGGAAAAACAATGGGAGACATGTTCTCTGACAATGGATTTTGGATTTTTTTTGCAGGTTTGTCACCACGACGACGTCATGGGACCTATCTTCTATTTTGTGTGCGCACTAGTAATGGTTGCCTATGGTTCAGATGAAGTCAGTCAGTCACAGCATACACATGAAAAAGCCCACGTTGGCAAAAGCACGCAGAGTCCCAAAATGATATCGGCAAGCCTGCGTTTCGCTTTCGATATTTATAAGCACAGTGCATCAAGATGCCCTTCAAAGAACTTCTTCTTTTCCCCTTTGAGTATTTCTACTGCCTTTGCCATGTTATCCGAGGGGGCCAAGTCGAAGACCCGTGAGCAGATCATTGAGGCGCTTGGCTTCAACCTTACAGACATTGAGGAAGAGGAAATAAACAAAGGCTTTGAACACCTAATCCTCTCTCTCCCCAAGAATGAGAGCAAACTATCAGTGACACTAGGGAATGTGGTCTTCCTGAAAGACAAGCTAAAGCTACTTGAAACTTTCAAAGGTGCTGCAAAACACCATTACCAGGCAGAAATACTGACGTCAAACTTCGACAGCCCAGAAGACGCTACAAATCAGATTAATGATTATGTAGAAAAGCACACTAACGGGAAAATTGTGGACTTGGTAGATAGTTTGGAAGAGAACACCAATGTGGTTCTTGTGAACTACATCTTCTTCAAAGGTAAGCATCACAACATGTTCTAATGTGTATCCATCATGTTCCATTATCTCATATTAAATGCATAAGATAGCATTAGCATTGCTTGGTGTTCACTTGTATAATCTTGATGGGAATGCAAGGTCTATAACTGCTTTCCACAAGAAATAATGAACAAAGCTATTTAATAAACTGAGTTAAAGATTAATAACAACCCATCAATGCGCATAACTTCAACTGAATTTGTACTGTCCTAGTCAGAATTTTGGAGAGAGCATCTTAAAGTACTTCCTGATGCCCTTCTTAGCCATACATAGGTGGCTGACCTTAAGTGATAAAACGCAGCTTATCATACGCTAATATATCTTTTTATACTGGTGTTTCATTGCCATGACATACCAGCACCAAAATCTACAGCTCCTACCTATTAACAAGGAAAAAATCGTCATATGGTTTATACAATTTTTTAGGAATGTGCAGGTCCGAGGTTTTATGGTGAAAACCATTTGGTGTCAGACGCATGTACCAGAGGATTCAAATAGGAACTTTTTGATTCAAAGGAACTCAAACCTTATTTCTGCCCTTTACAACTGTGCACTATCATCTCTTAACTACAGAGCTTAGAAACAGTAAACACATTATATTAAGTGCTGTGTAAAAACAAGGTATTATTATTATTATTATTATTATTATTATTATTAATATTATTATTATTATCACATTATTATTATTATCATCATCACCCCCATATTTGAAATACTACCTCTAATTGCCAAGAGGGACATTTTATTTGCACCTGGCAAATGACCTGGCCTCCCTCCAGTGATAGTCATTTTGATCTGCGACAGTGCAGAATACACCCACATTCCTTACCATTCATAAAAGTGACCAACCCTGCCACAAGCACCCAAAGAGAAACAGGAAACACACCACTGGTGTGTCCAGCTCCAATGTTAACCCTCTCCAGAACACTGAATTGATTCTGGTGAAAGACCTCAGTGATGAATCCTGCAGGTACACTTTCATTCTTATCTACCTAATTTCTCCCTCTGACTTACCCAGTGCTATAAATCTCTGAGTATTATTCACAGTCGGTTTTCCATAACCTTCATCAAGCAATTTTATAGTATCCCCAGCTCTCCACTAATTACACATTTAATCAAACCTGAGTCACCTCCCAGAGAATAGAGATTAGCATGGATCAATAAACTACTCATGATAGCTAGTGGATACATGGACAAACATGAGCCCCTTCATTGGGTTTCTTCCAGCTCTCTTTTCTGACAAAATATGTATTCCCCAACTTTTCCTCACGTGATCTTGAGGTTCAGCAGCTTGTGCCCAAAGGGTTAACAAAAAGTCATAGGCTTAAGTGCTCTTACAACCATCTTTTGCTAGGACAAAAACAGGTCGCCATAAAAATTATGCGGAACATGTAATTCCAACCCACTAGGACACCAGGCTGACAAACCTTCTCTTCACCAACCCTTCAGATATCGATTTCCCATTCTTAAGTAAGGGAACATCTAGACTCGATTACAGATACTCGGGATAATAAGTGTTATATCCTTTGGTAAATTAACATAGCAGTAACAGAAAAAAAACTTTAAAACAAGGAAAGACAAACGTGCCTATGAACACTGAAAGGAATGTTCTGAGTGGTGCTCATAGGATTAACAAAATCAATGTAGTACAAATCTGTTTTACTGTTTTTTTAACCATCTTCTGTCTTTTTCTTTATCTCTTCTTTGCAGCAATCGTGACCTTTTGCTCATTACGCTTTTCCATCAACCAAATGAATCAAATTTGCCAATTTAACAATCACTTCTGAACATCAAACGTACCTTCAGTGCCTTTTACTAAGGACTGTTGTCCGTTCCTAGGCACAATCACAATAAAGAACCAGCAACAGTGATATCAACAGGGCTTCACATGTCTATTTCTTATCTACGTATTATTTGTTCATTTGACAAATCATCCCTTTAATACCTTCAATTAACACTTCTCTTGTACCTGCCTAACAGGATGGATAGAATTTACTCCTATGTTTTTATAGAATTTAGACTTTTCCGATAGTTAATGCGGAAAATAGTTCTCTGAATCAAGATAGATGGGGGAAAGTGTGTTAACTTAAAGATCTTCCTACTCAATTGACTTAATTCTAAGATCTCCTAACCAGTGGATTTGAAAATGTTTTTAACAGGTAGACAACTTTCAAGATACCAATGTATTGGTGGTCACAGTTCTTCAAATTCTCCTGCAAAACCTATGGCCTTTTCTCCAAGTTTCTGTGAAGACGGGGTCCAAGCTTGGGAAGTTAACCATCAACTTTATTCAGAATTAGCACAACAGATACAACACACTATTAGGGCAGGATTTACATAGCAGGAGTTCCTCCCTTAATGGTGTAAGTCTAACTGTGAAAAACTCTCTCCCCACATTCTCAAATCCTCCTTGTCTCTACCTCTGTGATGTGCATCGCTTGTGCAATTCAAGAGAACGTTGTACTTTCACACAGTGATCTTAGACTAAGTAACGTCATAACAGTTTCCATTCTTACTAATTAAAATACTGGATAAATATTCATCAATGAATTAGCTTTACAAACTCATTTACAGCCACTTGGCAGCCCACTAAGCAGCCCTTTCAATGTGGCTATGGACTCCAGTCCCGTGGAAGTGGAATGTTCCCTCTTCTTAGAGGTCCCCACTCTCCTGAATTCATGATAAGTCCTGTTTAATTCCGGTAGGAATGCATCAGTTTACCTCATTCTGGTAATTCCTATCTAATGGCTGGATTTTATAACACCTTGCTGATCACCTTTACTGATGAGCTTATTCCTTATAACTTCAAGGCAAAACAGCACCTTTAAGTCCCAGAAAACACATAATTTATCTCCATGCACTTAACATTTTCAATAGCAGTGATGCCCAGACGAGATGCCGGCAGAAATAATATCAGATGGACCCTCCTCAATTCATCGGTCCCAGTAACAACATTCCTGGCTGTGCCAGGACCACTGAAATTGTGTTTTTGGTAGCAGAGCCAGTGACAGTAATGCCATACAGAATACTGCAAACTGCTACACACTAAGGGCCTCATTTACTAAGAAGTGGCACAGTGCGGCACTGCACAAAATTTTGCAGTGCCGCTCTGCTTCACTTCAGAAAAGCAGGTATGAGCAATATTTAATACAATACGGTGCACCCATGTGTTTTTTCCTAGCACAGGCACTAAAATTAGCTGCCTAGTGCCAACAGAGCCACCCTTGCACCATAGCGCAAGGGTGCCTGCGTTGCAGGGAATGATTGTTTGTGTGCAGGACAGTGTCACTTCCTGCACAAAAGCAATTAACAATGGCTATTTGCTATTCCTATGTGTGCAGCATTGTGCAGCACACATAGGAGTAGCAAACAATCATTATTTAATGATTGTTTATGTGCAGGAAGGAACACCTTCCTGCACATAAACAATAATAATGGCATTTTGCTCTTCCTGTGTGTGGTGAAGAATACAGCACACATAGGGAAAGCAAAAACAAGAAGAAATAAAAGTACTTCTCCTTCATGCACCATACTAAAGCCACTCCTGGGGTAGTGTTAGTTTTTGGTGCTGCCTCAGGTTTATGAATCCTCGTAAATCTGGGCCAGTGTCAAAATGCAATGGGTTTTGCAGTGGAACGACCAAAGCAACACACATTGCATGACCCTTTCACACAAAGTGATGCTGGTAAAGGAGCCGTATCTACAAAGTGGCGTTAAGCCACAAAAAGTGGCTTAAGACTGCTTTGTAAATATGGGGTGGGGCATTGCACCACTGGAACGTCAGTAAAACATTTTTCCATGTAAAAAAGGCCTCTTTCAGAAATCATGAAACAGCCCTTCTAACTGCACAAATGTCCTAGATCGTCTGCAGATTACTGACCAATCGTACCCAGTGTCATTACATCTCAAAATAATCATCACAATGGGGGTCATTACAACCCTGGCGGACGGTGTTAAAGCGGCGGTAATACCGCAAACAGGCCGGCGGAACAAAAAAGGGAGTTATGACCGTGGCAGAAACAGCCAACATAGACAGCCACTTTAACACTCCGACCGCCACAGCGGTACAGACAAGCAGCGCGGCGGTCACCGCCAACAGACAGGCGGAAGACAAAGTACCGCCCGTATTACAACAGGCCAATCCGCCACCTTTTCCGGGGCGGATTCACCGTGGATAAAAACACAGCAGAAACAGCTTTTGCAATGGGAAAACGCTCACCTTAACACACTCCACGAGGAAGGAGGGCACCATGGAGCCGGAACTCCAAACACTCCCTGCGATTGTCTTCCTGCTTCTTTACGAACATCAGCAACGGCGGCGCCGAAACAACGGTGAGTACTGCACCTACGACATAGGGGAGGGGGGAGGCAAAAGTCAGGGACACACACACGCAACACTCCCACCCCCACCCGACCCTCGCACACTATAACACACACACCAATGCATTTCCACACATCACAGTAACAACCCACAACCCCCCGGAAGAATGCAAAGACAAAAAGGAATTCAGTACAACCATTGTAATGTATCAAAATACAGTAAGCTCATATATACATAAATATATACACATTCCAAATATATACATCATGATTAGTAGTGCAGGTATGCACAATTCAATGTCCGTGGACCACTGGGCCCAAAATGCATGGGCGAGGCCCACACACGATACCTGTCCAGAAATGGAGAGAACACTACAGGGGCATCAGGTAGAAATACAACAGGCACCTCAGGGGGAAGGGCAGGGGGGGCACTTCAGCTGGATTACAGCACCACGCCAGATCCACGACAGGGCTCCATGCCCATTGATGTATCCTGGGGAGTGCAAAGCCACAGTCTCACAAGTCTTTGCAGTGGGTGGTTTGCCCACTGTACCATCCTGGGGAGTGCAAAGCCACAGTCTCACAAGTCTTTGCAGTGGGTGGTTTACCCACTGCTCTATCCTGGGGAGTGCAAAGCCACAGTCTCACAAGTATTTGCAGTGGGTGGTTTGCCCACTGTACCATCCTGGGGAGTGCAAAGCCACAGTCTCACAAGTCTTTTCAGTGGGTGGGTTGCCCACTGCACCATCCTGGGGAGTGCAAAGCCACAGTCTCACAAGTCTTTTCAGTGGGTGGTTTGTCCACTGTACCATCCCGGGGCGTGCAAAGCCACAGTCTCACAAGTCTTTGCAGTGGGTGGTTTGCCCACTGCTCTATCCTGGTGAGTGCAAAGCCACAGTCTCACAAGTCTTTGCCGTGGGTGGTTTGCCCACTGTACCATCCTGGGGAGCGCAAAGCCACAGACTCTCAAGTGGATAACAGTCTCCACTGGTTCTGGAGGGGGACTGGTGCCCAGAGTGCTTCATCCTGTTAAGGACTCAGGTGGTGGATGCTGTCCTCCACTGGTTCTGGAGGGGGACTGGTGCCCAGAGTGTTTCATCCTGTTAAGGACTCAGGTAGTGGATGCTGTTCTCCACTGGTTCTGGAGGGGGACTGGTGCCCAGAGTGCATCACGCTCCCCGTGATGGTCCCAGATCCGTCACTGCCCCAGCCGCACATGGGCTAACGATGCTTGAGTTGGCGGTGCTTGCCCTGTTCAGCGGTGCTTGCCATGGCAGTCTTTGTCCTGTTCAGAGGTGCTTGCCCTGTTCAGCGGTGCTTGACTTTGCAGTTTCTGACCTGTTCAGCGGTGCTTGCCCTGTTCAGCGGAGCTTGCCATGGCGGTCTTTGCCCTGTTCAGCGGTGCTTGCCCTGTTCAGCAGTGCTTGCCATGGCGGTCTTTGCCCTGTTCAGCGGTGCTTGCCCTGTTCAGCGGCGCTTGCCCTGTTCAGCGGGGCTTGCCATGGCAGTCTTTGCCCTGTTCAGCGGTGCTTGCCCTGTTCAGCGGTGCTTGACTTTGCAGTTTCTGACCTTTTCAGCGGTGCTTGCCCTGTTCAGCAGTGCTTGCCATGGTGGTCTTTGCCCTGTTCAGCGGTGCTTGCCCTGTTCAATGGTGCTTGCCCTGTTCAGCTGGGCTTGACTTTTATGTCTCTGACCTGTGCAGCAGTGTGTGCCATGGCGGTCCCTCATTGCCCAGCGGGGCTGTGGCTGCCGGGGCCCTCCTGGGCACTGACTCTGGCGGTGGTCTCCGGACCAGTGACGATTGTGCTGCCCTCCTGGGCACTGACTCTGGCGGTGGTCTCCAGACCAGTGACAATTGTGCTTCCCTCCTGGGCACTGACTCTGGCGGTGGTCTCCGGACCAGTGACGATGGGGCTGGTGGTGGCGTCCTGGCCAGCGGGGAGGATGGCGGCCCTCTCCACCGTGCTGCTCTTCCCAGACTTGGGCGACTTCTTCTGCCCCTTCCCCACCTTGGGAGGAGTCACAGCTGACTCAACACTCCCCCCGGGACCCTTGTGAGCGGCTTTGCCGGCAGGAGTCTTCACCCTCTCCCGTCGGGCACTGTCCAACTTCTGGTGCTTCACAGGGGGTGGACTGGCAGTGCTTTGGCTCCGTGTCACACTGGCTGCCCTGGTGCCAGGTGCACTCCACATACCTCTGACAGGCACCACTGGTACTGGACTTTTTTTGGCTGAGGTGCTAGTACGGGACCTATGAATTGGAGGGGGGGGTGGTGGGACAGAGGTCAAGGTTGCTCAGGAAAAGTTTCTGACGAACACTGGGACGGGTAGCTTGAGGGGGTCTGGGAGTGGAGGAAGAGGAGGTGGTTGTAGGAGGTGTAACTTTAGATGATTTGGGTGCAGGTGCATGTTCTGGAGGCTGTCGTGAGGTGGATGGATGTTGGGTGTGTGTGTGCCTGCGTTTGTGTACTTTGGGAGGGGGCGTCACAGACACACTGGGAGAGGACACAGGGGACGTGTAAATGGTAGTGGGGGTGGTGAGTGCAGGTGAGCGGGGTGTGGTGCTGGGTGTTCTGGTGCGAGTCCTAGTGGCTGTAGTGGTAGTGCATGCAGGTGAGAGTGTAGACGACACTGGGAGGGAGGAGTGAGACGACGAGGAGGGGGACACAGTGGAGGCAGTGGATGTTGCTGTGTCTGTATGTGGGTGATGCTTGTGTGAGTGCCTATGGGATGTGTGGTGCCTATGTTTGCCTGAGCTGCCCTTGTTTGTTGACGTGTGTGCAGGCTGGTCTGATGGTGTGCTTGGGATAGGCTGGGGTACAGGGGATTGGGTCTGGGTGAAGGAAGTTGGAGGGGGGAGGCTAGACACAGGGACAATGGCTGCCATCAGTGCTGAATCCAGAGATTGCAGGGTTCAATGATGGGCAGCCTGACCAGAATGAATGCCCTCCAGGAATGCATTAGTGTGTTGCAACTCCCTTTCTACACCCTGGATGGAATTCACAATGGTAGACTGCCCAACAGTGAGTGACCTGAGGAGGTGAATGGCCTCCTCACTGAGGGCAGCAGGGGTGACAGGGGCAGGGGCTGAGGTGCCTGGGGCGAAGGTGATGCCCACCCTCCTGGATGAGCGGGCACGGAGCAAAGGCTGAGGGGCTGCTGGGAGGGCAGTGCTGGTAGGGGGGGTGGCAGCTGTACCTGTAGAAGTGGGGGGCACAGATGGGGCCGCCACGACAAGGGAGTTCCCATCGGAGGACAAGTCTGTGTCGCTGGTTGCTGATCCGGTGACCGCTGTCAAGCTCCCCTCGCCCTCCGTCCCACTGGTGTATTATGAGTCGCCAAAGACACCCCCGCTTCTCCGAGGAGGAGCTCAGGGTCATGGTGGAGGAAATCGTCCGGGTAGAGCCACAGCTATTTGGCTCACAGGTACAGCACACATCAATAGCCAGGAAGATGGAGTTATGGCGCAGAATAGTGGACAGGGTGAACGCCGTGGGACAGCACCCAAGAAATAGGGAGGACATCAGGAAGAGGTGGAACGACCTACGGGGGAAGGTGCGTTCAACGGTCTCCAGGCACAAAATCGCGGTACAGCGGACTGGCGGCGGACCCCAACCTCCTCCCCCACAACTAACAACATGGGAGGAGCAAGTCTTGACCATCTTGCATCCTGAGGGCCTCGCAGGAGTCGGTGGAGGATGGGACACTGGTAAGTCAAATCTTAACTATCATATCCCCCACCCTACCTGCATGCTATCACACACCCCCTCCCTCACCCCCTCCCCTATCACTACAACTCCTCACTAATCTACCCATGACACCAACCACCCATCCCAACACCAAGCCCTGCATGACACAACTAAGCATGGACACCCATCACTAAAGCATGCCCACTGCACATACCCAGTACACCCCCCAACCATCACCACACAAACCCACACACAGGAATGCTTGCACTGGGGTACACAAACACCCACCCATTGCACACCATTACAGACACACATGCAATAATCATGCTCTTATGCCCCTGCAGGAACCCGAAGGACCGTCACCACACCAGAGGGTCCAGACAACACCACTCCACCCCCAGAAGAGGCCCACAGTGACGATAGCAGCTCTTCCCTACTGGATCCTGATGACCAGCCCGGACCATCGTTGGCCTCGGGACAGTCGGTTCCCCTTGCACAGGCACAGCCCAACACCGGCCTTCCACCCTCTGGTAACACCAGCACAGCACCCACCCAGCGGGCCCAAACCTCCCAACCCAGGACAGGTCAATCAGCGGTGTGTCCACCACTACAGGGCACCCAGGGTAACCCACCACCCCAACAACAACAGGGACCTGGGGGCAGTGGTAGTGGGCACACGGTCCAGGGGACGGAGGCACAGGAACACAGGGGAACTGGGAGGGCTGCTGTGCGACAGGGGGTGGACAGGCCAAGGGAACCCACTCTCCACGAGGCCCTCTCCTCCATCATGGGAGCATACCACCACTCCCAGGAGACGATGGCGACGGTCCTGGACAAGTTGCAGGAGACCCTGCGCCTGCAGGACGAACTGTATTTGGGGTTCAGGGAGGAGCTCAGGACCATCAGCTCTGCCCTGGGCACCATCGTAGGGGTGCTGAAGGACATACAGCAGACCTTGAGGGACACTGTGGCACTCCAAGGGGCCCCTGACACTAGCATGGACGATGAACTGCCCACCACCTCCGCCGGCGCTAGTGGACAGGACGCCCCGCCACAGGACCAACACACCAGCACCCCACCCCCTGCAGACGGACAACCACCACGCAAGCGGTCCCTGAGATCCAGGAACAAGACAGAGCAAGATGGCAAGACCCCTGCCAGGAAATGAGACGACTCTGATTGTCACCCCACTGTCCCACTTTGTTATCCTGTCCATACTTAAACTGCCCCAGCTCCACTTCCTATGCCCAGATGGGCAGTGCACCTGTGAGACTAATAGACTGGACTCTGCCATGGACATTCCTCCGCCATCACCCATCCTCATTTTACAACCCCCCCTATTTCTGAGCACTTCAATAAACACTCTTGAAACACAAAACAATGTGGAGTCAGTCTGTGATTTAGTAAAAATGTATTATCAATGACAGTGTCATAATGGGTGTACCATTGTAAAGCTAACATACCTATGTCACACATCACAAGCCCTTGAAGGATGCAAGCAGTTGACACGTAGGTAACCACACCTGTGAAACCGTAATGGGAGGGTACAACTCAGTTACCAAATAGTGATTTAAATCGAAAAACAGGATAGATGTAGACGTGTGAAAGTTAATGTAATGCTAATAATGAAAATGTTCTCACCTGTGTCTCACTGGAAATATTGCTGTATGACTGACTCCCTGTTGTCGTTGTCTTCTTCATCAGCTTCATCCTCATCACTGTCCACAGGCTCCACAGGCTCGACAGCTGCTACAACACCGTCATCGGGATCATCCTCCTGCAGAAAAGGCACCTGGCATTGCAAAGCCAAATTATGGAGCAGGCGATGATGATGTCGCACACCTTCTTCGGTGAGTAGAATAGGGATCCACCTGTCGTATGGAGGCACCTGAACCTGGCCTTCAGGAGGCCAAAGGTGCGTTCGATCACCCTCCTAGTCCGCCCATGGGCCTCATTGTACCGTTCCTCTGCCCTGGTCCTGGGATTCCTCACTGGGGTCAATAGCCAGGACAGGTTGGGGTAACCAGAGTCCCCCAGTAGCCATACACTGTGCCTCTGGAGTTGACCCATCATATCAGGGATGCTGCTATTCCGCAGGATGTAGGCGTCATGCACTGAGCCAGGGAACATAGCATTTACCTGCGAGATGTACTGGTCTGCCAAACAGACCATCTGGACATTCATCGAATGATAAATCTTCCGGTTCCTGTACACCTGTTCACTCCTGTGGGGGGGTAACCAGAGCTACATGGGTCCCATCAATAGCACCTATGACGTTGGGGATATGTCCAAGGGCATAGAAGTCACCTTTCACTGTAGGCAAATCCTCCACCTCAGGGAAAATGATGTATCTCCTTACGTGTTTCAGCAGGGCAGACAACACTCTGGACAACACGTTGGAAAACATAGGCTGGGACATCCCTGATGCCATGGCCACAGTTGTCTGAAAAGACCCTCTTGAAAGGAAATGGAGCACTGACAGCACCTGCACGTCAGGGGGGATTCCAGTCGGATGGCGGATTGGTGACATCAGGTCTGGCTCCAACTGGGTACATAGTTCCTGGATTGTGGCACGGTCAAACCGGTAGGTTACGATGACATGTCGCTCTTCCATTGTCAACAGGTCCACCGGCGGTCGGTACAATGGAGGATTCCGCCATCTTCTCATATGTCCCAGCAGACGGTGCCTACGAAGGACAACAGCGAAGAACCAGTCATTATTCCTCCAGGTATGTACCCACAGTCACACACAAGACTACACCACTCACAAAACCCTTCCTGTATGTGTGTTGAGTGTAGGCCTAGTTATGTGTGACGCAGTAGGAAATGAAGCCATGTGGGCCCCTGAAATGGCGGTTGCCTGACCTCTAAAGTGGGACAATGGGATTGTGGGGTAACTGCGCTGGCGTTGCACACCGTTGCGGTAGGCGGTCGCAGACCGCGGCGCAATGCTGCATTGGTTAACATTGGACCCTATGGGTCCCAGGAGCCAATGAACAGGTGCGCTGGCGGTGATGATCAGCACCGCTGCAGACGTCACCGCCGCGGACGTCACCGCCATTTTCTATTTCTTCAATCACTAGATACCTGACCTTCGACAGGAGAGGACCTACACTGCAAGTGCTGCTGTGACCTCGGTCTGGAAGCGACGATGGCTGCTGCGTCTGGGGTAAGGGCCCCTGCCTTCACTGCACAGGAGTTGGAGAAACTGGTAGACGGGGTCCTCCCCCAGTACACGCTACTCTACGGTCCTCCAGACCAACAGGTTAGTACACAGGGAGCACGTTGTATGGGCTAGGCCTGGGTGGAGAGGGCTGGTTGGAAGAGGGAAGGGGGCAGAGTTCATAGAACATTAATGCATGGGAATGAATGGGCCACATGGCCAGAGTAGGGAGGGGGCCACTCACAACGACGGTGCATTTGGTAATGACTGTTCCTCTTTCCTTGTGCATGTCATGTAGGTCAGCGCCCAAGACATTTGGCGTGCCATCGCCAAGGAGGTCCGGACCCTGGGGGCCCACCAGAGACGGGGCACCCACTGCCGTAAGAGATGGGAGGACATTCGCCGCTGCAGCAAGAAGACGGCGAGGGTCAGCTGGGGATGGCTACCAACGTGGGAGGGGTGCCCGTTGCACCATGACCCCCCTGATGTTCCGGATCCTGGCGGTGGCCTACCCGGAGTTGGATGGGCGCTTGAGGGCATCACAGCAGACACAAGGGGGTGAGTACAACCTCATTCTGCGGACTTTGTGTGCAGTGGAGGTGTCTGGGTGGGGGAGGTGGGCTGTGGGTGTCCCTAGGCCAGGGCGAGTTAGGTAGGCAAGGCCCCTCCGTAATGTAGGCCATGTGGCACTCTACCCCACCTCAGCAGAGTGCCAAGTCGAGGTATAGTTGCCCCTGTGGCATCCATGTGCGCAGATGTCCACCATTGCCATATAGGCCATATCCCAGAAATTGCATGTGCAGAGGGCAGGAGCACGGCGTAATGCAGGGGGCAGCTGCGTTTGTTTTGTCCGCCAACGGTAGCTGTATGCCATGCACTAAAACCCTCTTTCTTCTGTCTCCCCCCCTTTTTCTGCTCTCCCTGTCCTTTTGTACATCAGCATCAACAGGCGGAGGTACAGTGGCACCGGAGCACGAGGGAGCTGCATCCCACATGGCCATGGAGGGCCACACCACAGACTCTGAATGCACCAGTGGGACGGAGGGCGAGGGGAGCTTCACGTCGGCCACCGGATCACCAAGCAGCGACACGGACTCGTTCGACGATGTGGGCTCCCTTGTGGTGGCGGCACTATCTGTGCCCCCCACCTCTACAGGTACAGCCACCACCTCCCCTACCAGCACCGCCCTCCCTGCAGCCCCTCAGCGTTCGCCCCGTGCCCGCTCACCCAGGAGGGTGGGCATCACCTTCGCCCCAGGCACCTCAGGCCCTGCCCCAGTCACCCCTGTTGCCCTCAGTGAGGAGGCCATTGACCTCCTCAGGTCACTCACTGTTGGGCAGTCTACCATTGTGAATGCCATCCAGGGTGTAGAACGAGAGTTGCAACACGGTAATGCATTCCTGGAGGGCATTCATTCTGGTCAGGCTGTCCTTCAGTGAACCCTGCAATCTTTGGCCTCAGCATTGATCGCAGCCATTGTTCCTGTGTCTAGCCTCCCCCCTCCAACTTCCTCCACCCAGACCCAATCTCCTGTACCCCATCCCATCCCAAGCACACCTACAGACCAGCATGCACACAAGTCAACACACCCAAGTAGCTCAAGCAAACATAGGCACCACACACACCACAGGCACTCATGCAAGCCTCAGCCACATACAGACACAACAACATCCACTGCCTCCACTGTGTCCCCCTCCTCCTCTTCTCCCTCCTCCCTCCCAGTCTTGTCTACACACACACCTGCATGCACCACATCTACAGGCACCATGAATCGCACCAGGACACCCAGCACCACAAGCCGCTCACCTGCACTCACCACCTCCACTGCCATTTACACGTCCCCTGTGTCCTCTCCCAGTCTGTCTGTGACGCCCCCTCCCAAAGTACACAAACGCCGGCAATCAATCACCCAACATCCATCCACCTCACGACAGCCTCCAGTACCTGCACCCAAAACACCTAAAGTGACACCTCCGACAACCACCTCCTCTTCCTCCACTCCCATACCCCCTCCAGCTACCCATCCCAGTGTTCATCAGAAACTGTCCCTCTGTAAAGTTGACCTTTTTGCCCCCACTCCCCCTCCAATTCATCAGTCCCATTGTAGCGCCTCAGCCAAAAAGCCTCCAATACCAGTGGTGCCTGTTCAAGGTTTTTGGAGTGCACCGGCCACCAGGGCAGGCAGTAGGACCCGGAGCCAAGGCACTGGCAGCCCACCCCCTGTAAAGGCTCTAAAATTGGAAAGTGGACGACGGGACCGTGTTATGACTCCTGGTGGGAAAACAACTGACATGGGTTCCAAGGGGATTGGAGAGTCAGCTGTGACTCCACCAGACGTGGGGAAGGGCCAGAGGAAGTCTCCCCAGCATGTTGTGAGTGTCACGGCGGAGAAGTGCGCCATCATTTCCGGCGGTCGAGACACAACCGCCAGCACCGTTGTTACTGGTCCAGAGACCACCGCCAGAGTCACAGCCCAGGAGGGCCCAAGTATCGTCACTGGTCCAGAGACCACCGCCACCGCCGGAGTCATTGCCCAGGAGGGCCCAAGTATCGTCACTGGTCCGGAGACCACCACCGGAGTCATTGACCAGGAGGGCCCAAGTATCGTCACTGGTCAGGAGACCACCGCCAGAGTCACAGCCCAGGAGGGCCCAAGTATCGTCACTGGTCAGGAGACCACCGCCACCGCCGGATTCAGTGCCCTGGAGGGCCCCGGCTGCCACAGCCCCGCTGGGCAATGATGAAATGTCATGCCACACACCAATGTCCAGTGTAGAGAACGTCATGCCACACACCAATGAACCGCCATGGCAAAGCACCGCTGAACAGGGCAAAGACCGCCATGGCAAAGCACCGCTGAACAGGGCAAAGACCACCATGGCAAAGCACTGCTGAACAGGGCAAAGACCGCCATGGCAAAGCACCGCTGAACAGTCCTGAACCGCCATGGCAAAGCACAGCTGAACAGGGCAAAGACCGCCATGGCAAAGCACCGCTGAACAGGGCAAAGACCGCCATGGCAAAGCACCGCTGAACAGGGCAAAGACCGCCATGGCAAAGCACAGCTGAACAGGGCAAAGACCGCCATGGCAAAGCACCGCTGAACAGGGCAAAGACCGCCATGGCAAAGCAGCGCTGAACAGGGCAGTGCACCGGGTAGGAATGAAAGAACCGCCACATCAGGCATCCTTATCCCATGTGCAGCTGGGACAGTGACAGGACACGACCTTTCACGGGGAGACTCATCCAGGATTGAACAGTGGGCAACCCACCCACTGTATGGACTTGAGAGACTGTGGCTTTGCACTCGCCAGGGTTGAACAGTGGGCAAACCACTGACTGTATAGACTTGAGAGACTGTGGCTTTGCACTCCCCAGGATGGCACAGTGGGCAAACCACCCACTGTATAGACTTGAGAGACTGTGGCTTTGCACTCCCCAGGATGGCAGAGTGGGCAAACCACCCACTGTATAGACTTGAGAGACTGTGGCTTTGCACTTCCCAGGATGGCATAAATGGGCATGGAGCCCCGTCGTGGATCTGGCTTTGCAGTCATCCGGCTGAGGTGCCCCCCCTTCCCTTCCCCCCGAGGTGCCTGTAGTATTTCTATCTGATGCCCAGGCAGTGTTCTCTTTGATTGTGGTCAGGTATCGTTAGTGGGCCTCGCCCATGCATTTTTGGACTGTTGGTGCACGGACATTGTTATGTACATATCTGCACTACTTCTCGTATTGTATATAATTATGACTGATTTTCAAATATATATCTGTATATTTTTGTATGACATGTATATTGGCACATAACATTGATTGACTGATTTTCGCTTTGTGTATTCATTCTTCCGGGGGGATTGTGGGTTGTTACTGTGATTTTTTGAGAATGCATTGGTGTGTATGTTGTTATATGCAAGGGTGGGGGTGGGGGTGTTTGGTGGGTGTCCCCCTAACTTTTGCCTCCCCCATGTCGTAGGTGCAGTACTCACCGTTGTCTGCGGCGCCTACGTAGCTGTTGGTCGTAGAGGAGCAGAAACACAAGGGCAGGGAGTATTTGGAGTTCCGGCTCCATGGATTCCTCGTTCCTCATGGGATATGTTCAGGTGAGCGTTTTCCCATAGCAAAAGCTGTTTCCGCTGTGTTTTTATCCACGGTGAATCCGCCCCGGAAAAGGTGGCGGATTGGCAGGTTGTAATACTGTGGGCGGTACATTGTCTTCTGCCTGTCTGTTGTCTGTACCGCCGTGGCGGGCGAAGTGTTAAAGTGGCTGTCTTTGTTGGTGGTTTCCGCCAGGGTCATAATTCCCTATTTTTTTCCGCTGGCCTGTTTGCGGTATTTCCGCTGCTTTAACACCGTCCGCCAGGGTTGTAATGACCCCCATTATGAGTTTGTGGGGAATAACATGCAGATTTTGGTGTTTAATGTGCAAAAAGCTGCATGATATGCAAAAATAACATATAATTTCCCCTGTTAAATTTCCGCAGGTTTCACCTTTCGAAATTTAACGAAGGTTGAGGTATTTAATGCATTTGATAATTATCGGATGTGTTAAATAACACTTAACTCGTAATTCTGACTTGTGCATCAATGACCCACTTGAAATCAGGCCCAAAGTCTGTATTTCTCAATCTTGTTTTGAAGGAGCGTTGATACCTCTTTGATAGGGTGGTCTTCTAGATTGTATCCTGCACCATGACTGTAAATCAGCAAAAGGTTTTGTTACTCACTTAGCTACATGGTTCATAATATGTTCATTGATGTTCAATGGAACTAGAGTTTTGCTATCCAAGTTGTACTATTGTTATTGAACTTTCCATTGAATTCCATTGCAGGGCATAAACATCTGCATTTTGGGGTTTATACAACGTCTATGAAAAGAGACACAGAGCTCAGGCTAGTCAAGGCTGAGACTCATAAAATATACATCTTCTACATTAAAATATGCAAACCGTACTATATGTATTCTATTAACAAGTCTCACCATAAAAATCTGCTTCGTGTTTTCAGGGAAATGGAAGCATCCATTCAATGCATTAGAAACCAGTACCGAGAAGTTCTTCGTGAACGAGAACACTACAGTGGAAGTTCCCATGATGATTCAAACTAAATATTTTAACGCTGTATTCGACGAGGAGCTACCTTGCACCGTGGTTAATCTGCCGTACAAGGGAAATGCTTACATGAAACTTGTTTTGCCTAATCCTAGAAAAATGAAAGAGGTGGAAGATGCTTTATCAGCAAATACATTCACAAGATGGATTCACCAATCAAACCTAAGGTAGCACAAACGTTAGACTCGGTGGAAAATTCAAGAGACACATTTTATGGAACTGTAAGGACCAAAGTCACCTGGATACATGTTACTCTATTTTATGATATTTAGTTTTTTTCTAGCTGTGCTTATCTTTGAAGCAGGCCCCAAGGGTAGCAGAATACGTTATAGAACTGAGAAAGTAACAATGTGCACTGTATTCTTTTTTCTTTTTCTTACTGTATTGGTTAATTTGTCTTTTATGTTTTTAATGAACTGAAATAGAGGCTTAATGAAGGGGTGAAATATATACTTAGTAGGACAATAAACCAAAAGGAACTATGAACAGAATGTCTATTGTATACACTATATAGGTATGAATTACAGCATAGGTCCTATACAAAGAAATATGAACAGCGAGCGTAATGGAGCAGCAGCTATGGGACACAAAAATGCAGGAAAGAAGGACACCAGCTTGATAGCTAGCACAGAGGTAGGCAATTTTGAAGACACAGATAAGAGTCTCTCAATAGATTGACTGGGCCCAGGAAAGACATACATGGATTCTTGAGGAAGGAAGCTCAAGATTCTTGTGGCACACCACAGAAACGTTTTGTCTTTTTTTGCAAGATTGGTGTCACCAGGAGAATTTCTGAGCTCCATGGTAATCAGACCGTTCCCGGGATGTTCAATCTCTTTACCGATCTGACAGTAGAACCAATGTTCAGTATTTTAAGCAACAAGCAGAACATTTTGTAAATTTATATCGGTTCAGGTTTACTAAGGACTTGCAAGGCAACCCTAGACCTTAACTGGCATTTACTAAGCTAAGCAAAGAGACCATGCATGGCTCTGAGTGGCTAAGTACATCTACGATAAAGCAAGAGAGTACATTTTCCTGCCTTATTTTACCTTGTGGTAGGGAGGTGTTCCATGGTTGGAGTGTGGTCATTCCCACACATCCACTCATGGATTTTGGCACATTTGTGGATTTACAAACAGTTGTAAACTATGCCTTAAATGGTACACCACCCAGATCCAGATGTAACACAGGAAAATAAGCGTGAGATTTATTTGCCATTGACAGGGCAGTAGCTTTAGAAGTCAGGAAGGGGTGGACACAGACCTTAGGCCACTCTTTCAAGCTTGGAAAGGACTACGTAGAACCTCCGGGCAACCTAGCTCAGGATAAGGATACCCTTCCCCACCACCAAGGCCATTTTGTTCCCTATCAGGGCAGAATACACATCACACCACAGGAAAGTCATTCACAGTCATGTGACTCTGGACACAAAAAGGCCCATTTGTACCAGACACCCTTGTGCCATAGTGCAAGTGTGTCTGCTTTACCAACAGGATTGTTTTTCTGCAGGAAGGTATACCTTTGAATAAAAAAACAATCCTTAGAGGCATATTCTTATTTCTATGTGTCCACAAGGAAAGAGCAAGCAATGAGGAGAATATATATTTCTCCTTGTTATGTATCTGTGTGGTAGGCACACCATTTTGGTGCATCCCAGGTTTTCAAATCTGGGTTTCCATCTAAATACATGGGCGAATGCATAGGAATGTCCTTCTCTACCCATGTTACACCTACTTGATGCAAAGTGATGCAAGACAGCTCTATGCGCTGCTATGTGTTACTTCTATTTACTAAACCATGCAAAGCCATGCCAATTCGCCTTGTGAAGCACAGAACATGTTAAAAATAATTTTGTGTCAGACTGTAGTAAAAAAAATGACACAACCCTGAAGCAAAATCATAATAAATTTGGACCCTGTTCTGTGGCATTGAGCTTCTGTAAGTTCACAGAACTCCTCTTGGTCTTCCACAAAGATATCCGCCAAACATTGTGCCAAACCAGAGTGTGTAAAGAGGATGGTAAGCCAGAAGACATATTTGGCAACAGCATGCCTCTCAAAAGAATTGCCCATGGCATAGAAATCACTGGGTCTTCTCTCACTGTCATCAGGAAGGTATCTCCCTCATACACATTCAAAAGTGCATGTGAGAGTGCAAGGTTAGAAGACGGGCTTTATTGTTTGAAGGAGTTACCATCCACCCATAATCAGGCTCTAAATCCAAAGGTGCCTTTGCTCACCAAGTGTAACCACAAGAAGTCTAAAAAAATGCAGCCACTATATAGCCTCCTTTTAGTCAATAGACACAGGAACTGATTTATAGTTGTTTAGTTATGGCAAATACTCAGATTTCCAGAAAGAATGCAATAGCAAATGATAATAACCACACCATTATGCTGGAAATGGAAAATCCTTAGAGGGGCTCTCCTATGAAATTCGGAGTATTTTCTATTCTCACTCACTCTAATTCAGGTCTATTGTTTTGTTTCATCGTTTTTGAGCCATTGACTTAAAATATACAGGCGCTCATATGAATGGATATTTCTATTGACCATTACTACAAAAATTAAATCAGCTGAATCAAAGTTTCTCAACGTTTCCCTTATTATTTGTCCTCTTTGTGGCAACTGAGTAATACACATTTGCTTTTATGACCGTGATGTGGCAGGACTTGGACCTTGCAGTTCCTCTTCTTAATTTATACTGCTTATTTGAACAGCCAATACTTCCACAACTGTAGCATCTCCCTCAAAGGAAGGACTTTGCTTAGAGGAGGTCAATAACATTAACTATGACACGAACTCTAAATGTCCCATCCGCTTTGTATTTCCCTGCCTCATTTTGAGAATTATAAAGATGGTATACTTGATGGTGTTGCTATCAGCGGCTCCACCATTAAGCAAGACAAATCTAGAAGACCTGGTGATGCTAGCAATGGAATTGGACTAGCTACTAATTTTGAAAGGGCACCTAGATACCAATTGTTGTGGCATCACTTCAATGTAAAGTCACCTGTATTGCATGGGAATCTATCAAAATGTCGAAGACGTGAAAGGAGAAAGCTGTTACACTGCCCAAACAAATATGAACTGAGAATGGCTTTTCGGTTGACTTTTGCAGAAGCTCTGACAGTCGAATGGAGCACAGACAAGTATCTTTGCAATACATTTGAAGCACGAATTCAAACTTCTGGAAACTTGCTTTTGTCAATCCAAAACACACCATCAGGGAGAACACCAAAGCCATTGAACAGCGATACAACCTTTAGTTGATGGTGTTAACAACTCAGAGTAATAAGCTTATTAGTGTTTATCTCTCTCCCTTATGTTGCTTTATAGCCCCACTTTCATTAAACCATTACTTTAATACAACAGACATTCTCTACAGCAGCATTTGGTGTTTTTTTCTTAATTAATGTTATTTAATTATGCATCCCAAAATACTGTTCACCGAATACATAATCAGAGAACTCTTTGCTGATCTTGCTAGCTTGGTTATGGTGTTATTGCCACAGATGAGGAAGCATGATGGTGAGTGATAAAATAAGTTTTCTTCCTGTGGGCACTGTGTTAAATCACAGTCTCACTTGAATCAGTTGCCAAAAAAAACTCTGCACCAGATTACAAGGCCCTTGCTCCACCGGAGTGTCACTTTTTGTGATGCTCCAGTAGTGCTGTGCATTGCGCCACATTTATAAGACGGCGCTAAGGCACTTTTTACGGCTTAACACCACCTTGTAAATATGGGCCCCCTTAATGCAGTTTTCTGCGTCAGAGAGTCATGCAATGGGTGTTGCTGTGGGTGTTCCGCCACAACACACATTGCTCTTGTTGCTGCCCCAGGCCTACAAGAAGGTGTAAATCTGTGACAGTGCCAATAACTAACGCCAGGCAAGGGGTGGTGTTAGCATGGCACAACGAGGAGGAATACTTGTATTCCTCCTCGTATTTTTCTTTTTTCATGTGTTCTGCATTCTGCAGCACGCACAGAAAGAGCAAAAGGCCATGAATGATTGTTTATGTGCAGGAAGTTATCCCTTCCTGCACATAAACAATCATTCAAAAATGACAATTTGGTACTTCTATGTGTGCCGTATTCTGCAGCGCATACAGGAGTGCCAAATCACCATTCTAGATTGTTTATGTGCAGGAAGGGACACCTTCCTGCACATAAACAATCAATCCCCTAAGGCAGACACCCTAGCACTATGGTGCAAGGATGTCTGCTTTGGTGCTGGCAGCGAAATTGAGCGTCATCGCAGGGGGAAACACAGGGGTGTGCTGTATTATAGTAAATATGGCGCATCCCTGTGTTTCTAAAGTGATGCAGTGCAGTGCTGCCAATTTTGGTATTTAGTAAATCTGACTATCTGTGAGGATCTTTGGATTGTGATATTTTGGTTTCCTGAGTGTATAGATTACACAGGAGGAAGCTGTGTCACAGAACAATGAGCTTCTATTAATTCCCTGTAGACAAAGTGTATAACCCCAACAGAAATACTGGACATAGTTAACCAGCAGTACCTCCCTGGGGAAGTAGCACATGCTGATATGGTGAAAAGGTCACCACAACAACTAGTAGTGGTGAAGTAAATATTTAGAATAGCACCCTGTCATCTTTTATACTGTTATGGGAATAAGTAAGTAGTGAATCAGAAGGCCCCCCAAAAAGGTTAGACATTTATTATAGGACACTAAAACATGTTAACCCATACCATGGGCAGAGGAGGACATCTTGTGCGAATGGATCCGAGCCTAAAATTAACGTTCCAGAAGGCATCAATTTCCCTAATGTTTTAGCTTAATCAACCATGACTCCTACAAATAAAGTGAGGCTATCAGACAACCCTTGCATACAGACCTTACGGGATCAAAACATTAAGATGTATAGCGTTAAGGTGGCATGTCATTGCTCACCTAAATAGATGAACTGGGTAGATACCAGCATAAATTGAAGGCAAAGTATGAAAATACATCCATCTCATTTTTGCATACTTTCAATATTTCAACTTATTTATTGTGAGAAAGTATATAGTAGTCCATCACAAGGACCTATTTTTGTGAGGTTTCAGTCGTTTAAACCTGAGCTCAAACCCTGGTAGCAGTGGCACAGAGCAAAAAGGCATAAGTCAGAAAAGTGCGTAAAGCATTTACAGTCACCAAAACAGTTAAAAGTCAAAACCACAACACAATAAAAATCCCACTCCTATTTATAAACATAGAGAATATTGTAATAAACAAAAAGAGACCAAAATGACAATAATCCAATAACTATAACTAGTGTCAAAAATTGCAAAGCTCCAGTTGTGTGCAACTGCTCGTGCGATATTGGGGCACAGCAAATTGATGGTCAATCTTAGATGATCACCGGGCAGATACAGGGACTGGGCTTGTCCTGGTCAAAGAGTTACCTTCTGTCTTAGAAACAGTTCTGGAAACCAAAGGTTCTGTCGGCATTCATGCAAACAGATGGGAGGCAAAGCAGGGCTAGACGGCCATGAGTTGCAGGAGGACGGGTTCCAAATGCAGTTATTAACAAAAGAGGGGAAAGTTTGGGTTCTCATATCTTGGCAGCCTTTGATATTGATTGCATCCTTATCGACTGGAAAGTGAAGGAAGCTGCAGGATGATCCGAACCAGCCTTGCCGTGGACAGAGCTCGGCGTTGAGTGGACAACATGGCAGAAGCAATGGTGAGCTAAGGCTCACCCACAATTCACTATTGGTGGATCGGCCGACAGGTTTGTCCCAGGCTCACAACTGTTCTCTAGAGCAGAATTTTACAAAAAGTCCTAACTTTTACGGTTGGACAGGAGGTATACACTCTTTCACCAACCAAGAGAGAGTTCCAGGAACAGCACTGGGGGGTCAGGACTCACTCCAGCAGAAGCCACTAGCAGAGTCCAAAGCTCATCCAATTATAATTAGTCAGCTGGGCTCTTTTAGGAAAAGTGGGCTTCTTGTAACTTTTGTGTTGCTGTAGCTTAACAAAAGGTCATCCAATTGACCCTTGGAGTCCACTTCTTAGTCCTGGGTACAAATGGGAGCTGGTCGATCAAAAGACTCAACAGCAAGTGCAGTCCCTCTGCTGTCTTCCACAGGTACAGTACTATTCTGAAGAGTGTGCCCATGGATGCCAATGTTGTGCCTGGCACTAGCCTGGTGGGGGTTTCTGTCCTGGCCCGTCCTGGAGAAATAGGTAAAGAAATCCCAGGATATCCCTACCTAGTTTTGCAGCAGTTCCTGTGCGCCCTAATGAAACTATACAATTGTGCCCCTCTCTTCCTAAAACCAAGATGGCAAAATCTTGCCCCCCTTGTTGAGAGCACCTGTGTTCAACCTACAGATGTGGCAGGGAAATGAGAAAACCCTTCAATCTAGTCACTAACAACCAGCTTTGGGTGCAGTTTCTCACCCACTAGGATTGGAGCCTGGCTGGCTAGGAAGACAATAGAGGGGACAGGCCCAGGTGTGTGCTACATTTGCCAGTGACAGAGTCCGCATCGTTTGCTGGTCAGGGAGGGACAAGACACAGCCCAGAGGCCATCCTGCAAAATGAAGGAAAACACCTTTCCACTCACATGCCTTTTGACCACTGTCTGGGAGTAATCCACATCTCACCACAGGGGAGCCATCAGCAGTCATGTGACACTGGACACTGTCAGAAGGGTCCTTTTGGCTTAGACAGGAACTTCTTAAAAGTGTCATTTTCAAATTAGCAATATAAATGTGACTTGACTATTACTAACAAAATGAGCCTTGAATCATTCTCTAGGTGCTCCCAAAATGAAGTTAGGCATTATAAGTTTTTATAATGTGCCCCAGTATTTTCCAGTAGGAGCGCCTGCCTTTCGAGACTGAAAAACAACTTTGCAGGTTTTTCATTATCAGGGTATTTAAAACACATACTGTACATTTTCTATTTTAAATACCATACAACTTGCCCTGAGGTTCCTCACCCATGTCCCACCCTAGCCCATGAGCCTCTGACACAAACAGATGCATGGACCCTTGGCACATTGAACGGATGGCGCCAGCCATCCTATTGCTACTTTTGCTCAGCTGCAGCCCTTCCGACACACCTGCTTCCCCAACTTCACTCTCTTTCCCTTCACCCCCGCCACCCGCATACCCGGCAGTGCACTCTCATCATTGCTAGGAGGGTACATGTGCTGCAATAAGTTCCCTCCTCACTAAGGTCATGCCCATACCTTGCTTACGACAGCCTGAAGTTAGAATATTCGTTTTTAAGTTAATAAATACATTTTGTGGGTTATATGATAATTAAGTCTGAAAATACTGTTTATAGAGCTTTGTTTACAAAGGCAATGCAAATTTTGTGTTAAGAGAGGGTTGTTCTATTTCGTATACTGAATGAGAGTAAAACATTTTGAGCACACATTTCTAAAAACTGTTCCTGGTGTTCCATTGTTAAGACTCATTCCCAATACTAGAAGAACAATGAGAAATTAAGTGCCAGGCATTGTACCTTATCAAGCGAGAGGTTGTAAATCAAGATGAAACATGCAATGGGATATTCATTTGTGTATCTGTTAATTGGGTTCAAGGTCCATTTCATCTGAATCAATCTACATTACATTTTCTAGGTCATTTCCTTCCTTAACCTGCCAGGGTGGCTTCTTACACAAAGTATAATGGTTCTTAATATGATATTAAATGGTCTTCTGCCAAGAACTCTGCATTTCATTCTTCCAAATCTGAATTTAATTGATCATAAACCTAATTTGTTATGCTCTATGAGCCAATTACGCTTCTGGCTGGAACTATTTACATTATAATTACAAAAACCATCATTACTTATATGCAGGTCACAGAGTATGTGACTGATTTTTGCAATGCCATGCCTAACCACTAATGTAGCAGAGGAAACCTGTCTGCCAAACCAGCGATGGACTGCTCACCAAATCTTCTGTTTCTTGACATTCTTTGGGGGGGAGGGGTCACTCGCATGGCTTCTCTGTGCGCGGAAGGAGTCACAATGGATGAAAGACTCTTTGATCTCGCAACCGAGACTCAATCTGACTCAACTTGACCTATGACCCATTATTCCACTCTACAGCTGTCCCCTGGGACTCTGCCTTCTTTCTTCTGATGCTGGTCCATCCTGGAGCAAATATGGGTCCTAGGATTTTACCACCAAAGTAGGGATATATTCACCAGCTCCACATTTGAAGTCTCATAGGATGTTCTTGAAGTATTCTTTCAACAAATCAAGGACGTATGCAGTTTGCTGCAATATCTATGTGGATTAAATTACATTTAGTTCTGGAGGAAGCACCATTAAAAATGGTTGTGGACATCAGTCTTAAATTAGATGGTTGACCCACCTCCATCTTTGCTGGGTGCTCACCAACAAACATAGGGCCACATTTATGAAAAGTGGTGCATCATGTCATGATGTGCCACTTTTCTTTCCCCCATTGCACCCACACCACCATGTGTGCGCCGTATTTATGATACAGTGCACCATGGCCTACGTTAGGGAACTACAGTCAAAAAACATTGATGTTAGTTTGGCGCTTTGCAGGTTTAGCGCTAAACATTTTGTTGCTAATCCTGCGAGGTGAAAGGAGGCCCATTGAAAACAATGGGAGTGTCATTTTAATACCTGCCTTAGGCAGGCATTAAAAATTATGCTAAGCATGGCACAGTGGTATCTCATAGATTCCACTGCACCATTTTTCTGGGCCTCCTACCGCCCAAACACCCCTTGCATACATTATGCCAGGTGCAGGCATAATGTGGTGCAAGGGTTTACCAAGTAGAGCAATGCATTCATTGTGCAACTTTGTAAATATGGTGCGACGTTTTTGCCAACCTAATGCCACATTAGCATAAATAAATGACATTAATATGGTGCAAGGTGGCAGAAGGGGCTCATAAATGTGCCCCATAGTATTCCTGATGAGCTGGCAAGAGGGATACAGCCTTCTGATACCCTCTAAATGGGTGGGGAAATGGCAACATAGGCTACAGGGCACCCTCTATTTTTGTTAAATGTTGATTGCTGCTCTTTTCTAAATCAGGCCTGTGTTGAATAAGGCATAATACTGAAGTTACCTATGCAGGGAGTGTATCTTAATTTGTTTGTAAAGAAAATGCAGAAATACAAACATCTCAAAGCAAAGGTAATTTTTTTTTTTTAAATTGAGGGAGGGTCAAGCTATATATTTACCAACAAAATTGGCCATATTTATTGACTGAAAACGTGTACTTCAGGATTCTGACACAGGATGGTGTGTACAACTGGGGGAAATCAGAAAATGTTGTCCTAATATATTTTATTTTAGATTTTAGGCAGGGCACATGAGAGCAAAACAATGTGTTATTGAAGGCTGTAAGCTTCTGCCTGGGAGCTGTGAAATGTCCATATATGATTCAGGTGGACCCAGCCTGTGAGGGAACATTATAAAGAGTGGGTCCAGAGTTTATAAAGAGTGTAGATACCCATAGTTTAAAAAATAGTTTGTGGAGTTACAAGCTTTCAGGTTTCACAACAGGCTTCACAACATCACACCCCCGAATTTGCACACAGTATACTGGTGCGCTATACCTTGACAACAGAATATCAGGTATTGTACTTACAAGACTGTTGAGTGCTATTTCATCATGGCGCGTTTTAGGGATAGATGGGTTGAGATCATCTCACTCCATCTATTCCTGAACACCTTTGCCTGCTCCTAGTCTATAGGAATTTTCTTTGAATCCTTTATGGCCGGTTCAGTACTGTGCTGGTTAGGACCAGCTTTGCACTAGCACAAAATATATACACACAGTACCACTGCCCTTTAAGGCTTAATATTTCTCCAACATACATGGATTTGCTCTGCTCCTAAGTGGGGCACACTGGTGTTTACCTATGTTAGTGTTCAATATTAATCAATGGCCTTATGCAACATAATACAATGTTGTAGTGCTAATGGCCTCACAGCACGTATCTCTTCTTTTCCCTCTGTCACAGGCTTGTAGAACTTTCCCTTCCCAAGATTTCAATAGCAGCATCCTTCCCACTGAAAGATACTCTACAGGAGATGGGAATGACAGATGTATTCACTGACCATTCAGGTCTGTCTCGGATTGCTGAAGGAGTATCTTTGAAGTTGGCCAAGGTAAGAAGAGATATGGGTAGCAGCTTAACACGTTGGTGTGTAGTTGGGTAGAAGGTCTTTGTCACATTACAGATTAAGAAAATTGGCCAGATCCACAAAAAGGATTTCGCCCATTATTTCTATGTGTTAATAATTTATGTTTCAAATGACCAAATATATTTTGCCATAATTGATTATTGTCAAGATTAAATTGTGTCTAGCACTATAATCTAAGAAAATATCTACAATTACTTTTAGTATATTATACAATACTTCAATTTATTAGCACATACATAGGATCAAATATATAG
Source organism: Pleurodeles waltl (assembly GCF_031143425.1). Lineage (NCBI taxonomy): Eukaryota > Metazoa > Chordata > Amphibia > Caudata > Salamandridae > Pleurodeles > Pleurodeles waltl. The sequence continues at coordinate 896,736,951 of NC_090448.1, read as the reverse complement.
TGAAATACATTCCTTACATATACTTATTCATTGCTTTCAGCAATGTAACAACATGTACAGCCCCTATTTTGACAATCTGGGGCTTAAATTGCATTGCACAGATCTCTACATTATTGTTTCTTTCTTATCCATATCTCTGCCCTGCGGTCCACTCGAAAGCATTAAAATGCTGTTAATGCATTTGAGGGAAGCTCTTTACAAACATCTCAAAGTAAATAAATGTCTAGAGGCCTGATTATGTGTCAGGCTAGATGGTATTCCTGGGTTGGATACCACTTCCTCAGAGAAGCTTTTTTTGCAGAACCTGGATTTTCTAGGCCCAATTTTACCAACTAAACAGTCTGGTGCATGTCCTGCCAATCAACTCATTGTGGCATGGTGGAACTACTAGCATAATATTAACATTGTGGCTAAATTAGAAAACGTCCATCACTTCAGGATATTTGGTGGAGGTCAACCATGTTCTACATAGTTTCTCATTTATTAGCCACTAATTTTCCTACCTTTGAGTGTGTGTTGAAGATGCTGTGATAGCATTCATGAAACTGCAGATCAGGATCTGAATTGTGCTCTAGTCTCAGTGTGTGTGTGTATTGTAGATTAGTTCAAATTCTAGTTCAGGTAGAGTGCTCAGAACTGTATAGGGGATATCCTGGCTAATTGCAATGTTGTTGGTCTGGGTATGTCATGCCACATCTCTTTTACAACTTCATGACATCATCTCGTTAGAACTGCAACAACATCATCAACAATGATAAAACTGACTTTGTGTAATCTAATGATTATTCCACCCTACCTTCTTCTTCTGATGAAGATTCTCTTCTTGGAAGATGCTCGGACCCAGACCAACATGAAAAGCTAGACCATCGCTGTTTTTCCCTTGCCTCCTTTACCCTTTGTATTACCTGTTTCCAAATTCATCTTTCAGATAAAATTATCAGGGCTATTCATGAAGCTAACTTACACCTGTGGGTATGTTACACATATAAATTTACTCTCACACTTTTGAGAACTTTACTACTTTTGATACATCGCTATTTACAAGTATAAAGTAATTCAAAAGATTAAACTTACATGTCCCACCCCTTGAAAGGTGGATGGAGCCAAATTTAAGAGTGTAAACTACTGCAGCGAGAGGGAGCCGTAGTAAGGTCAGCACCAAACATGGCCCCTAAACATTTATTTACTTTGCGATATTTGTAAAGAGCTGCAAGCAAATGCAATTCAGTTTTTTATGTTGGTGTCACTATCTTGTATATACCATGTCAGATTCATGGGTGAACTACCGTGATCAAGGCTATGGACGAAATGCGTTGGTTGGACTAATTGCATGAATAAACTACACTTTGCATTCAGGCAGTGTCCGTGACTTCCTTGATCTTTGGATGTGTGCAGCGTTTTTTATATCTACATTTTAATGTTAAAAATGTAAATATGCTTGCAAAACAAACATCATTTTACGGTAACATATTTTAAGAAATAAATAGTAACACGTATTTCTAATATAAATTACATTAATTTACATGAATTATATACCTAACATTTTGTAATTTTTGATCCTTAATAACTAAATATAAACATTTTACTTTTGTTGGATTTTTTAAAATAAATATTTAAAAAAAGAATGTTAATTTAATATATTTAGATTAATTAACTATTCAATTCAGAGCAAGATAAATGGTGTGGATCATTGTATTTTGTTCTACATGTAAAATAATTATAAAAAATGTGTTTAATATTTATTTATTTGGAATGTAGAACACAATTCAAAAACACTCTACAGCACAAATAACTTAATTTAAATGTAAAATAAAAATGCTTTAATATATCAAATTAAATAAAATCATATTTCTAAAATGAAAAACAAATCCTACCAAAAGTACAAAATAAAAATATGTGTTATTAAAATCAGAAAAAGATGCTGTAACTGAGGTTCCACAGCGTGCAAATGCATAACACTAAGGGCCTTATTTAGAGTTTGGCGGATGCGTTACTCCATCACAAACGTGACGCATATCCCATCCGCTGTATTACGATCTCTATAGGCTGTTATGGGATCGTAATAGGGAATATGGGAAATCCATCATGTCCGTGGCTGAGTAACCTCCTCCGCCGAACTCTAAATCAGGCCCTCAACCAACAATTGAGGAGTGAAATTGTTTCTCATGTGGAAGTGGGCATAAACATTAGATGCATCTACCTATGTTATAAAGTTTTATGGTCCCCATTCTAATCAAGTTTAGACATTATGGGGGTCATTCTGACCTCCGCGGGCGGCGGAAGCCGCCCGCCTGGCGGGAACCGCCAGAAGACCGTACCGCGGTCGAAAGACCGCGGCGGTCATTCTGATTTTCCCACTGGGCTGGCGGGCGACCGCCAGAAGGCTGCACGCCAGCCCAGCGGGAAACCCCATTCCATGAGGATGCCGGCTCCGAATGGAGCCGGCGGAGTGGAAGGGGTGCGACGGGTGCAGTTGCACCCATCGCGATTTTCAGTGTCTGCTTGGCAGACACTGAAAATCTTGGTGGGGCCCTGTTAGGGGCCCCCAGGGGCCCCACGACACCCGTTACCGCCAGCCAGGTTCTGGCAGTCAAAACCGCCAGAGCCAGGCTGGCGGTAAGGGGGTCGGAATCCCCATGGCGGCGCTGCCTGCAGCGCCGCCATGGAGGATTCCCTTGGGCAGCGGGAAACCGGCGGGACACCGCCGGTTTCCCGTTTCTGACCGCGGCTGTACCGCCGCGGTCAGAATGCCCATGGGAGCACCGCCAGACTGTTGGCGGTGCTCCCGTGGTCGTTGGCCCTGGCGGTCCATGACCGCCAGGGTCAGAATGACCCCCTATGTCTCCACATCTCAGTTCCTGCAACAAACAGAAATCAGACTTACTAAAACCGGAGACAAACAGCTTCTCCCTTTGACCCCCATCACAATAAATACTAAATAGTATTCACCAATGACAGTAACATCTCAGGGCTCATTTAAATATACCTATTTACCTTAGCACACCATTGAAGGCCACAAACATGCACAAATGTTGACTCTCAAGAAGCATAGAGCCTGATTATGATCTTAGCGGATGCAATACTGTTAGAGCGTCAGACCTTAATAAGTAAACTTACAAGGGGACATGAATAGGTCGATGAACCATTTGACTCGCATTTAGGATGTTCCCACCATATCTGAAATAAACCTGCAGCAAACTGTTTTTCCACCATACCATGTGTTGTCTGATTTATTTAATCCTTTGTCTGCTAAGTAGCCATTTACCAGTGTTTGCCGGAGAGGATTGCCGATATCAGCCCTATGGCAATGCCCGCAGCACACGCAATGCACCCTTGTAAGAGGACAGTCCATTAGTGCTACATTCTGGCACACTCATCCCACACTCTACTCGCCAGGATCCCTGTGAGAGTCCTTCACGTCCGGCGCTCTCTCCTCATCATTTCCTGCTCCTGGTGGGCTGGGGCTAGATACTTAAACCTGCCCTATCCAGGTGATTTCCTTTTTATTCCCCCGCTGGACAGACTGTCATATCAAATGAGTATTAAGATGGGACACCTCTTCCATGGCCTTTAGTAACTGGAATTCAGAATGAGTCATGAAGCACCTTTCAAGACTCAGAAAGCCATTTTTGAATCACAATAATGTGTTCAGGAAATACAAAAACATAATTTTACTGTCACAAACTGTGATTTTGTGAATCACAAGGTTGGCAACTACAAAAAGGGCCTACTTGATTGAATGCCTAATGAATCTTTTGATGACAAACGGAAATCACTTCACACTTTGGCCTCTTGATTTGGTGTGTCACTAGAAGCTAGGCAGCCCTATGGAAGCACTATGGATATGCATGCATTTAAAATATAATGTTGATTCATGAGATAATATTGTTTTATTTTTGCTGACTTTAAGTGAGCGTAGAAGTCAATCTGTTTTCAGATGACAGCTCAAAAGGAAAGAACTTGTTAACAGGACCCAGGCGGAGATATGACACCCTTTTATATAAAAATATTTTGCTGCCAAAGTACTGAAGGTTCTCATTTATTAGTGATCACCATTTTGGGCACTATTATTTTGATAATTTCACTTAAATGACAAGGTGCAATAGGATGAATCTAGGCTTGCTGAAACACCTCCCTTTGTGTGAAAAGGAGCTAGACTAGTGAAATACTCCCCTGGGCCCATAAAACCTAAATAGTCTTCACAATCTATCGGGATGGAAAGGCAGAATGGTGCGGGCCTGAAGTATGTAGCATGTGCACTTCCAATCACTGTTGTATCACAAGTATCACTAAGAACGATGCCTTCTCAGACCCTATGCTGGCCCATCCACCATACACCCAGACCCTCTTCCTCATTATGGACAGGCGTGGGTTAGAGTTAATGATAAAGAAGTTGTAAATGAAGCCAATGGAACACAACATACAGTGCCTGAAGTAGCCAGAAATATGAAAGCATACAAGGAGGGGACAGAGGAGCCATACGCTGTAGGACAATACCATTCCCATGAATTTATGAAAAAGTAGCACATTCAACTATTAGAGTAAAACCATTTCATTCTTTCTTTTCCCCTATTCTTTGGTTTGAGGTAATGTTAGTGGGGGAAAAAATACAAATCAATATTTCAAAAAAATCTCCATAAATCCTGTCCTATCAGAGATAAAAATGGCCAGAGCAGACAAGGTGATACGCATTTAATAAACAAATGTGTCGTTACACCAATCCTGGATAAGGAATGAAGCTTAAGTCTTGCTCTCGAGTGGTAGAAATAAATTATAAAAGAGAGGTTGAATACAAGCTCTAGCACCGCCTAGTACGCAGGCTGTCACGTAAATAAAAGCAAGCCTGGAGCAAAATTAATATAAGTTATTTTAGTGTACATAGGTATTTTACGCAGAAGCCAACTCTTGAATATCTTAAAGGGAGTAGGAGTTCTCTAATTGAGGGGAAATTTGCAAAAAAAATAGCATTGAAAAAAAGGCCATGAGTAGAAGGGGTCGGATTTGAATTTGCAGTGAGTTCTTTACATCAAAAATGGAAGTCTGCAGGACACTGAGACCTAGCGGCTTCTGAACTGTCCTGCAGAAGGTGTTAACCAGCAAGAGGGTTAAGTGACTGAAATATTTAGTTATGACGTCTCCTGTGATCTGCAGACTTTTAAGCAGGGTCAAGTCCACTCATCTTTCTCATATTGATAAATTCAGGGCAATTAAAATGAGGTAATAGCAAAATATTTTCTTTATGGTGTGTATAAGTTTCAAAAGTGTGGTGTGAAACCCTGGGTTTAATAGGAGTCATTTTTTACAGAACTATTCTGAAATAATTTCCAAATTTAGTACTTATGGGACCAAAGCAAGGCTGCACTCAGTAAAATAAACATGGGAGAAATTAATGGTTTAGAGTCAGGCATTTTTCAGCAAGGTTGCAAAATCACAGTGTAGAGCAGATAGTTTGGCAAGCGCCTAAAGTGTAGCAACGGATCATGGTTGGCTCGCTCTAGCATTGTATAAGGAAACAGATATCTTTCTCCACTTCCCTAGGCTGTACATAAAGCTTTCCTTTCTGTGGACGAAGAAGGTACAGAGGCTGCTGCCGCCACACTTGAGGAAGGGGTCCCAACTACCATTATCACAGAAGCGAATTTCAACAGGCCGTTCCTCCTCTTCATTTGCAGCCAAGAAGACCATCACATTTTCTTCATGGGAAGGGTTGAAAACCCACTAGAAAAATAATTAGAGGGCCAATGCCTGGTTCGGTAAGTACTGCATTAACCAAGGATTTTGATGTGTTTTTTTTAGATATAACATGCAGACCCTCATGCCTCTCCGAACTCTTTGCATGGTATTGATTTATAGAATTAGACCATATATGATATTTTACTATCTACATACTATCAGGATTTCTCACTAAAGTAAGAAAATGTTGGACTTTTTTGCTTATGCAGGGTCAATCTTTTTGCCTCCTTCCTCCTATTTTTTCTGACCTGTTGCTGTTGGCTTTTGAACTCTGAGCACTTCACCACCGGTAACCAGTGCTAAAGTGCATATGCTTTCTGTGTAAATTGGATTGTTGATTCGTTTATCCATGATTGGCACATTTGATTTACTCGTAAGTCCCTAGTAAAGTGCACTAGAGGGGCCAGAGCCTGTAAATCAAATGCTACTAGTAAGCCTGCAGCACTGGTTGTGCCACCCACATAAGTAGCTCTGTAATCATGTTTCAGACCTGCCACTGCAGTGTCTGTGGGGCAGTTTTAACTGTAAATTCGACTTGGCAAGTGTACCCACTTGCCAGGCCTAAACCTTCCCTTTTCTTATATATAAGGCACCCCTAAGGTAGGCCATAGGTAGCCCCGAGGTCAGGGTGCAGTGTATGGTTAAGGTAGGACATATAGTAATGTGTTTTGTATGTCCTGACAGTGAAATATTGCTAAATTCGTTTTTCACTGCTGCAAGGCCTGTTCCTCTCCTAGGTTAACATGGGAGATACCTTTAAAATTGATTAAAGAGTAGAATCCCTTTGGGAGCGGATGGACATGTGGAGTTTGGGGTCTCTGAGCTCACAATTTAAAAATAAATATTTCAGTAAAGTTGATTTTAAGATTGTGTGTTTGAAAATGCCACTTTTAGAAAGTGAGCGTTTTCTTGCTCATACCATTTCTGTGACTGTGCCTCTTTGTGGATTCCCTGTCTGGGTCAGTTTGACAGTTGGGCTGGTTGCACCTCACACTAGACAGTGACATAAAGGGAGCTGGGGTGTAGTCTGCATTTCCTGATGAGCCATCTGTACTAAGAGTGATAGGAGGAGTTGTCACTTACACCTGAAAGGGCTGTGCCGTCCTCAAACAATGCAGTCTCCAACCCCCTGGTGAGTGTCTGGGGCCTGGCCTGAGCAAGGCAGGATTTCACATTCAAAAGAGACTTTACTTTGAAGTAGGCCTACTTCAAAGGAAAAATTGGGTATAAGAAGGGCACCCAAAACCACAGACTGTGGAACACTTCTGGAAACCAAGAGGAACCTCTGCCTGGAGAAGAGCTGAAGAGCTGAGGAAGAAGAACTGCCCTGCCTGTGACTGTGCTTCGTGGAGCTATCCTGCAGTTGCTGCTTCTGCCAGAGTAAGAGGGCAAAGACTGGACTTTGTGTGCCTTCCATCTTGTGAAGATCTCGAAGGGCTTGATTTAGAGCTTGCCTCCTGTTGTTTGAAGTCTCAGGGACAGTAAAGACTTCTTTCTGCCAGCACCTGGAGTCTCTGGAGAGACTCCTACTCTGCCCTGTGGTGCCCATCCAGTTCCTGGGACCCTGAAAGGAGAAGCCTAAGAGGAAGAAATCCATGCCCAGAGCGCTGTGCAGGGAAAAGATCGACGCAACTCTGATCTGCGGCTGAAGAAACGACACACTGCAGGCTCCGCGGCTGAAAATCAATGCTTGCCGGAAACGCGACCGAAGAAGAATCAACGCACGGAGCTGGCGAAACAACGCGCCGCATCGCTGACGGAGGCTGGGAGATCGCAACCCGTGCTGCGTGGTTTTCAGATCATTGTGCATCTGGATTTCTGACGCAAGCACCGCTGCGCGTGTAAAAACAATGCAAGGCCTACCCGGACCCAAGAGTGCTGACCGGATCGACGCATCGCTCTCCTGCGGAGAGAAGAAATTACACGCCCGACCCGACAAAAGGAGAAACTTCGCAAGGTCTTGCTCTTGAGTAAAATCAATGCATCGCAAGCCCTTTTTGATGCACACTCGCCCATGCAGGGTTATTTTTGATGCACCGAAGGTACATTTTCACAGTAACAGTGTTACTGTGTGTTTTAAACTACATAAGGACTCTTTTTGCTTTTTCATTGATGACTTGTGTATGGTGGATTTTTGTTGTTCTCCTCTTTTTTGGTTAGATAAATATGTCCTATTTTTCTAAACCTGTGTTGTATCATTTTGTAGTGTTTTCATTAAGTTACTGCATGTGTTGGTACAAATACTTTACACCTAGCACCCTGAAGTTAAGCCTACTGCTCTGCCAAGCTACCAAGGGGGTAAGCAGTGGTTAGCTGAGGGTGATTCTCTTTTACCCTGACTAGAGTGAGGGTCCTTGCTTGAACAGGGGGTAACCTGACTGTCAACCAAAGACCCAGTTTCTAACAACAATGGTGATATGTTTCAGCAGTTGCAGACAAAGCTGTATGTGCACTGCCGGTACAGGAAAAAATCATGGAACCTTGTTATCATGAGGAAAGAACCTATAGCTACTACTTTGTGATAGCTCCCACTCATAGCTTCCATCTTAAGAGAAAATATTTGCATTAATGAATTATAAGATTAATATTAAACATTCTGTATAAACAAAAACATTCTTGAGGTGCTTGTTGGTGTTTTGCCAAAGAAATGTGGCCAAAAAGTGATATGTAGTACTTCATTCAACCCAGTAATGCATGAATGCAGTGTAACAATTAGCAGCACTGGTTCACGTCATTCGAGACGATGATAGGCGCCATCCTAAATGTGATTCACCGTCCACTTAAATGATCTTAGAGCTAAATGTGGAAAGTAATGAAGGCCCTTCCCAAGGTGTGAGGGGGGTCCAGTGTTGCTGTTCAAAGATGGTGCCATGATAAAGGTAGAAGTTGCGCTTTCATTTCTAGAGCAAATCTTTTGAGGCCATTTGAGGCATAGTGAGCTTACCATTAGTCACATAACATAATATGTAAGGATGACAAGGAAGTGGTATGATTGACAGTTATGGCAAGGCATTATTAGCTATGTATCAGCAAGTGAATGTAGTTCACTGTAGGAAAGTACCATCTTGACTTGTCATGACTTGTCATTGTCATTGACTTGTCATGTTACCCCCATATTTCATGTATGTATGTTGTTTTAGCCCTTGTGTCACTGGGATCCTGCCAGGCAGGACCCCAGTGCTCATAGTATGTGCCCTGTATGTGTTCCCTGTGTGGTGCCTAACTGTATCACTGAGGCTCTGCTAACAAGAACCTCAGTGTTTATGCTCTCTCTGCTTTCTAAATTTGTCACTGCAGGCTAGTGACTACACCCACATAATTCCCTTGTGTATGGTACTCAGGTACCCAGGGTTTTGGGGTTCCAGGAGATCCCTATGGGCTGCAGCATTTCTTTTGCCACCCATAGGGAGCTCAGACAATTAATACACAGGCCTGCCACTGCAGCCTGAGTGAAATAACATCCATGTTATTTCACAGCCATTTTCCACTGCACATAAGTAACTTATGAGTCACCTATATGACTAACCTTCACTTAGTTAAGGTTGGGTGCCATGTTACTTAGTGTGTGGGCACCCTGGCACAAGCCAAGGTCCCCCCACATCGTTCAGGGCAAATTCCCCGGACTTTGTGAGTGCGGGGATACCATTACACGCATGCACTATGCATAGGTCACTACCTATGTATAGCATCCCAATGGTAACTCCGAACATGGCCATGTAACAGGTCTAAGAATATGGAATTGTCACCCCAATACCATCCTGGTATTGGGGGGACAATTCCATGATCCCCCGGTCTCTAGCACAGAACCCGGGTACTGCCAAACTGCCTTTCCGGGGTTTCCACTGCAGCTGCTGCCAACCCCTCAGACAAGATTCTGCCCTCCTGGGGTCCAGGTAGCCCTGGCCCAGGACGGCAGAACAAAGGATTTCCTATGAGAGAGGGTGTTACACCCTCTCCTTTTGGAAATAGTTGTGAAGGGCTGGGGAGGAGTAGCCTCCCCCAGCCTCTGGAAATGCTTTGAAGGACACAGATGGTGCCCATCTCTGCATAAGCCAGTCTGCACCAGTTCAGGGATCCCCCAGTCCTGCTCTGGCACGAAACTGGACAAAGGAAAGGGGAGTGGCCACTCCCCTGACCAGTACCTCCCAGGGGAGGTGCCCAGAGCTCCTCCAGTGTGTCCCAGACATCTGCCATCTTGGAAACAGAGGTGTTGGGGGCACACTGGACTGCTCTGAGTGGCCAGTGCCAGCAGGTGACGTCAGAGACCCCCTCTGATAGGCTCTTACTTCTCTTGGTAGCCAATCCTCCTCTCTTGGTAGCCAAACCTCATTTTCTGGCTATTTAGGGTCTCTCCTCTGGGGAATTCTTCAGATAACGAATGCAAGAGCTCACCAGAGTTCCTCTGCATCTACCTCTTCGACTTCTACCAAGGATCGACCGCTGACTGCTCCAGGACGCCTGCAAAACTGCAACAAAGTAGCAAGACGACTACCAGCAACATTGTAGCACCTCATCCTGCTGGCTTTCTCGACTGTTTCCTGGTGGTGCATGCTCTGGGGGTCATCTGCCTTCACCCTGCACTTGAAGCCAAGAAGAAATCTCCTGTGGGTCGACGGAATCTTCCCCCTGCTAACGCAGGCACCAAAAGACTGCATCACCGGTCCTCTGGGTCCCCTCTCAACCTGACGTGCATGGTCCCTGGAACACAGGAACTCTATCCAAGTAACTCCCACAGTCCAGTGATCCTTCAGTCCAAGTTTGGTGGAGGTAAGTCCTTGCCTTCCCACGCTAGACTGCAAACCTGTGTACTGCATGATTTGCAGCTGCTCCGGCTCCTGTGCACTGTCCCAGGATTTCCTTCATGCACAGCCTAGCCTGGGTCCCCAGCACTCTGTCCTGCAGTGCTCAACCCTCTGAGTTGGCCTCTGGCATCGTAGGACCCTCCTTTGTGACTCTGAGCTGTCTCTGGTTCACAAATCTTCCAAGTGCCTGTTTGGGTACTTCTGTGGGTGCTGTCTGCTTCTGTGGGGGCTCTCTGAGTTGCTGAGTGCCCCTTGTGTTTCCTCCTCCAATGGGCGACATCCTGGTCCTTCCTGGTCCCCAGCAGCACCCAAAAACCTCTACTGTGACCCTTGCAGCTAGCAAGGCTTGTTTGTGGTATTTCTGCATGGCAACACTTCTGCAACCTACATCGTGGTGTGGGACACCTTCCATCCAAAGGAGAAGTTCCTAGTCCTCTTCGTTCTTGCAGAATTCCAAGCTTCTTCCATCCAGAGGCAGCTTCCTTGCACCTTCATCTGGGGTTACCTGGGCTCCTGTCCCCCCTGGACACTATCGCGACTCTTGGACTTGGTCCCCTTGGCTTGCAGGTCCTCAGGTCCAAGAATCCACCTTCAGTGCCTTGCTGGTGTTTGGTGTTCTTGCAGAATCCCCCTATCACGACTATTGTGTCCTTTTGAGGTAGTAGGTGTACTTTACTTCTACTTTTCAGGGTCTTGGGGTGGGGCATCTTGGACACCCTGACTGTTTTCTTACAGTCCCAGCGACCCTCTACAAGCTCCCATAGGTCTTGGGTCCATTTGTGGTTCGCATTCCACTTTTGGAGTATATGGTTTGTGTTGCCCCTAGACCTATGTTCACCTATTGCAACCTATTGTAATTCTACACTGTTTGCATTACTTTTCTGACTCTTACTTACCTGTTTTGGGTTTGTGTACATATAACTTGTGTATATTACTTACCTTCTTACTGAGGGTACTCACTGAGATACTTGTGGCATATTGTCATAAAAATAAAGTACCTTTATTTTTAGTAACTCTGTGTATTGTGTTTTCTTATGATATTGTGCATATGATATAAGTGGTATAGTATGAGCTTTGCATGTCTCCTAGTTCAGCCTAAGCTGCTTTGCCATAGCTACCGTCTATCAGCCTAAGCTGATAGAAACACCTCTATTCTACTAATAAAGGATAACTGGACCTGGCACAGGGTGTAAGTACCTTTGGTACCCAATACAAGCCAGGCCAGCCTCCTACATTCACTACCTGAGATTCATACTCCATATTGAGCCCCTAATCATGAGGTTTGTTATTTCACGTAAGGAAATAATTCAGTTTGAAATTACAATTGTGCCAAGGATCAGAAATATTTGGTCTGAGAACTTGGGACCTGATAAATCCGTGCCCAGAGATACTGGGCCTTACAAAATTTCAGCAGGATGGGCTGATGGCAGCAGAGTTGAATGGCCCCTGCCAACACAGTGCAGAAGTCTGGGTAAGCAAACAATGCTCCCATCGGACAGGTACAAGTGTGTCTGAAATCATTGTGCACCTGCCCCCCCATTGGCAATACAACTTACACTTCCATCTACTCAGAGCTGGTGGAAAATGTATGTGTTTTTTCACCAAAATTGTGAAAACTTCATGATAAAACACCTGGTCAAACTGGGTGCAAGCAGTTATTTCTATTTCGGGGAAAATCTTGCAGTGACTGGACCTTACAGTGGAGGTGCCTACTGGTAAATGTAACCCTGGCCCGCCTGTATCTCTACTGCAAAGACCGTCCAAATGAATACATAAATATAAGATGATATTTGAATTGGTGTAAATTACCCTACTTGCAGATTGTGGCCTTTTTTTCCACCGGATGATGACGGATGGAGAGGGCTGGAGAGGAATAACGTAGACTTGTGCCCGGCTGAAGTGTGGTGCTTTTATGAGTGTTTATCTAGCTGCTTGGCAGGGCAACTCCTCCATTTGGGCGCAGTGGTGTCACCCCCGCCAGCGTTGTTTTCTTGTAAATGGGCGTGGCCATGGGGGTGACAAGCAGTGAGGGAGAATGCCATGCACCCCACTCTAAGTGCGAATATATGTTTGGCCGGCCAAACACACATGCGCAGCAGGCTCTCTCTAGCCAGGCAACATAGTTGCCGGGCTGGAGAAAGCATGCACAGGCTCCCAGTCGGCCTGGAAGTGCCCTGGCTGGGTGCTCCCAGCCAATCCTACTGCTGCTCTGAATAGTGTCAGGATTGGCCACAGGCCAGTCTGGGAGCCTGTGCCTGCAGCAGAGAAGTGGATGGAGCAGTGTGGCAGCGGCGATCAAGGTAAGTGTTTATTTTTATTTTTGTTAATTTTATTGTCATTCCCCCCCCTTTAAAGAAGTAGGAAGACTGAGGGTTTGGCAGCCAAGAAACTCCATCACCTTTGCATCAGAGTATCCTGTCCATCAAACTCTAATTTGAGTACTTTGACGCCGAGACCAGTCAAAGACACTAAGGCTTCATATCTTTTCCTTCAGCATATAATGATTTTGATTTATAGAGGTAGCATTATTTTGACTTTTTAGACACCAAAATGAACATAATCCTCCAAAGGTTTCTGGAGATAGAGACTTTTACGTAAAACATAAATCTCAGATTTTCACTCAAAAATGCAAACAAGCACTGGTAACCGCAAAGTTTGGAAACTTTGTAACACTTTTAAAGAGTTGTATTTGGCTTCTATGGCCTGAGTTAGGCAGGCAAATCAGATGTTGGAAAGTCAGGGTACCAATGAGGAGTAGTAGGACTGTGACCTTGGCACTAAAGCAGTCTCAAGTCCAATACCAGGCTCTATGGGTGACCTGCCATAGGCTTCAACAAAGTTTTCCTGATGCAAGAGATACAGGATACCGAAGATGATGAGGATGCTGTGATGTCAACAGAGGACTTCCTGGGCCTACTCCTTGATCCATTGTCCAGGTGGGTTGAATTTGGCCACAGGGTTTGATGTCTCTTAAAGTATTCTTGGGTCCAGCAAAAGCCCAGTTGCTACTGGACTACTGATATCTGGTCATGGCGAAACCAGTGGTTCATTTTGGTGAAGGCTATTGTCCGTCTTGGGTGACCAAACTGCTTTCAGATAATTCTTCCAAGTCTGTCAGGCTCTGGTGCAACGTTTCAGCTTTGGGACTTGGTTGTCCAAGCTGCACTTAGGCAGTCAGTGGTGATCAGGTGACTATGGCTACTGACTGACCATGGCAGGCTTCTTCAGCTTTTATGGCCCTAGTGCTGTAAAAGGAAGTCAGCTGACTGACTTTTATAATTCACCTCTTCTATCTCAATCTTGGGATTGACTTTTCCATGAGCCAGACACCTTCGACACAGTGTTCTCATTGATAGACCAAGTATCACCAGGTGCAGACCAGCAGTTGGTACAACCTCTCTTGCCAGGTCCAGAGAACAGCAGGGCAGTCTTTCTTTGGTCATTTCTCCAGTGCCACGGCAACCTGAGTTCTGGGTGCCAAAGGTGCCTTATTTATACCCAGAAAATGCCCCCAACTGAACTAGTGGATACTAGCCAACAGCATACAAGGACCTCACATCTATTGATGACTTCCTGCTATGTGAGGCATTTATCAATATTAGAGTCCATTATTCTGCTCACTGTCAATTTGGGTGAACAAGAAAGCAGCCCCTCTGGTGTGTGTTCACCATTTGCCCTTCAAAGGTGGCTTTCCCTTTAAAGTTGCGTCTTTTAGGACTAACACCCTGTGTGGTTCCTACTCAGAGGGAGGTGAAACCTCTTTCAATGGCAGGCCTCTATTGTTCGGTAACCTAGGAGCTGTTCACACTCTCCTCAGGAGGACCGATGCTGTCTTCTGGCCAGCATCCGTGGGTGGCCACAGGAAGATGTGAGCAACAGAGAGTCAATTTTCTAAAAGTTGTATTTCTTAAAAAGTTACATTAACATTAAATTTGACTTAGGCATCAAGTCAGGTTTAGGGAAACAATAATTTTGATACCTTGATGTATAAACGTTGTATAAACGTTGGTAGTCCCATTAAGACATTAGCTCTGAGCTGAGTTGTCAGCATGTAACTGGGCACTTGTCATTGGGGCCACTGGCCTTTCCACTGTAAAAACAACAATCTTGTATTCTTACTATTTGGCAATCTAAAAAAGCATGTCCTTCTTCTTAATATACACCACCTTTCCTTAGGACTTGATAGACCTGCACGAGGAGTGAGTTATATATATTAAAAAGTGATTGCTGGGCTTTGCCATTAGTTTAAATGGCAAAGTTGGCTTAGCAGTTTAAAATTGGCCTACCAGTCTGTGGTGCTTGGAGTCATGCTTCATGTAATCACATCCAAGGTGGCACAATAAGTGCTGCAGCCATGCCTGGGCACTTAAGCTTACAGGCCCTGGGTACCTCGGTACCATATACTATGAACTTTAAAATGTGTTAACATAGCCAATTGTATATATGCAAATCAAACATACACTTTTAATGGTTAGAGGACTGAGGTCTGGTTAGCAGGAATCAGTGCACTCTCACAGTCAAAAGACCAGCAGCATTAGTCCAAAACTTTAGGAGTGATCATGGAAAAAGAGGCACTTCCTTAAATAGCCCCCTCCAGATGAAAGGTGATAAGCAACTAACCTATGCCCAGGTAGTTCTCAAATCTATGTAGAAGAGCCTTGAAATGCCATCTGTATTGGCATGGTCAGTTTCAGGTCTGTGTTCCACTGTAAAGCCCATACCCTGTAGGGACATTGACCACCTCAGTAATCTAGGGTTCTCTCCTCTCATCTGCAACAGCCACCTGAGGCATCTATGGTCAGTTTGAACTCTGATGTAAGTCACAAGCAGGTAGGGCATCTGCTTCTTAAGGGACCAAGTCACAGTAAAGACTTTGTTCTCAATGGCACTCCAATGGTGCTTTCTGGGGAGGAGCCGAAACTAATGAAGGCAACTGCTTGATCCTGTCCCAAATCATTCACTGGTGACAACACTGCCCCAATCCCAGGTTCAGAAGCATCTCTGTGGACAATAAACTCTTTCCTATAATCGAGAGCCTTTAGGACAGGTGCTGAACACAAAGCTTCCCTGAGGGTATCAAATGCTTATTTGGTGTGGTTTAGACCAGATAAATTTTCTGTTGTTGCTTAGAAATAAATTCTGCTATTGGGTGCCACTATGGTTCCATAACATTTGACAATATTTCTAAGGTACCTCATCAGACCAAGAAAGGCTCTGACTTGAGTTTGGCACTTGGGAGCCTTCCAAGGCAGAATTGTATGTTTTTTGGTTTGGATAGGTTGTACTTGGCTTCCACCGTCTTGTTGGCCCAAATATGCAACAGAACCTTCCCTTATCTGGCACTTCCTTGTCTTGTTAGGCCTGCCTGCTACATCGCCTAAAGCACTTCCTTAAGGTGGACTAGGTGATTCTCCAGATGAAACCGAATATAGCAACATCATCCAGATATGATGCACTGAAACCATTCCAAATATGAACATATTTTAGTCACCAATCTCTGGAAGGTGACAGGTGCAAACTTCAATTCAAAGGGCATCCCTCTAAAGTGAAAGTGAATTTCAGTTGTAGAAAAAGCAGACCTTTCCTTGCCTCATTGTGTGATGGCTATTTGCCCAAGTGTACCCTGATACCTTGCAGCCTCCCACTTATCAACAAGCTCACCAGCTCTGATTATGAGTGGCTGTTAGATCTGTCAGACTTAGGGTGGTCTTTTCCCATTATGTTTTCACTGTGCCCTCCAGTTTTTGCTGAAATTCATTTTTGTTGGCCATGGGACTCTGTCCACTTTACCACTTTTAACCAGTGCTAAAGTCCGTAGTAGAGTGGTATAGCACATACCCTGGGCCTGTAAATTAAATGCTGCTAGTAGGCCTGTAGCGTTTATTGTGGCACCCATTTACATAGCCCTTAAAACATTTCCCAGGCCTGAATGCAGTTTTAACAGCCAATTGTACTTGTCAATATAACCCCCTTCCCAAGCTTTATACTCTGCTTGTTTTGCAAACAAGTCACCTCTAAGGTAGGCCCTGGGTAGCCTATGTGTCAGGATGCATTATAAGTAATACATATACCGTTTGGACATGTACTTTTATGTTTTGCATGTCCTGGTAGTGAAAAACACCTACATTTGTTTTTCACTACTGTAAGGCCTACGAATCCCATAGAATAACATTGGGTTGCCTTATTATATTTAATAAGTGCAAACTTTTGATTGAGAGCACTTAAACATTTCATGTTTACTGCCTGAGAAATTGTAATTAAAAATCTTCTTTAACGGAAAAGTCGGATTTTAAGATACAATTTGTAAAATGCCACTTTTAGAATGTTGGCATTTTCCTGCCCTAACCATTTGGTACCTGCCGCCTGTTCCTGAGTCACATGACTGCGTGTAGTTGGCAGTTGGAACTTAAAGATTTTCCTAGACAGCCACACTATGAAGGGATTAGGTGTATCTAGATCGGCCGTCAACTGGCAGGATGGGGGGTGGAGCTGGGCACACCCCCACTTGCAGTGAAAATGCTATGCTATGCCTTCGCACAAAAGTCTCATCACCCCCTGCAATGTTCATGCAGCCAGCTTGGAGCCAGGGGAGTCAGGAAACTTAAAGCACTTGAAAAGGGATTCTCTAGAAACAACTACTAGTCAAAGGAGGCACCTGATATAAAAATAGGGCCCTCAGATCCACACTTGATTTCACTATCCAGATCTAGGGAAATACTCTAAGAGGGCTGACCTTTGCTGTGGAATTCTGTGTACCTCACAAGACTGCTTTGCTGCACTAGGAAGAGATGCTTTACTATTTGGAGCCTGACTTGAACCTTCAGAGGCCTGCCTTTTGCTTTCATCCTTTTTTCATCACATGAACCCATGACTACCAGAGTGACTCCATGCGCTACATGGCAGGCCTCCTGATCAGAGCCTTAGAGACAGAAAAGGCTCCAACCATCTTGAACTTGTACCTGGACCCAGACGGAGTGAGTCCTAATCCCCCAAGTGGTGTCCTTTGAGTCCTGACCCCTTGGTGGTGGTAATAAAGGTGCCCAGATAGCCAAAATCCAAAACTTTGGGCTTTGCTAAAAACTGCCCTGAGAAGCGAGAGAAGTTCAGACCCAACCTGCTCATCTCCCTGCCCAGGGTGCATTGCTGTTCATTCTGAATTAGTGGCAGGTCCTACTATGTTCTTCTCCGCAGCAGCAAATCCTGTTCAGAGGTTCTTTGCCAAAGAGTTATCTGGCCTCATGGAACTCTCATCGGCTATAGCCTCCAGCTTCGTCCCGCTGGAGCTTTTCGACTTCCAAAAAAGAGACTCAGTACAAATGTAGAAATCTTAATCTTGATCTTGTCCAGAGGCTCCCCAATGATCATGCACCCTCCTTGGACACCGCCTGCATCCTTTCCCAGCTGAACTTTACCTTCTAAGAACGTTTTTCTTTGAAATGTCTTCTAGTTCTGAAGGTAATTGCCGAAGAGGCCCAAGCCACCTCTTGTATGTGACTCACGCTACATCACAGTTGGCCATATTTGTCATCTTTGGTCCAGTGTCAAGACACTAGGTGCCTGATTACAACTTTGGCGGAGGTGTTAATCCGTCCCAAAAGTGACGGTAAAGTGACGGATATACCACCAGCCGTATTACGAGTCCATTATATCCTATGGAACTCGTAATACGGCTTGTGGTATATCCGTCACATTTGGGACAGATTAACACCTCCTCCAAAGTTGTAATCAGGCCCTAGATGTCCATAGTTGCACTTTGATCTTCCAAGCCCTAGTTTTTGCCTTAAACTTTAAAAAATCAGAAATCCACATCTGCTGGTTGTTTTGTTGTCATTTCGGTGTCAATATTTTAAAATGTACTCTATTTTTCTAAATTGGTTTGGGATTTTTCTTGTGTTGTGTTTTCATTTTATTACTATTTATATGCTGCATAACTACTTTACACTTTACCCCTAAGTTAAGCCTGACTGCATCTGAGCCAAGCTGCTAGAGGGTTCAACATAGGTTAATTTAGTGACTTTTGTGGTTTGCCCTGACAGGTATTGTGAATGTTGCTTGACCAGGGTCACCCCCATTCAACCAACAACCCAATTTCTTATATGCAGCAACAGTCTTGGTGACTGCATCCACACATCTGTAGTCCACCCAGAACCTCATCTCAGATTTCCCTTGTTTTGGGGTTGGTTTGGGCATCAGTACCACTGGTCTGGCCCACGGACTACTAGAGGGCTCTATTACCACCAACTCTAGCAGCCTTGAAACCTCAGCATTGATACTAGATTTTACTCAATTGCCAATCTATACAGTTTACACTTGACAGGCAAACTTTCACCTGTGTCCACATCATGAGTACACCAAGCAGCCACCCTCCCCTTCTTTCCCTGCATCTGTCATCATCAGTATTGTAATGTCTGCTCTGTCATGGGGGAGTTTCACCCTGTCTACATGGATAAGCTTGTGAGGTTGTGCCTTGGAATCCTAAGTTCACCAGGTAGGTTACTTCCCCTTTCTTCTTCGGAATAGGACCTGGCCCTGTCCATTAATGCTGAAGTTCTAGGGGTACTACGGGCTCCAGAACTCACCAACTGTCCTTTTTGTTATTCCACCATTGAGGACGTCTAGTCATACTAGTACTTGCCTCTGGATGCCAGACAGGCCTCAAAATTTGTGTTTGCCTTGTTCATTTATTCACCCATTCTAGGGCGAAGACATAATACCGCGAGTGAGCTCTTTGAGGGGTCTCTTGCAACCCATTCTAAGCAAAATTGCAGAACCTCTCACAGGGTGTCCAAGGTGTACCTTAAAGGGACTTACACCTACTCCTTTGCGATGAACCTCCGTGTAGGCAAACAACAGAATTGGCAGCAGAATATCCCATCTGCTTCTAACTGTTTCAGGCAAACCCTTGATCATACATTATCATTAGGATCGCTATCTGATATGACCTCCTTAGGGAAACCAACCTTGATGAAGGTTCCAAGAAGGGATATAGTCACTACAGGAATAGTAGCTGGTGGCATGGTCTACTAACACCATGATAAACTTATTTCCTAGAGTCTGTCTGTGGGTCCAGGAGAACAACAATCTAAATCATCACTCTTTCAAAGAGAGTCCTCACCACAGGTAGTGGTATGGAGGCAACCCGTGGCTTGCCCCCTATCTTGACACTCGTTTGACAGGTGACACAGATGCGACAGAACTCCTTCACTTTTTCAGATATCTGAGGGCAATAAAAATTGTTATCCAACCTTTCCCATGCCTTTTTCTGCCCCAGATGTTCAGCTAAGGTGATGTTATGGGCCATGTTAAGGAGAAACTCTCTTTGTGGCTGGGGGACCACCATTCTCCTGGTTGCCCCTGGTTTGGGATCTTTGCCTCATTTTACAGGATACCTTCCTCCCAATACACCAACATCACAGTGTCCTTACCTGATATCTAGCTGTCTCAGGCCTTTAAGAGCGGGACAGGCCTTTGGTCCCTTGCTCAAGCCCACTCTGGAGGGACATCCTATTTCCTGGAGTTCTACCAGCTCTGGCACATTTCCTAAGATAGCAGCCTCTTCTTCACACACCAGACTTTCCCACTTAGGGTTGGGCTCCTTCTGGGTCTTAGAACCTATGGCCATTGGCTCACTAGCATTCTTATCCTTTCTCTTGATACTGGAGCCCTGGGTCATTGTTCCAGGCTCCCTTCACTTTCCCTCAAGGCCTTTTTATGCTCTTGTGGAGACACTTATCCATTCAGGAAGACCCAGCATTTCTGCATGAGTCCTTTTCTCCAACTCTGCCCAGGCTGCTGGGATTGCAGAGGACATTGTTACCTTCTTTAGGCTAGTGACACCTCCCCACTCACAACCTACACAGCTAAGGAATGTGGCTCTGTAACATTTTCAGAGTTGACAATCTGGTGCACCTCATTAGGGAGTATTTGATTTCAGCAAACCAGCTTGGCAATCACCAAGGTTATTTTTCCATCTATATCCCGCGGAGCCTCTACTTCGACCCCATTGATTCTTGGCCACTGGATGAATTTCTCCATGCTTGTGTGCCCAGGTTGTTTACAGGCATAGCACACCCCAACCTTTGAAGGGTCATAATTGTTTCCCAGTTACCACCCCCCTTGGAATGAATATGGATCTGTCTATCCCCAAACATCTTTTGGAGACTCTTTGGGAGCCACTTTCATGTTATCCTTGCCACACTCCTTCCTCTGAAAGGGGCTGCCCTCCTTTCTTATGATTGCAACTGTAGACATTTTGGGGACCTTGGTGTGTACCCAGCTCTCTGGGACTAGATAGCTTTGAGTCCGGTAGATGCTGGTATAACATCTCTGAGGAAAAGTTAGAGAGCATTTGCTCTTTGACAATCAAATTATAGAGCCCCTCATATGTGTTCACTATGTTACTCTTTATCCAACCCCAAGTGACTTCATTGAAGCATCCACAAAGTCCATGCCTGTGTCGCCCCCTTGTGAGTGTTCTTAAAATCTTGCCTGTGTTCTGCAAGGGTAAGACTGAACTGCTCAATGAGTGCCTACTTCATCTGTGGATAAGACTCAGCCATCTCATTCTCAAGTGTCAGGAACTCATCTCTCCCCACTGTTGGGACCGGTACCCAAACCAAGGACCACTAGTTTGAGGCTCAAACCCCTTTCATCCTTGGAGCCCTCTCATAGGATGCCAGCCATTTCTCAATGTCATCCACCTCAACATATCTAGAACAATGCCTTTGGGCAATCTTGGATCATAGGCAGCCCTTGCAATTACCTCTGGATTATTGCTGCCACGCCTTCTTTAGGCTTGATGCCCAGCTTGACCCTTTCTTCTGCCAGGGACAACTTTCACTCCTCTAGGGCAAGTTTTGTCTCCTCAAGCTCAAGGAGAAATATCTGGGCCTCAAGGTGTTTAGGTCTCCTCCCTGAAGTGAAGTTCTTCCCAGTGCCATATGTGGAGAGCCTCCTTTGACAGATAGTGTTGGTCAGTCTGTTGTTGTCTCACTCATCCTCTCCTTCGACTATACCTCTGTCATCCTCTTCGTTCCCACTGTTAGGGGTGACTTCACTTTCCAATAGTGCTTGGGCTCTCCTGTCTTCTTCCCAATCCCTGAGGGCTTTCTCCATATCCTCCTTTTTGGCAGAGATGCCCAAGCTGATCTTTCTCTCGTTGCGCAGCACCTTCAGATCATTGATCCTCAAGGTACAAGGTGGCCATATTGATTTCCTTGTTGTCCAAACATTTTTGTAACCTCACAAACTTTTCCCAAACGTATTGAAACTTTTCTAAAAGTTGGTAAACTTCAGGGAAATAATGCCTTTGATAATCAGAACTAGGGAAAACCTTTAAGAAGCCTTCTTAGGTGTCAGCTTGGCAAATTTTTCAGAGGTCACCAACTTATTAATTGTCTAGTACAGCTAAACACAGGTTCTGGATACCACCGTTACCATCACTGTGAGGAAATGGTGTGTATTATATGCTGTGGTTGTGCTACCTCACTGTGAAATACACTCATATTACTAACTTGGGTCTAGTCAGGATCATTTGTTAAACCTTAGCTCAACCCTGGGTAGTTGCAGTTTTGAGCAGGAAGGCTTAAATGAAGGAGCAGGTGTAAAGAATTTAGAAGCATAACAACATGAGAATAATAAAGAAGTCACACAACCCAAAATAAATATGACACCTATTTGGCCTGAGTTGGGCAACAAATTCTGACAGGCCGAAGGTCGGGGGCCAATGTGTAGTAGCAGGACAGTTACCTTGGCACCAAAACAGTCTTGTGTACATTTCCAGGTTCTATGGGTAAACTCACATAGACTTCAAACGAATGGTTCTGATGCAAGGGATACAGGATGATGTAGATGCTGGAAGATGCTGAGGATGCTGTGATGTCGACTGGGGTATTCCTGAGGTTACTCCTCAGTCCACGGCCCAGGTGAGGTGACTTAGGCAACAGGGCTTGATGTCCCTCAAAATCTTTGTTGGACCTGAAAACTCTAGTTGCTACTGGAATTCTGGTCTTCAGTCACAGCAAAACAAGTGATTCCTTTTTGAAAGCTAGTGTCCGTCTTGAGCACTGAACCTACTCACCGATGATGCTAATAAGGCCAGCAGTCTTGGATGCAACATTTGAGCTTTGGGACTTAGTGGTCTGGGCTGCACGTCAGCAGTCCATGGTGATCAGGTGATTGTGGCTACTGACTGACCAGAATGGGCTGATTCTGTTTTTATGACCCTGTGCTGTAACAGGAAGTCAGCCGAATGGCTCTTGAAGTTCACCTCTTCTGACTTTGGGCTACGAGTGACTTTTCCACAAGCCAAGCACCAGAGGAACAGTCTTCTCTTTGCTAGGCCAAGGATCAGCAGGTGCAGTTAAGTGGCTGCTGCAACCTCTCTTTCCAGGTCTAGGGCATAGCAGGGGAGTCCTTCTTCAGTCCTCTCTCCAGTCCAGATGTGATCCAAGGGCAGGTGTCATAGGTGCCATTTATATGGCAAGAAAAGGCTATCAGGGGAGGTAGCAGTTACTAGCCAATAGGCTACTAAAACCCTCCCCGCCTGGTGATGACGTCCTGTGATGTGGGGCATCTAGCTATCCCAGAGTGCACTATTCTGCCCACTCCTAAAATGGAAGAGTCCCTCTCTTGGTGTAGTCAGTTTGGTAACCCTTCTTAGAGGTGTGGCTACCTGAGGGCTACACAATCATGGAAAAATCAGTTTGGCAGCTGGACTCTCCTCTATGTTCCTTATGCCAACCTGTCTACCTCAACAAAAGAGGAGCCCCTCTTGTGTGTTTTCACCATTTGCTTTTCAAAGGGGGCCTCCTCTTTGGAGCTCACCGTTTGGGTCTCTTACCATGTGTGGTTCCCTGCCAGGGAGAGATATTGTTCATACTTCTGGAAGTCAGTCACATCTCTTCCCAGGAGGGCAGAAGACTGTCTTGTGCCCAGCATCTGTGGATGACCACAGGAAGACTTGGGAGACATTTCTTAATAAGTTATATTAAATTCGATGTGGGCACCAAGTGAGCTTTAGTGAAACACATCAATTTGACACCTTGAAGTGTCAACATTGGTAGTCCCATTTAGAAGTTAGCACAGCTCAGTTGTCAGCGTGAAATTATGTATTGCCAACGAGGCTACTAGCCTTTTCACAGTAAAATCAACAATTTTGAGTTTTTACTGTTCTGACATATGACAGTACTTTTTAATATACAGCACTCTGCCTTAGTACTCAATAGGCCTGCAGTAGGGGTGAGATCTATATATCAAAAACGGTGATTTGGGTTTTGCCATTAGTTTAATGGCAAAATTTAGTTTAAAACTTCCCTACCAGCCTGCAGTGGCAAGTTGGGACACATGTTTCATGCTGTCACATCCAGAATCGTACAATAAGTGCTGCAGCCTTGGTGGCCCTAGTACCTTATAGTAAGGACTTATAAGTAAATTAGCTTATCCATTTGGGTATAGCCAATCAAAAATGCACTTTTAAGGTTAAGAGCTCTGGCCCTGAGGTTTGGTTACCAGGCCCCTGTGTACTGCTTGGGGGTGATAATGCAAAACGTTGTTCAGAAAAGGCATTATTGTCAATAAGTGTATCACTTAAAACGTAGCGCTAACTGATTTTCCGCTATTTTTGCTTCATATGTAACGTAAAATTGAGGGATTTAAACGTTTTATAATTTTCTCTGTTTCATGCTCTTTATTTTGTAAGGACAGCAAAATAAAATGGAATTCATTTGGTCCATATTTTATCCTAGTGCAAACTGTCAGTACTGTGTAAGGTTAACTGCCTGACACTTAACCAGGTCCTGTTTTTAGGGTCGAGCGCACAACACCCTGTCCCTGTTGTAATCTCTCTTTGGGCTTTCAAACATGCCCATGCCATTGGTTTGTGGGCTTGCCTTTTAAAATTCGCTTGATTTCATTGGTGAAAGGCATGCATTCGTCATGCCTTTTCTGGTGTTTAGCCTTCCTCGAACACACTGGCCAGCTACTGAAAGCATACTAGGCTCCATGTGTTCAGCATGATTTCCGGACTACTTTATCTTTTTATTTTCCAAGCAGCACGATTGCACTCGTTTTTTTGTTTTTCAATTTTAGCATCATCGTGCTGCGTTTTACATAGCGTGATCGTGCTCTGTTTTTTTACTTTCAATCTGTGTGGCAAGAAAAGTCCGCTTAGGAGTTTACATGCTAATAGCTCTAACTCTTGAGCAAATGCGAAACCTGTTGCATTGCAAATGCTTGTTTACTTATGAATTTACTCTGTACTTAGGATGCATTTCACTTTAAACTCATATCTATTTGACAGGTATATGGGGGCAAAGCAGTTCTCGACTGACACCCAGCTTAAACGTTTTTATTCTCTTCAAAAACCAGGCAAGGAGAGTGTTTCTGGACTTTGGTGGGTGAAGATGTCCCGCAGAAGACGGTCTGGACATACAAGAAGAAGAGGGATTCTCACTGTTCCTCTCAAGAAAGAGATTTGGATTCCAAGGCAGCTGCCACCCCTCAATAGGTCTGGAAGCAAATCACTCACTTCAGTAAACCAGATCCTTGCCTGAACTCTGTCTTGCACTGTATTACAATAAAAAACATTCCACAGTCCTCAATATAATCTGTTTTGTCAGGTTAAAAAAGGCATATTTTCTCTTGCACAGAAAGCTACATATCGTATCCCAGGGCCAGATGTAGAAAAGGGTTTAACCCATTCTGTGTCTATGGGAAAATGTGTTCGTACATATGGCCCCCAGTCTATAAATGTTTTTGTTCTATCAGGGCGCTTCATAATCCCTGTCTCAACTCATAGTACCTTTACATCCCCAGTAAAACGTGTTTCCCTCTCATAGAACAGCAATATCAGTGCAAGTTTCTCTTCCCCAAAGAATGGTGGGAACATGGGTGGCAACACTGCAAGCTACCCCCTGCATCAGAACATGTAGAGGAAGGCAGCAACAATTTAAATAGTTTTCCTCACAGAGTTTGGGCAGAATGGAATGCATGCAAGGTTCTAGGGCTGTGATTGGTGGATAGGGCTGAGATTCTGATTGGCTGGTGGTTCTAGGGCTGTGATTGGTGGATAGGTCTGGGATTCTCATTGGCTGTTGGTTCTAGGGCTGTGATTGGTGGATAGGGCTGAGATTCTGATTGGCTGTTGGTTCTAGGGCTGTGATTGGTGGATAGGGCTGGGATTCTGATTGGCTGTTGGTTCTAGGGCTGTGATTGGTGGATAGGGCTGAGATTCTGATTGGCTGTTGGTTCTAGGGCTGTGATTGGTGGATAGGGCTGAGATTCTGATTGGCTGTTGGTTCTAGGGCTGTGATTGGTGGATAGGGCTGAGAATCTGATTGGCTATTGGTTCTAGGGCTGTGATTGGTGGATAGGGCTGGGATTCTGATTGGTTGCTGGTTTTAGGGCTGGGGCTGTGATTGGTGGTCAGGAAAAGGGCCGTGACTGGTGATTATGGCTGGGTCTCCCATTAGTTGGCTAAATCAGGGTTTATATTCGGATTGGCAAGGGTTAGGACCAGCTTCTTATTGGCCAGTAGGGCTATAAAAGGCTAGGATTCAGGGTGTCTCAGCCCGGACGTTGAGGCAAAGGGCGGAGAGGACAAGGGCAGTTGTCTGTTTGGGCCTGTTCGGGACAGGTAGAGACTAGGGACTAGGGCCAGAAATGCTGCCCAATTCCCCATTGACCAGGAATAGTGTCAACCCCCACACATCCCTCAACATGCAAACACATTATCTGCAAAGATATCCAACTCATGCATCACAAACTGACCACAGACAGATTGCATTGCCCCACCACCCAACACAATACCCTTCATACAACACATATACACATATCCCCCACAACAGTCAAACACCTTCATTCTCACAGCAAACACTACTCTGTCCCCTCCCACTAACATTACCTGCCACCACCCACACAATACAAAACTACAACATACATTTCTCTCAGTTTCAGTTTCCCAGATACACACTCTCTGCTGATACTAACCAACAACACTATCCGCTGTTCGCCCCCCACAGACCACCTGACATCATAACAATGCCCAAACCCTGCATTCAAACACATCATCTACAAACACTCTTCCCCTCTCCTCACCAATTACACACAAACATACAATCCCCACATTTCACTCCACCACACATATTACCTCTTCCGGTCATCTCAACTAATACTTACTTCCCTGACACACACCCATCACCTCTTACACACCTTATACATTCATCTCCAAAACACTGCAACACCCCATCTAACACTCAAATTCCACTTAGCAGCACTAACTCACATACAAATCCCTCACCAAAAACAACTACACCAATATCCCCTCTCATTATTCCACAAAAAAAATACCGACCACAAACATCAACACATCAAAGCAACACAAACTTACATTACACTCATCGTCATACCCACTCCCACCCCCAGGACTACACAAAGGATACAAATTCCATCCTATCTCCACCCCTACCCCCCCACTCTTCATAAACACCTACCTCAAGCACCCCAACCAAGCAACTTTCATTCACTCGCCTCTCCTCCATTGCACAATTTAGAGCCCTACATAATGATCCACATGCTCCTCCACCACCCCTAACCGATACTCCTTCCACACTAAACAAACGCAAACAAAATAAAAAACATGCCACTCATAGCAACCTCGCATCCCCTTGTCTGTTACATAATAAAACTACCCTACAAAAAACACTACACTCCTCATGGCTCTCTCAGCCACCAAGTCCACCACCCACACACACAGACCCAACAAAATGCCTCCTTAACCTGCTGGAAGAGGAACACTATATTGAAAAGCAAGACTATTGTGAGCCTCAAACAGTTATCACAACTAGCAACACTCCTGCTTCAAGCTCACATTACACTACTTACCCTTCTACTAAACAAAACAACACTACCACTAACACACCTTATCTAAACTGCCAGCTCATAAATGCTCGATCACTCTAAAAAAACAAGCACCACATCTACGACCTGCTCACAGACACACAACCTGACTTACTATTCATTACGGAATCCTGGTTGGGAGATGACATGGCACCAGTGTTGCACGAAGCCCTTCCTCCGGGCTATCAAACCATCACACAAAACCGTATAGGCAACAGAGGAGGTGGACTAGCTATTATATTCAAACAGGCAATAAACCTCAGTAAAGCAGACAACATCTCCATAAAAGGTTGTGAAGCCCTCCTTACCAGATGCCACCCTACTCCAACTTCCTCCTGTAACTTTCTCCTCCTTTACAGACCTCCACCTAACAACTCCACTTTCCCAGATGCTTTTCTTGACACAGTCTCAAACCTTATTACACTATACTCCAATCTATGCATTCTTGGGGATCTAAACATTTGGTTTGACAAACCCAATATGCCCCAACCAAAAGCTATAACCACTGGCCTACTTGCATTGAACCTACATCAGATTGTACACACCCAACACACATCGCTGGTCACATCCTAGATGTCATTGTTGCTAAGCCTGAACTCGTTACTATTTATAGCATCACACCAACCACCTGGTCAGACCACCATCTGATAACTTTCCGACAGACAACTCCACAAATCAACACACCCCACAACCACTTACATACATACACCTATCCACCATGGAGCAAACTCAATTTGGATCACTTAGAAACACAACTAACAGCAAACACAGATCTAGATACAATTAATTCTGTACCAAAACTTTATGAGTGGCTACAGGAAACTTTTGATGTCCTAATACCACTCAGAAAAACTAAACACGACAAAAGAAAACCTACACCTTGGAGAAACACAGAACTTAAAAAGATAAAGCAACAAATCAGAAAGTTGCAGCGGACCTGGCTCAAAACAAACAACAGCCAAGACAAACTGCAGCTACACAAACTTAACAGGAAATACAAATCATCAATCAAAAAAGCTAAAAAAAGATACTACTCAGACAGAATTCAAAATGCTCAATCTACAGCCAAGGAATTTTATAAAATTCTCAATGAATTTCGAAAACCTACATGCATGGAAGGAAGTCATCCCACCACTCAAGATTTCACAAACAAAATGGCAACTCACTACACAACCAAGGCAGACACATTGGACTATTTAAAACAGAAGAAAACCATCAGCACCAACCCCTTTACTAAAATACCCTTTAAGAATAAACCATCCCAAACTCTACAGTCCTTCAAACAAATATCCCAGGATGAATTTATGGATTTGGTCAAAGCAAGCAGACCTTCTGGTTTCCCTTCTGACCCTTGCCCACCACAAATCTTCAAGAACATCCTGCTATCTACTTCTGCTGCCACACCTGTAAGAAGAATCATCAACAACTCTTTGACTTCAGGAACTTTTCCTGCAGACCTAAAAAAGGCATACATACGACCATTATTAAAGAAAACAAACCTAGACCCGCAAGACCCCAACAACTACAGTCCTATCACAAATGGACCTTTCCTGGGCAAATTGATAGAAAGAGCAGCATTCACCCAGATGTCACAATTCATTGAAGACATTTCTATACTTTCAGACTTCCAAACTGGATTCCACCCAGGAAGAAGCACTGAATCGGCACTCATGGCAATCTGGGATGATCTTAAAAACACAGTCGACCGAAATGGAGTTGCTGCACTACTTCTCTTGGACCTCTCAGCTGCCTTTGATACGGTTGACCATGACACCCTAACTCAAAGACTCCACGAAGCCGGCATACAAGGGATTGCTCTCGACTGGATTACTTCCAATCTCCAAAAAAGAGCGAATATCATCCACTCGCCCCCCTTCTCGTCCGAACCCTACCTCACAAAAGCAGGGGTCCCCCAAGGGTCAATCATCTCACCTTTGCTTTTCAACATCTACATGATATCTTTACCAGAACTGATCAATGATTTCCATCTCACATGCTACAACTATGCAGATGACACACAAATACTACTTAAATTAGAAGACCCCAAAAACATTGAAAACTCAGAAATCTTCAGTTGCCTCAGAGCCATTGATCAGTGGATGACCTGGAGCCATCTCAAACTAAATTCCTCCAAAACAGAAATACTCATAGGTGGTGACTGGAAAAATGATGACCCTCTGTGCGTCTGGCCTGACGATCTCGGACCACCTCCTCAATTATCCAAGGAAGTTAAAAACCTAGGAATCACCATGGATTCCAAGCTAACTATGAATGCCCAAGTAGACAAATTAGCACGCACAAGCTTCATCACCTTAAAGACTTTAAGACGCATCTTCCCCCACCTCGGATTTCCACACAAGGTGCAAGCTACTATCTCACTTGTACTATCCAAACTGGATTATGCCAATAGCCTCTACCATGGATCATCTCTATCTGTTATGAAAAAACTACAACGTATCCAGAAGTCCGCAGCCAGGCTACTACTACATATTAAGCCGCAAGCCCACATCTCCCCTGCCTTGAGAGCACTACACTGGTTACCCGTTGCCAGAAGATGCACTTTCAAGCTGCTTTGTATCACCCACAAAGCTATACATGGAACAGGACCGCTTTTTCACAGAAAGAAAATTACCAAATACATACAACAAAGAACCCTCCGCTCAAGACTGGCACCCCGCCTTAGAACACCACCATACAAGAAAAAGACTGTAGGTGGTACATCCTTCTCCGTCCAAGCAGCCAAACTATGGAATTCATTACCCCCAACTATAAGAGCCACAGATAACTTTCTTGTCTTCAGAAAACGACTCAAGAGTTGGCTCTTTCCTTCATAACCACCTTTTTCAAACAACTATGAACTGCATATGCCTATGTGGATAAATATTTTTTTCAGATTATGGGGGTGATTCTGACTATGGCGGACGGCGGAGGCCGTCCGCCATAGTACCGCCGCCAAATGACCGCACCGCGGTCAAAAGACCGCGGCGGCCATTCAGACATTTCCTCTGGGCCGGCAGGCGCTCTCCAAAAGAGCGCCCGCCGGCCCAGAGGAAATGCCCCTGCAACGAGGACGCCGGCTCAGAATTGAGCCGGCGTAGTTGCAGGGGTGCGACGGGTGCAGTTGCACCCGTCGCCTATTTCAGTGTCTGCAAGGCAGACACTGAAATACTTAGCGGGGCCCTCTTACGGGGGCCCCTGCCGTGCCCATGCCATTGGCATGGGCACGCCAGGGGCCCCCAGGGGCCCCGCGGCACCCCCTACCGCTATCCTGTTCATGGCGGGTTTCCCGCCATGAACAGGATGGCGGTAGGGGCTGTCAGAATCCTCATGGCGGCGGAGCGCGCTCCGCCGCCATGAAGGATTCCCCCGAGCAGCGGTAAGTCGGCGGGAGCCCGCCGACTTGCCGCTTCTGACCGCGGCTGAACCGCCGCGGTCAGAATGCTCGTGGGAGCACCGCCAGCCTGTTGGCGGTGCTCGCCGCCAGGGTCAGAATGACCCCCTATATGTACATTTCTATTTATTTATAGTTTCTTTGGAAAATATATATTGCTACTGTCATAACAATAAAATACACAGACACTCTTTAAACCTGTCTGACTAAGTATTTTTTTACCCATGATTCTCTAATTATGTATTGCATGTGCATATATGTGTGTATTCATGTGTGTGTGTGTGTGTGTATATATATATATATATATATATATATATATATATATGTGTATGTATGTGTATATGTTGTTTCTGTGCTTGGCATGTTCGTGGATCATTGCATGGCTCCTGGTCTTTGGGTTGTTATACTAGATACCTATGAATTCATGCTCTCATCTTATCACACTTATCTACTCATCACTCTTATGTCATGTCTCTATCAAACTATCCTCCATTCTCACTCTGACTCATCCCAAATCCCTTCTACCACTTTCATCTCCTAAATATCTCTGCCTAAGCTCTTCACTCCACCTCCACATCTAACTCACCAAACCTCACTCTACCTCTGTGACCTCCCACACAACCCTACTAAATTCTCCTGCATTCATCTCACCCTGCTACTATGCTCTCCCTAAACCTTCCACATACTCTTCTCCCTCCGCCCCCCTTTATTCATCCCAAGCCTTTGGGTTGAGTAAATGAAGGATATACTCCCAATGAACACTTCTGGATTTCTTTCCTCCTCCACCCCTCCATTACTCCAGTCAATCTAACTAACAAACTCTCATATCCGCGGCTCAAATTAACTCATAATAATACTAAAACTGTACTCATTATTAAACAATACTAATCCATCACTAATTCTTGTTTGGGTTCCGGAGTAGCATGCTACTCATCGAAAAGCACTTTGACGCCTGTCAGGGGTAGTAAGCGCTATATAAATACGATTACAATTACAATTACAATGTCATAGACTAGGGACAGCAACAGGCTGATGTCAGTGGGTACAGAGGTACGACAGGTCGTATAATAATAGGGGAGAGATGCAAAAGGCTTGCTGCTATTGGTGTGTAGACGATGGGAAGCTAAAGCACGCTCTGTGAAGATGGAGGCACACTCAATAGTCTAGCATGTCCAAGACCAGACTATATTAGTGTTTGTAAGGGATACTTCCTCCCAGTGAGGTTATAGGTTTAGTGGAGAGTGGTGACGGCCTGTGGGATAGTGACATCCTATTGGAAGGGGAACTAACCTCAAGCCAATTTGCAGACAGGAAGCCGGGGATTGCAGAGCGGCAGGTGGGATGGTGGTTAATATGAAACACAGAAAGCCTTTGGGCAAGGGGCGGAGCCACCTTTTTCCGCTGTGTGCCACAACATCAAAACTTGAACATACATGAACAAGGTTACTATATCTGGCTATGTTTTGTAAATGAAACTGATGCTCATTGATTTTGTGCGTAATAGTGCAGAAGGGTGAACATAAAAAGGCTTCAAAGGATGGATGAATGGATGGAAGAGTGAGTGTTTGAATGGCTGATTAGCTGCATGGATGGATTAATGACGATGCACATTCAGATATAAAACATCTAGGGGTATAATTAGGAGCCCCTAGCGCCTCCGGGTGACAAATTAGCATCATTATTTTTACACTAATGTGGCCCAATGAGGCCAAAATCGCTCTGCCAAATTTACAAAGTGGTGCAGTAAACGCATTGTGCCACTTTGTAACCCTTTGCGCTAATGCATGTAAAGGGGGCATTCGTCTGTTAGGGGGATCAAAAAAACGTTTTTTTTGGGCACTTTTAACACCTGTTCAGAGCAGGTGTTAAAAGAAGGCACACCATTGCTTACAATGGGCCTCAATGAGCTTTGCAGGATTAGCGTCAACATTTTTTACGCTAATCCTGCAAAGCTCCAGACTAGCGTCAACAATTCTGATTCTAGTCCCCTACCTAACACCATGGTGCGCCATATTTTAAATAAGGTGCACACATGGTGGTGTTAGGGGGACGCTAAGGGATGCAAGAAAAGTGGCGCCGCATTATGTGCGGCGCCACTTTTCTTAAATATGAACCATAATTTGTCAATGCATCGTTGCCCCAACATAAAGATCACTAAGTTAATGTGCTTTTCTATAAATAACACAATTCTATTGAAAACAGTTTCAGCCCTATTCTGTGTAGGTGCACTGCAGCAGCACTGGATTATGGTATAGCTCGGAAAGTAACATGCCAATTTGGCGTGTGGATGCTCCATAATTGTTGCAAACAAGACCAGAAATGCTGTGCCGCTCTCCTATGACAGATGCAGAGTGTCTGTCTTATTGTGGCTGCACCTGTGAGCGCAAATCTCCTCTCCTAACACACAGCTTATTACTCGCAGCTGGCCATTGCTATGACCAGTCTGGTGCAACTGATATTTACAGCTGCATCGGGTATTGAAGTACATACAGCCTGTGGCTACTGATATTCATTGCTTTGAAGGGACATTAAAGTTAATCAATTATGTGTCCATTTGAAAATCTTTATTGTCTGCTAATATGTACGAGTGTACGATCTTTGTCAATGGGTGATGGGTATGGGTATTTTTTGTGAATGCATGCACCACACACAATTCAAACCCATTGCCTTCATCATTGTTTCTTTAACATGTCGATGACCAAACTTAGAAATCATTCTAAACAAGATCTAAAGTATTCATTATTAAGTAAATGTATTAATTCTCACTTTTTGTCATTCTCCCTTTCATATACTGTGTATTGAATTTGATTTGCTGCTGCAGAATCACATTATTCATTCAATTATGTCCACACAAAAAAAGTTTATTTTGTTGCTACAATCTAACTGTCAACTAAATTATCTTATTTTTTAATATTACACCGTACGAAGTAAATCTTGTAGTATGTGTAGCAGAATATTTTACTTATTTATAATTACCTTGCAACGCTTTACTAATTTATCTTTTATAAGATCCTTCCACACTTTATATTTTAACTATGAACCAGTGGACTAAATTTAGAAACCAGTCATATTTTGCAATTTCTCATTAAACCACAGAAGAAACTTTTCAAATCAATTGATGGGCAGTAATCAGGTCTTTCCAAGATAACGGATGTGCATGGAAACTATTCTGCCACATATCTGTATCTTGGTGCTACATCACTTAAGGTATAATGAGCACGCCGATTAAGAAGCATTGGCAAGGCCATTAGGTCTGAGCCTAATATACTAATAAATGAAAACACAGCGAATGCACATTAAACCCAGGTACACGTATAAAACAAAAGCTGGTCTATATTGAAGCTCTATTGCGTTAAATGCACTCCTGTTTTTACTTCAACGTGAAAGGAAAAATGGGTGACAATGGGGCCTTCAGTAGAGTCCTTCTACTGTTACACAAAAAGAAACAAAGAACTATAATGGATGGCCCATTGGCACCAATCTCCATTTCATAGAAACTAAAAAAGGACGTTAATGACGGCTATACAACGTTCAACACTGGCCCACCATTTGTTTCTATGAAAGAGGAATGGGGTGGCAAGATAACTTTCATCAATAAAGCTTCCATTATCATCCATTTACAAAAAAGAAACAATGAAAAACATTCTGGCCCAGTAGCACAAAGGGGAAGCAGCCGGTGGGAGAGCACAAGGTGGGGAGATATGAAATTACACTCAGGGGAAAGAGCTAGGGACAGTAAAGGGGGGAAAAAGGAGGTGGTGGGCAGAAGAAAGAGTGAGACACACTGGAAGATAGGGCGTAAAAGGAAGAACATGAGGAAGGCGTGATAATAGGAATAGAGAGCAACTTAAGGGAAAGAATGCGGTACAGGAAAGAAGGCAGGAGGAAAAAGAGGAGATGGTGGTGGAAGAAATGAAGAGTGAGGCACATGAAAGAGTAAAGGTTGTGTGGGAGGAAGTAAAGAGTGGTGCGGATGAAGTGAACAAGGGGTGCCACACATAGAAAGGAGGACAGGTGGAGGGAGGAAGAAGAGTGGGGTGCAGGGTAGAATAAAGAGTGAGATAGTGGGAAAGATTGGGCAGGTTGGAGCAAGCGAGAACAAAAAACTTCAATGCAAGCACTCCATTGGAGGCTGTTGGGAAGGAAAAGTGCCCAGTGTGGTAATGAATGTGCAGCCCTACCAGGAGTGCACCAGCTGCAGCAATATCTGGACCTTTGATAATGATTTTACATCAT
The DNA here is from genome assembly GCF_031143425.1 of Pleurodeles waltl. NCBI lineage: Eukaryota > Metazoa > Chordata > Amphibia > Caudata > Salamandridae > Pleurodeles > Pleurodeles waltl. Next base: position 896,701,893 of record NC_090448.1, on the reverse strand, counting down.
GGTCGAATATGGCTGATGCATGTGTGCCATGACTTAGTTCTATCTCATGGACTTCGGTCTGGTCAGACTGGGATGGGCACAATTCTAGGTAGTGGTAAAGGGTTCCTGCCCTTACCAGGAGTTAAGTAGCATCAGCGCATTGGTGGCAGCTCATCATTTTATAATAGTGGTCAGTAGATTGAACAGGTCTTTTTACATGTGTCACTGGAGTGGGGCCTACCATCCTACTTATGTAAGGTTCCACTGCTGTGTACCTAACCGACCTGTGAATTGCATCAAGTTAGTATGTAGCATTGTGCAGGGAACATGTGATTGCATATAGGTGCTGCAGTGTCGGTGTGTGGTACAGTACAATGAGACCTGTGGGTTCAATATTGGAAGCCCAGGGCCAGGAAAGGAATGCAGAGGTGGAGGAGCCATCCTCAACTGATGTGTGTGTAGTCTGCATTCCTGAGATCTTGGTGGGACACACATAACGAAGGAAAGGAAAAACAGACTTTCTTGTGCACTTCAAAAGGGTTTGATTCTGAAAAGCTCACTGGTGAGTGAGGCATGGGCGCATATAAAGAAGGAGATAGGGTTAATAAGGTAATCATAGAGAGCTGGGCGGTGGGTTTTTGTAACCTTTTGAATGAATAAAAGAATAAATGGATAAATTAATGAATAAGTGAACTTATTTTGTTTACTTGGGATATAAAGTGCAAGGAGTTATTATGCCACTAAATCTATGCTACTGATTTTATGATTAGAACATTCTCACTTCGTAATAGTTCCAGAGTGAGTGCCAGACTCATGATATTTCTTCAATCAGTCTGTGTCATGCAAACAGAGAGATAAAATATACAGTGCCTCGTGCTGCATGCTTTTGCCAACATATGACTACTTAAGCTTTGTCTCATCAGAAGGTTTAAAATAGTGTTCTCTATAATCCATACAATTAATCATTCATTGGGTATATGGTAAATGGAGTGATACTATGGCAACTAATACTTACAAATCAAACGTCATAAAATCATCAAAACAATGGGATAGTATTAAGAATCACCTTCTAAGAAGGTACGCCACTAGATGTTATGAACTGGCTCAACAAGTAATAAAAGTTGACCCTGTGGGACCTACACTGAACAGCTATCCCGGAAGACAGAGGAGTATTTTATTAAAATTCCCTGCAAGAATTTTGCATAATGACAGCGTTCGAAAATGACTTAGTATTCAAACTGTGCAGTGCTGCGTCCCTACAGGCACTTAAGAAAGCATGATCTGTTCAATATGAAGATTCCGTTCAACTCTCACAGATGGGCAGCATAAAGATGAATACAAGATTCCTGTTCATAGAAGCACAGCCTGCTACCTCAGGAGTAATACAAGACTGAGGACAACAACAGTCTGTGTTCTTTTATAAGAAACAGAAAAATCTCATTCTCACAATTGATCGGGGAAGGCTGGTACCCTTTGAAAGTGGTTGGGCCACCACTTCCCCCCCCCAAAAAAAACAGCCCCTCCCTTCAAAACCCCAAAGTAAGGCACCCCTCCATAAAAAAGCCCAAACTAAAATACCCCCCTCCAAAAGCACAAATAAACTCTAACACTAACTACAAAATAAACACAACCACTACACTTACGTGAAATACACACTTACATGCATTGTACTTTTGAAATAAAATAAGACAACAGTTACCAAGAGGCTGTTCATCCTCTTCTTCTGCTGAAAGGAAGAGCTCCCTTAACCAATCCAGACACTGCTCTCATGTCTTACGACAGCTGAGTGGAGAGCTTCAACATGCGCATGCCACTTTGGATGGTGAAAAACAGCCAGCAAAATTGACATACACACTTTGGAGCATCCTGTCAGTCCTGCCTCTGTTCTCTACTGCCAATCAGCAGTAAAGGACTTACCCAGTATGTCTTTGGGGTTGGGGCTGATGCTGCTTCAGTGCGCACTGCGCGGGTAAAAAGAAAATCTTTTCATTGCCATTTTATTTTTGCCTGTGTGGCTCGCACAGGGCGATGCCATTGATAACCTCACAGAGCTGTTAATATTTGCTTGCAGATAGTATCGCAGGAGCAGAGAGTTGTAGGAATCCAGGAGTAAAGGTGCAACTGTATTCTTAGCAAACTCCGTCATGTTTTTTGCTTGGCTTAATAGTAGTACCTGACCGTTCAATGTTGATTCAAGGGACAGTCTTGTTGGATTTGTGTGCCTTATATCACAACATTTCTAGGGATTATATTGCCATATTTAAACAGCTTGCTCACGAATTAACATGAGCACTTTATCCCTCAACTAGGATTTAACCAATAATGGACTTCAGGCTCCCTTCTTTTGCCCTAAACACCAGATGACAATACTTTAAAAAGTCAGCTATGCAAGCAAGATTTTGACTCAATAGGCCAACTCTTGGTGCACTTGGGTCCTAAAACAACTGCTGGATACACGGAATACCTTTCTAAAAACTTTCCGTCAAATCTGATTTAAGGTCGATTTAAGGTCGAGGCTAGCATGCCAGGGAATCTATAATGGCTATAGATTAAACCTGGAAAAAGTTTGGCTTTTCTCAAAGTTAAAATAGGGGAAGCTGATGGACTGTGGAGCTTAGCTTGTAGTCTGCACAAGGCATAATCAAGACTACCTCCCTTGTTCCTTCGTTTATCCAGGTGCAGTTTCAGTTACCTTTTTCAGTTAGCCATACACCCAAGTAGTATGCAGCAGTATAACTCAAGGTGGCAGGGGCCACGTGCCATTTTTTCCAATGTTTATCAACTTGTTTAGAAACACCATTACCTTAGGTTTTGATTCATTAAAAAGTAACTTGTTTTTCAAATTGAAATCGTGAAGTTTGTCAAGAACCCTCTGGAGATCGATGTACATCTGATCCGGTAGAATTATGTCATTGGTGTATTGAAGAAGTTGAATATGGTGACTGTGGATTTGGGACGGAAAGGATCTAGCAGAGCCCAGGGTTGGGACAATGTTCACTTAAACAGATTGAACAGGGCTGGGACCAGAACGTAACCCTTTTGCAGACCAGTAGCGATCCTGTTGAGTGGAAAACTGAAGCAGAGTATGACATTGTTCTGTGCCCAACCAACAAAAGGCAAAAAAAGAGGCTATTATAGTTAGAATGATCCTATCATGAACAGTAAACATTTAGCTGTGCTACTTCAGTTGTATGGGAAAAGAATGACCACCATGTAGAAGCTAGCAGATAAAAATTAAGGGGGTGGAATTACTAAACTTTTGCACAGTGATTGTCTCACAAAAGTGACTTAAACTGGTGCAAAATGTTTACTTGCGATATCTTTTTCATGGTAAAACTTGCTGTGCACTGGAGAGTTGCTTAAAAGTAACACAAAGTAGAGTGTTGCACTGCTTTGCCATACATTGCATCAAGGTAGCTTTCCATGGGTGGTACATGGTCATTTCCAAGCAACCGCACAATGGGCCAGATGTAGCAAACTTCCAAATTGCGACTTGCAATTTGCGAGTCCCAGCGACTCGCAAATTGCAACTCGCAATTCGGAATGCAGTACGGTGTCTCAGACACCGACTGCTACTCGCTATGGGGTCGCAATGACCCACCTCATGAATATTCATGAGGTGGGTCGCAAATTGCGGCCCCATAGCGAGTCAAGGCACTCGCAAACATGGAGACCTGCTGTAGTCAGCAGACCTCCGTGTTCGTGACTGCTTTCAATAAAGCAGTTTTTTTTTTTTTAAGTGTAGCCCGTTTTCCTTAAAGGAAAACGAGCTGCACTTAAAAAAAAAAACGAAACCTTTAGTTTTGGTTTTTTTTCAGGGCAGGGAGTGGTCCCTGGGACCACTCCCTGCCCTGAAAAAATATTTGTGGGTCCATTCACAAAGTGGTGGATGGTGGTTGATGGATGGTAACTGCGATACGATTTGCGACCGGTATTGTATACCACTCAGACTCGCAAATAGGAAGGGAACACCCCTTCCTATTTGTGAGTCGGAAATGCATTTTGCGAGTCGGTTCCGACTCGCAAAATGCATTTCTGCATAGCAAAGAGGCATTTGCGCCTCGCAAACGGCGATTTTCGCCGTTTGCGACGCGCAAATCCTTTGCTACATCTGGCCCAATGTTTCTGACGCTAACCTCTGTCTACTAATAATCTTAGATAGTGATTTTTGCCGCAAAACACCTTCTTAAGGCAAGGCAGGCATTAAAATGGAGAAATGCTTCTATATCTCCAATCGTTTCTGCAGTGTACAACAGACATCTAATGTGGTAAAAGTGTTAACGTTTGTCTAAGCATAGCACTTTGAAGTGGAAGTATTCATATGTTAGACATCAAGCAAACACCTTTGCATAATAATGCAAAGGTGCATGTTAGACCTGACATGCCTTAGGGTGGTCACCCCTAACTTTTTGCCTGCCTCCCTCCACTTTTTGGACCCTGTTTTGCTGGCTTTTAGACTCTGCGCACTTTACCACTGCTAACTAGTGCTAAAGTGCATATGTTCTCTCCCTTTTTAAACATGGTAACTTTGGATCATACCTGATTGGACTATTTAATTTACTTATAAGTCCCTAGTAATGTGCACTATATGTGCCTAGGGCCTGTAGATTAAAGGCTACTATTGGACCTGCAGCACTGGTTGTGCCACCCACTTAAGTAGCCCCCTTCACCTTGTCTCAGGCTTGCCATTGCAAGGCCTGTGTGTGCAGTTTCACTGCCACTTCGACTTGGCATTTAAAAGTACTTGCCAAGCCTAGAACTCCCCTTTAACTACATATAAGTCACCCCTAATGTGTGCCCTAGGTAACCCCTAGAGCGGGGTAGGTAAAAGGCAGGACATGTACCTGTGTAGTTATATGTCCTGGTAGTGTAAAACTCCTAAATTCGTTTTTACACTACTGTGAGGCCTGCTCCCTTCATAGGCTAACATTGGGGCTGCCCTCATACATTGTTGAAGTGGCAGCTGCTGATCTGAAAGGAGCAGGAAGGTCATATTTAGTATGTCCAGAATGGTAATACAAAATCCTGCTGACTGGTGAAGTCGGATTTAATATTACTATTCTAGAAATGCCACTTTTAGAAAGTGAGCATTTCTTTGCACTTAAATCTTTCTGTGCCTTAGAATCCACGTCTGGCTGGGCTTGGTTGACTGCTCCTTGTGCATTCACTCAGACACACCCCAAACACAGGGTACTCAGCCTCACTTGCATGCATCTGCATTTTGAATGGGTCTTCCTGGGCTGGGAGGGTGGAGGGCCTGCTCTCATACAAAGGACTGCCACAGCCCCTACTGGGACCCTGGCAGACAGGATTGTACTGAAAGGGGACCTGGTGCACTTCTTAGCCACTCTTTGAAGTCTCCCCCACTTCAAAGGCACATTTGGGTATAAAACAGGGCCTCTGCCCTACCTCATCAGACACTTGCTGGAGGAGAAATCGACGCGACGCCTGCTGTGAGAGCGAAACTTCGACGCGCCGCCCCGCAGAACGATGCGCAGCCGGAAAACAAGCAGGAGAATCCACGCACAGACCCGGGACATCTGGTAATCCCTGCGATCCACAGAAAGAGACTGTCCGCGTGCCGGAAAACGTCGCACGACTTCCCCGCATGAAAAATAACGACGCAAGTCCGTGTGTGCTGGGGAGAAATCGGTGCACACACCATTTTTCGACATATCTCTTCTTATGTGGCCCTCTGAGGAGATTTTCCACTCCAAACCAGGTACTTTGTGCTTGAAAGAGACTTTGTTTGCTTTTTAAAGACTGAAGACACTTTAAATCACTTTTCAATGATATCTCTACAAATTCACATTGCAACTTTATTCGTTTTGACCTACAAACATCCTGATAAATATTATATATTTTTCTAAACACTATGTGGTGTATTTTTGTGGTGCTATATGATGGTATTGTATGATTTATTGCACAAATACTTTACACATTGCCTTCTAAGTTAAGCCTGACTGCTTGTGCCAAGCTACCAGAGGGTGGGCACAGGCTAATTTTGGATTGTGTGTGACTTACCCTGACTAGAGTGAGGGTTCTTGCTTGTACAGAGGGTAACATGACTGGCAACCAAAAACCCCATTTCTAACATTGGTCATCAGCGGTGAGGATAGGACTTGTATTTGTGCAGTGACATACAGTAGCTAAGTATTTCACTACCTACCCACAGTTGAAGGTCAACTTGATTTTTATCTCTTTTTGCAAATTCATTTTTCCTGACAATTTTCAAAAACTAAATCCTCACTCAACATGTCTCTGACTGGGTCTCAAATAGGAGACTTTGACCTAGTCCTGTTGGATACATATACGGTCAAACAACTAAGAGGGTTCTGCAGGGCAATGAGGGTACCCACCCAAGGGGCCTCCAAAAAGGAGGACTTTCAAGTGGCGCTGAGGGCCTGGGCAGAAGCCCATTTAGAAGATGATGATGAGGAAGAGGAAGCAGAAAATGGCCCCTCAGAGGATTTGTTGCTATCTGTGGATGATGTTACCACTGCAATTATGCCCCCTTCCAGACCAGGGAGCAGTGTCTCTGTGCAAAGCCTGACCGCAGAGGAAAGGAGAGAGGAAAGGGAGTTCCAATTGCAAATGGCAAAACTGAAAATTGAGGCTCAACATGAGGAAAGAAGGGCAGAGAGAGAAGCCAAACAAGCTGTGGCTGAAAGAGCAGCCAAACAGATTGAAGCTGAAAGAGCAGCCACACAGATTCAAGCGGAAGCTGAAAGGGCAGCCAAACAAGCTGAAGCTGAAAGAGCAGCCAAACAGGTGGAAGCTGAAAGAGCTTTGACTGAAAAGAAACTATTATTGGCTCATGAACTGAGTCTCAAGGAGCTGGAGAGCAAGGCGAGACAGTCTGAATCCAGCAATAATGGTGGCAGCATACAGACAGGACCTGCTGGAGAAAAGAAGGTTTGTATACCCAAAAAAGTGGTGCCCAGTTTTGTGGTGGGAGATTACATAGATAAATGGTTAGCTGCTTATCAAGTTGCACTAAGGGCTCATGAGGTTCCTGAAGGGCAATGGGGGGTAGCTATGTGGGGTTATGTGCCGCCATTGGGGAGGGACACACTTCTCACATTGGATCAACCTGATCAAAACACATACCCACTTCAGAAAGCCACTTTACTTGCCAAGTTTGGGCTGACCCCTGAGGGATACCGTCAGAGGTTCAGGGACAGCACCAAACAAACCACAAAAACATGGGTAGATTTCTTTGACTTTTCCAGTAAGCCACTGAATGGATGGGTGCGGGGCAACAAAGTAGATAATTATAAAGGGCTATATGACGTGATTCTGAGAGAGTATATACTCAATGTTACCTATACAGAGTTGCGCCAGCACTTGGTAGATAGTAAGCTGACTGATCCCAGGAAGCTTGCCGAGGAGGCGGACCTCTGGGTTAGCACCAGAGTGTCCAAAAAGGTACCTGGGGGGACTCCCACAAAGGTGGTCAGGGTTCCCAACAGAAGAAAGAGGGGGGAGATAAACTTACAGATAAGGAACTCTCAAAAGGCCCCCAAAAGAATTCCCAGGGAGTGGGTGGCAACCATTCCTTTTCCAGATTTGGGAAAAAGCCAGGGACCTATGATAGGTCAGGGAAATCCAACCCCAAATGTATGGAGTGTTACCAGTATGGTCACTATAAAGGAGACCCCCAGTGCTCCAAAAGGGCACGGTTCACTACCGGACAGACACCTGGGTTGACTAGTGTAGAGCTTGGGGGGGAGATGGACCCAGATAGCTTTGGGGAGCAGGTAGAGATTTCCCTAGTGTCCCTGGGAGAAAGAGAAATGGTGCCCAAAGCCCACATGCCCCGAAATACTTCCAAGTACAGGCAGTGGGTCACCATTAATGGGCAGAAGGTGGAGGCTCTGCGTGACACAGGAGCCAGTATGACTACTATCCAGAGTCAGCTGGTGTCAACAGAGCAGATAGTCCCTAATACATTCCACCAGGTCATAGTCGCTGACAATCGTGAGAGTCACCTACCGATGGCTCTGGTTCCCTTTGAGTGGGGGGGGGGGGGTCTATGGTACTCTGAAAGTAGCTGTGAGTCCTGCCATGCCTGTAGATTGTCTGTTAGGCAATGATCTTGAGCATACTACTTGGAAAGAAGTAGAGCTCAGATCTCACCTGGAGATGTTAGGGTTACCTGAGTGGGTCTGCATGACCACACGGTCCATGGCTGCCCGGGAAGGGAGTCAAGGGCGTCTGGAGCCTGGAAAGATGGCCCAGACAGCTGCCAAAGAGGGGGACCAGGGGCGCGGGAAACCCGCCTCCAATGTTGCCACGGTGATAGACGAGGCCCCTGAGGAAGAGGAGGCCCCTGAGCCAACCAGGGAGGACATAGCTGCCCTGGGTAACCTACCTGAACTTGCTGGCTGTCAAGTAGAGGGGGAGCAACCAGGGAAGCATTCTGCAAGGCACAGAAAGAATGCCCCACCCTTGAGGGTCTGAGGAAGCAGGTTACAGACCACGCAGCAAGTGACACCTCTGGCGCTCACCATATTTACTGGGAGAATGATCTCCTTTACAGTGAGCGTAGGGTTCCAGGTCCTGGGGCACACCGTGTGCTGGTGGTCCCCCAGTATTTCCGGAAATTCCTACTTGGCCTGGCTCATGACATTCCCCTGGCAGGACACCTGGGCCAAGACAAGACCTTTGACAGGGTTAACACCCACTTTCATTGGCCCAGAATGAGGAAAGCCTCAGATAACTTCTGCAGAGCTTGCCCTACCTGCCAGGCTAGTGGGAAGGCAGGGAAACGGCTTAAAGCTCCCCTGTTCCCAATCCCAGTCGTTGGCACCCCCTTTGAAAGGGTGGGCATCGACATTGTTGGTCCCTTGGACCCCAAAACTGCCTTGGGCAACAGGTTTATCCTGGTTTTGGTGGACCATGCCACCCGCTATCCAGAGGCAATCCCTCTGAGAACAGTGACTGCAAAGGTGGTGACCAGAGCCCTGTTGGGAATATTTACCCGTGTGGGATTCCCTAAGGAGGTTGTGTCTGACAGGGGCACAAACTTCATGTCTGCATACATGAAGACCCTGTGGGAATAGTGTGCGGTGACCTACCGTTTTACCACCCCTTATCATCCTCAAACCAATGGGCTTGTTGAGAGATTCAACCAGACCCTGAAAGGCATGATTGGTGGCCTGACTGAGGCCATGAGGCGTAAGTGGGACGTCCTCTTACCCTGCCTGTTGTTTGCTTATAGAGAGGTGCCCCAGAAAGGGGTGAGGTTCAGCCCCTTTGAGCTTCTCTATGGTCACCCTGTCAGGGGACCCATAAGCATCGTTAAGGAGGGCTGGGAGAGAGCTCCCCAGGCCCCTCCCCAAGCCCCTCCCCAGGATGTGGTCAGCTACATGCTGGCCCTCCGCAAACAAACCCAACGCTTCTGGAAGCAGGCCCAGAGTAACCTCGAGGCCAGTCAAGAGGTGATGAAGGAGGGGTACGACCAGAAGGCCACTCTAGTTGAGTTCTCACCTGGAGACAAAGTTTGGGTGATGGAGCCAGTAGAGCCCAGGGCTCTCCAGGACCGCTGGACTGGCCCCTTTGAGATCAAGGAGTGTAAAGGGGAGGCCACTTACCTAGTGGACCTCAAGACCCCTAGGCAACCCCTAAGGGTCCTCCATTACAACCGGCTCAAACCTCACTTTGAGAGGTCTGAGGTCAGTATGCTCCTAGTCACAGATGAGGGCATGGAAGAGGAGAGTGAACCTCTCCCCGACCTCCTCGCTGTCAAAGAAGGGGATGGGTCAGTAGGTGGCGTCATTCTCTCTAACTCCCTGACTCCAACCCAGAGAGGGGACTGCTATGAGCTGTTAGAGCAGTTCTCCCCTGTTTTCCCTTACTCCTGGACTAACCCACCTCTGTGTGCATGACATTGACACAGGTGACAGTGCCCCTGTAAAGAACAAAATTTACAGGTTGTCAGATAAGGTGAAGGCCAGCATCAAGGAGGAGGTCTCCAAGATGTTGACTTTGGGGGTTATTGAGAAATCCAGTAGTCCATGGGCCAGCCCTGTGGTATTGGTTCCCAAGGCTACTGCCCCAGGTGCGAAGCCAGAACTCCGGTTCTGTGTGGACTACCGGGGTCTCAATTCAGTCACCCGGACTGATGTTCACCCCATCCCCCGAGCTGATGAGCTCGTTGACAGGCTAGGCGCTGCCAAGTTCCTGAGTACGTTCGATCTTACTTCCGGGTACTGGCAGATTGGCCTGACTGAGGGGGCTAAAGAAAGATCCGCTTTTTCCACCCCTGATGGCCATTACCAATTCCGGGTGATGCCATTTGGGCTGAAAAATGCCCGCTACCTTCCAACGGTTGGTTAACGGGGTCCTAGCTGGTAAAGATGCCTTCTGTGCAGCTTACCTAGATGACATAATTGTCTACAGTTCCAGCTGGGAGGAACACCTGCTCCACCTCAAGGAGGTGCTTCAGGCCCTGCAACAGGCAGGCCTGACTATCAAGGCTAGTAAGTGCCAGATTGGGCAGGGTTCCGTGGTGTACTTGGGACACCTAGTAGGTGGTGGCAGGGTGCAGCCGCTCCAGGCCAAGATTGAAACTATCAAGGCCTGGCAACCACCTGGAACACAGACTGAGGTGAGAGCCTTTTTGGGCTTCACTGGATACTACCACAGGTTCGTCAAGGGCTATGGTACCATTGTGTCCCCCTTGACAGAACTCACTTCCAAGAAACAACCTAGGTTGGTGAATTGGACAGAGGCCTGTCAGAAAGCCTTTGATTCTCTGAAGGAAGCCATGTGCACGGCCCCCGTGCTCAAGGCCCCTGATTACTCCCAGGAATTTATTGTGCAGACAGACGCTTCAGAGCATGGCATAGGGGCTGTTCTAGCACTGCTGAATGAGGAGGGCTCAGACCAATCAGTATTCTTTATTAACAGAAGACTATTACCACGGGAACAAAGGTGGAGTGCTATTGTGAGAGAAGCATTTGCTGTGGTCTGGGCACTGAAGAAGCTAAGACCCTACCTGTTTGGGACTCACTTCTGGGTTCAGACAGACCACAGGCCCCTCAGATGGCTCATGCAGATGAGGATTGAGAATCCAAAACTCTTGAGATGGTCCATATCCCTACAGGGGATGGACTTTACGGTGGAGCATCGCCCAGGGGTTGACCACACCAATGCTGATGGTCTCTCCAGATACTTCCGCCTTAACGATGAGAGCTCCCAGGAGGTCGAGTAGCTCGCCCCACTTTCAGCTAGGGGGAACACATGTTAGACCTGACATGCCTTAGGGTGGTCACCCCTAACTTTTTGCCTGCCTCCCTCCACTTTTTGGGCCCTGTTTTGCTGGCTTTTAGACTATGCACACTTTACCACTGCTAACCAGTGCTAAAGTGCATATGCTCTCTCCCTTTTTAAACATGGTAACTTTGGATCATACCTGATTGGACTATTTAATTTACTTATAAGTCCCTAGTAATGTGCCCTATATGTGTCTAGGGCCTGTAGATTAAAGGCTACTAGTGGACCTGCAGCAATGGTTGTGCCACCCACTTAAGTAGCCCCCTTAACCTTGTCTCAGGCTTGCCATTGCAAGGCCTGTGTGTGCAGTTTCACTGCCACTTCGACTTGGCATTTAAAAGTACTTGGCAAGCTTAGAACTCCCCTTTTTCTACATATAAGTCACCCCTAATGTATGCCCTAGGTAACCCCTAGAGCAGGGTGCTGTGTAGGTAAAAGGCAGGACATGTACCTGTGTAGTTATATGTCCTGGTAGTGTAAAACTCCTAAATTCGTTTTTACACTACTGTGAGGCCTGCTCCCTTCATAGGCTAACATTGGGGCTGCCCTCATACATTGTTGAAGTGGCAGCTGCTGATCTGAAAGGAGCAGGAAGGTCATATTTAGTATGTCCAGAATGGTAATACAAAATCCTGCTGACTGGTGAAGTCGGATTTAATATTACTATTCTAGAAATGCCATTTTTAGAAAGTGAGCATTTCTTTGCACTTAAATCTTTCTGTGCCTTACAATCCACGTCTGGCTGGGCTTGGTTGACAGCTCCATGTGCATTCACTCAGACACACCCCAAACACAGGGTACTCAGCCTCACTTGCATACATCTGCATTTTGAATGGGTCTTCCTGGGCTGGGAGAGTGGAGGGCCTGCTCTCATACAAAGGACTGCCACACCCCCTACTGGGACCCTGGCAGACAGGATTGTACTGAAAGGGGACCTGGTGCACTTCTTAGCCACTCTAAAAAACCCATTTCTAACAGTGTGTTTGTGGGGCTAGGTGGCCTGAATGTGTGCAAGTACCAGAGAAGTGAGCAGGAGTGTCCTATCTTAGTAGTATCTGTTCTCCTAAACTCTATCTCTCATGCAACACAGTACAGCAACTTAGGGTGCTGCACACTTTTGCGTGAACACTTAGTAAACCTGCCCCTTTGTCGCCTGAAGGATTTTGAAAAGCATGGAATTGGTTGCCCTCTGAAAAAAAGACAGAACTCCTTCCACCTTGTTTCCCTCCAAACTCATTTAATTTTTTTCCATAACTCTTCACAAATGTTTCCTTAATTTTCAGGAGCACCTGCAGTTTACCTCAATTTTTGTTGGCTCGACATGGTTTGCAGCATGTTTTATTAGATGTGTAGGTATGCAAAGAACAGGGACTCAAATGCACAATGCGGACTCTTGAACCTTCACTGGAAATTCAGTCGAAAGCAGTCCGAAAAAGGCTGCATGTGTACATTCACAGTTGAACTGACTATTAAAATATTAATTGTGATTTTAAATGTAAATTCACTCAACCACAACAGATCTACCTAAGAATGGTGTTTTGCTAAACCATAACAGTGCATGCGTTCACTCAGTCTGGCCATCATTTTCAGTATGGAAGCTAGTAGAGAGCGGCAAGACAAAAGACCTTCCAAAACAAGAAAGTGGAATAAATGAGTGAATGGGATTTCTTGTACAGCACAGAATTACTTAAAATCATATTGGGCCTAGGACTGCAAGATTAAATGTAAGAAATCAACGACCCTGGACTCTAAGATCCAAACTACTACTAACAAATAGATGGAACTAGAGTGCCTTTGCAGAACGTTCAGTGACTATAGATTTGAAGTAAAAACAGTAGGTTGCTTCAGACCTGGAGAATCATAGTTAAGAGACCCTACCACCACAATGTGTACATGTAACCAAACATACAGACCTAACCAATTGAAGCCATTAATATCCATTACTTGCAGCTGGCCATTTATATGAACAGTCCAATGCAACATGCTTACAGCTGTCTCGTGTACTGAAGTATATATTGCCTGTGGAACACACAATAATTGCTGTGATGGTCCAGGAACAAGTGCGAGTACCACATGGGACCTGAGGGAATGCGAGGGAGCATAAGAATGAATTCTTGAAGCAATATATCTGGAGCAAAAAAGAACCTGGTGCCCAGAAATGACCGATTCAGTAGGTTTTTGTTGTGTAATTGGGAGCAGTGACACTTGTGTCAGGGTTAAGATACACTGTTGAATTTACTTAGTTTAAACACAAATCATGCTGTTGTGTTCTGAACTTGTTGGTACTTATCAATAAAATTAGTCATCAGTCCAAAGTAGTTGACCTTGCTGAAGCTGAACTTATAAAAAATCCTCATCTGGAAAAGAACAGGATTGTATAGCTTGATTAACCTACTGGACAAGTGGAAGTCCGTCATTGATCCAAACTCATGATTCCTAATTTTGGGAATGGGCATCTGTAGAGATCCCATTCCTGCAGTCCAGAATGAGTGATTCATCAGATTACCAAAATCAATAGTTATCACTTCCAATTTGTGTGTATTCAGCTTTCATGGACTTTCAGGGGCTGTAGAAAACTATGCATACATATTAAATATAATTGGGCATAAAAATTAACTCTTTGGAACTCTGAATTGGACTAGCATCTGTTAGAGTGAAATGAAAGTAGAGACAGAGTATGTCAGCAAAATGTGTGCCTTGATCAGACACTGGGGATATAGGAACTTTATGAAATCTCTTCACACTCTATGAGAATACCTTTACTGACTGGCTGGCAATTTGACCACACTTTGGGCCAAAATGGGGCAGGTATTTAGATAATTAATTGCCATATGAATTGAATTGTATAGTAATTGTAAGGAAATACCTCTTTTTGCATGTTCACCCCAACATTTTTGGACTGAGGCTGCTGGTTTTTTGACTACCTAAGGTGCACTGACGCTGGCAAACCAGACTTCAGTGGCAGTGTCCCTACCCCTTACAAAATATAAATTGAACTGGCTATACTCAATTGGAAAGTGCTGACTTACTTATAAGCCCCTCATATATGATACCCTGGGCATGAAAAACAAAGTCACCCTGAGTGTGACAAAGGACAAAATGGCTCCCAGACTGGAGAGGCAGTGTTTACACTGCTAGTTAGGCCTTGCCATTTAAACTAATGGCAAAGCCACCACTTCCCTTAAAGTTATGTGTAAGTGTCCCCAAAGGAAGGCCTATAGCGCTGTATATTGTTAAGTAAGACATAGCTTTTTCATATGGCTTAACATCAACACTTAAAAATTGTTGCTTTGCTGGGAAATTTTAGTAGCCCTGTTAGCACAGGGTTACTGACTGGCACCTCAGCCTGGCTAACTCCCGACTGAGACTAATTAACTGATACTGTAAGCTATCATATTGATCATGGCATTAAACCTGATCTGATGGCCAGGTCGAATTTAATGTCACAATTATAGTTCAGCAACTTTTATGCAGTTGCTGCTCTGTGTTCCAACTAGAATAGTGGCCTCACAAAGACCCTGGCCCCCAGACAACTTTCTGTCCACCTGGAAAATGTATGAACAAATTCCAGGCTTAAGATCAAAGGCAGTTGCTGCAGAACGAGGTGTGACCTCCTCTCCCAGGATGGTCACTCGAGGTGTTAACCCATAAGGTAAGATTGAGAGGGGAAACTTCTTTTGTTAGGCAAATAGTAATAACACTCCAGAGAAGGGTGCCTTTTGTTTATGTGGACAAGTGGGAGGCAGGGACAGAGAGCCCAAACCAGTTTTCCTGAGGGCATATAGCCCTCACATAGTCACACCTTTAGGGTGGGCTACTAAGCTCCTGACCACCGAAGAGGAACATGCATCTTGAAATTGGCTAGAATTGTGCACTCTGGGATAGCCAGATGCCATACACTGCAGGAAACACTTCACCAGAAGGGAGGGCACATAGCAGCCCATTTGCTAGTGACTGCAATGTCTTATCAGGGCTCTTTCCTGACATAAATGTAGCACCCTGCCCCTCAGATCACATTACATTTACTGTAAGGACCAAAGAAGGACTGCCAAGCTATCCTTGAACCTGCACGTAGAGAGGCTGCACCATCAGAAGGACTGCTGCACTTTGAGCTAGTGAAGTTTGGACTGCTCCTGTGGTCCCTGGCTAGGGGAAAGGTCCTGGCTCCAGATCAAAGCAGTGACACTCCCAGTCACCAGGTGCAACAAGAGACAAATCTAGGCTAACTAAAAGTTGCACCCAAGTTTGATGGACTAAGGAGTGCTATCTAAGTCTGGATACTTTGCCCACAAGGGACACTAGCCCCACGTAAGGATTTTGCACAAACTGTGCAAAGAGACCAGTACCCTACCATTAACTGGCCTGCTACTGAAATGTAGAGGACTTCAAGGACCCCAACATCTGTAGTCAAAGTTTCCCCATATCACACATGGACCCAGAAACAACCACATAGGGCATCTTTTTGCCTGCATCCTCAGCATCAAGACTACTCCATTGAAGTCTAAGGCAATCATCCTGTAAAGTTTGGAACTTGCCTTAAAAATGCTCTGGTGGCCATGTAACTGCACCACCCATAGAATGCTTCCCTGGGGCAGATTAAAGCACCACAACATTTTTCTCTGCATTTCACTACTCTGGATTTATGAAGCCACTCAGGGCCACACAATTTTTGCCTTACAGGGCTGGATACATCACATTTTAAGGGTTGCATTGCTTTTGCAACCCATTGTGTGGTGCAAAAGCAACACACCCTCATGATAAATCTGCCCCTTATTCCATTTGTTAAGCCTTGCTGCTTAAGCCACAGTTACCCAGGGTTGAGCTAAAGTTGATACAAAAAAGCATGACTGGACTCCAAAAGGTTTTTACAAGTGTATTCCACGATAAGGACCCACAGCCATATCACATAATACACTTAAATCCTCACACTAATAATACTTGACACATTTGGATAATCATGTATTGCAGAGTACCCTTTCTGCCCAACTCTACATAACACCAAAGCTTGTAATAAAGTTCAAAGAATTAATAATTGTGGGGCACTGAGTTCATGATTCAGCAAGGTGACTTCAGTAGCTTCATTGTTAAGTTAATGAATCCAAAATGAGAGGAAACCTAAACACCTACAATGTGAATGCACAACACTCAGATGTGAAGGTCTCAGCAAAGGTCCGTGTTGCAGCAAAAGCAAGATACATTACCTACATCACAGGGAGCGTATACCAAAATGTTCAAAATTGTGACCACTTCTGCAAGTCTTAAGAGAGCTCTATGGCCATTTCCATCAGTTCTCTGCATGTTTTGCGTAGCATTGTTAGTCACAACCTCTCAGCCTCAATCCTAGCAAGCCTTACGTTCAGCTCAAACCTATGTAATCCTTTGACATGAGGAACTTGTTTGCTCATGAAGTTTAGGGGATTATATTTCAGCCCTGGAATTACATCTCCATGTGCACTTAGACCATGGATTGTGACAGTTTGGGTTTACCATAGTGCACCAGTCTAGTGGCTGACAGAAGCATGGTATTAAGAGGGAAGAGTTTCCTCCATCCAACCTCCATCACGTCAAGGCCAGGACATGAGGTCTTTGGCAATCCTCAGCGCTATAATTTCTAACTTTCCTTTAAACACCCGAGGACAACAAAATTCAAAAACATTCGTACATGCATGTTTCTTAAACTATCTATACAAATTGAAAAGGTTGCTATTACTCAGAAAAGATCTTAGAATATTGTCTACTACAAGCTACAGAAATTAATTTGACTCCTGACTTTAAACATTGGCTCCAGTCAGCCTAATATTCAATACCTGTTAGACCTGACAGCCTTAGGGTGGTCTTCCCCCATACTTTTTGCCTTTCTCCTCCATTTTTTGCCGATTTCTTTCTTGTTGGCCTTAGGACTCTGTGCACTTTACCACTGCTGACCAGTCCTCTCTCCTCTAAACATGAAAACATTGGCTTACACACAATTAGCACAATTAGTTTACTGGTAAGTCCCCAGTAAAGTGGTACTACATGTACCCAGGACATGTAGATTAAATGTGACTAGAGAGCCTGCAGCACTTATTGTGATACCCAATTAAGTAACCTCTTAAACATATCTCAGGTCTGCCACTGTAGAATTTGTGGGCAGTTTTAAACTGCCATTTTGACTTGGCCGAAATAAATCTTTTGCCAGGTCTAAACCTTCTGTTTAATATATATTAGTCACCCTTAGTGTGGGCCCTCCACAGTCCATAGGACAAAATGCAATGTTCTTAAAAAGTTTAAAAAGTTGGACATGTTCTTTTAAGTTTTACACATCCTGGTAATACATTCAATAAGTGTAATTTTTAATTGGGAGCAAGTAGAATTTCGACTTTGGTTCGCAACCTGCAGACTGAGTCAGATGACAAGGAGTAGTTTGCAGCTGGACTTTGTGTATTGCTCCCAGACAGTGAGACAAAAGGAAGGTAGGTGTTGACAAGATGTGCCATCTCTGGCTTGATGAGGGGGAGGAGCTCTCAACTTCTAAACCTGTACATCACAAAGGCTCCACCTTGGCTCAATCATAAATGGTTTGACCCTAGTCCCGACGCCTCTAGGTATGGAAACCTAAAGAAGTTTCTCCTTTTTCAAAGCTGGCACCAGGTATAAACATTAGACTCTCAGATCCAACCCTTTAGTACCCTTCTGGACCTGTGGAAGACTCAAAAGGACTACTGTGCTGCTCTGCAAAAAGAACAACTATTCTGTTGCCCTGCTGCCTGAGTAAAAAGGACTAGCCCTGCATCTTGAACCCAGGACCACTAGAGTGACGCCAAGGGCTAGTTGGTTGGCCTCCTGATCAGAACTTCAGGAAAAGAAAAGGCTCCAACTACCTTGAACCCAGTGCCTGGACTCTATCAGTTATGTGCCTTGCCTCCCAAGTTGTGCCACCTCAGTCCTGGACCCTTGAAAGTGGGCCCGAACTTGTTCTGCTAGCCAGCTGTGGTCTTGTGGCCAGAACCAATGCGGCACAACAAATATTCTTTCAGCTGTGCTTCAGAACTGCAGCAACACAACGCACCCCTGATGCCAGACTTCATCTTTCTGTCTGCAGTCTCCTCTGAACTGTTGCTGTGTGACGCATCTTAGACGCAGGAGTTTGCATCGCATGCCCATCATCTATGGCATCCTCAATTATGCAGGAATCCACAATGCAGCTCCACAACGTCCTTGGAACTGCCACTGCATGTTGCATCCTTAACACAGGATCTTGTACTCTCTGCAAAGCAGGATTTAAGGGACTTTTTTCAGCTGGTCCAACTTGGTCCCTGTATGCGACCCATACTCCATCACATTTGGCCCGAACTTGTGACTTTGTTCTGGTCCAGCATGACCAGATAACCACAGTTGTTGCTTTCTGCTTCTAGACACTATTGTTACTTAAAATTGCATATCCCCAGTACTACTAATTGGATTTTGTATGGTTTGATCTCAAGTACTTCGTACATTATACTTTTCTTGTGATGTGTTTTTAATTTATTAGTGTTTAAAGTAATGCACAAATACTTTTCACATTGCCTCTAAGTTAAGGGTGACTGTTTTTTGGAAAGATACAGGAAGGCTGAGAAAAGGTTAATTTGGGATTTGCTTGTGTTTCACCCTGAAGGGAATTATGGTTGCTGTTTGAGTAAGGTTTCACCCCCTTTTACAAGTATCCAAATTTCCAACAAAACCCACTAGATTTGTTTGGTGAATGCAACCAATCATAGGTAGTTTCATCCTCTAAGGACCACTACAACCTCGGTGAAAGAGCGCTGACGAAAACTGGAGAAATTTGAAGGCTGCAAGCTGTGTGCTGAAAGAATTACCATTTGACTGGTAAATGACTGAAAAGAGGGGTGTCCCATTTGCCTTGAATCCTTGGAACTGGAAGGCTGCTCAGAGGGCTAATGTAATCAGCATTTAACTTACCATACAATAAAATTGTTTCAAGACAACCAGTCGAACCTGTCTCTTGTTTGGAACTTGTTTCCTTTAGGATGGGAATATGTGAACGACCCTTGGGACAAAGATAGCTGCGTCTGCCTGGAAGAAAATCAGTAGACCCTCTTGTAAGTAGATCTTGAAATGTGGGTCTCAGCGAAGTGATAAAAAGTTTCCTTCTGACTTCAATCTGTGGTCTGATGCACAATACACCTTAGCTTGAGTTTAGAAATATTTATAGTACTGAGAAACAAATTGTAGACTTTTTAGGAAATGTTTGAAGTCTATTCAACAAACATGTGCCCTTGTAATCATTATTTAAAGGTTTATCCTTCACTGCGATGTTTGCCAGTGCATGAAAATGTGAAAACCACCAAAATCTGAATCCGACTTCTTGCAGTCCTTCCAATCTGTTGCTTTGAACTTTACCCTGCTGTTAGATTATGACATGCAGATAAAATTTAAAAGGACTAAGGTCAACTGGGAATGTGGGAAAAGGTGTCAATAGTATGATATACAATCTTTTGGTTCCTCCCTGACCACAGCTCTTTGCCATGCCTTACTGACCATATCTGACTTTCAGAAAAAAGATTACAGCAGAAGGTGACGCTTTCTATAGAGACAAACCTTGCCTGACCATACACCTTTGCAGAACGGCAAAATGTAAGCCTTTATCCAGGTCCACCATAGGCTTTCACAGTCAGCAAACAACCTCTATCTGACCTCACGTTATCACAAGTCAGCCTCAGAAGGTGCCTAGAACCCATTCATCTTCACCCCAATGTCGTTTTAATCATTACATTGTGTATTTAAATCAAATTGTTTTTGGAATGTCAACGTATTTACTACTTAATTGTAATGTGGTTACGCTGCTTTGTGTTCATGTGATGCTGCAACTTTCTCTGAGGGATGCCTTGCTGCTTCTGCCTAGCTTCCATGGATACACCTGGGAGTCTTCACATAAACCCACTTATTTACACTGTTTTGAGGTGTGGAAGATCAGCTTCGGCTCTTATTGAGACTGAGGCATCCCTCTATAGTTGAAAACTCCTATTTTTTACAATCATTTATTAGAAATGTACATCTCATGATAGAACACGAAGGCACTGACGAAGGTGAAATAGTTAAATTGTGAATTGGTAGACCTGACAGCCTTAGGGTCGTCACCCCTAACTTTTTGCCTGCCTCCCTCCACTTTTTTGACACTGTTTATTATTTTTTACTTACTCGTCTCAGCACCATAAAAATAAATTATTATACAGCTTTTCAGCCAAAGACAATTTCAAGCAAGCCATCAGAAATTATCATCAGAACATTAAGGCAGCTCAAACTAGCTATTATAGCAGGAGAATAGAGAACCTTTCCAATTCTCAGAAGGAAATATTCCAGATTTTTAAAGAGCTTACTACTATTCCTATGCCGGCCCCCCCGACGGAAGCTTCTGTTAGTCATAGTAACTCTCTAACAGCTCATTTCCAGGACAAGGTTACGAAGATTTGTACTGATTTCTCGTTGTCCTCCTCCCAGAAGTCCTCTGATGAGCTGGCAGTGAATTCCCTACTGGCTGGCCCTTCACTAACTACGCTCTTACCGCTCACAGATGTGCTAACCCTTAAATTACTCAGTGCTATTAAATCTGGCTCCTCTGGATCCTGCCCCTCCATCCACCCTGATAAAAGCCGTAAGCATTGTTATCTCCCCTCTGACTAGAATACTTAATAATTCCCTTAGCTCGGGCCTCTTCCCTCAATCTCTTAAACACGCTATTGTAAAACCTCTTCTCATAAAGCCTAAACTTGACCCCTCGGTCCTGGATAACTACAGACCCATTGCTCTTCTCCCCATTCTAGCCAAGATACTAGAGAAACATGTAAATCTACAACTGATGAGTTATCTGGAGAGTAATTTGCTCCTTCACCCCACCCAAATGGGTTTTAGAGCACAACACAGCACTGAGTCTGTTCTTCTAACAGTGACTGAATCTGCCCGTCAACTATTAGGACATGCAGCCATTATTCTCCTGGAGCTTAGCGCAGCTTTTGATACAGTTGACCATTCTCTTCTCTGCGACAGACTCTTCAAGGTAGGCGTGGGAGGCCCAACGCTCTCCTGGTTTTCTTCCTTTCTTACAGGAAGAGCCTTCCAAGTTCTGGACCGCTCTTTTTTGTCAGATAGCGTCCCTCTAACTTGTGGAGTCCCTCAGGGGTCCTCTTTAAGTCCAACTCTTTTTAATATCTACCTATCCTCCTTGGCTAAAGTAGTTACTCCCTACAATCTTTCAGTGGTCACCTACGCTGATGATACTCAATTAGTTGTTTTCCTCTCCAGTACTGGGAATGCTCCCTCCGTCAACTTATCTGGCTGTATGAGGGATATCGGTGACTGGATGATTCAATCCAAACTCAAATTTAATGATGGCAAATCTGAAGTGCTCCTTTTAAGCAATGGCTCTCCTGCCTCCCCTTTAATGTGTTATTCAGAGGCCTTCACCAGTCTCCCTCCTCCTAAAAGACAGGTAAAAAGCTTAGGTTTTGTATTGGACTTCCGCCTCACGATGGAACTACAAGCTAAGAAAATTTCCTCGGTTTGTTTTGGACTTATTAGATCTCTTAGGAAGATTTTCAATCTTCTTCCCGCCCTGTCCAGAAGGATCCTGGTCCAGGCACTGATTCTTTCCCGCCTGGACTATGGGAATTCCCTTTATCTTAGCTCCCCAGAATACGTGGTAAGGAGGCTGCAGATTGTGCAGAACACGGCAGCTAGGCTCCTTATGAACTGCCCCAGACATCTTTCTGCCAAGCCAGCTCTTGCAGCTCTCCATTGGCTGCCATTCAAGCAGCGCATACATTTTAAATCCATGTGCATCACTCACAGAGCCATAAATAACAAAGGTTAATTTTTTCTCAGAAAACACATTTCCATTCACGCTCCTCTGAGACACCTTAGATCTTCTTCTGCCCGGCAGATCCATATACCCCGCGTCTATAGATTATGGGGTGGAAACTCCTTTACTATCAAGGCTGCCCATCTCTGGAATGCCTTGCCTCTTGAGCTTCGCCATGAACCCTCTGAATCTCTTTTTAGGAAGAGACTGAAAACCATTCTCTTTAGTCACTAGTCTGCCCTTCATGTTTTCTTCTGGATCTTTCTGTACCTTCAGCGCTGGGATGCCCTAGGGTAGCTACGCGCTTCATAAATGCATAAAACTAAACTAAACTAAACTAGACGCCAGGGATTTTTTTTTTTGATGTTTGTAATGTTTTGCGTTGGGGAGCGTCCCCTTGGGCAAGGGTCACTCCCATTTGGGGGCATGTTTCTTGTGGCCATTTCTGCCTCCCTTGGGGGCAGATCCGCCTATTATTTTTAAGCTGATCTTCCCCCAAGGGGGGCAGAAGCCACTTAGACACCAGGGATAGTGTATGTGTTAGTGGAGGGGGGGCAACCCCTTGGGCAAGGGTCACCCCCCTTTGGGGGCACGTGTACCAAGGCCATTTCTGCCCCGCCTTGGGGACAGATCGGCCTATTATTTTTAGGCTCATCTGCCCCCAAGGGGGGCAGAAACCACTAGAAAGCCAGGGATTTTTTGTATATGTTTATTTATGTGTGGGGGGGGTCCCCTTGGGCAAGGGGCACCCCCCCAAGGGGGGCATTGAACTGTTGGCCATTTCTGCCCCCCTTTGGGGCAGATGGGACTATTTTTTTTTAGGCCCATCTGCCCCCAAGGGGGGCAGAAGCCACTTAGACACCAGGGATAGTGTGTATGTGTGTGTTAGTGGAGGGGGGCGGCCCCTTGGGCAAGGGTCGCCCCCTTTTGGGGGCACGTGTACCAAGGCCATTTCTGCCCCCCTTAGGGACAGATCAGCCTATTATTTTTAGGCTGATCTGCCCCCAAGGGGGGCAGAAACTACTAGAATGCCAGTTTTTTTTAAAATATGTTTATTTAAGTTGGGGCGTCCCCTTGGGCAAGGGGCGCCCCCCCAAGGGGGGCATTGAACTGTTGCCCATTTCTGCCCCCCTTGGGGGCAGATGGGCCTATTTTTTTTTAGGCCCATCTGCCCCCAATGGGGGCAGAAGCCACTTAGGCACCAGGGATAGTGTGTGTGTGGTTTGTTTTTTGTTTGGGGTGGGCCCTTGGGCAAGGGTCGCTCCCCCTGGGGACACACTACTAAAGGTATTTTCTACCATCCTTGGGGCAGATAAGCCTATTTTTTAGTAGGCCCATCTGCCCCTATGGCAGAATCCACTTAGGCACCAATTTCTAAATGCTTGATGGTGGGATGTTTGTCAACTGACGAAGTATTTGCAATTGTGATAATGTTTTTCCTCCTTTTTGTTCTAGTTCAAAGCTTTTGCTTTCTTTTCTCTGGCTCCTTGCGGTTTTGGCGGTGGTTGACCTAGGGTTTGCATAGTTGCATGTTTTAGGTAAGTAAAAACAATTTACTCCAAAGGAGTATTGTTGCCATGCGTGAATGACATGTTTGTAGGTGGTGTACTAAATGCAGGTTTGTGTGAAATTGTCATTTATTGGCTCTCGGTGCCTAGAGTTCTTGATGAACCTACAAGCCCTATATATCCCCGTAACCAGAAGAGTCCAGCAGACATAGCGGTATATTGATTTAAAAATTCTGACATTGCAGGAAAAAGTTACAGAGTAAAACGTAGAGAAAAATTGCAGTTTTTTTCACCTCAATTTCAATATTATTTTATTTCAGTTGTTATTTTCTGTAGGAAACCCTTGTAGGATCTACACAAATTACCTCTCTTCTGAATTCAGCATTTTGTCTACTTTTCAGAAATGTTTCGGTGTCTGGGATCCAGATTGGTTTCACACCCATTTCTGTCACTGACTGGAAGGAGGCTGAAAGCACAAAAAATCGTAAAAATGGGGTATGTCCCAGTAAAATGCCAAAATTGTGTTGAAAAATTGGGTTTTCTGATTCAAGTCTGCCTGTTCCTGAAAGCTGGGAAACTGGTGATTTTAGCACTGCAAACCCTTTGTTGATGCCATTTTCAGGGAAAGAAAAACACAAGCCTTCTTCTGCAGCCCTTTTCCCATTTTTTTGAAAAAAACGAAATTTTCACTGTATTTTGGCTAATTTCTTGGCCTCCTTCTGGGGAACCCACAAAGTCTGGGTACCTCTAGAATCCCTAGGATGTTGGAAAAAAAGGACACAAATTTGGCGTGGGTAGCTTATGTGAACAAAAGGTTATGAGGGCCTAAGCGCGAACTGCCCCAAATAGCCAAAAAAAGGCTCGGCACAGGAGGGGGAAAAGGCCTGGCAGCGAAGGGGTTAATATTATTATGATATAAATAATACTTTTCAACAAACTGAGTTTTTTTGGGAAAAAAATAAATAATCAATTTAGCTTGACCAAAATTTTGATTATAAAACACATATGAGTGGAACTATAAGACATGCAATATATGCTTCATGTAGTTTTTACAATATTAATTACAGGACCAAACAACAACATTTCCTGAGTTACACAAGCCAAAATGCCTTTATTTATACTTGGTAAAGAACATATGATAAGTCTTAGTGGGAAATATTTCAACCAACTCACTGGTATTATATTTTAAAAGAATGCTCAGCCTATCATTGTGTGCTCAGAAGATCACCCATCAGTAAACATGGGGTCAAGGTTCACAAACAAACCAATGCGTAGCCACTAATGTCATTCACCTGGTGTCTCACTAAACTTGTTTTTCTAGCTGCACATTGCCCAGACCGTACACGCTTTTCTTCAAATTACTGCAGACGCTTTAGCCGCCTTTAAATAATATTTGCACCAGTAACTGACTGACTGAATTGTGGGTCCTATAAAAGCACTTCAAGGTATTTAGGGTTTAGAAGACGCAGAAGCAAGCATGTTTTAATATTACTGATTTTCCGATGCTATTTGCACTGACCTTAAGAAGAGGAGTGGTGATAGGGCTTTATAATGGGGTAAAAATTGAGTCACAGGCCACCCATGTCATTTCCTGTTCCTTGTAGAACACATTTAGCCCCGAATTTAAGAAAAGTGGAGCTGCACCAGTGCAGTGCGACTTTTCTTGCACCCCTTAGTGCTCCCCTAACGCCATGTGTGCACCATATCTATGATATGGTGCACCATGGTGGTAGTTAGGGGAACTAGTGTCAACATTTTTTTTACACTAGTTCGGAGCTTTGGAGGTTTAGTGTAAAAAATGTTGACATTAATCCTGCAAAGCCCATTAAGGATCATTGAAAACAATGACATGCCTCCTTTTAATACCTGCTCTGAGCAGGCGTTAAAAGTGAAGAAATGAATGACGCAAATAAATCTTTTAGATTTCTTTGCACCATTTTTTTACCCCCCCCCCCTAATGGGGGAATGCCCCCTTTGCATCCAATATGCCTGGCGCAGGCATATTGTAGAGCAAAGGGTTACAAATTGGCGCAATGCATGCATTGCACACTTTGTAAATTTGGTGCAGCGGTGTTGGCCTCAGGCCGCATTAGAGTAAAATAATTGATGCTAATGTGGTGAAAGGAGGCACTAGGGGCTCCTGAATGATTGTGTTGTAGTGGCCCACAGTGGGAATGTCTGGAGAGAAAATGAGGAGCAACAGTCCAAGCCTGCAGGTGGCTATATCACCAATGGTAATTCATGGATATTAAAAGTGTTTTTAGGAACTACCTCAGCCTTAGTGTACCTTATGCGTCCTTAGCTATGAAACCACATTTATAAATAAAGGTTTATTTAAAATAATTATAAGTAAGGGAGAGTACCATGGCTTAGTTTAAGGTGTTTTTTTTTTATTCTTAGTTTGGTGGGCAGTACTAGATCCAAAGTGGTAGAGATCCAGCTGTCAAAATGTTCCGGAGTATTCAGGGGAGTGTCACCGCGGAACCTGGTGGAAGCACAAAGTCCGGTGTGCCAAAGACTGGGTAGCAATTTTGACCAAGTGCGACTCGAGATGGTTAGCTTAGGCTGAGGGTCTCTGGGGACATCATGGGGGAAGTTAAATGGAAGGAAAAAATGATCAGTCCATAATAAAGGCAATGATGAAGAGATGGCAACCTCTGAGATATTGCTGAAAAGCAGATCCAGAGTATGGCCTTTCACGTGAGTCGGCCTAAAAATATTAGGCCGATCTGCCCCCAAGGGGGGCAGAAATGGCCACACAAACATGCCCCCCAATGGGAGCGACCCTTCCCCTTCCATCCCCGCCTTGGGGGGGTACGGAGGAACCCCATGGAGGGAGCGCTAGCGCTCCCTCCTGGCTTCGGGCCGAGGACGTAATGGTTACATCCTCGGCACAGGAGCACTGTGCCGCGGGACGTAACCACTGCGTCCGCGCCACAGAAGGGGTAAAATAACACACTCAAAGAATAAAGGAAGACAAGTGGGGCAAGAATAAAGGCCTTAGCAACACAAAAGGATGATGGACGGAGTCACCCCCAGTCACAGATCTGGGTTAAATCAACTGTTCTTTTGCTCACCATGCCACCCCAGTTTGGACCCAGCCATATGCAAATCAGTCTAGCCCAAACTTTCAGGCCAGGTCCACTTGGACCGGAAAGAACCATTCTGGGCCTGGTTTCGGGGTATCACCCCTCATCAGCCATGCTAACCTGAATCCAGTGACACAGTGAAAAAGGAATCCACATGTGGGCATATCCTGGTCAACTTATGGTGATTTTAGCAACACAAAAAGATGCTAGACACAGTGCTGAAATGCCTCAAACACTCAACCCCAGTTACAGCTCTGGGTGAACTCCATTGTTCATGCCCCCCCAGTTTAGACCCAGAAATATGCATCAGTCTTAACCCTGCTCCCCATAGGAACAGCCAAGCCTGAACTGCCAGGCCCTCCCCTGGACTGGGAATAAGCATCCTGGGACTGGTTTTGTTACTATAGTCACCCTAAGTGGGAAGGGTATGCCCAGATGTGTGTCCCATGCCTACTGTGTCACTGGATTCAAGCTAGCCTGGATAACGCAAGCGCGCCTGGTCCTCAGTAAATAAACTTACAAGGGTACGTGTATAGGTCAATGAACCTTTTCAATCGCATGGAGTATCCCAGTCATGTAGTGATCAATTAATCAATCAGTAACTACTATTACCAAAACATCTCCTCTTGAATAGCCACAATTCGGTGAAGAGTTAAACAATTTTTATTTCCCTATTGATTACAATTCTAAATCATCTGTTAGAACAATCTTTATTCAATTAGTTCAATTATTAATTTGTTAATGCAACATCATCTCATTACTTGAAGAAAACATACACGTAAGTGTACCTTCATTTGCCAAAAGAATACCAGCACCAATAGCAGAGTTCAGCAGATAGCTCATCAGTCATTTGCAACTGTCACAGTCACCCCTAACAGCCTACCTAACCAAGATTAGCATCAGCATGTGGGGCTTCGTGCAAAACAATTTATAGAAAGCATTAATCTGGAAAAAAATTATCTAAGTAGGAAATTATATAATCAGCGCAGTTGGTACCTAGAAGAAAAGGCACAATTAGTCAGTCACATTTTCATAGCTACCTATCCACAGAATGGATCAGCAACAAAGTCAGTCTTCATCTTCAGGTCATCTGTTAGTCAGCCACGCATTAGGCTCTCAGAGTATGAGCCCAACAACAGAACCTCAAACAGCGTCCCCTAACGTCATTAATTCTCCCCTCGCATCTTCCGCATCTGAAGTTTTAGCCCCTTGTCATGACTTTTTATTAGGGCCTCCCAGTCCATCCCCCTAATTCCTAATTGGTCAGTCAGTCAGCAGATATTACTTTAACCTATAGTATTTGTTTCCAAATCTACTATTTTCCATATTAGTCCTTTCACAAGATGTGGATTGGTCCGCTATACGATGTCCTCATCATCCGGCCCTTCAGGTATCAAAATTGTTGCATGTTCCTCTTCAGTCAGTGCCTTCATTGTTCAAGTCCTGGTAAAGTACATTTGGCCTACTCTACACATAATTGTATCAAGCTGTCTTCATCATCTCCTGTCTGCCGGTACATTGCAGAAAATTGTAGCTAAGCAACTTTAACATTGAGTGAGTCAAGGACAGGTCTTATCAGCTTCTTACAAACGTGGTTATTGTTTCTGCTCTCTGTGTGCGAGGCGTAGGAAGACTAGGCCTTACGTTCAGCTAAGTTAACACTACAAATTGAAGTAAAACATAGGTTATACATTTTAATGTGACATATCACTACATTTTTCTCATATATTTTCATTATTTCATACAGTTTACGTTCTATTAGTACCATCTTGTACACATGGCGGTCACACCCCGAGGGCGCATTTTCAAACATGCACATTATTTTTCTCTACGATTAAGTCTTCTACAACTTTCCATTATTCAAATACGTAAACATCATTAATGATTTTCTAATTAGTATATCTGCTTCAACAGTCCCTCCTCTGATCACTAAATATGTCATCACACCTTTCTTTACCAATATTTTACAGTTCTGTCTCTGATGTATTTTGTCTTCTTCTTAAATTTTCCCTATATATTCTTTCCCTAGGTTGTTCTCCCCTCCTCTGATTATTTTTAGACCTTCTTAATTTAATTCTCTCCCATAAATTATATATACCCCATAATCCTAATATGCAAGCAATCACAATTAATATTCCCTGTACAATTTTCAGTAATACCCCATTCTAAATTTGACTAAACCAATTACCCACTGAAGAAAATCCTTTTCCAACTTTCTCCCAAACTCCTGATTCCTTCAATTCTTTCAAATCCGTACTTGAATTAGTTAAGTTAGTTAGTAAGTCTCTTATCTCCTTATCATTATTGGGAATATACGAACAGCAATGCCTAGCATTAATCATCCTACAGACTCTGCCGTCTTTTGCTAGAAGTATGTCTAAAGCAAGTCTATTTTGAAGCGTCATAACTCTATCCGCACCTAACTCAGTATCTAACAGGAGCATTGCCCCTGTAAAATGTGTCAGCATGTTATCCACAATAGTAAACAAATTCCGTCTCTTAATTGAATTCAAAATAACTCCTACAGAAGAAATTACTGCACCAAAAATATCTCCCACAATTGCAGAAGAGGTTTCCCTCCTCTGTCGCTTATGATGTAATTCCGTCACTTTCGGGAACTTCTTTAGATCATCTATCTGATAAATTTGAAGGAAAACTATCCCCAAATAGCATGTCCCATACCCTCCTCTAGGAAGACGGTAATAAGCATTAAGTCCACAAATATTGTAGATCCCAGGAATCGCAGGGGCCTGACCATTCAGCATAAAAGTCCATTTACTCTGAAACAGAAACACATGCATACATTCACTCGTACCCACAAATAAAGTGTCTGTGCCTGATTTTGGCCTATATATACGAAGCTTCCCTACATGTAATGCATCTAAAGCTAACATTCCTTGTGTTTTAAAAGCAGTGTAAGCATAATAATTCTTATAAGTTCTTTTCTCTAGTCCCTTCTCTAACTTTTCCTTCAATGCCTTTCTCCTGTCATCTGTATGCCCTATAAAGCTCTTTTCTAATGGTGTAAGTAAACAATAGAATACGTTAGAAGAAAGCTCTCCTTGAGCATTAGTATATTCATGCAAATATTTCTCATCTAGCTTGAATCTTTCTAAAGCTGTTAGTGTAGTAGTTTCAGGAACGGAAATAATATTAGCCTCTTTCATATCATGAATAGACATCCCTACAATCATTATCACACATAATTGCCATTCCTACACTCAAATATCTACAATACCTAACATTCCTAACTTGGTTATTTAACTCAGCCATGATCTGTAAAGAATCAGAAAGCAGAAGTAACTCTTAGATAAAGTGCAACTGAGAAAAAATCAAAAATGAACAAAATATCTCTCTTCTCACAGTACTCTTTGTATGGCTTGTGTGTATCCAGTTCTGCAGTCCTGCACACTTTACAGCTGTCGTAGTTGTTAGCACCACCTGGTAGGGACCTTTCCAATGTGGTTCCAAACAGGTCTTTCTAACATGTTTCTTGAAGACGACCCAGTCTCCAGCTCTCAATTGTGACCTGGGTCATGGATGGGTGGCAGGATAGTAGCCTGCACCTGCACCATATCAGCCAGGCCTTTGCAGTAGCCCAACACCATATCATCTGTAACATTGACAGGTGCATTGGCTGGAATTACTGGCAATCTCATTGCTCAGCCCATGAGGATCTCATGGGCCACAGTCCTGTCTTCCTGTCAGGTATGTTTTGCATTGACATCAACACCAAAGGTAATGCGTCTGGCCATTTCAGATTGGTAGCGGCACACATCTTGGCAATTCTTGATTTCAATGTGCCATTCATTTGTTCCACTAGTCCTGATGCTTCCGGACGATAGCTGACATGTAACTTCTGCTCAATGTTTAGTGCTGCACATAAGAGTTTAAACACCTTGTTATTGAAGCGAGTTCCCCAATCTGATTCTAAAGAGATCGGAAATCCAAAACGTGGTATTAACACTCTAAGCAACAACTTTGAGGCTGTCATTCCTTTGTGTGGGGTATGCTTCAATCCAATGACTAAAGACACACACAATCAACAGCACGTACTTCAGACCACCACCTGCAGGCATCTCAATTAAATTCCATTGCATTCTGCTGAATAGACCTCCTGCTCTTCCAATGTGGCTCACATTCACCACTGTCCCTTTTTCCACATTTTGTTGCTGACAAATTATACATTGATGACATACTGCCTCTGCTGCTTGCCTAAATGTAGGATTGAACCAATCAATTTTTAACAACCTGACCATGGCATCCCTTCCAATATGTGCCTGACCATGGTAATACCTGGACATTTGCGACAAT